>NC_138202.1:149102766-149702766 GCF_964194415.1 Vipera berus | reverse complement strand
CCTAGACCTGGGTGATACAGTGAAGGAATTTGGTTCTTGATTCTATATAGCTAGTCCTCAACTTACAAGCATTTCTTTAGTGACTGTTTGAAGTTACAACAGCACTGGAAAAGTGACTTATGACTGTTTTTCACACTTATGACTGTTGCAATATTAAATTATTGGACACATAATCAATAGTCCAGTGATTGGCAACTGGCATGTATTTATGACTGTTGCAGTGTCCTGGGTTCACGTGATCCCTTTTGTAAACTTCTGACAAGCAAAGTCAGTGGGGAAGCCAGATTCACTTATCAACCGTGTAACTAACTTAACAATTGCAGTGATTCACTTAATGACTGTGTCAAGAAAAGTCCTAAAATGGGGCAAAGTTCACTTAACAGCTGTCTTGCTTAGCAACAGAAATTTTGGGCTGAGTTGTGGTCGAAAGTCGAAGACTACTTGGTTGCTGTACCAGATTACTGTAGTGAAGTTAAATTGTATACTTGTGGACCTTGCTAAAGAATTGTGCATATTAAAGTGAGTTTTGCTTCTTCCACTGTAAAGAATTATAAAAAGTTAGGAAAATCAGTAGAACTCTTGTTTTCCCACTTGACTCCTAGAAATTTCATATTCTTTACCATAGTCCCGAAACTATAAAGGGCCTTACTGTATGAAAGTGTGTCGAAGTGGAAGGAGAGTTCCCTTTTAACTGTTAACTGTTGTGAAAAATCTGCATGTCAGATTATTTCTTAACACAGAGCATGATACATGTAGAGCTTGAGCAGTATTGCATCTCACTCCTTCACTGAAGTCTGTGTGCAAAATGGTTCAGACCCATTTTACGTTTGCTCAGTTGACCTTTTATTGCATCTGAGTGTAGTCTCCAGTTGCTGGCTTAGGTGATCAAGTAGTAGGTAGAATTGACCGTGCTTTCTTTATTGTATTAATTATAAATAAAATTAATAATAATCATTTAAATTAATTGATTCCCATAGCTACTTGACTTTGCACCTGATTAATATTTTATTAGGCTTCTGATTATCTGTGGACTAAACCACCTGTTTTATAATGAACAAAAGTCCATACCAGTACTGCTGGGGAGGCCTTTGCTCATGGCTGTTGCTTTGTTTGTACTCTGTTGTGCCCACTTGAGTTCCTTTCATTTTGGGAGTTACAATAATTGTTCTGGGGACCTTTTGTGGAAAACAGTGTTTGTTTCTGTCTCTCTGTGTGTACATATGTGAATGGGTACTAAAATAATGCATTTGTTGTTGTTGTTAGTTGCGAAGTCGTGTCCGACCCATCACGACCCCATGGACAACATTCCTCCAGGCCTTCCTGTCCTCTACCATCTTCTGGAGTCCATTTAAGCTCACACCTACTGCTTCAGTGACTCCATCCAGCCACCTCATTCTCTGTCATCCCGTTCTTCTATTGCCCTCAATCTTTCCCAGCATTAGGCTCTTCTCCAGTGAGTCCTTCCTTCTCATTAGGTGGCCAAAGTATTTGAGTTTTAGCTTCAGGATCTGGCTTTCTAAAGAGCAGTCAGGGTCGATCTCCTCTAGGACTGACCGGTTTGATCGCCTTGCAGTCCAAGGGACTCGCAGGAGTCTTCTCCAGCACCATAGTTCAAAGGCTTCAATGCATTTGTTAGAGATTAATAAGATTGCCAGTCCTAACATTCAGAAGCAGAAATTATGGTAGGATCCTGTCTTGGTTTCCATATAACACTATAGTGTTTGGTAACCTCATAAGCTTTGTTGATATGTTGTGGTAATTTAAATGTGGAGCAACTAATGGAGACAGAAGCTTATTTCAGGAAGCTGATGATCAGTTTTAGTTGGCTGAATATTCTCTACTTTTTTTTTCAGGGTTTCACTGAAATGCAAAGCTTTATTTGATACTAAAATAGTTTTCAGGTATACCAGTGTTACAGTAATAGTTCCTTTGTAAATAAAGTTGGAAGGATAGATTCCGCCCCCCAAACGTACTACCAGAATTCTGCCACCAAATGAAATATAATTTCTGCACAGTACACTAAGGCCTCAAATTTCTGTCGCTTTACATAGACTGCAGATTTCAATGAACTTCTTGCTCCCTCCCTCCCTCCCGCCCCAAAGGGGATCTCCTAAATTTCATTGGATTTTAACAATGTCAGAGTAGGAATAAAATTCAATTTGTTTATTTATTTATTAAACTGATATGCAGCCCATCTCACCATCCAAAGTGACTCTGGGTGGCTGAAAAGGGCATGAAAGCATAAATATAAAAAAAATATTAAAAGCATTAAAATTAATAATTAAATAAAACTTAAAAACCAAGAGAACTGACAGTACAGGGGTGAGCTTTTGTCTCATTTACTCAGTTGAAATTAAACAGCCTATTTAATTATCAGTTGCAGTCAGAATTATTAATAAACTAACAAGAACATTGATTGAAAATCATGATTAAAAATTCTGTGAACGCAGGGCCAGTATACCATCAAATCAGATATGTACAGCCTTATCAGTCAGAAACCAAACCAAACCTTAAATTGCAAAGTACTTACTGTAAATGCTAAAGGTTTTAAAGCTTGGTGCTTTCTGTAACAAGATAGTTGTTCCATACCCAGGGCAGTTGATTTAAGAATTGTTGGCATGTCTATTAACCTTAAGAAGGCATCTCCATTAGGCCTTAATTGGAACAGTTTGCCTTCAGATGTGGGAGTTTCATCACTGGAAGCTTTCAAGAAGAGACTGGACTGCCATCTGTCAGAAATGGTGCAGGGTCTCCTACTTGGATTGGGGTGTGTGTGGACTAGATGACCTACAAGGTCCCTTCCAACTCTTAGATTATTCTAATTCTAATATAATCCTTCTTTCTGTTTGAAAGAGGACATGGTGAGTGAGAACCTCAAAACATTGTACCTTTTAATGTGCATTAAGGTGTAGTTTTCCTAACTTTGTGCATAGTAATTGGAAAAAAATTAAAATATATTAAAATACATGTACTAGGCTCAAAGTAGGATGGCTAAAATTTTTAACATGTAGAAGATGGAAGGATTCTCTATTCTTCCCTCCCAACAGGATATGATGATTAAGGAGATCATGTCATTTGTGAGTTGTATTTTTCTACTTTTGTCAGTTTATGTCATAACCCTAGCATTATTAAAATGTAGTTTTTAAATCCAATAGTCACACTCAGGTGTTCACACTGTAATTTCTGTTAGTAAAACTGACATTTCCTAAAGTTCATTATTTTTTCCACACTGAAATTGTAGTCTTTTTTAAAAATAGTCATTAAATAATAGAAGTGAAGTGTCTTCAGGCTAACAGGCACCCCAGTGCTTTGTCATTTCAATGCTTGAGTAGTTGGCATGAAGGGTTTGATAATATCTGGGTCATGTAACCCAACTACTTAAGAATTACCACCAGCAGAATATTTGTCTTTCAGTGAATTCTTATAGAGTATGGTACCCAGTGGAAAAACTTTGGACTACAGAATTGTTTGCCTCTTTGACATTTTAGGCATTTTCTAAGCATGGAGTCCATTACTAAACATGGAGGACACCAAACTGAGAACTTGGTGATTTGCAAGCCTAGTAATGGAAACAAGATTCACAGACTCTACTAGTCTCTGGCTGGGATGCTTAAAGGTTTCACTCTGGATGATTACAGATGAATTTGCATCTTTTGCTGTTATGGAGACTAGGCTGTGCTTAGGAAAAAAATGTAAAGTGAAAATGAGTGATTTGTCTGAGACAAGATGGCTGCTGCTCTCTTTATCAATAAGGCATTGTAAGTTAGGTAGATGTGCAGATGTGGCAACAAGTATTGGTACCCCTCTACTTTTCCCCAAATAATCCAAATTTGCTGTGAAATCGGTTGAAAGTGACAGAAGTAAATGGCACCTACCATTGTTTATTTCATAGTCCATGACGCATGCTTTGAGGTAATCATTTGTCATTGATGGGTGTATCTGGGTTTGACTGCTTTGAGTAAGTATTTATTTGTAAAATACAGTGGGTTGCCCCCCGTGTTGTCACTGATAAATTTCTACAGTCCAGAATATAGAATAAAGGCTATACAAGTACAGACTGAAATGTGTAGACTGCATTGGGTCAGATCTTCTGAAATTTGAGGGCACAATATCAGTACTCCTGCGCATATTAAATATACATTGCAATGGCATATAAAAATGTACTGTATGTGTTATATATAATCAATAATTAATCAGTGGATTTGTTTGTAGATGGCTTTACAAATATAGATAATTAGGGTTAATATTAAGAGGATGTAAAAATGGTTAGTGGAATTATTTGTAAAAGTTCAAATAACAGATACGATAAATTGTTCTCACATAATCTAAATAATCCTTCTTGCTAAAATAAATATGTATTTAAGATCATAGGTATGTATGCTAAGGATTATCAACTTTCTATAATGGGACATTTATAAAGGGCATTTATATTGTGAAAGTCTTTGGCAAGGATGTTCTAGTCTTATTTTGCCTTCTATTTACAGTATAATGGCTTATTCATGTTGTTTTTCCCATGAAGATGTTTTACTCTATTGTAAGTTTTCTGAAAATTATTAAAACTTTCTTGGCCAGGTAGAGTTTGCATTTCATTCTGAACCTATTCAATATAGTGGACGAATGCGCACCAAACACCCAATTATTAAAGATATAAGCAATATTTATATTTCAGAAAAAGATCATTGTAAATGTAATCTTATGCATATATGAAAAAACTAAGTTTAATAAATGATATAGATATATAGATGATAGAGATAGGAATATGAATGAATAAATTCCACTAATTTTCCACTTAGTTCAAGTGACTGATCTGCAAAACTATTTCTTTTATAAAAAAAAACACCAGTCATGGGAACATACGCATGTAGCAGTTGCTTTCCTAGCATAGGTGGAAGAATCCATGAATTGGGTGACATGAACTGCAGTTTACATAGAATACCTGCTGCCCCCTGTGATGGAAGGAGTTGAAATGGATTCCTTAAGCTGGCTTCATTTTTATCCAGTTAACCCACAAGATGAAAGATGCAGTGTGGAAAAGCATGGAATCATGTAAAAGCAAACCACAGAGAGCCAGCTTAATAGTCATTAGAGCAGGGGTCTTCAAGCTTAGCCCTTTTATGACTTGTGGACTTCAACTCCCAGAATTCCTCAGCCAACATGCCTGGCTGAGGAATTCTGGGAGTTGAAGTCCACAAGTCATAAAAGGGCCAAGTTTGAAGACCCCTGCATTAGAGTGTCAGTGAGGAACCCTCCACATTTAAACTAGCTCTTCAGCATAAAAGGATTAAGTGATCCTGGATAGTTTGGTCTGTCAGCACATCCCAATCTATAGGTTGTCATGGATTTAAAATGCCAGGGATTGAGTGAGGAGAACTATGTATTTGGAAATTCTTAGAATGGCAGGATCTCACTTCAATTTAAAGGCAGAGTTTAACATTCTACTTGTACTGTGCTTTGGTATAAACATATACTAAATGAAAATACTACTATTTAATACTGATTCTAGTACATAAAAATAGACCAAGATGGACTTGCATTTCTCTATCAAATTTGATTTTTTTAAAAATTAATTTCTCAGCAACCTGAAAAATAACATGTGTTATACATATTTCTTCTGTGTCTGTCTGTCCATCTATCCCTCATCTCTAAAAACCATCTTCTTGATAGCTCTCTTGGAATGGTTTCCCTTACATAGCTAAATTAATAATATTGAATGAATAACTATTTGCAGGTAAGATCAAAACCTCTGAATAAATATACAGGGGAAATATAGTAAAACCAAGTGCAGATTTAACTTTTAGACAACATGATTTTTCACTAAATCATTTCCAAGGTAGGCTTTAGTTCATGAAGTGATGCGGTTTCTAAAATGAAAAACTGCATTACAAGATATTAGCAATGAGGCAGAAAGTAGTGTTCTCGTGTTCCAAGCTTTTTTTTTAAAGTCTCTGCTTTTTTCCTCCTCCATAGCTTACTTATTGGATAAATCAACACAGGAGTCAGAGATTTAACTCAATTTTGTATGGCAGTCATCCTTAAACTGCTGCTGTTTTAACCAGTGTTGCAGAGACAGAGCTGAAGACCAGGAGGAGATAACTATATAATTATGTTCTTTTGGAAAATATCTGTAATGGCAAACAGGTTTTACACTTGCTTCTTTACATTTTTTTCATCTTTTGCACACAATGTTTTTTTTTATTTGCTACTTTCACCACAGGACTCCATTAAAGCTTTGTGAACAGCTGTATCAAAACATCTTCAGTGCCTTTAATATAAATACAAAAACTCTGTTCCAATTATCCAAATAATATAACAGTTTTCATTCCCTTTTATTTCGACATTGACTATGCTAAAGTGGTAGGTTTTCCTGCACTTAGATAAACAGTGAAATTAATTGGAATGCCTAAAAAGATTATCGTATAAGAGGCTCAGGGAACATTGCCAGTTTACTGAGATAAAAAAAGAAAGCTGCCTGGAAAATAAAATTTCCTATACATGCAAACATGGACACATTTATACAAAGAGAGATCTATTTTATAATAGCTCTACATGACAAAGGAAAGACAAGTTTGGGTGTTTTGTGGTCTCAGCTTTTTATTTCATTTGCCAGTAGCATTTACAATCTACTGACAGAAAATGAAATTTGTATCTTAAATATAATCAAATATACACACTTTAGTTTAATATGACTATGCATTTAGTTTGTAGTCAGCATAAATTACTTCATTGAAAGACTGGGTCCTAATTGTAGTTATATAGTAATAGATTAGTTAAAAACACATAATCAAATAATAATCCAATTCATTGTTTCTTGTATGAGAAGAATAATGCACATAAATTGCTTGTCTGTCAAAGAAAAAAAACTTCTAAAATTAGACCTCTGTATATTTGGATACCACTAGAGTCTAGGATTGGGTGAAATAATGTTGTTATTACTTGTATCTGATTAAATAAAAACTTCCTGGAAGAATCAAATGTTGTAAATTTTGACAAAAGCTCACTACAATGAATTTTTGGGAAATTTTGTTTATGATATCTTTGAAAGATCATGATGTGCAAAACTCATTCTTTTCTATGGTGCATTTCTAGACAAAATAAATCATGATGTAATGTCCTCTGGCTGTTATCTGATGTTCTCTGACCACAAGAAGAGATTAGTAAATCAAGATGGAAGCAGACATAAATAAGACCTGTTTTATCAGCACGTATGTCTATTTAGTATTTCCAGAAGAGTTAGTACACGGATGATAATTGTTAAGTCCGGAATGACGAGCGGAGACTGCGATGTCAAACAAGGAACGTTTATTAGAACTCACATGGGTCAACTGGCTAGCAGCCGTTGAACCCTACCTTAAATACTAACTCCCATTCAAACGTAACCAATCTCCGGCTTGGAATCTCCCGCCGGAAAGTAGCAGCCTATGAATGCACTCAGATTTCCCGCCGAAGGGAAACCACTCCCGTAACTATATACACAACACCCCTTCCCCCCTGGATGAAATTTACTATTTAACATAGTTCTTCAGGTAACTAGGGGGTTTATGTTGCCTGACAGGATAACGGCTGGCCATACTAATTCCAGGGGTTCCTACAGCTCCGCTGTTGACTACCGCCTCTGGCCCAGTTGTGTGTGTGGACAGCCCTGGTGATGCCTCCCTATTCGGCTGTTGTTGTGCTTCCAGTTGTTGTTGTGTTGCATTGGCTTGACTGGATGACCCTGGTGGGCTGTCAGGGGGTGCTATTTCAATCCCTGCTTCACAATTCTGGGGGTTTGCTTCAATTGCCCTGAAGGGTAATCTCCTCCCTTTCCCCCCTGGTGCTTTGTTACCCCTGGCTGGGGAAGGTGTAGAGTCGTTTGTAGTGTTTTTCCTCTCTATGTTGGCTTGTACACCTTCAGGGGCCCTTTTCCTTAACTGATCAATGTGTCTTCTAATCAGGTGATTCCCTTCCCCCTCAATTAAATAAGATAAGGGACCAGTTTTATCGATCACGATCCCTTGTGCCCATTTATCCCCTTGTCCATAATTCCTGGCCCACACCATGTCCCCAATGTTCAAAGACCTGGTTGGGGTAACCGGATCATGTTCAGCAGGTAGTCTGTCAGGGTGTAATCTGTCCAATTTCGTTATTAATCGCCTTCCCCACCTCATTTCAGCAGGACTCTTCCCTGTGGCCGCACACGGTGTGGTGTGCTGGGCCAGTAGGAACTGAGCCAGTCTTTGATGCCAGTCACCGTGGATTATTCGTCTGAGGGCATCCTTGGTTGTTCTGACGTTCCGTTCTGCCAAGCCGTTAGTAGAGGGGTGGAAGGGTGCTGAAGTCGCGTGTCTAATCCAGTTGGCCTTGAGGAAGTCCTGAAATTCATTAGATGTGAATTGTGGCCCATTGTCAGAAACAATTACGTCAGGTAACCCATGAGTGGCAAAGAGTCCCCGTAGGACCTGTATAGTTTTGGCTGACGTCATGGACTTAACAGGCACGACCTCCAACCACCGGGAATAGCTATCCACTACTATAAGGAATGTGAGGCCCTGGAAGGGGCCGGCGAAGTCAATATGGATTCTAGACCAAGGGTTTCTGGCCTCCTCTCATTTGTGTACCGTTGTGTGTGCCTGCTCAGGTCTAGAACGCTGACACTGGTAGCACCCTGCTACTTTGTCCTCTATGGCTGTATCTAACCCTGGCCACCATACGTGACTTCTAGCTAGGGCCTTCATACGCACAATTCCCGGGTGCCCATCATGTAATTTGCCAATTACTGTTTATCTATGTCTCTCTGGTATGACAACCCTATTTCCCCACAATAGACACCCAACATGTGATGAGAGTTCGTCCTTCCTTCTAACGTATGGTGTGAACGTAGGATCAGGGCTTTTGCTAGGCCACCCACCTTGTACCCATGCTGCTATTCTGCTGAGTATGGGGTCTTTCCTTGTGGCAGCAGCAATGTCCCTGGCAGTTAGGGAGCACTCAGAAAGCTCTTGTAGGGACATGATTTGTCCCACAGGTGCTGGGTCTGTACCAGTATCCTCTAGGGGTAACCTGCTGAGGGCATCAGCATGCCCCATCTCCTTGCCCGGCCTGTGTTTGATTGAGAATGTGTAGGCAGATAGGAAAATTGACCATCTTAGCATTCTGGGAGACATTATTTGTGGAGTCTGCCTATCGGTGGTAAATAGCCCTAGCAGGGGTTTGTGATCAGTGTAAATGGTAAAGTCCCTACCATACAGATAATCGTGGAACTTTTTTACGCCTGCCACTATGGCCAATGCTTCCCTGTCAATCTGTGCATAATTCCGTTCCGCCTTTGTTAAGGTCCTAGAATAATATGCTATAGGCCTCTGTTGGCCCTGCTCATCTTTGTGGCTGATAACTGCTCCCACTCCATAAGGGGAAGCATCACAGGCTAAGAATATGGGTTTGTTTTCTATAAAGTGAGTAACTGTAGAATTGCTTGACAGTATGTCCTTTAAAGTTTGGAAGCTAGTCCTGTGTTTTTGTTGCCACTGCCAGGGGGTCTTCCTATCTAAAAGTCTATGAAGGGGTTCAGCAATAGCTGCTTTGTGAGGCAGGAATGTGTGATAAAAATTAATTAAGCCAAGGAAGGCTTGTAACTCTGCCTTGTTCTTTGGTTCTGGAGCTAATTTTATGGCCCTAATTTTCCCTTCTGTAGGGTGGATGCCTAGAGCATCAATCCTAAACCCCAAGAATTCTGTTGATTTTACCCCTATGCAACACTTATCCTTTTTTAATTTTAATCCTGCCTCCCTAAATTTCCCCAGTACCTGTTCTAGCCTCTCAGCTAGGATGTCCTCAGTTTTTCCAGCGATGAGGACATCGTCAAAGTAAGGGCATACACCTGGAATGCCCTTCAAGGTTCTCTCCATCACCTCCTGGAAGATGCCTGGAGCTGCAGCTATCCCGAACTGAAGTCTGTGAACGCGGAACGCCCCCTTGTGGGTAACTATCGTTTGAGCCTCTGCGGCTTCCTTAGATACAGTAAGTTGCAAATACGCCTGCGCCAAGTCAAGCTTGGCGAAAATGGCGCCGTCCTGGATCGTCGCGAGGACCTGCTTCACCGTCGGGACCGGGTAAGCATGTTTTTTCATAGCTAGGTTCAGGGTGGCCTTATAGTCGGCACAGATCCTCACATCCCCGTTTGGTTTCAGGGGTATGACGATCGGTGTCTCCCACAGGCCCCCTTCTACAGGTTCTAAAACGCCCTGGCCTACTAGCTTATCTAGTTCGGCCTCGATTTTCTGTTTGAGGGCGAAAGGCACCCTCCGGGCCTTAAGCCTAATGGGCCTGACCTCGGGGTCTAAATTAAAACTAATGGGGGGTCCCTTGTACCTCCCTAATGACCCATCGAATATGTCTGCGAAATTATCGCAGACGGATTTCAGGGTTTTAGTTTGAATGGTGTTAATTCCCCCCACCCAGATACCTAGGGCCGAGAACCAATTGAGGCCTACAAGGCTAGATCTCTGGCCTTCAGTGACTAAAATAGTCAATACTCCACTAAACCCCTTATATTTAACTTTGATGGTGGCCTCTCCCACTAGTTCTATGGGTGATTTCTGGAAGTCAGCTAATTGTAATTGGGTGGGTTTAAGGGGAATTTTCTGGCCGCTTCTGTTTTCTATGTATTTAAGGGTGTCCCTAGAGATTATAGATACCGAGGCCCTGGAGTCCACTTCCATTTTGCAGGGGACTCCTTGCAGTTGGACTTTGATTCTTAATTTAGGCCTCACAATGTGGTTGATTCTAGGGGTGCGTTTCTGTCTAGGGATTCCCACGTGGTTGACCCCCACCCCAGCCCTTGGTTGGAAGTGCGTGCCTTAGGCCTATGGGTCTCTCCGCCACTCCGTTCGGGGGTTACCTCACCTGAGGCCCAAGCGTCGAGCTCATGGAGGCGGTTGTCTCGCGGTCGGCTTCTGCAGATGGCCTGGATGTGGCCCGTTTTTCCGCACCCTCGGCATTTGGCGTTCCGAAATCGGCAAGTCGATCGTTGGTGATTCCCGCCGCAGCTTCCGCACCGGGTCTCTGGGTCTCGAGGTCTGGCTGGGTTGTCCCGCTGGGGTCGTTGTAGCGCTGGAGGTTGTTGTCTTCTGTTCTGGTCTGGGCCTTCGGCTCGTTGTGGTCTCGGCGCCATCTTCCCGAACCTTCTGGCCACTTCGGCGATCTCGGCTTCCCACTGGTAGTCCACCTCCCCACTGTCCACATGGCTCTCTTACACAGCGTACTTACAGTGAAGCTGTGGGAGGGGCGCGGCCCAAAGAAGTTACAGGGGTCATTGCAGACGTGCTCCAAAAGCTTCGGGACGCCAAGAATGGCGACTAAATTTCTAACTTGGAATGTTAATGGATTAAACTCACCACAGAAGAGAAGGAAAGTTTTTCAATATTTAAAACAATTTAAGACTGATGTTATTTGTTTGCAAGAACAAATAGGGTTATGGACCAAAAGTACTTATCGAACTCAAGGTTGGGTACGCAATTTGTTGCTTCTGCGATGAACAAGAAAAATGGAGTGGTTGTCTACGTTAAAAGTACTCTAACAGCGGAACTAATTGAAGTAGATAAGCAAGGAAGATATGTTATGATAGATTTGCTGTTAGAAGGTAAAAAAACACTTCTAGTTGGACTGTATGCTCCTAATCAACAACAAGCTGACTTTTTCAACTTACTACATACAAAGGTTACCCAATTGGATTATAAATCTTTTATTTTTATGGGAGACTGGAATGGTGTCCTGGACGTACAGATGGACAAAGCTGGTTCTTTTAAGCGTGTCCCGAGCCATGCTAGATTGCCTAAATCTTTTTTTGAAATGAAGGATGATTTGGAATTGCGAGATATTTGGCGCGATACACATCTACATGAAAAGGATTATACTTTTTTTTCTGATAGACATCAATCTTTTTCTAGGATCGATTTTATTTTACTGACTAATGACTTTTTTTCTAGGATTAAGAAGGTAAAGATCTGTGCAAGAACTATTTCTGACCATAGTCCAGTTTGGTTAGAGATCAATAAGGACAATAGGGATAGGCGCTCTTGGCGCGTAAATGAGAATTTGTTTAGAAATCAGAGAAATGTGGAAGAATGTAAACAGCAGATGAAGGATTTCTTTGAAATTAATATGAATAAGGATACTTCTATGGATATGGTTTGGGATGCTAGCAAGGCCTACATGAGAGGGGTGTTGATATATATGAATAATAAATACAGACGTACTTTGGAAGTCAGAAGGAAAGAACTGGAGAATGAAATTAGGGAAAAAGAAAAGGCCCTAATTTTGAACCCATTGGATGTGAAGATTAAGGAGGTTATTAACCTATTAAGAGGACAATTTGATAAGTTGATGGCTGATCAAGTGGCAACCAATCTACGGTTTGCTAGGCATAATACTTTTTGCAATGCTAATAAGCCAGGTAGATGGCTAGCCTACAGGTTAAGGAAAAAGCAAAGGGCTTCTAATATAGATAAAATTGAATATAAGGGAAAGGTTGTGTTTCAACAGGATCTTATTAAGGAAGCCTTTGTGGATTTTTATTCTAAACTATATGCTAACGAGAAGATTAATGAAAAAGACATTGATGTATATTTGAAGAATGCTAGCATCCCGGTTCTTTTTTTTTATTTAAAAAGTTTTACAATACATTTTGACTTTAATCCCCCCCTCCCCCACCCCCACCCACCCAACCCTCCCTATCCCTCTCCCCCATTCCCTCCTCCCCCCCCCCGACTTCCCAGAGCTAAATACAGGGTATAAAATCAAAAAACAAACATAAGCACCACTATGTTATCAGCAATAAACTATTAATTCTATCTCCCTCTAGCTCATGTAAAATGAATACAAACAATATTAATATTACAAATAAAGTAAAAAAGAAAAAGAGGAAAACAGAAAAAGAGCTTTACTCAGAATAGATTTTCTTAATCCCAGTCCTTATTCATATTAATTTCAAAAAAAAAGAAAAAAAAAACTTTCACCTACTATTTACATTCTCCAACCTTTCTCTAATTTCTAAACAAATTCTCAGTTACGCGCCAAAAGCGCCTATCTCTATTAACCTAATAATCTCCAACCAAACTAAACCATGATCAAGAATAATTCTTGCATGTATCACGCCAAATGTCTCGCAATTCCAAATCATCCTTGAGTTCAAATAAAAAGAGTAAAAAAAAAAGGTTTAAACAGTCTGTAAGACAACTTGTTGTTAATTAAGAGCTTGGATACCCATTCTTAGTTCAACACATACTTTTAGTCCATAACCCTAATATACTTTTCTAACAAGCAAATAACATCAATCTTAAATTATGTTAAATATTAAAAAAAAACTTTCTTTCTCCTCTATGATAAATTTAATCCATTGACATTCTAATTTAAAAATTTAATCACCAATCTTAATGCCCCAAAGCTTTTGGAGCACGTCTGTCATGACCCCCAAAACTTCTTTGGACCGCGCCCCTCCCACAGCTTCACTATAAGTACACTCTGGAGATTCCATAGCTTTCTGCTGGTCTTGCTCTTGCTCTCGTCTCGCTCTTCTTAGGGCGGCACGCGTCATCCTCTGGCCTCCTGCAACATCTGATGAAACTGTATCTTGATCCCCTCCAACACCATTGTCCTCTATCTGTCTGTCTGCAACATCTTGAAGCTTTCCCTCGCCGTATCCCTTTACAGCTTCCAAAAATGATAGGGGGGTTGCTTTTAACACATTGCTATAAAAATCACGTGCCTGGGCCACAGTAAACAGACGATGTCTTTTACCTTCGTGCGTCACCACCAGTCCAAGGAATTGTTTCAGACAATTCAGAGGGGGGGAAAGGTGCCTCCGTCTTGGAGAACTGCTTTTATTTCTCTGATTCCGAAGGAAGATCAAGATGCCACTCAAGTAAAAAACTATAGACCAATATCACTTTTAAATACAGACTATAAGATATTTGCCAAGGTGTTAGCTAATAGATTGATGAGGGTTCTGCAACAGGTGATTCATGGGGATCAAACCAGGTTTATTAGTGGTAGACAAATGAAAAATAATGTGAGGCATATAGTTGATGTGGTGGAGTTTTTGGAAAGGAACAACCAGATCCCTGCGGCGCTAATTTTTCTAGATGCTGAAAAAGCTTTTGATCAATTGAATTGGCAATTTTTGATGAAAGTTTTAGACAAAATGAATTTTGGGGATAAATTTTTGCAACCAATTAGGGCATTATATCAAAAACAAACTGCTCGAATAATAGTTAACAATAGTCTGACTGAAGTATGCAATATTGAGAAGGGCACAAGACAAGGGTGTCCGTTATCACCTTTACTATTTGTTTTAACATTGGAGATATTATTGGTAAAAATACGGAATTCGGAAAGAATTAAGGGTATTCAAATTAGAGATCAGGATTATAGACTGAGGGCGTTTGCAGACGATCTGGTTGTTACGGTGACCCAGCCAGAAAACTCTGTTGTGGACCTGATGGAGATAATAATGCAATATGGGAAGGTTTCTGGATTCAAGGTTAATGCACAAAAAACTAAAATTTTGGCCAAAAATATGACAGTATCGCAAAAGGCCCTTTTAGAAGGATTAACTGGATTTGAGATTGTTAAAAGGGTCAAATATTTGGGGGTGTTTTTGTCACCCTCTAATACAAAGTTATATAAAAATAACTATGAAAAGTTATGGGGAAAAATTCAAAAAGAATTGGAGAGCTGGGAAAAACTGCAATTGTCTTTGCTGGGAAGAATTGCAGCAGTGAAAATGAATGTCCTGCCTAAATTTTTATTTTTATTTGAAATGATACCGGTCCTTAAAAAAGATTCTAATTTGGAAGAATGGCAACGGGGTATCAATAAATTTGTTTGGGCAGGGAAAAGGCCACGAGTTAAATTTAAGATTATGCAGGATACTCGTGAAAGAGGTGGTCTTAAAATGCCTAATCTTAAATTATATTATGAAGCTGCTGCGTTATCAGGAATAAGTGATTGGATTAATTTGACACAAGAGAGATTATTAAATCTTGAGGGCCATGACTTGTTATTTGGCTGGCATGCATATTTGTTGTATGATAAGAAGGTAGATAATGTGTTTAAAGTGCATATTTTAAGACAGGCATTGTTGAGAGTTTGGAAGAAGTATAGACATAAGTTAGATTACAAGATGCCGTTGTGGGCAATCCCAAAACACGCAATAGAAAACATAAATGTTGGCTTCAAACATGATGTGACTACGTATAAGGAGATTTTAAGCTTGGAAAGAAATGTTTGGTGCTTGAAGCCGTACAACCTTTTGTGAGATGAGAAGATCGTTCAAACTTGGTTTCAATATACTCAGTTACGGGCCAGGTGGAAAGAAGATCAGAAAATTGGTTTTGCAATGACTGATGAAAATTTGATAAAGCAAATTAGAAACCAGGGTCCAGCGCATATTAAATGGATATATCTTGCATTGATAGAAATTGACTCAGAAACAGAACTTGTTAAGGACTGTATGATAAAATGGGCCCAGAACATCCAAGAAGTTATTACAATGGACACGTGGGAAAAGATCTGGGTGAGGAACGTAAAATTCATGCAAGCCCAAAACCTAAGAGAGAACTTTTATAAAATGTTTTATAGATGGCATCTAGACCCTAAAAAGCTTGCAAGTATGTATCCGAATTATCAGCCTAAATGTTGGAGGTGTGGAGGCGAAGATGCAATGTATTTTCATATATGGTGGACCTGCAAAAAGGTTAAGTCTTTTTGGATAAAAATTTGGTGGAATATGCAGAAGATCTTTAAGCAAAGGATAAAGTTTTGTCCGCAACTGTTTTTGTTGGGCATAATTACAGAAGCTACTGTGGTGGACGTTAAGTTGATGCTGAACTTAATCACAGCAGCAAGACTCTTAATAGGTCAATATTGGAAAAAGGAGGAACTGCCGACTATAGAGGAATGGACTCTAAAAGTTTCTGACCTGGCGGAAATGGCAAAGATTTCAGCTTACCTGAAAGATCATTCGCAAGAACGTTATATTATGGAGTGGAAAAAGTGGATTGATTATATTCAGAACAAATATGGGACTAAGAAATTTCATTTAGCATTTGAGTAAGTTTCCTTTTCTGTTTTCTTTTCTTTTTATACGTAATATTAATATTGCTTGTAATCATATTATATGAGCTAGAGGGTGATAGAATTAATAGTTTATTGTTGTTAGTATATGGATGCTTATGATTGTTCATTGTTTTTATACCCTGTATTTAGCTCTGGGAAGTCGGGGGGGGGGAGGGGGGAATGGGTGGGAGGGATAGGGAGGGTTAGGTAGGGGTGGGGGGAGGGGGGATTGTTAAAGTTAAAATGTACTGTAAAACTTTTCAATAAAAAAAACAGGTTTTGAAATAGTGAAAAAGGTTAAATATTTAGGAGTATATATTGCAGACTCAAATGTAAAATTGTATAAGAATAATTATGAAACACTATGGTTGAAGGTACAAAGGGATTTAAATAATTGGGAAAAATTACAATTATCATTACTGGGAAGAATTGCAGTTGTTAAAATGAATGTTCTGCCAAAGTTTCTCTTTTTGTTTCAAACGATACCTATATTGAAAAAGGATGCCAACCTTGATCAATGGCAGAAGGGTATTAATAAATTTATTTGGGCGGGGAAAAAACCAAGAGTTAAATTTAAGATTTTACAAGATGCTAGGGAAAGAGGGGGACTCAAGGCGCCAAATTTGAAATTGTATTATGATGCGGTTGCCTTGACGTGGGTTAGTGATTGGCTTAATTTAACTAACAAGAGAATACTTCATCTTGAGGGATGGGATTTGGTATGTGGATGGCATGCATATTTGCTTTACGATAAGAAGGTGGACAGGGCTTTTAAATCCCATATTCTTAGAAGTGCTTTATTGCGTGTCTGGAAAAAGTATTATTATAAGTTAAATTATAAAATACCGATTTGGGGAATTCCTGGACACGCGATAGAGGGTGTATCTATGGGAGTGAGTATGGATATGGTTTCTTATAAGGAATTACTTAGATTGCAAGGGAATGATTGGCAACTGAAATCATTAGATGAGTTAAGACAAGAAAACATAAGTTACTCTTGGTTTCAATATACCCAATTGAAAGCTAGGTGGAAGTCAGATCAAAAGGTTGGCATCACAATTATAGATCAAAATTTAGTAAAACAAATTAGAGATTTAAATTGTGCACATATAATGCTTTAATTGAATTGGATTCAGAAACGGAATTAGTTAAAGACTGTATGATAAAGTGGGTACAAAATATTCAGGAACCAATTTCGTTGGACAACTTGGGAGATAATTTGGGTCAGAAATGTTAAATTTACTCAGGCTCAAAACTTAAGAGAAAATTTTTATAAAATGTTTTATAGATGGCATCTGGATCCCAAGAAGTTGTCTAACATGTATCCTAATTTACAGTCTAAATGTTGGAGATGTGGTAGTTTAGAAGCTACCTATTTTCACATGTGGTGGACTTGTAGAAATATAAAAGCTTTTTGGATCAAAATTTGGTGGAACATTCAAAAGATTTTTAAAAGAAAGATAAAGTTTTCTCCGCAATTGTTTTTATTGGGTATTGTTGTAGATTGTGATGTTAAAGAAACTAATTTGATGTTGAATATGATAACAGCAGCACGGTTACTGGTGGGACAATATTGGAAGAAGGATAGTTTGCCTACTATAGAAGAATGGGTGTTTAAAGTTTCGAATCTTGCAGAAATGTCTAAGATTTCTGCTTACTTGAAAGATCATTCACAGGAAAGATATATTTCAGTTTGGAGGAGATGGATAGATTATATTCAGAACAAATATGGGACTAAAAAGTTCCATTTAGCTTATGAGTAGATTTTAGTGGGATATTGTTATTGGTACTTTGTATGTAGTTATGTTAAAGGGGAGTTAAAGCACATTATGAATTTGGTTAATTGTATATTATGCATAATTTTTTATTTAGAATATGATGATTATAACTATAATCCTGTATTTAGCTCTGGGAAGTGGGGGGGAAGTGGGTGGGTTTGGGGTGGGGGGGATTTGGGGATATATTGTAAAACTTTGTTTTTGTAAAATTTTTAATAAAAAAAAAGAACACGCCAGATCTATTCTTGCTTTGAGATCAAGCCAAGGTGAGCTTAGTACTGCAACTATTACTACTACTAATACTACTACATTCATATTGGAAGCATCTATAAAGGCACTTCTGGGTTGAAAGGATTAGCCAGTGACATCACTGTTGCCCAGGGGATGCTCGATAGACCCCCTTTCATGTCCCTGGTATTTTCCCACTAAAGTGGTACCTATATCTACTAGCATTTGCATGCTATCATACTGCTAAGTTGGCAGGAGCTGGGACAAATTGACAGGTGTTCATTCCATCACACGGCTCATGCACTCGGGTTTCGAACTGCCAGGCTGTCAATCTCTCAGTTGTCTTCTGATTCAACAATCTAACCACATGAAACACTGCGGCCCTGATAGGTCTGCAACTTACCAGGACATCAAGGCATTATGGTTCCCACTCTAAAATGTGCCCTAAATTTCATGAAAAGCTCTGTGCATCAATGTGTAGGTACTAACAGAAAGACCAACATTCTTGCCAACTTCTACAGTGATTAATGCTCAAACTATTCTCACACTTTGCTTTTAGGTATTGTAAACACAAGGAATGTAAGCATATTAATATCCTTGGATTTCCTAATATAAAAAATTGTTATGGGATGGATAATTTAAATCCTTCATAAACATCTCATTATTGTTGACTGCCTAGCTACTGTAAGTTGACAGGCTAATCAATAAAAACTTTAGTTGATTAGTCAGTGAGACCAGTGCTGAAGCGAATTTTGGGAGGGAGTATTTCATCCACCTGTAGTTACCTTTTTGCATATTGGACTATATTTGTAGTGCATTATTATAAAGGATAGGTAAACAAGAATAAAATTACAAATGCATGTGATGATTTCCAAATTAGAGGAAATAATCATTCCAATTTATTCTGCATCGGTTCAACTGAATGTCAAGTACTGTGTCTACCTCTGGGCACCACATTTTAAGAAAGCTTTAGAGAAACTGGAACAATCACAGAAAATGGCAACAAGAATAAATAGAAAGCTGGAAATAGTCATATGAAGGAATACTGAAGGTACAGAATATTTTATAACTTTGAGAAAAGCACTTTTTGATACTGAAAAGAGTACCTAACATCTGTTTTTGTCAGCCCTTCATGGAAGGCCAAGTCAAAATACAGGTACCTTAAGATGGTTTCTTGTTGTAGGGCAGACGTCCCCGGCTCCTTGGCCACAGCCTACTACTGGCTGTGGCCTATTCACAACTGGGCCACGGGCTTTCGCATTCAGGCATGCGTGCAGCTCTACTTGCGCGAGCAGTGAGCTGGTGTGCATGTGCATGCGTGCACAGCTCAAATTGCAATCGAGCTGCAGGTGATGTGTGTGCACATCCAGTTTTCCTCTCCACCCCAATCGGGCCCCCAAGCCGCAAAGGTTGGGGATCACTGTTGTAGGGTAAAACAACAGAATTGTGGAAATCAGAGTTTCCCTTCGCTTCCTATTATTTCAGACAGAATCAAGGCAGGATTATGCCTTATGCCTTTCCTTAAATATTCTTGCACGGACTTGCTCGCCCTCAGGGGTGCTCCCCCTTCCTGGGTGCGACCCGCCTTTCTAGCTGCTTACGATCTCGAGAAAGGGCCCATCTATTGGGACCCCGAGAGATGGCTGGGCACGGGTAGGGGCCTTCGACGGAAACCCAACAGGAGGCCCCTGGTTAGTTTTCTTTCTAAATTTTTTAGGGGGCTAGGGAGGGGGGAGGGTACTCTTTTTGGTTGTTTGGACAAGGGGGGCAGTCCAACAACCTCTGTTCAGGCCAGTGCCAAGGTAGATCGTGGGGGGGAGGAGCGGGGGTCGGTTGCCTCCGGGGCTCCAGGGCTGGTCGTGGGAATACCTATTCCCACGACGTTAGGGAATGGCAGCAGGTGCAGGAGCAGAGGGCCGTATCGTTCTCAGGGAAGGCCTCTCCGCTGCTTACAAGCGGTGGGGCACTCCGACCCTCTGGCTCCACCCCGAGGTTCCGGGAGTGAGGATGTGCAGCCTCCTGAGCTCCGGCTGGTGTACTTGAATGCCAGGTCTGTCGCTAATAAAGCTCCTCTCGTCCGTGACTTGGTCGAGGGTGAGCAGGCGGACCTGGCTTGCATCACGGAGACTTGGTTGGGCCCAGAGGGAGGGATTCCTCTGGTTGACCTTTGCCCACCAGGTTTCCGGGTGCTACACCGGCCTCGGGCTCAGGGTAGGGGTGGGGGTGTGGCTGTTGTCATGAGGGAGACCTTGTGTCCGCGGGAGGCCACCGTTCCCCAGATAGTCGGGTGTGAGTCTCTCTTTTTGAAATGCGGCCCTGGTGCGCAGTTGGGCTTGCTGCTGGTGTACCTTTCGCCTAGTCACATAGCAGCAGCCCTGCCTGAGCTTCTCGATGTCCTCTCTGGGTTGGTGATTGAGTTCCCAAAACTTAGTTTTGGGGGACTTCAATCTACCATCGCTGGGAGGATCATCTGAGTTGGCTCGGGAGTTCATGGCTTCCATGACGGCCATGGACCTGACGCAAGTAATTTCGGGACCGACTCATGAGGGAGGCTACACCCTTGACTTAGTTTTCTTATCTGGACGGTGGTTAGATGATCTTGGTGGGGGCTCCCCAATTGTTATGCCCCTGTCATGGACCGATCATCATCTCCTGCGGCTGGTCTTCCATTTTGCCACCCCCCGCCGTGGGTGTGTGGAACCAATTAAATGGTACCGCCCCAGACGCTTAATGGATCCCCAGAGGTTCCAGGCGGTGCTGGGGTCCCCACCTGCCTCCCTTGCTCACAGCTCGGCAGACGCCTTAGTGGAAGCCTGGGAAAGGGCAGCCACTGAGGCTCTTGACCGAGTTGTACCCCTGCGGCCCCTGACCCGGTGCAGATCCCGTCGAGCTCCATGGTTCTCCGTGCAGCTCCGGGAGATGAAGCGTCGGAGACGGGGCCTAGAGAGCGGTTGGAGATCCAGCCGATCCGAATCCGACCGATTGCGACTAAGAACCTATACTAGGTCTTATCTCGCTGCGATAAGGGAGGCGAGGTCTAACCACTTCGCCACCCTTATCGCGTCCGCAGATAATCGCCCGGCCGCCCTGTTTAGGGTGACTCGCTCCCTCCTGAATCAAGAGGTGAGGGAGGAACCCTTGCAGGGTCGTGCCGAGGAGTTTAACCAGCATCTGTCGGACAAAATCGCTCGGATTCGGACCAGTCTGGACTCTGACTGGGCAGAGTCTGTCGAGCAGGATGCGGGCGGTCTTGTCGATATTACCTGGGAGGAGTTTGATTCTGTGACTCCGGAGGAAGTGGACAGGATCATGGGGAGGCTGAGCACCACCACATGTTTATTGGACCCGTGCCCTTCCTGGCTGGTCTATGCAGCCCGGGAGAGGACACGCAGCTGGTTCCAGGCAGTTATATCGGCTTCTTTGAACGAGGGTAGCTTCCCCGCTGTCTTGAAAGAGGCGGTGGTGAGGCCTCTCCTCAAGAAGCCTGCCTTGGACCCAGCTGTATTGAACAACTTTCGTCTTGTCTCCAACCTTCGCTTTCTTGCGAAGGTTGTTGAGAGTGTGGTGGCACATCAGCTCCCTCTGGTCCTGGATGAAGTGGATTATCTAGACCCGTACCAATCGGGTTTCAGGCCTGGGCACAGCACGGAGACGGCATTGGTCGCGCTGGTGAATGATCTCTGGAGGGCTCGGGACAGGGGACATTCCTCTGTTCTAGTCCTATTAGACCTCTCAGCGGCTTTCGATACCATTGACCATGGTATCTTGCTGCGGCGTCTCAGGGGATTGGGAGTGGGAGGCACGGTCTTACAGTGGTTCTCCTCCTATCTCCAGGGACGTTCGCAGTCGGTGTTGGCAGGAGGGCAGAGGTCGACCGCGAGGTCTCTTGTTTGTGGAGTTCCTCAGGGGTCGGTCCTCTCGCCTCTCCTGTTCAACATCTATATGAAACCGCTGGGTGAGATCATTCGTGGTTTTGGAGTTGGGTATCATCAGTATGCTGATTATACCCAGCTTTTCTTTTCGACCCCAAACCACCCCAGTGATGCCCTCAACGTGATGTCCCGTTGCCTGGAGGCGGTTCAGGTCTGGATGGGGAGGAACAGACTTCAACTCAACCCCGACAAGACTGAGTGGCTTTGCATACCTTCATCCCGGGTTTATTCGGACATTCCACCTCTTGCTATGGGGGGTGAACTATTACCCCCCGTAGATAGGGCTCGCAACTTGGGAGTCCTCCTAGATTCACGGCTCACCTTGGAAGACCACATAGCTGTGACTAGGGGGGCTTTCGCCCAGGTTCGCCTGGTGCGCCAGTTGCGGCCCTATCTAAGCCGGGATGATCTATGCACGGTCACTCACGCGCTCGTGACCTCTCGACTAGACTACTGCAACGCTCTCTACATGGGGCTGCCCTTGAGGACCACCCGGAAGCTCCAACTGGTACAGAATGCAGCCGCGAGAGTTGTGTTGGGAGTCTCCCGATACTCCCACGTTACACCTTTGCTCCGTGAGCTGCATTGGTTGCCAGTTGCCTTCCGGGTGAGATTCAAGGTACTAGTAATGGTGTTCAAAGCCCTACATGGCAGGGGTCTGGAGTACCTTAGGGAACACCTGCTGCCGGCATCGACTTCCCTCCGCCCTGTGCGTTCCCACAGAGAGGGCCTCCTCAGGGTGCCACCAGTCAGAGAATGTCGACTGGTGGCCCCCAGGGGGAGATCCTTCTCTGTGGGTGCCCCGGAGCTATGGAATCAGCTACCAGTTGAGCTCCGGACGGCGCCCGATCTTCGCTCCTTTCGCCGCGAGCTAAAAACATACTTTTTTGAACAAGTTGGCCTGGCCTGATGAGGGGATTGGGGGGGGGTTGTTATTGTTATTTTATTGGGTTTTTAAGATGTATTTTAGTATATGGGCATTTATTTAATCTTGTTTTAACTTTTGTAATCCTGTATTTTTTATTCTTGCCCTGTTCACCGCCCTGAGTCCTTCGGGAGAAGGGCGGTATAGAAATATTATTAAATTAAATTAAATTAAATTATTTTGAGTTTCTTTAGAATTCCTCTTTTATACTGTATGCTTTCACCTTTCCCAGGACTATGTTGTCATTTCTCTTCCCTTAATGTCTTCTGCATGGTTTCATTAAGGTCAACACCACATTCTTTTATAATTCTTGATTGTCCAAAAGTACAGAACAACTGTCTTAAGTGACAAGAAGGCAGATTTCTATCTGAATAAATATTTTTAAAAGAATAGTTTATTTATTTATTTATTTATTTATTTATTTATTTATTTATTTATTTATTTATTTATTTATTTATTTATTTAATTTGTATACTGCCCTTCTCCCGAAGGACTCAGGGCGGTGAACAGGGCAATAAATACTAAAATACAGAGATACAAAAATTAAGAAGAGATTAAAACATAATGCCCAATACAATATAACAATAAATTACATAAAAACAATGATAAAACCCAAACCCATCAGACCAGGCCGGCTTGTTCAAATAAATAGGTCTTTAGATCACGTCGGAAGGAGCGAAGGTCGGGAGCCATCTGGAGCTCAACCGGTAAATGGTTCCACAGATCCGGTGCACCCACAGAGAACGCCCTCCCCCTGGGGGCCACCAGTCGGCACTCTCTGACCGGTGGCACCCTGAGGAGGCCCTCTCTGTGGGAGCGCACTGGGCGGAGGGAAGTTGATGCCGGCCGCAGGTGCTCCCTAAGGTACTAATGGAGCTACTGATTAAGATCTGAGTTCCTCTTCATTGTATGCATTAAGTGAAGATGCTTACATGGCCATCTTTCGCAGATGCATTTATTCTGAATTTTATACACAATGAAAAAAATGGGACTAAAATTAAGCTCCTTTTTATTGATATTCAGGCAAAAAATAATCTGCAGGACTACCAAAACAATTTCCAGTTCCTTGTGCCGGTAGTCCTCAACTTATGACCACAATTGAGCCCAAAATTTAGGTTGCTAATTGAGACATTTGTTAAGTGAGTTTTGCCTCATTTTACAACTTTTCTTGCCACATTTGTTAAGTGAATCATTGCAGTTGTCAACAGCCTGATTGTTAAGTGAATCTGGCTTCTCCATTGACTTTGCTTGTCAGAAGGTTACAAAAAGGGATCACATGATCCCAGGACACGGCAACCGTCATAAATATGAACCAGCTGCCAAGCATTCAAAATTGGATCACATCACCATGGGGATGCTGCAAAGGTCGTAAGTGTGAAAACTGGTCATTAGTCACTTTTTTCAATGCTGTTGTAACTTTGAACGGTCACTAAATGAACTATTGTAAGTCAAGGACTACCTGTGCAGCTGGAAATTAGCCTGCAAAATGATAAGCAAAGTAATCCTCAAATTGTTTAGCCAAGAATAGAACTTGGCTAATAATGGAAAAATATGTATGTTTGTATGATAATTGATCAACCTTTCTTGCCTTTTTCCAGACACGAACAAACCATCAGGTTTAAAAGAAAAATACCTTCTTCAAAGAGGCATTGGGAAATTCTGATCAAAGGTCCAGTTAGCTGTAACTGAGTGTCTTTGTTTTGCCAGGTAAACAAAGGTCCAACATATATGTCATAATTTCAGAACCAGAAGAATTCTCTGAATAGAGAATAACAGCGGATTATTTGTTACAAGGAGTTGGATCATGTTTTACCTTGGTAGCCATGTCTAAGTCAGATGCAATATATAGAACTAGCAAAGAGATCATAGGTAACAGGTATGGCTGTATTTTTCAGTGTTTCATTCAAAATTTTAATAATCTTGTTACCTCCTAGAACAGGGGTGTCAAACTCAATTTCATTGAGGGCCGCATCAGCATTGCGGTTGCCCTCAGGGGGCTGGGTGGGTGTGGCCAGAGTGGGTGTGGCCTACTGGGTGGGTGTGGCTAGAGTGCGTATGGCCTACTGGGTGGGCGTGGCCAGCTCTACATCGTTCGCATCAAGGGTGCCTATGGGGGCCTGGGCAGGAGTGGGACAGATCTGAGGGTCTCTGGCAAAGTGAGGGTCTCTGGGCCAGGGCTAAGGCAGTGGGGGCCGTTCCTTCACTGTTTCCAGGATGGCTTCGCGGGCCACATGAAACCACTTCGCGGGCCGGATCCGGCCCCTGGGCCTTGTGTTTGACAAGTCTGTCCTAGAAGAAGGCAGCTGTATGTGATTCCACTGATTTAGTGATGGAACAGAAAAAAGTAAAGTTTGCTTCTTGCAGGTGATTAGCCAAATTCAATGTGAATTTTTCACAACTCATATTCAGGTCAAGGATTTGGACCCTAAAAGCCTGGGAAGTTACTCTAATTACCAATATCTTCTATGCATCAAATGTTGTATTAAAATAGGAGAATTAAATAATGTAATAGTAATGGTATCAGGATCTTTCTCATTACCTGGCCTGCTCTACGCAACCAAGAAAGCCCTTGCCTGTTAAATTTTAATATTGTTGTTGTGTTTTACCTCAGCTTTTTACAGAAGGGTACCTGTCTTAGCTTTTGAAAACAAGAATATGTTTTAAAATATTTGATCAGTTTAATTCACAGATCAACTGGTTAAAAGGTAGATGTTTAAGAAGTTATTTTCTTTAATCAGTTAACATCTCTTTTTGTCATGATCACTCGTGTTCCCACTGGATAATTGGAACTATTCAGTCAGCCTTCGTTTATAAAACACTTTATTACTCAGTGCCTCTCTGCAGGAACCAACCTCAGAACTTTGTTTAAAAGGATTTATTGTCTCTGTTCTTTCTTCCTCTGATGTGATGTATCTTATTCTCATTTATACTAAGCCTCTAAGTGTGATTTAGATATATTTTATAGCAA
Organism: Vipera berus; assembly: GCF_964194415.1. Taxonomy (NCBI): domain Eukaryota; kingdom Metazoa; phylum Chordata; class Lepidosauria; order Squamata; family Viperidae; genus Vipera; species Vipera berus. Next base: position 149,676,843 of record NC_138202.1, on the reverse strand, counting down.
ACATTTGGAGCAGTCTTATACAGTAATTAAAATGCTTTGTTGGTTATTGCTCCCAAAGATATTTTGATCTAAGTGCAGTGCATTATGTCAACCTTTTCATGCTGGCGGCCCGGAGAGAAAGGGAGCAGCTGGGAAATTTGTGTGTGCGTGTGTACAAAGAGAGCCGCCCGTGAACAGGGCCATATGTATCCTCACAGTATTAGTGGCACTGTTTGTGCATGTGTGCAGGTGCTAGCTGCTAGTACTAGCACCCATGTGCATGCACAAATGGGCTGTGCAACCCACATGGTGCTAGTGGCCACGTTTGCGCAGGTGCGCAGGCACTAGACACCACTCCTAGCAACCACCCACATGTGCAAATGGGCCACACAACCCACACATTGCTAGTGGCCATGTTTGTACAGGTGCTAGCTGCTGCTGCTAGCCCCATGTGCATGCACAAATGGGGCCAAGGTCGCTAGCGCACGTGGGGGTGAGTACGTGCACACATGTGCGCACACTGGCCAGCCTGTCCCACGGCCTGGTGGCCAGTAGGCCACCACCTGGTAGTGGGCCAGAGCCCATAGGTTGGGGACCCATGCATTATGTAATATTTGATCCTGCAATTCTTTGTCAGGCAAAATTCATTTTCTGTTATGCTTAGACAGATGGACATGCACACAAGTATATCTAATAGCAATAGCACTTAGACTTATATACCTCTTCATAGTGCTTCACAGCCCTGTCTAAGCAGTTTTACATTGTCAGCCTATTGCCCCCAACAATCTGAGTCCTCATTTTACCGATCTCAGAAGGATGGAAGGCTGAGTCAACCTTGAACTGGTCAGAATCAAACTCCTGATGAGGAGTGATTCAGCCTGCAATACTGCATTATAACCACCACCACGGCTCTTGTCCTTGTGTTAGGCATATCTTACCCATGAAGGATCAGGTCATTTGGGGTAACCTTAAATAGGGCTGCCAGTCAGCTCTCTGTGGATGCAATAAGGGTGTAATTCTTCAACCTTTAACAACTTTCTGAAACTTCCCAAACTCCTGCCAACCCTGGTCATACAATATTGACATCAGTGACATTAGGGAAAAAATGTGGGCAAGTGGGGAGTGCTGCTGGTATATGTGCCCATAATTGTTTTAATTTTTAAGTCCTGAGCAAGTATAATACTTGTTTATGGCTGACATCAGAAACTTGATTGTTTGGTCAATCCATAGGTGCCTGTTTGCTATAACTAGCTCTCCTGAGGATTAATTGATTCTATTTTTATGAATATTTCTCCTGGTTATATGCATGATTTTTTTTTGAATGTGACTGGTATTGCTTTAATTCCCATTACGAATGGAGGAGTTATATACAACTCAGGTTTGTTTGATCAGAGTGCTCGTTGAGTCTTATAAATACAAATAAATCTCTCAGTTACATTTTCTTTGTAATAACAACATGGTGTTAGCTTTGTTGTTCACAGTTTAGATTATTAACTGTTACTAGTGAGAGGGGATAATGTGTAATTTCATGAAGTCATACTCCTTTCTGATGTTCTATGGATAATTCAGATTTTTGCATCCATAATCCATCAATGATTATTCCATAGTACCCCAGCCATGCTGATTGGGGGATTAAGCAAATTGAATTACAGCACATCTAGAGGGCACCACGTTAGAGGAAAAGGTGGAATTCAACAACAGATTGCTATGTTTTTAGTCTTATATCTCCTATAATATGTATTTTGGCCTTCATAAAAAAAACTATTAAAATGTTATAACAATTGGAAACTAAAAAGCAAAGAGGAACACCTATCCAATTGTTTGACAGTGATGATTTAGAGGAATAAACATCTGACTGACTTGCATGAATTGAATATTTTAAGAAATAAATTGGACAACAGCTTCAGTGCTAAATATTTCTCTTTTTGTGCATTGCGATGTAATCTGGGAGTATTGTGTCTGACAGCATCAGAAGTATTGTTGAGGTTTTTTTTAGCTTTATCCAGATGTTTAGCTAGGGGTAATGTTACTATATAGATTAACACAGCTGTCTAGGAGTTACCATGCTAAATATGGAGAGCATCTGTGATTTGTCTAGGGAGGTTGAATTTCAATTAATTAAATGTGAAGCTAGCTTGCTAAGATCTTTTCCACTGCTAGTAGGAACCTGACGGTTTTAAAAGACTTTGGAGCAGCTGATGCAAACAACATTTTCCAGTTTATTCATTTTGGCCAAGTCCTTGGAAAGGTATGTAGACTAGATATTAAAGCATTTGATTATATTTCCCAGTGTACCTGATTCTTAAAATTAAAAGTTGCTTCCAACAAATTCAGTTGCAGATGGATACCTTGAGTAATAAAGGCTGTAAGGACACAGGAATAGAGGAATGCTCCCATATAATAGAACTTGAAGTAGCTTTTTGTTCATAAACTATGAAAATTGAAAAATGAAAAAGTTTCTATTGTCCTTGGACACGGTTTGAATATTGAATCATTTGGATTAGAAGTCTTGCTCTCCTTTCATCTCTTCAGATATTAATATCATAATAAAGGGTAGCTCACCTTACCTAGCATTACTTTAAGATGGTGACTGACTATATAAAATCTATTTGTGAATAGTTTTGTTGTTCTGACTTGACTTGACTTGACATTTCTTCCATCCATTCTTCTTTGTCAGATTTAGGACAGCAGATCCTTATTCTTCCTTAACTTGAGAATTTATGTAAACTGAACTGAAAAATAACATCATGTGAATTTTAACTCTTTTTCCAGGTGGTTAACTGGCAGATTCAAGGAATAAATCATCCTATCATGTGCTCAAATGATTTTTATTTTAAGATTTAGCTGGAATTCATCCTATCATATCTGAATTGGTCCATATCTGGTGAAGCTTTCATTGTCTTAGGGCCAAACTAAACATTCATTTGAATTCATATTTTAAAATAAGCTTTGCCTTTTTTAAAAACATAATTTCTAAAATAGCACATATTTGGTAATCACAATTCCTCTCCCCTACCAGTGTTTCTTACAATATGGCCAATCACATTTTTCAAATTAAGTTTCCAAAACCATAGATAGATTCTCATAAGCCTCTGAGCCTAATTGAATGTTATTCTAGTGACACCAATGTCTACTGGGAAATGAAGTTCTTTGGGATTGCAACCATTATAGAATCCAGACAGAATTTCATTTCCTTGAGACATTGGCTTCCACTTGCCAATTTCTTTTGAATCAATATGTTGAAAATAAAAACCCTCCATTTTTCCTCATGCCTGACTGCTTTTTTCAAACATGTCCTTCATATTGCTCTTCATATGAAGATATTAGATCCTAATTATTCCTACTATAGCTTCCACCTTTGTAAAAAAATACTTCAAAAAGGATAGCTATTATATTTCAATTGATGAGAAAGGCAAAGTTGAATTGTTTTAGTTGATTTAACTATCTGGCTAAAATAAGAGAGAGAAGGGAGAAGGGCGGTATACAAATTTAATAAATGAAATGAAATGAAATGAAAAAAGCCATTAAATTTTTTGGATTCATACAAGACACGCAACTACAATCTAACAAATCATGTTGCGGCTTGGTATAATGTGGGAAGCTATTCAGTTATGGTAAAGCATCTAAATTTTATAATTGCAAAACCTTTGTTGTTAAAGGACATAGAGCATCTTTTAAGCTTTGATAAAGCAATGCTGCAATGGATCTATGGGGAATTGCTTGGGTTAGGACTTTTAAGTAAGTTATTTTAAATTCCATGCTGAAATTGGAAGTAAGATGAGAAATAAATATGTAACAGAGGTTAAGTTTGTTTAAAACCTTAGATTTGAACATCTTTGAAACACATCCCAAATCTTTTGGGACATACTACTTTCATATCTTTAAACTATAGATTGGGAAAGAAAAGGAATATTGCTGAATTTAGAAAGAAATGACTGAAGGCATGTTAAAACTAGGATGAACTCTCATTAATATAAACAATAATGTAGGATATATGTCACTTTATAACTTAGAAATCTCAGTAGGAAAATGAAAAAAAATGCTGGCATGGAAATATAGCTTAAAATGGTCATATAATTTTTCTATAATTCTAATTTGTACATGGATGAATATAGCAAATAAAAGTATTTGTTTCACTTTAACCAGTATCCAGTTAAATATGATTGCCTCTAAGGCATTTCCTTTCTCCCCCTTCCAAATACACACACACACATTAACACACATGCAAAGCTTTCAGAGGGAAAAATGCATTATAATGTATTGTAGCTACATGCATATAGCCTTTCCCCTCATATATATTTGAGTGTCAAGAGTAATTGTACCAACAACATTATACCAAGCCCATATTAATCAGACTTGCAGCTACAGCTTGCTGTACTTATGATTACATTTGTGATGTTTAGATGAATTCCCTGCTTAAATATTCTGTTAGAAGGTCTTTTGTCATTATTCAGACATTTGGAAAATGGATTTTTTATGAAAAAAAGCCAACATAACACTAAATGTTTATAAAATCTTCCATGGAACACCTGCAACAAATTAAAAATCTCAGATTAATGCATTTAATGTCATATGTTGTACCAATGAAAAAGTTTCAGAAGTCAACAATGTTTAAGTTAACTTTCTTTGATCAAGTTTGGTTACCTAATTATAACAAGAACTGCAGCATAAAAGTATTAATGATCTGAAACACCTATGCTTAAATTCTTTCTCAAATTGTAACATGAATTCTACCTTTTACTTTGCTGGTCAGAATCTGTGCCCAGTTCTGGGCAATTTATTACCAGAAAGATTCAGGTCACCTGGAAGAGTCTTAGAGAAGAAGAAGGAAGGATAATTAGGAGACTAGAAACTAAATCATAAAAGGGCAATTGAAAACCTGTTTTGGAGTATTTTGGAGTATTCAACCAAGAGGAGAGGGGAGGGGAGGGGAGGGGAGGAGAGGAGAGGAGAGGAAGAGAAGAAGAGAAAAGATATAGTAGAGTAGGACTATTCAGATATCTGAAAAAGATGACATAGAGAAAAAGGTTACGATTTATTCTGTGTTGCTCCATACAGCAGGATCAAGAATGGTGGATTTCAGTTATAGGAAAGCAGATTTCAAATGAAACTTCTAAATAGTAAGAACTGGATGTACCTTGGATGTTTTAATTTGGTTCCTATAGTGAGCAACGTGTTGGATGTCCTAAAGTGCCCCTTCCCTCAATACGAATCTATAACCAATGGTGGATAGCATCTTGATTTTTTTTAATTTAAGGCCTTGGCTGGACGCATACATTATGATGTGCTATAAATTGGGCTGTTTGGTTTTAGTTTAGCGTATACAGTATGAACCCAGACATTGTGGTTTATAAATTATGGTTTATGGCTAAGCATTAAATTATGTCTGAATCTACACAATGCATGTATTGTTTATTCAAATTGTGGTTAAAATGTACATTGCTTAGTGCAGCATACGAACTTAGTCACTCAGTCAATCACTGTTTCCATAAAGCCATGAATGTAAATCAATCTTCTCCAATTTAATGACTTCTAATTGGATTCAACCACATCTCCCAGAATTTCCAGTCTGACTGGGAATCATTGCACGTGTAGTTCCACACAATTGGAGGAGATGTTCCAGAGCATAGTTAGTTTTGCTGTTTTCTTCAGGGCTCTTAAAACACTTAACATCAATATGTTGAGCAGAAAGCAGCTCTCAGAAGGGTGATATAGGGAAATGATGTTCCTGTTTATTTTTTGTTATTTGCTGCAATTCATAAAGACAAAGGAAATGTCTTATGATCATGGTAGTGAGGGAAAAGTTAATTACAGCTCTAACCACATGAGGAGACCCTATTTTGGATTATAATTATAAAAACAGTATAGATTGTATTTTTGAAGTGAAAAATGCTTACTGTAAATCTTAGTGTGAGGAAAAACTGAACTAGCCTCCTCTATATAGTTCTTGGAGAACAAAAATTAGTCCATTTATCTTCAATAAAGATGACTTTGAAGTAAGGGTGTACTTTTGTGGGCTTAGTGTTTGACAAATAGGGCACACTTTTCTATAAACATGGGAAAAGCCATGGTTCTCCATATGTTGATAAACAACACTTCCCAGAAGCCCCAGCCAGTTTGGTCAGGTGAGAGGGAACTACAATTCAGTAGAAACATGGCCCCCAATTCCTCATTCTTCTTCTTTTGAAATAAATAAATCATTTCTAGAGGAGGGTAGTTTCCTCCTATACCACTGAGAAAAGAAACTGTATGGATTTTTTTCCTCCTATACCAGGTGTAGACTGGCTCAGGAATTCTGGGAGTTGAAGTCCACGAGTCATAAAAGAGCCAAGGTTGCCTACCCCTGTCCTATACCCTCTTTCTAAAAGCTCATAATTTCTATAAATATGCTGTTTTGCCTAAAAGGAAAGTGACCCTAAATTTAAGACAGTCGCCCTCTGGAAAAAAATAGATGAAAATTGAAGAAATTTACCAACCTCTATTGTCATAAAATCAATGAAGATAAGTCACCCCTCCCATTAAAAGGTGAATTATTGGAATAATAACCTAATAACTTAGTCTTTCTTCCAAGTAATAGATAACAATACTTGTTTTGTTTTGCAAACAAGAAAAATTTAACTTTGTAGCATTTTGCTATGACCTATTCAGTGGAATTACAGCAGCAAACTAATCCTTTAGGAGAGATGGCTCTATCAATCTTTGGATTTTTCTAATGTGGAAGCTACTCAATTGCATCTCAGAAATCAGGGAGGTAATTACTCATGCAGACAGCACAAAATGAAAGGTAAAAAAAATGCAAGTTCTGCTGAGTATCCCTTTTAGAACAAGCACTGGAACAAGAAAAACAGCCTCTATAATCAGTCAAATACTTTCGTTAATTTTTCAGGTGTTGAAGGCTAGAGTGAGGATACATGCTATGAAAGTTAAAGCAAGGAGAGATGTAGTGGACAATGGCACAACTCATAGCAACTCTTATTTAGCAAACTTTGTGCTTTCAATGTGGTCTTCTACATCATAATTTTAAAAGCCTTAATTAAGCAGGCTTTACATACCTAGCAAAATCTTTGTACATACGGTATGTATTTGTATAGCTTTAAATATCTGTATAGATGTATGTCTTTGTACATATATATTTCTCTCTATATCATTTTATAGTGTAGTGTCAACCTACTTGTTTCTGTGAAGCAAGGATGCAAAATCTGTAACCTCCTTGTTTCATTTTGAGCAGAGTCAACCAGAATGCCACTAAAATTTTGAGTTTTTGATATGATGTGTGTAAGGTGGATGCCTGGCTGCTATTTTTAAACTCTGGTATGCTAATTCAAAAACTAAAATTTCCAGCAGATAATATTCTCTTGAACTGCATACCTGGTACATGGAATTGACAACTGGGCAATGTAAATAGATTTTGTGTGCCCTTACTATGGCCAAAAGATTGATATTGAAGCATTGGAAAGTCAAAATTTATGGCTCCGTTCACTCAATGGATTGGAGACCTAACTGCACTTGCCACACTCACATACATGCAAACTTGTGTTGTGGGTTTGCCTATAGATACAGACTTTGTATAAGCAAATACAATGAAATATGGGATTCATTTATAAATGCATCATACATATATACATTTTAATATTTGTAATAGACAAGTATGTATAGAATTGTATTTGTTCATTGTTATAAGGACATTAGATTACAGGATAATTCTTTTTTGTCATATTTTCCACTTTTTATTATTGCACTTTTTATGTGTTTTTTATCTTCCTTTGACGATATATGTATCACTATTTTTTGTTATTTGTTAAAAAGCAATAAACCAACCAACCAACCAGCCAACCTCTGGTTTACTGATTTGAAACTCAGATTATTATAATACTTGCAGAAGCAGAACCTGTAACAATAGTGTTGTGTTAGGACTGAAGCTCACAAAAGTATATTGATGGGAAACAATTTGTTGAAGTCAGCTCTCTTAATTTCTACAACACTAGTCTAACTTTGTAGCTCTGGCTGCACTATAGTGAATTCTGGTATCACATGGTCACTGTTCCCCAAAGTTGTTGCAAGTTCCACTCCCTCAAACATTTCATCCCTATTAATAAGAATTAAGTCCAGTATAGCTGACTGTCTAGTTCCCTCCTCCACCATTTGGACAGAAAAGTTGTTAGCTAGGCTTGTCAGGAACCTGTTTAGATCTTCCATTCATTGCATATTTTGCCTCTCAGCTGATATCAGGATAATTAAAGTCTCCCGTTACTACAATTATAAGTTTCCTGCATACCTCAGCTAACTGATCTGCAAAACGTTCATCTATTTCCTATGCCTCTATACATTTATAGCAATGTAATTTCTTTTCCCCTTAATATTCACCCAAGTACTTTCAAGAAGGCTTTCAGCTTTGTTATAATGTGTTTCTGTGCAGTTGTAGTAATACTTTACATATTTTGCAACTCCTCTTCTTTTGGGTCTGTTTCTTTTGAACAAATGATATCCTTTCGCAGTATATTCCAATCATGGGTTTCCTCCCACCAAGTTTCAGTAATAGCAATAATATCATACCTGCCTAATGATAATGTAGGTGCCACAGCAAAAAAAGCCCCACCACCAAGGTCCCGCCAAATTTAGCTTCATAGGTGACAGTACCCATAATGTGCCCTCTTTGCTGTATCTGGTAGGATATGGTAGGATATGACATCAGAGAGAGAGGTTTCCTCAAATAACCCATGCCACAAATGGCTTTAAAGGTCAACACTAGCACCTTAAATTAGACCCGTAAACAAACTGTGACCAATGTAGCTCACAAAGCAGAGGTGTAACAGAAACACTTGTAGGTGCTAGCACTGCTGCATTTTCCACCAGCTGAAGTTTCCAGATACTCTTCAAGGGCAGCTGCATGTCGACTGTATTGCAGTAGTATAACTGGCAGGTGACCAGGGCATGAGTGACCATGAGTATGTCCTTTGGATCCAGGAAAGTGCCCAAATAGCGCAGAATACAAAGTTGTACAATATTATAAGTTTTAAAGGGATGGGCTAATATATGTGTGGGAAAAGATACTGACTGTCAGCATGATGAATTTCTGCACTCCTCCAACTGTCATGTTCCAAAGGTTTGTGAAGAAGGTCATTATCAGATTTGTGGTCTATTACAGAAAACAATAAAGAACTGTGGTTTCTTAAAAGCACTCTATTTATTATGATGTAGGCTTTAGTTGGCTAGAGACCTGTTCTTCAACACTCCCTCACTCCTTATTGTCCACATACTTATAACCAGTGAGTGGGTGGAATTCCTGAGAAGGAGTTGAGGATTTTGGTTTCTGCCTCTTCCATGTAGAGATTGGCCACAATGGGGGACACAGGTGAACCCATGGCTCAGCCGTGTTTTTGAGTGTAGAAACCTTCCTTTTATTTAAAATCTTACATTTTTAGGTATATGTATATACAGAAGTAAAAAAAAATCTTGACGACAAAAGACAAGATAACAGCAAGATTAATAAAATAATATAGTAGTAGTAGTAAAAATGTGTTAGTCTTTACAGTGCTATAAGATTCTTTAATGTTGCAGATAGAATTAACTAACATGAAAATCAACCATAGTAATTATATAGTAAAACCAAACTAAAAGTGTACAGTCAAAAGTGTTAGAAGACATTGTATGTCTTTAATGTGAAACCTGTTATGGTCAACTCTTTTTTAAATGATTGTTTTCTTAGATAGAGAAAAATATTTGTGAAAGTACAAAAGTTGTCACTCTAGGTCAGGGGTCAGCAACCTAAAACAGTGAAAGAGCCAATCGGAACCGGTTCCCTCACAAAAGGAAAAACTGGGAGCCGCAAAAAATGTGTGCGTATGAGCGTACATGCGTGCATGTGCAGAAAAGGGTTTGACTGAAGAGTGGAGCCAAGGCGAGATATGCACCTACCCTGCATATTTGAATTGATTGGTTGAACTTTTTTAGTCCCACTTTTTTTTTTTGGACTGCACATGGCAGAGGACTGGGAGCCGCAGGAGACGGCTGAAAGAGCCACATGTGGCTCCGGAGCCGCGGGTTGCAGACCTGTGCTCTAGGTACATGAGTTGTTTTCTTTTTGTGCAGGGCTCCCTACTGTGAAAGGAATGAAAGGAAAGGAAGGTTATTTTTATTTTTAAGGAATATATTAACAAATAGAGGGAGGAAAAATGCCCAAGATCTGAATATTGGCCATTGGATGCAGAAGTATTTAGATAAAAAGAAATGATTGATAGACCTTTTCGTCATTTCCTTTTTCATCATAGTAGGAAGCATTTTGCAGAAAGAAAGGAGCTGTGAATTACTCGTGTAGGGCCATATTAAGTTATTGTTCTGATTTCTCTCATCATCTCTCTCGTTTCAGTGGAGACACTTTAGTTTCCCAACCTAAATCTCAGCAAGCACCCAGTGGCAACATTTGGTATGCTGCTGTTTTCAGCAAACCTACCCAATACATGGGAAAACTTTAAATGTAATTATTCAGCACTTGAATAGTGCTCTCAGATATCCTGTTGGAAAAAAAATGTCAGTGAAGTGGAAAGTGTTATTTCTATGTCAGATTTTGTGGAGAGAGGTTCGAACTGATGATATTGAAACCCCAGTGAAATTGTTAGATTTTAATATTAGCCACTGACTTCAGTCATCATGGGAGGTCTTCCAGTTCACAGAACTCCCAATTCATACAGAAGTAGCTTCCCCTTGAAATTATTCATATTCACATCTTATCCTTGATTTTTTGTTTTTTTTAAAAAAACCCTCTTAAAAGAGGCATTTTGCCACGGAGGTTAAGGGTTTTCACTGAAATTGCCACTTGTGTTTGATTTTCATCTTCTCATAACATCCTTGAAAACGTTCAGGATAAGAAAAGTCCTGTCTGAGGCATGTTTGAGAGTGACTCTTTTAAAGTATCGCTACAGAATTAAACAAAAGCTGTGTAGAAGTAGACAAGGGCCTCTTTCTGTCCATTGTGCTGTCTGCAGGGAGCTGACATCTCTATTTTAACAAATCAGCCTTTTCTTATTACCAACAATTTTAAAAAAAATGCTTATCGTTTTGCAGAGAATAGATTAATAAACAAGGGATCAATGCTTAAAACCTAATGCTCTTTTAAGAAAAATCACCTGTTTAATGCTCTTGTATTTAACACATATATGCTTCAATATATTTGATTAGGGCATTAATAAAACCTTATTGCTTATATTATCGTCCTCTTGTATAAAACAATTAACAGACAACAGAAAACCAGGCACAATTAATCATTTGTAGAAGAAAAGAAAAACATACTCAAAAAAGTCACCAAAAGAAATTTAGTGTTTTTGAAGACTAGGAAAGCATCAGATTGGTAGTTCTTCAGATAAATACCTTAAGACACATAGAGAGGCTTGATGCATAACAAATAAGATTCAGTACGAATATGGATCCAAGTTGTATTCCTTTCCCCAATTACGGTACTATTTTATGGGACAAGAGCCCAGAGAATTGTGTGCTGATACAACCATTTCTTCGGAACAACTGGTGCTTTCAGAGAAAGAGAAAGACAAATAGCCATTCAAAGCAAATCTGGGATAGTGTTTAAGGTGTAACCATTCCCCATAAAAATTTATAATACGTTAGCATCTTTATTTACATTTCATTTGCTTTAGGTTTATGCTTCACTCTATGTATCCGTCTGTCCATCTAACCATTTACCCATTTATCATATGCTTCTGTACAGAATATAAGGGTACTCTTGATGACCCGGAGGATTCCTTTGTTACTTTTTTCTCAAGCTGATTGTTTTTCCCCCTCTTCTCCTCTACTCTCTATTTCATGCCCTTTCATGGATGTTAAATCCATTTTATGTTACATTTATGGTCATTCTGCTTCTTTGTTTTCCAGGACCTCAATCTCCGTACAAAGACCTTAATCTCTGATGTGGAACTTTGTAAAATGTTCTCTGAAAGTTTGAGTGTAGCCTAGTAAATTTTTAGGGACAAAGTCACTGTCCATTTCTGGAAGCAAAGGTGTAGTAGGACAAAAACATAAAATATCTTAAAAATTATTTAGTTTCAAACAACAATAGAAGAGGAACAAGGGGATTTCTTCAATTTGATGTGGTCTACCTTTCATTCCTTTTTAAAACAGGAAATATTATTTGTTTGAAGATGACCAAAGGATTGATTTTATTTATCTTTCCATAAATACATATTTTAATGCTGTATGAACAATTGGATTCTGCTTTGATTTTGCAATAATAAAAATAATAATATTGAAAAGAACAAAATAGTATTAAAAAAAGATTTGTTCAGTGCTACCTATTCAACAAACATTAAGTAAATACAAACAGAACAAAAACAGTTTATGTTATTTTTTTTCATCCCAGGATGTTCTGTTTGGTTTGAATCATTACATATTTCTTCATTATCAGCAACTATTTTTGTTCTTGAACCCAGTTATTTGATGATACCAACTTTCTGAATGTAAAAAAGATTAACTTCCCTGTCTTTATCAAAATTGATAAAGAGCATTTGATGAAAATGGAAGAAGTTTTAAAAGAACAAAACTTGACAACCTACATTTTTGAAGGCATCAAAGGGCCCACTGAGAGCTACTTTGCTTTGCCTTGTCTTTCATGGAAGGTGACAGTGGTGTGTGAAGGAATCATAAAGTCATCAACCATGAAAGTCTTGCCTCTTCTGAGTGACACAGTCATATGGTTATGACCACCATCACTAGTGGGTGGTACAGAGAGTTGGCCCCTCCAAAGGCAAAAATAAGCTGGAATAATGGAGAATCTAGGGAAGGGGAGAGTTAATGAGAAACAACCTCATCTGTTTAACTTCTGAATGGCCATGCCCACCAAATAGCCATTTGGGGAATGGACAAGACTATGGTAGCAATATTGTGAGAACCTAGTATAGTATATTTTCAGAATTCCCATTGACCTCTAAACATGCACAAGCTCCTTCAACCTAGAAAGTTTGGACTAGAAGAAAACGAATATAGTAACTGAATGGAAAGCCCATGTCCTCTATAATTTTAGCTCCTCTATGAGCAGACTAATATCTTGCATAAGGACATTAGGAGTTTTTTTTAAGGAATGTCAGTCAATATAAAATAGAGGGAATATTGTATGTCCTTTTCTAGTTTTATAATTCTTAATTCTCTTATCCTACATATTAATAGTATATAGTATCTGAATTATGAGCAATAGAATTGAATGCTATTCACAGTTGGCTTTGAGTTAAGCAGCCGATAAATTTTGAAAAATAAATAAATATAAAACTAAAAGTCCAAAATTTGCTCTTTCTTCACAATTCTATTTTCACTCTGTTACTAGGCTTGTATCATTATGAGTATTGGTGAGCATTATTGTATCATAGTGTTATGCACTGTTTAGTCCTTCATCTCAAGTACAACACCCTAAGCAAAGTGGTACAAATGCATAGTACTTGTGCATAACAATAGTACTGGAACTTCTTATTGTTGTATTATCTATGTGGTATATAGCATCCTATAAGAAGGCTAGGGGTTTTTTCCCCTTCAATTTATCTCTTGCATGTTCTAGATCAGGCGTTCCCAACCAGGGGTGCAAGACGATATTCCAGGGGGTGAGAAAACCTGGGTTTAGAAGTTTCTAAATTATAGTGTATATGCATAATTCATTGTGTTGAACTTTTGTAAAGGGTGCAAGAATATATCAGAAGCGTTCTAGGAGTGTGGGGAGCCGCTGTTCTAGATTCACTGGTCTGCCATAATGGGGACAGACAAGATTTTATTGTTTACCTTCATTTGGAGAAGGAATCATAATAACTTTCTTTGGGTGAAATAAGATTTTCTTTTCTGAAGTCATTTGAATTCTATGCTTGTTTATTTTTAAAATTATTTTTAACATATTTATTTTTCTTTTATCACCAAAGATGAAATACAGCTTGAGATGAGTGTAACACCCAGAGAACATGGATTACGGGGCCTGAAGGCCAACCGGTTTTTAGTGCTCTAAATTGGAAAGGCTACAGTACAGTGTTTCAGAAATCTGAAAATAGTTGAAAAGCAGCTTCAGGTTTAGCACATAATGTATATTGAGGAACTAAGCAATACAATAATCCTCTCCTCTGTGACTTCATGAAAAGGTGATCTTTTCCTCTCAGATAATTAACCCGTGGATTAGACGTGGGTAGGCATCTTACATTAACTGAGAAGAATGAAAGAAACGTTTAAAGCAAACACTAGGTGGAGATTCAAATGACTGTAGACACTATTGTTGCGAAACAAGGGTTCCTTTGAAAATGCCAGCTTTGCAAGGTGGTCCAGGGAAGAAGCACATCCAGATGAACTAATTATACTTTGTTGTTAGATTACATTATCTTGCAACTTCTGGAAGTATATTTCTTCCTCTCACTTTTTACGGCCTATGAAACTAGGGAGGGTGCCTTCTGAGCAGTGATGGGATTCAAATATGTGAACAACCGGTGGTTCTCTGTGTGGATGCCACTTCCGGAAGTCCATTCTGGGCCTGGGCAACCAAAAATCAGCTACCGGTTCTGCCGAAGTGGTGCGAACCGACTGAATCCCCACCACTGCTCTCTGAGGCATTTGCCATTCCCACATTCCTGCTGAAGGCTAAGCTGGCTATGACTCTTCTCAGTCTCCAAGGCCATTGCCACATACTTTTACATAAGATAAGCATTTACATGGGAGGGTCTGCTTCCCTGATGAATTTAACCCTTTTTATAAATTTTGGTAAGGTGCTCCTACTCGTTTCTGTTCTTTCTTCTTTTAATCACTTCGTTCCTGTCCAATTTTGTTTCCTCTTTCTCATTCCTTTTCTTCCTGGTGAAGCAGCTTCATTATCTTATTCTATCGCTATTTTTCCCCCTCTCTCATTTTTTTTGCTGTTCTTTGTGCTAGAAGGGGGGAGGAAAATATGGTTAACCCCAAGACTACCTGTACCCATAGGAGGACAAGGCAAATTGTGGGCACTCCATCACTGGAGGTTTTTATGAAGAGACTGGACAGTCACTTGTCCAAGCGGGGGGCTGGACTAGAAGACCTCCAAGGTCCCTTCCAGGTCTATTCTATTCTAAATGCTGAGAAATTTTATGCTTTTATTTATTATTTGCCACTTTTATAGGCTATTCAATTAACAAAGGTTTTTTAGGCAGTTTAAATTTAAAAAAGAATAAAAATAGGATACATTTAAAATAAAAAAGGAAAAGAAATAAGAATAAAATTTTAAATGCAGTCAAACTAACAATGACAAATAAGACCTAAAACTTTGAAAATGTAAATTAATAGGACAGTAAATTGTTTCCTTTTTTTTTACTTCTTTTCATTATGATCTTGCCTTTCAGTAGTTTACAATGTTGAGATGTTCATAAGCTTCTTTGAAAGTAGTCTTAGGGCATGAGTGTGTCTTTTTCAAAATTAAAGTTCCATTTACAGCTACTTGGATAGCAAGAGCAGAAAAAGAAATGTATAATATAATTTGTGCAGACTTTGCGCTCGTGTTAACGATAGGATTTTCATTGTTCAGTATAAATAATTTACATTTTATTAATCGGATGACTAGGTGTTTAATCTTGTTGCTGAGTTGAGTTGTTGAGTTGACCAGACTTTGGGACAGAATTATGGGGCCCAGTTAAGAACCGAGTTCTCAAACTCTCTACTGCATTTTGAAGGAATACACAATGGCAACTAAAGCTCTCCTCCTCCTCCCAAACTAAGATCAATAGAGACTAGCGTGGCCTGATTCTGCTGCTGACCATGGCTCTATATTTGTTTTGCCTTTCCATCAGAACAGTCAACCAGAGCTTTGCCTCCAGCAAAGAATGGATTAGAACCAAGTCTTTGTCCATTCAACAGTTTAAAACCAAAGAAGGTCTTTTGTGGAAATTTACATTTGGTTTGATGACAGCTTGTGCAGAAGCAGAGTTTTCACTGCCAACTACAGTAAATCCACTCAAGATTTGCAAGTGCCAAAAAGAGTTAACAATTAAGTGACTAAAATAAGATAGAAGTTTGCTATTTTTCAGACGACTTGAAATATGATCAAATTAAACCCATACTTTCTTTTTTTTTTGCCTCCTGGAAGAGCTCTCTGTTAAAATTAAGAAAGAGGAAGCCTGAGCATCATGGAAACAGAAGGCACAAACAGGTGAGAAATAAAAAGGAGAACGCTGTTTGTCAAGCTTGGTTTTCTTCTGCCAATATTGTTGTGGAAGGCTTACTTGGAAGATACTCCTGTCTGATGCTTGAGCCTATTCTTATTGAGCTTTATTATAAAAGAAGACGCTTGCTTGTTTCAGTCACTTAGGAGATAAATACAGGAAAATGGCTCATCATTTATTGGTTTATCCATTCCCATCCCCGGCACAGGGTAGAGTGGTCTGATTTCAAAGTGACAGCTGGTGGTGTCGCTTCCTGATACATGCTAATCCAGTTTTTATTATTGAAAAACTGCCTATGCTTCTAGCCAGCGAGAGGGAGTTGCTAAATGTAATCGCTGAGGAGGAAACCTTAGGATCTTGCATATAAAAGCCTAAAATGAACCATTTTCTCATTAAGCAGCAGCATTGTGATTAAATACAGATGTAGTGCAGGGAAAGTAATTTATATCTATGAGGAGATAATGTTCAGTTTGTTTGGGGACTTTTTTTTTAAAAGCCTTAATTTGAATAAACAGTATTTTGGCTTGCTCTTCTATTAAAAGTATACGAAATAAACTTTTGTTTTCATGAATGCTGACAGGAGTAAGATTCATGTCCTAAAAATCTGGAAAGATATGGTAGTACTAAGAGCACAGCTCAGGTCTTCAAAGGAACATACGCTTGTGGTAGTTCCTAGCAGAATTCTGATATGGTTATGGTAAAATATTTTTGCTATTCTTCTGTTGGTGAACTCAGAATACAAAGGTTTCTTTCTAGAGCAGGGGGTTGGACTAGAAGACATGGTCTTTTCCAGTTCTATTACTCTGTTAAAAAGTAACCTGGAGCACACTGCACCTCTGTTGGCAATAGCCAGGCTCTGTCTCCCTTCTCAGACTTCACAATATCATCCTCGGACAGCTGCCTTCTGCCTGTGGTGATCTTCTGCTGTGTTATACTGCTATTTTATTGATGATTTCATTTAGGGAACCTTGATTAATGGAAAGGCAGAATATAAAAGAATGCAGGTGAGCAAAATAAAGGTCTAGAAATGTATGTTTGGGAGTATAACTTTAAAGAAAATATGGAAGTGTTGTGTTTGAAATTTGGAACAAAATACCCTTTTCCCTTTTGCAAAGATCTGTTTTCATAGTTGGCACAGTTGACACCGGCAAATCACTGAAATTTTAACTGCTGGATGTTAGATGGAAAGGCCACCTAGTCATTTCATTATATTCTAATTAATAATACACTTCAATAAAAATATTAATGCAATCATTATGATATTCAGCAGCTTTGCAGGTCTTCTGCTGAATATTAGCTGTTCTCCAATACAGCATCTTTTCTTTCGCTTTTTACTGTTAGAAATTTGAGACTGGTGTTATTTTTATTCTCCTATTATGTCTGTGGACATGCCTGAAATTAAAATCCATATTAGGGAAATGTTATTAAAGTGTATTCTGAAGTTAGCTCCAATGACATACAGTAGAATGGCAATAAATGTTCCATTGGGACTTATATTTATATAACTCATTCAGTGATCTCTCTACAACTCAGGTTGTTTTGTAAGGGAAGAAATTACCCAATGAATAGGTCTCTTCATACAACATTTTGCTTTTGTACAGCACTATTATGTGTTTTTACACACCTTACTTCTCTAATCCTTACAACAACTTTGACAGATAAGTCAGTGCTGTTCCCATATTGCAGATGTGGGGTGGAGATTGGGCTAAGATGTAAAAAGTTTGTGTAACTGCATTTAAAATTAGGAAAAGGTTCATCTGGATTAGATCAAAGGCCTTTGTAAGCACACATTTTGTTCCCACAAGACCCATTATTCCCCAGCCTTGGAAAGCTAGTGGCCTGAGTGCAAAAGCATCCTTTGGTTTGTATATCCTAGACCTAGCCACTGGCATTTGAAGAATCAGACCTTTAAGACTGGAGGAAACTATTCCTAACCTAGGCCTCCATTACCTGCTAAGTTCATCACAAAAACAAAAATTAACTCTAGTTCTTGATTACTAAGCTATATTAAGACAATAGAGTATTTTTTCACATGTTACAATAGAGATTGGTTAAGGGGATGAATATTGAGAATAGTTATTGAATTCCAAAACAACAAATTGGAGCCTTAAGAAATTTATATTTATTATAGCCCTTAAAATGTGGTGGTGGAGGAGGAGGGAGGAGGGAGGAGGGAGGAGAGAGGAGGGAGGAGGGAGGAGGAGGAGAAGAAGAAGAAGAAGAAGAAGAAGAAGAAGAAGAAGAAGAAGAAGAAGAAGAAGAAGAAGAAGAAGAAGAAGAAGAAGAAGAAGAAGAAGAAGAAGATATGCTGCTTCCATGTCCACCCTATGAAAGAAGATATACATAGTTGATTTCTAACTGTACTGCAAGTAAAACATGAATGCATGTCAGGGTGTATTTGTGGGAGCAAGCAGAAATACAGGACAGGATAGTAGAAATGCTATTTGCTTATAGTCCAAAGTCAGAATATATGATAAATGCCCTTGTGGGCTAAATTGGCCGTCCAAGATAGACATAAAGAGAAAACAGTGAGAGGTATAGCCCCATGTTTAGGTGAAAAGAAATGAATTCAAGATGCTTAGCTGATCATCTGCATGACTGTTGGTTAGATCATGCCTGATTTGATTTTGTGTTTTGAAATCATAATAAGCTACTCTTTGCTTTTTAGACTGACAGAAGATTTTAGAGTCTTTAGATTGAAAAAAGCTTCATAAATATTAAAATTAATCTGAATTATGTGAGTTCAACATTTGTGAACATCCTGTAACATAGGTTTTTATGCAATAATTATTAGCACCTTGGCCCTATGAAGTCCCCTCATCCATCCATCAAATAAGGACAGCTGCTTTTGAAATATTTATTGTTCCATGTCTTTTGATTACACATTGGACTTGATTTATGAAAATTGTCTCTTTTCAGGATAAGAATTTAATAAAACTTCCTGAGTTATCTTTACCTTTGCTGAAGATCAGATGATAATATATTTATGTAGTCAAAATAAATCCTGATGATTTAAACTCAGTGAAACAGGGCCCCTGCTGAACAGGGCTGCTGGGATATAACAAGGAAAGGAGAGCTTAGATAGAGTGTCCAGAATCTTTTGAAACCATGTTGAGAATATAGTGATGTTCTCTGAGCTGAGCAAGATAGAATTTTATAGTGCTCAATCTTAATTTGTTTTAAAAGTTAAGACAAAACTATCAGAATTGCCCCCTTTTTATATGAAAATGTTAGCTTTATGAGTGGAATAATGGACCAAAGTAGACCTCAGAAGAACGCAACACACATCAGTTGAAAATTAAAGTGGAGAAGGATGGGTTAGTCCACAAAAAACATATATGAAGACTGACTAATCTGGACTCTAAAACTAGGTCTGTGATGTACTAAACCAATTTTTAACTATGGTTTGTTGAATATGCTAGACTAAAAACATGGTTTATTATCCTAGTTATATAGGATTCACACTACTTGTTAAATCCAGGTATTGGAATTGGTCATTTGACAAGAAACAGGTTTCCTGATCCACAGCAATATCTTGGAATACATTAAGTCATATCATTTTCACTTTAGAATTTAGTACATTGCATTCAGCATTCTGTATTCACTACAGAGTCATTGGGAGTGGCATATAAAATGATTATTATGGTTGGTTGCACATTCAACCAGATGTTAGATTTGGATTTGGCATTTTTATCCAACTATCCTTCCTGAGGACCTGGGATGGAGAGATGTTGTTTGATGTGTTGTTGTTAAAGGTATCATTGCAGAATGTAAGCTGTTCCAAATAAGGCTGCCTTTTGTAATTGACTAATGATGTTTTTGTCAATACCAATGGTGTGCAGGTGGCACTCCAGAGGTTTTGGGATAGCTCCCAAGGTGCCCGTTACTATTGGTACTATCTTTGCTTTCTTTTGTCACATTCATTCTACTTCTATTTGCAGGACTTAGTATTTTGTGTTTTTCTCCACTTCTTTATTTTCTAGTCTGCTGTCTCCAGGCACAGCAACATCTACTATCCAGATGTTTTCAAGTTTCTTATCAACCATTGTTAAGTCTGGGGTGTTATCTGGAAGGTGCTTTTCTGTTTGAATTCTAAAGTCCCAGAGCACTTTCTATTATCACTTTCTATTTCTCTGTTTTATGGTCCCATCTTTCTTGCAGTCAATGGTATTTCTTGCAGATTTTCCAGTGCACCATTGCTGCTATTTTGTCATGCCATTGTTTGTAGTCAGTTGGTGCGAACTTCTTGCAACAGCTAAACAGGTGGTCCACTGTTTCTTCAGCTTCTTTGCAGAAGTGGTTATTTTGTGTCTGTTGCTATCTTCTCAATTCTGGCTTATTATATTTTTCTAAGATGTAGCTCTTTGAGAAAGACATTTCAAATACCAATAATAGTTTAAACTGCTTTGAATTTTCCATCCTATTGCCAGATAAACCCAATCAGAGAAACCTGTTCTTTAAGCTATTCCCAGCTCCTTACTGAGCAGATCTAGTACAAGTTTAACATGATCTCTTAAATATACTATACTTGACAACCTTGAGGGAATTCAGTGATTACATAATTTACAAAATTTTAGGTACCAATACCCCAGAAATGAATGATTATCGTAAGCTACAGCTGTCTACTATGGGTTTGCTAAGACCTAGAGTGAAGTGCAAATCCCAGAGCAAATCAGAAGCCTGAGTAGAGGGTTTTTTTGTTCATTTTCTTTGAAGATGTTTCACTTCTCATCCAAGAAGCTTCTTCAGCTCTGACTGGATGGTGGGGAATGGAAGGATTCTATATTCATTGCAGACAGCTGGTCATTTGCCTTCTGCAGGGGTGTCAAACTGCCGGCCCGTGGGCCAGATGCGTCATGGCGAAACCGTGCCCACGCCATTGCCGACAATGGAAAAAAAGTCGCAATATGTCACGACGCATCAGGTGATGTTGCGAGTTTGACACCCCTGTTTTAGAGAGTCGTTGAGCCATTACAAACGAGAAACTAAATGTTTTCAAAGAAAAACAGGAAAGTCCAGTTGCCTCCTGAAAAGCACCTTTGGGATAACCATGACCTGAGAAGGTGACTGTGAATCTGCATAGACATTTAACTAGGTGAGTCTTGAATTTAGTCCACAGATTTTGCTGCAAGATAACTTGTGTCACTGAAAAAGGGCCAGTGACTTCTTATCTGGCAAAATACCAAAAAGAAAGCCATTCTACCACTGCACACTTCTTTAGAATAAGAGGAATGGAATCACACAGAAGAGAAATGAACTGGGAGATTGTATTTAGCGGGTGATTAAAACGCACAAAATCTGGACTTGAATATACAATTCTTTCCCTCACTTAACATCCCCCATTACTTCAGAGGCTTCAAATTGTGGCTGATCTCACATATCAGAAGCTGTAATACACTTACTGACAAAGGAGATGAATTAAGGATGCGGCATCTGACTTAACTCTGAGTTTTCTGGGTGTAGTGGATTTAACATTATTTGAACACACTTTTTTATGGTTTAATATAGAATTATTTTAGGGCAGAATTTGGTGGCAGGGAAGTAGCTAATACTCTTTCTACTTCTTCTAGCCCCCTTTTTTGAGAGAGAGAGAGAAGAGAGAGAGAGGGAAAGAGAGAGAGAGAGAGAGAGAGAAGCTTTATCTTAATTAAAGTTTAATTAAGGATCACATTTGGCAGTACTTTTCACACCGATCGACACCAGCAGATTTTCTAGGGCTTAACTTTATCGTGCAGAAAATCCTCTTTTATTACTCTCAACCTGTTGTAAAAGCTGTTGGCACAGAGCAATGGCTGCTTCATTCAGCTGCCTTGTTTGCCGCTGGAAAAACCCCAGGTCTCTAGAGATAGCACCACAGTGGTTCAATTTAATATCTATCCCATCACTACAAGACTCTAGCTCATTATTAATGATACTATTCATTAATTTCTTGTTGGGCTGATGTTGTTATTTATTAAAATATTAAAGAAAGCTCCTGAGACACATACATAATGAGAGACACCTCTGTTCATGAGCTATACCAGCAGAGGGGAATGAATATAATGTAGATTTACCCATCCCACCATCCGCTCTCCCTCCCTCATTAGTCCTGCTACATCTTGGAGTGACACAGTAAATTCATTTTGTGCACTGTCCAATCAGAGCACAAAACAAATGTGAAGCTCTTTTTTTTAATGAGCCATTCCTATGCAAAATGAATTGACTACTGTCTAACTCATCTGATCTGCCTCTGTTTGGGGAGGAGGGCTAAATTGCTTATATTTGTGTAGGAAATAAATAAGATTTGGCAGAGGGGTTATTGTTTTCACTGTCTCCCTCAGCCCCCTTTCAGCCTTCCATTTGGAAATTTTCAACCTTGCATTTTAAAATCTGCTACCTTAGCAAACTAAATCCAACATTAAAGGTAATATTTAAAATAGCCCAAACAAGCTTTCTGTATATTATAGTGGTCATATGATAGCAGGTGGGATAGAAAGACAGATAGGCAGAATATACAAACATTGCATGTATATATGCCTAACTGTACATGCATATGTAATTCTATACTGTACACAAACATACACTGATACTTGGAAATATCCTATGCAAAACTGATTTAATACTCAACTTTTAAGATCACAGATACCTTGAGCAGACTTACCATAAGACAGGAAGCATAAAAATAAAATCAAGTTGCATCTATTTTAAGATTTCTTAAAATTACAGTTCAGTGGTCTTTCTTGGCACTGGAAGCTTCCAGCTTATATTTGTCTTTTGCTGCTGACTAAACAGAACATTAGAGAAATCTGCATAACAATTGTGGGTAGCATCTGAAGGTAAAGTTTTAATTTGTTCTATATGATTGTTGTTTTTACCCATGTGCAAATAATTGCGATGGGGAAGAAATGCCTCACTGTTTTAAGGGGATTAACTGGGCATAATTGCATCTCGTTTTGATTCCTCTTTTAATAATGGATCCTCTCAATCCACGGCCAGTGCAGCAGCTTTGTGGGGCTTGCAAGCTAGTTTCAAAGCATTTATGTATTCCTCTTAGGTCTTTGTACTGCAAATGCAGTCATTTGGGTGGGTGGGTGGGGGGTGGTGGCAGCAGGGGAGTCTAGCAGAAGAAATGCACTCAGTAATTTTGAAAAGACCGAGCAATCATACAACTCTAGCAACATACATGGTGTCAATACCTATAGCACTGAATATTTGATTGCTCAGGTTTCATTTCCACCTCCTCCCTTTGCAAATTGTAAATACTAAGGCAAGTTCCCAGGACAGACAGAGCCATTATGCTATTATGTAAACATTTATCAGCTGCCTCCCAAGGCTAGCCAAAGCCTGGCTAAGTATCTCTTAATTTGAAAAGGCAGGTATAAACTTTAATAAAGGTTTTGACTTCTTTGCATTGTGAGAGGCAAATCAACCCTTGTATTTAAAGCTTTATTCTGGTCTAGTTAAGCTATGCTGAGGAATGAATAAGGCAGGGGTGTCAAACTGCCGGCCCGCGGGCTGGATGTATCATACTGAAGCTGCGCCCACCCCATTGCTAGCAATGCAAAAAGAGTCGTGATACGTTGCGTCACGTGATGTGGCAAGTTTGACACCCATGGAATAAGGAGGTCACATGCCTGGGGAGTCACCCAACTGAAGTGCAAAATATAAACATAAAACTTGTATAAGTGACTATTAGTTGCACTGTACATGCTGCAGAATTTTGACATTTTGAAGGGCTGATTATACATTTAGATATTTGGTATTTCTGAAAACAAATAGGTTTATCTCCTCCTATGCCAGCTGAATCTCAGGATCTGGAGGATATTCTTTATGCAATGGTTGTAGTCTTCATAAATTACTCTGCTGTACAAGAAATGCATAGCAGTATTTTGGATTAATGATATGGATTAATTTCATATTGTGTTCTTATCCTATGCATTTAGAATTTTGACTATTACTTGAGACTTTTAAATTAGGAAGCCAAATATAAATATGTTTAATCTTTTAGTATATGGTATCTCTACACAAAGCAAGAGTCATGAAGTTTATTCACCATAAACAGATCACACACCTATGTTGGTCTAAATCAGGGGTGTCAAACTCACAATGTCACGTGACATGTTGCAACGTATTGCAACTTTTTTGCCATTGCCGGCAATGGGGTGGGCACAGTTTCACTATGATGCATTCAGCCCGTGAGCTGGCAGTTTGGCACCCCTGGTCTAAATCTTCTTTTACAAAAGTAGGGTCCATTTTTATCCTTTAAAATATTTTTATTAAAGGTTTTAATTATAATTATAAAAGATAATACAAACTAAGAAAAAATAGAAACAGTAAGGTGCAAAAAAGAATGAAAAAATGGAGATAAAAAACAACTATTAGTGACTCCCACATACATAAAATAAGTATAATTTAATTTAATAGATACAAAACTTTTCATCCTATGAGTCAACTCTTAATTATAGACAAGTCCAGTATGCAAGACCTTTTCCAATGCAGATGTCAGCGAAAAGTCCAGAGCTATTAATCTGTTGAAAACTTTCACTTCTAGAGACTTTTGCCTTGCAGTCTCCTCATAAGGAGCAGCTGTATGGAGCACAACATGGATGATCTCACATCCTCCTTTACTCCAGAGAGAACCAAAATGCCTGATCTGCTAGTTAGTTCCTTATTCTTAGCTGCAATTTTTGGCTCTGCTTTCAATACATTTTTATCTTTAACTTGCTTCAATTCGCTTGGATAGCATGAAAACAGGTCATTTTAACTCTACTAACCTGATTATATTAGTGAACACACCATGTTCTAAATGATTGCTGTTACTTAAATAGACTAGATTGGAAACATTCTTCAAAATAATCTTACTTTGATCTATATTTAATTAATATAACAATTACAGAGTAATAATGAACTAACAAACAACAATAAAAAATCCAGACTGTTGCACAGTCCTAATAGTTTTGCTATCCTGTAAATTTAACCATTATTATTGTCCTACTGTTGTGACTTGGAACTAATGGAGAGGCAGCTGTTGAAAGGTTTTCCTGGAATTTCAACCAGGGACGTCGGTTCGTAGCAGTTGCTTATCCACTCTATAACAGAACTTCTTGAGTTACAATTTAACTCAAAATTGACCTTTATTTATTACCTCCAATTTGTATATTTTATAAAACGATTGCTAAGCTGCTGTAACATATGAAAATGAACAGTTTCAGAGCCTCTGATTTTTTTTAAAAGCAACTTTAAGCCTTTGTTGTAGATTTAAAGGTTTTTTTTAAAGCAGTCTGTAAAATTGCTACATGAAACTGCAGTCTCTCAATGGAATATTATATCTCTGTATAACAGGATTATTTAGTACACCCATCATTTTAAAAAGTTAAATGGGAGCACCTACAGAATGCAGAACAGTATTATTCACTGGCAATTCAGTCAGTGTAAATAACTGTAAGAGCTTAGTGTTGAATTTCCTGCTAGAACTGGATAAAAGAGTAGAACTATCAGCTCAGAGCTGACCGTGGCTAAGATTTCCTATGTATTTTTGGACACTTATTATTGTGCAACCTCTATTGTTGTTATTAATGAATGGTTATTATTAATGTGGTTTTAAGATTTGTATTTTGTTTTATGTGTCAACATCCAGCTCAAGAATCCAAATAAAACTCCAGGTTCATTCTGTTTCCGAAAATCTTACTGTTTATTGAATATATGGCATGGTAATGTTGAAGCAAAACTAACTCTGAGGTTCCAGACACAGTTCATAGAATTAAACAATAATTTCTCCAGCCAAACCTCCAACCTCTCACGTAGTCCATGTAAACAATTTCACTTTGTTATGGGAAGTGTCTGCTTCGCCTCCACACCTACTGCGGTATCCTTGAAAAGGTTTCAGGCTCTCATGTTCTTCAGTGGAATCATAGAGGTTTCGTTTCTCCATTTAACCAATGCTAAAGTAACACGTCCCCCCTTCCTTACTCTAATGGCAAGTTGAAACAAAGAGGCAGGTAGCTGCCAAATTTTCATTCTTGACATTATGTTTAATTGATGAATTTCATACAAATACTGGAAAATATTACCCTCGTTGGTCATCACAGTAGCCCTGTGATCAAAAACATCTACAAAATTTAACATTTTTTCAGAAAAGATGAAATAAACTTTACAATCTCATGGCACAAACTCAACCTTCTATGTGTAAGCTTATTGATTGATTGATATTCCACTTTTATTATTTTTATAAATCACTAAGGTGGCAAAGATAGCTAATAGTCCTTCCTCCTCCTATGTACCCCAGAAAAATAACCCTATGAGATGAATTAGGCTGAGAGAGAGTGACTGGCTCAAGGTCATCCAGTTGGCTTTCATGCCTAAGTCAAGACTAGAATTCTCACTTTCCTGGTTTCTAGCCTGGTGCCTTCACCACTAGATTAAACTAGCTATAATACCATAATGCATGTGAATAGGGGCGGAAACTGCATTAGGGCATTGAAGTACATCATCATTTGCCATTCCTCAGCCCCTGCAGATATTGTAACCCATTTATGACCATTTTTCCCCCTGAACTAGAACCTACCTGAAATAATGATAACAGAATTTGGTGTTGGATATATCATTCCTATCCATTAGCTTCTTAAATACTACAGGACAGAGGAATGATCACTTCATGTACCAATTTTTATCTTCATCCTGCTGCTTCTATATGCATAGAAAGGTTAAAACTGAAGTAATCAAAGGCATTTCCAGGCACTGTCTATGCTAATTCCTGACATAATATTTCCACTGTCTCTTGAAAGCTCTGTGTCTTTTGAGAAAGACATGTAGATAATGTAGATTGTTGATATTGACAGTATTTTATCTCTTGCTTCCTCTCTCTCCCTGATGTTGTGTGTGTGTGTGTGTGTGTATGTATATATATATATATATATATATATATATATATGTAGATCTAGAGTCTCGGGTTTCTTCCCGCGTTCCTTTCATCTTCAGAAAGTTGTGGCGACGTTTCGACGAAATCCCATCCGTCATCATCAGGCCGGAGTGTTCCTCCTGCTGCTTCCAGGAGCAATGCGTGGTCACGCATTGCTCCTGGAAGCAGCAGGAGGAACACTCCGGCCTGATGATGACGGAGGGGATTTCGTCGAAACGTCGCCACAACTTTCTGAAGATGAAAGGAACGCGGGAAGAAACCCGAGACTCTAGATCTACACATACAGACACCCGCGAGAATCTACGAAAACATATATATATATATATATATATATATATATATATATATATATATATATATATATATATATATATATATATATATATATATATATACATTTCTTTTTTTGTAAAAGAAAAAGGTGCCAGAACTCACACATGTCATACAACCCGCCTTGCCTACCCTACAAGGTTCCATTCAAAAAAGGTGCCGGAACTCCATTCTGAGCGTTCTATGAGATCTTTGGTCATTCAGGTTTTTCCCCACGTAGAATTGAAGGTATAAGAGCAACGTTTCGACGAAATCTCATCCATCATCCTCAGGCTGGTGGCTTCAGCTTTGTTCTTCTGGGAGAAGTGTGTGGTAGTGGCTGTTTGTTCCTCTTTTTTAAACTGCCAGAGGGGGTGTGTTCTGTGGGTGGAGGTGTGCTCTGATTGGGTGGGGGGTTAGCTGTGTTCTGATTGGGCGGAAGTGTGTTTTGAATGGGGGCTGTGTTCTGATTGGGTGGGGGGGGTGTTTTGAGTGGATGGGCTGGTCTCAGCTGCCAGCCTTAGACCTGAAGTGGTGAGTTGTGCTGCTTTTGTTCGGCTCCGTGTTTGTGCTGGTGCCATGTTTTTATAGTGGGTGTCAGTTTGCTTATTGTGTGGTTTGGAGGGGTTTAAAGTGGCTGATGTTGCAGCTGTAGTTAGGTTTCTGTTTTGTGGTTGTGTGTCGTTATCATTGTGGGTTTGGATTTGCTTTTTGAATGGTTGTGTGGTGGTGATGTCATGTGATGTTATCATGAGTTTGGGTCTGGTATCATTCTTGGTGGTTGGGACTCGTCTGTCAATCAAGGCAGGTTTCCAAATGGCTGGTAGATGAGAGGTATCATCTCGTTTGTTCATGCTGTGGGGGCGTTTTTCTATCTCAATGGCTTCTCTGATTATTCTGTTGTTAAAATGTTCAATTTTGGTGATACTTTTGGTTTTTTTAAAATCAATTTCATGTCCCGTGGCTTTAAAGTGTTGGAACAGGGATGAAATTTGTTCTCCCTTTCTGAGTGAGTTCCTGTGCTCTTCAATGCGTGCACTTATTCTTCTGTTGGTCTGTCCGATGTATGTGGTGGGGCAGGTGGTGCATGGGATTTCGTATACTCCTTGGTTTTCTAACCCAATTATGTCTTTGGGGTTTTTTAGGATGGGGGATATTTTTCTGTCTGTGTAGAATGCTGTTTTGATGTTGTGTTTTTGGAGGATCTTGCTGATTCTGTCTGTGGTCCCTTTTAAGTATGGGAGGAGGGCTTTGCCATTTTCTTGTTCTCTGTCTTGGGTTTTTGTGGGTGTCTCTCTTCGGATTAAGTTGGTAATGATGTTTCTTTGGAATCCATTGGAATCCATATATATATATATATATATATATATATATATATATATATATATATATATATATATATATATATATATATATATATATATACACACACACACACACACGCACACACACACACACACACACTCGGTTTGTATGTATGTATGTACACTGGGAGTGTGCTGTATGCCAATTAAACTGAAAATTTCCTACAATAACATTTCAACATTTGATGCCCCAGTGAAAAACACCACCAGTTGTCAACTCTGGTGGATCTGAGAGATTCAAACCCAGTCTAGTGTCAAGGGAAAAAATGGAACACCATTTCAATACTTGTTTCAAGATTTAATTCGGCTAACTGTAAATGCTTTCTCAAGGAAGCTTAGAATCATATCTAGTAACTCCTATGTCTATTTTGAAATCCATTCCATCATTATAATCAGGGACCAAAGTGACACTTTTAGCCATGATGATAATCGCACTTACATGCAGCAACAGAACACATAATTTTCTCCCCAATTCACATCTGTACAAATGTGTGGTTTTAGTAGAACAGGTCAATAGCATCTCACTCAACTTTCATTTGCTGTACAACAGGGCGTTTTTAATCATATCCGAAAACCTGACCTGGAAAAAAGATAATGGAATTATTATATAATATATAATTTTACTTTTGTCTACAGCCCAAATTAGTTCTCTGTATACTTTTCAGACTTAATGTGTAATAGTCTGAAGTCTGTTAAATGAACTCTGTAAGGATATTGTGTCATTAAATTATTGTTAACTGTAATCAATAGTTGTATACTGTAGCATGTTTAATCTGAACAATAATGCAGCCATTATTCTTTCATTCGCTTGATTTCTGGTATAAATTCTGCTGAAAATATTTTGCTCATAATAAGGTTGTCATAATCAATTATGTTTTGTTTGTAGCCTTTTAGATTCTGCAAAGAGGCTATCTTGCTGCGTCGAGTTGGGAGTGGGAGGCACCGTTCTGCGGTGGTTCTCCTCCTACCTCTCGGGCCATTCGCAGATGGTGTTGGCAGGGGAGCAGAGGTCAACCCCTAGGCCCCTTAGTTGTGGGGTGCCTCAGGGGTCGGTACTCTCGCCCCTCCTGTTCAACATCTATATGAAGCCGCTGGGAGAGATCATCCGTGGCTTCGGGGTGAGGTATCATCAATATGCTGATGATGCCCAGCTTTTCATCTCCACCCAGAACCAACCCAATGATGCCCTCGATGTGATGTCCCGTTGCCTGGAAGCGGTACAGATTTGAATGGGAAAGAACAGGCTCCGGCTCAACCCAGCCAAGACTGAGTGGCTTTACGTACCGGCATCTCGTTTAGTCCAAGAGGTTCCATCTTTGGTTATAGGAGGAGAGATGTTACCTCCCGTTGATACAGCACGCAATCTAGGCGTCCTCCTGGATTCACGACTCAGTTTTGAAGATCATATTGGAGTCGTGGCTAGGGGGGCATTTGCCCAGATTCGCCTGGTACGCCAGTTGCGCCCCTTTCTGGACCGAGATGCCCTACGTACAGTCACCCACGCACTCGTTACCTCCCATATAGATTACTGCAATGCTCTCTACATGGGGCTGCCCTTAAAGACCACCCAGAGGCTTCAGCTGGTGCAGAGTGCGGCTGCACGGGTAGTGATGGGAGCACCCCGATACTCCCATATTACACCCCTACTGCGTGAGCTGCATTGGTTACCGGTTGCCCTCTGGGTGAGATTTAAGGTGCTGGTACTTACCTTTAAAGCCCTACATGCTTAGGCCTGGGATACTTGCAGGACCATCTGCTGCCGGGAACGAATTCCCATCACCCAGTACGCTCACACAGAGAAGGCCTCCTCAGGGTACCGTCGGCTAGACAATGTTGGCTGGCGACCCCCAGGGGGAGGGCCTTCTCTGTGGGAGCGCCAGCCCTGTGGAACCAGCTCCCCCATGAGCTTCGGATGGCCCCAGATCTCCAGTCCTTTCGCCGCGGCCTCAAAACACTCCTTTTCCACCTGGCTGACCTGGACTGACAGGGATTTTAATTATATTTTTAATTTTTTAACTCTAATTTTTAATTTATTTTAATTTTAATTTTAATTTATTGTACAGAGGCCTTTAATTTTAATTTTATCTTAACTTCTGAATTTATTGTATGTTATTGTTGTTAGCCGCCCTGAGTCCTTCGGGATATAGGGTGGCATATAAGTCCCAATAATAAATAAATAAATAAATAAATAAATAAATAAATAAATAAATAAATAAATAAATAAATCTGAGAGAATGAAGGAAAGAATCTTACTTTTGTTCAGGCAACAGCCCTATGAAGAGTTTCCAAGTGTAATTTTCTTGAACTTAAAGTTTGGGTTATTATGGTTCACTTAACAGATAGTTTGCCCCAATTTTTGTGATCTCAATGATAAGATGACAAAATTTCTAATTTATAAAACCAGGACAGCATGTTGAGCTCTATGAACCATGCCCAAAGGATACTGTATATTGAGCTACATCTAGTTCTTCCCTTTCGTATACATTTTATTTTTCTAGGAATTTCTCAAAAGCGGTCACTTGGATTGCATACCTTAAATCTATATCATCAGCATCTTTTTTCCCCTCGTACTATAATGAAGCAAGCATAGAATTGTAATTCTTTACAACTATATGGTAGTTTATAACTATATAGTCCCCTCTGTTGACCACTGATCTTGTATTCTTTCACTGTTTTATTGTTTCCTTTCTGTACTCAACACATTTAGGAACATTAATTTGTTGAACTGCTTATTGTAAGAGGCCATCAATATAGATGCATGTTAATTATAAAAATAATACTACCTGAATATAAGGAAAAAATATGATCCTGTGCTTTCCTTTTAAATTTCAAGTCTATTATTTCTTAAAAACTTAACTGATTCATTTACTTGTCCCAGAAGCAAAATAACAATATCTTTCCACCCACGTTCTTCACTCCAGTTCTCTAATCTTAAGCATTGCAGGATGAAGAAACGTATTTATGTTGTTACTCATCCAGTTTTGAATTCTGTAATCTGTTTTCTATCACTGGCCTTAAAACTTGGAGATCAGGGTTGTACTTGACATGCAATGGCAATATTATGGTTTTGTTCCCTTGGATGAGTAATTTGGTGATATACATTTGTACCTTTGTTTTTCCTGCCTACATATAAAACCTTGCTTTTCTCCACATTAAATTTCATTTTGTTGGATAAGGTCCATTGTTCAAGTCTGTCAAGATCTTTTTGGATTCCGCAAATTTGATGAGTTCCCCTTCTATTCCCTCATCTAAGTCATTGATGAAGAAGTACTGGGCCTAAGATGGAACCCTGTGGCACCCCACTGCTTACTTCCCTCCATGTAGATGTAGTACCATTAAGGACGACATGTTGAATATGGTTTGTCAGCCAGTTACAAATTCATCTGATGGTGATGCTGTCTATCCCACATTTTTCCATCTTACCAAGAAATATGTTGTGGTCTACTTTGTCAAATGCCTTGCTGAAATCTAAGTATACTATGTCCACAGCATTTTGCTGGTCTACTAATTTAGTCACTTTGACAAAGAATGAAATAAGATTGGTTTAGCATGGTCAATTTTTAACAAACCCATGCTGGCTTTTAGTTATAACTTTATTTGTTTCTTGATGTTCGTAGCTCTGTTTTTTTATTATCTTTTCCAGTCTCTTCCTAGGTATTGATGTTAAGCTGATTGGTCTGTAGTTTCCTGAGTCTGTTCCCCCCCCCTTTTTGAAGATAGGAACCATATCAGTTCTTTTCCAATCCTTAGGTAATTCCCCAGTGTTCCAAGATTTTTGAAAGATATAGTACAATGGTTCTGAACTCTGGGATGTAATCCATCAGATCCCAGTTATTTATATTGATCAAGATCAGATAGGTGTTCTCTAACCATTTTCTTGCTTATTGTAATTTTTATTTCTAGTCTGTCTTTTACAGTTATGTTTTTGGTAGGTTGCGTGAAGACTGATGCAAAGAATGAGTTAAGCAGTTCTGCTTTCTCTCTGCTGCCTGTTACTTCCTTGCGATCTTATCTTTTAAGTGACCTACTGTTTCCTTGACTTTTTTGTTGTTATTTATATGTTGAAAAAACTTTTTTTATTGTTTTTGACTTTTGTTGCAAGTCTTTGTTCATTCTGAGTCTTTGTTTTCCTGACTTCATCTGCAGATTCGGGCTATCTGCTGACACTCTGCCTTAATTATGTGTTCCTTTTTCCATTTTTTGTACTTGTCCTTTTTGTCTTTCAGTTTATCAGAGAAATCTTTGTGCAACCATGCTGGTTTCTTCTTGGATTTCTTGTTTTCGTTTTCAGTGGTATTGTGCTGGACTGGGCTTTTTTTATCATATTTTTCAGAGTTTCCCATGCTTCTTGAGTTTTCCGTTTTAGGATTTGCATCCATGGAATTTTTCTTAGATTCTCTCTGAGTTTGTTAAAACCAGCGCTTTTGAAGTTTAAGACACTGGGTGGATTATATTCTATTGTTTGTGTTTGCATTATATTGAATTCCAATATTACGTGGTCACTCTTGCCTAAAGTTCAGGCAGCTTCAACTCCCTCTATCACTACTTCTCTATTAGAAAGAATTCGGTCCAGTATACCTTTTCCTCTAGTTTCCTCCTCTACCTTTTGGATGACAAAGTTGTCAGCTAGGTTGGTTAGGAATCTGTTTGATCTCCCACTTGCTGCAAAGTGTGTCTCCCAGTTGATATCAGGGTAGTTAAAGTCTCCCATTACTACTGTGGTGTATTTCCTACATACATTTGTTAATTGTTTAGCAAAAAGTTCATCTATTTCTTCTGCCTGGTTGGGTGTCCATTAGTAGATGCCTATAGCAATGTCATTCTTTTTTCCTTTTATATTAACTCATGGATTCTAGGAGGTTTTCATCCTTGGTTTTGTGGATTTCTGTAGAGATGTAGTGATCTTTTATGTATAATGCAACTCCACCTCCTCTTTTGTTAGGTCTGTTTCTTTTGAATAGTTTGTATCCTTCCACCAGTACATTCCAGTCATGGGTTTCATTCAACCATGTTTCAGTAACGGCAACTATATCATATTACCTTCATGTACTAGTACTTCACACTCAATCTGTTTCTTCCCTAAACTTTGAGCATTTGTGTATAGGCATTTGAGTCCTTTATGAATCTTAGGTATGTTTCTTATATCTCCTACTTTGTATCTAGGTTTTCCATCCTTTCCATCACTTTCTACTTCATTGTGCTTTTCCCTTTTTTCTTCTTCTTTCTCCTTACACCCTACCTCCTTATATGATTGGTTATCTAGTGATTTTTGCTTGGAATTAGGTTCTAAAGGTCTTGAAGATTGTGTTGTGATTCAGGGTCAGCCTGTGGGTTCGGCAGTTGGGTTGGATGACTCAGAGGAGGAGGGGGGTGTTGAAGAGCTTGCTGAGGGGGTTGAAGATCTTGCTGATGAGAGCCCTCAGCCAGGCCCCTCCCACCTGGTCACGATGGAGACCCAGCTGTGTGAGCCTGACAGCGTGGATGAAGATGACCCACAGCTGGCCCTGTTCAAGGACGCCCGACGCAGGAGGCAGTCAATCAGGAGTAAACAGAGGAAGGCAATGGGGCACCTCGGAAGGAGGCAGAGAGAAGCCACGCCCTGAACTGTATAAAAGGGGAATGCGTGGGAGGGCTGGTTTGCTGAAGGCAACCGCTTGAATAGTTCCTGTTTCATAGCTCCTGTTTCATGGTTGGTGTCTGTTTTACATTAATAAATTTGGCAGGCTTTATTCCAGCCTCTTGCCGTTTGTAAAGGGGTTGTCCCTGCTTTTTCTGCAGGGCTGGTAGCAGGCTGGTACAGAACAGATTGGTCCCCTCCCCCTCTCAATTTTAGTTTAAATCACTTCTAATAAGATGAGCCAGTCTTTTTCCAAATATATTCTTTCCAGTTCTTGTGAGGTTCTCTCCATCCCTTGCCAGTGTGTGCCAGACTAGTGTGCCAAACTAGTATAATGGATTAATGCACTTCATGGATCCTAAACAATGTCCTTAAAAAGGACACTTGAAAGAGAATTCAGAAAGAACAGTAACCATTCATTCAGATGCTCCTGTCACATATTAGAATGGCATGGTACGTTCAGTAGTCATTTTGATTCCATGCATTTGCAGCTTAATGGACAACATTTGAGCTCATTTTTTCCAGCATAACTGAATTCAGTGAAGACAACTGATGTAGTCATGCAAATTAAGTAAATTTAAGTAAATGATATACATTAAGATTTAACAGAGAAGCTTTCTCATCCGAATGCTCCATTACATTGAGATTTTATTGTATGTTGTCTGACTGTAAAGTAAAAGTTCTCTTTATGAAGGACTAAGCTTCATAAAGAAAATGCATTATAAAGAAAATGAGTAAGGAATACTCTGACAATAAAGAAATAAAACCCATTTTCTTCTCTCATTTAGATTGATAAATATTAACAATCTTTCTTTAAAGAGTATTTGTCAGTTGAAAAAATATTAGCCATTGGAGATATTTCAGATATTTCAGATATTTCCCACTTGTTTCACTGGACGCTGTGGAAAATTGATTGTGAATGAAGCCAACAAAGTAGAAAGAATCCAGAGCTTTTGAAATTGCCTTTGTTTTTCTTCCTACATTTTTTTTTTCAAAATTTTAAATGTATTTTAGCCAAGTAGGTTGATCAGTTTGTATAATTGTAAAATGTGCAAAATAAATAAAGATGTACAGGGCTCCCTTGATAAGTTTAAAATATGTTGTGCTTCAAAAGGAATTGACTGAACAAAAGCTAATCCTGACAACTTTATTTTTCTCAGGGAACTGAAAAAAATGGGGAAAATATTATTTTAATCCAAATTTAGCTCAAACTACTCTGTTGGAAGGAAAAACAGGGCATAGCGTTTTCTTCTTAAGGCAAGTACAGTAAGTCCATTCTTCTAATAACACTAAGGAAGCAGAAGAACAGATATACAAAGTAATTTACTTTTGTCACAATCATAATGAACGTGTAGACCATGGGTCTTCAAACTCGGCCCTTTTATGACTCATGGACTTCAACTCCCAAAATTCCTCAGTCAGGCACACTGGCTGAGGAATTCTGGGAGTTGAAGTCCATGAGTCATAAAAGGGCCAGGTTTGAAGACCCTTGGTGTAGACTCTTTACAGCCTGCACAAGTCATGGTAGAAGAAGACTTGTTGGGACCCTGTGCTGAGAAAATACAAGTGATTACTTGTGACTTTCTTTATTGTGCTTACAAATGGGAAATAAATGCACTATCCATTATTCATTGGGGTAATAACCTTTGCAGTACCAGAACGCATGTCTGTAAGAACAGTTTTTAATGGATCAATTGAAAGAGGGAGTTCACATAGAAAAGTTAGCACAGAAAAAATAATCAGGATAACTGTGGCACTTACATAGGGCTTAAAAATACAGAGCTTATAATTAAACTACTGGTTTTTAAGGTTTCTTCATATATAATAATGAAACGTTCATATAATTATTTCAGTGCAGCAGATGTACAGAAATTTCATTGTTTTTATAAAGCACTGAGTGTTTTTTCTTCCAGTTGCATACCTTCTACAACATTTCTTACTGATACATATTGTCATAATTACGGTGACTTTATGTTGGTGTCCAAAATGCCTTACATAATTGTAAGTTAATTACATAGGTTACATAATTGTAGGTCAATGAAGGTACATATTTTTTCCTATATAACAGGTATACATGTATAATATGTCTATAGATATCAGTGTGGACTGGAAGCCGAAATGAGATTCCAAACTAGAAATTTCTTTTTTTTTTATTAAAGAGTTTTACAAAAACAAGATTTTACAATATATCCCCAAATCACCCCCACCCCAAACCCGCCCACTTCCCCCCCCACTTCCCAGAGCTAAATACAGGATTATAGTTATAATAATCATATTCTAAATAAAAATTATGCATAATATACAATTAACCAAATTCATAATGTGCTTTAACTCCCCTTTAACATAACTACATACAAAGTACCAATAACAATATCCCTCTAAAATCTACTCATAAGCTAAATGGAACTTTTTAGTCCCATATTTATTCTGAATATAATCTATCCATCTCCTCCAAACTGAAATATATCTTTCCTGTGAATGATCTTTCAAGTAAGCAGAAATCTTAGACATTTCTGCAAGATTCGAAACTTTAAACACCCATTCTTCTATAGTAGGCAAACTATCCTTCTTCCAATATTGTCCCACCAGTAACCGTGCTGCTGTTATCATATTCAACATCAAATTGGTTTCTTTAACATCACAATCTACAACAATACCCAATAAAAACAATTGCGGAGAAAACTTTATCTTTCTCTTAAAAATCTTTTGAATGTTGAACTAGAAATTTTTTGATTCATACCATAGTCCTGTGCATAGTGACTCACAAGCAAGCATTGTTAAATTCATCTGGACTATTTAGTAAGCTGGTTTATATTTTTCAGTTGTTTTTGCTGTGCATAGGATACTGGTTTGGCAAAGGATCAGGATGAGTATTCCATGGTTAACTTGCTGTGGTTGGGTACTGACGACTGAAAACAGAACTGATCATATAACTGATAAAATAACAGGCTTTTTAAAAATGTATTTAGATTTTGAAGAGCAACACTAGAAATCATCCTTATAAGTTTCCCAACAGAGTGCCTTTTGCAGCTAAAATAAGAAGATATTATGGTAACTTGTAGGCTAAAAAATGTATTATCTTTGAAGACATAAAGGTTTTTGCTACCCTTCACCAAATTGTAACTTCTGGGTGAGTTGGTATACAAATGCTATCATATTTCATTGTGGTTATGCCTGAGAATGATGGGGAGAATAATCTAACTACTTTCTGGAGATCAATATATTGGGAATGATAGTTGATGTCGTATTTATCAGTGTTTAAGATACCGCAATAGAAAATATAAATGTGGGATTTAAACATGATGTGACTACATATAAGGAAATTTTAAGTTTTGAGAGGAATGTATGGCAACTAAAGTCATATAGTATTTTAAAAGAAGAAAAGATTGTACAAACTTGGTTCCAGTATGGGCAATTACAGGCTAGATGGAAAGAGGACCAGAAAGCTGGCTTTTCGATGATTGATGAAAATTTGGTAAAGCAAATTAGGGATCAAGGTCAAGCACATATAAAAAGGATATATATTGCATTGATAGAAATTGATTCAGAGACGGAACTTGTTAAAGATTGTATGATAAAGTGGGCTCAGAATTTTCAAGAAGTTATTACAATGGATACCTGGGAAAAGATCTGGGTGAGAAATGTAAAATTTACACAGGCCCAAAATTTAAGAGAGAATTTTTATAAAATGTTTTATAGGTGGCATTTAGATCCAAAAAAATTAGCAAGTATGTATCCGAACTGTCAGCCCAAATGTTGGAGGTGTGGTTGTGAGGATGCAACGTATTTTCATATATGGTGGACTTGCAAAAAGGTTAAAGCTTTTTGGATTAAAATTTGGTGGAATATGCAAAAAATATTTAAGAAAAGGATAAAGTTCTCTCCGCAACTGTTTTTATTGGATATTATCACAGATATCACTGTTGTAGATATTAAGTTGATGTTGAATTTAATTACGGCAGCGAGACTTTTAGTGGCGCAATATTGGAAGAAGGAAGAACTGCCGACTATAGAAGAATGGACTTTAAAAGTTTCTAACTTGGCGGAGATGGCAAACATTTCAGCGTATTTTGAAAGATCAATCGCAACAGAGATACACTGTGGAGTGGAAGAGATGGATTGATTATATTCGGAATAACCTTGGTGGAGCAGTGGGCTAATGCCTCCTTAAGTAACACCAGCTGCCTGCAATTAGTGCAGGTTCGCATCCCACCAGGCTCAAGGTTGACTCAGCCTTCCATCCTTCCGAGGTAGGTAAAATGAGGACCCAGATTGTTGGGGGCAATAAGCTGACTTTGTAATAATGCCGCTTGGGGTGTGTGTGCGAAAGCCCTAATAAGCAGGCATATACATAGAATGAAGGCTACTGCTAAGCTTTGTAAGCCGCCCTGAGTCTTCGGAGAAGGGCGGGATATAAATGGAATTAAAATAAATAAATAAATAAATAAATAAAATAAATAAATATGGGACTAAAAAGTTTCACTTAGCATTTGAATAATTAGCGGATTTATATGATGTATAATTAGCTTGTAGTTATTTTACTAAGAGTTAAAGTGCGACAGAATTTAATATTTTATTGTTGTTTGCATATTTTAGATTATGTTTGTTTGCATTTTTATACCCTGTATTTAGCTCTGGGAAGTCGGGGAGGGGGGAGGGGAGGGTTGGGGAGGGTTGGGGGGATGGGAGGGGGAGGGGGGGTTTGTATTCAAAAATGTATTCTAAAACTTTTCAATAAAAAAAGGTACCACAAATGCTGCTGTTTTAGGCAATGTTTGATGAGTGAATTTACTAATTATAAAAACTTAAAGAAGGAAAATAAAAAGAGCTTGCAGTTGCTATGACATGCTAATGTGATTGTTTTTTAACTTGATTTTTCCAAACTGTCCATATATTATTCCCATTCCATTTTATTCTCAGAAAAATGATGTCATTATTCCAATGTTATCAGGTGAATCTCATAAACTGGTGTGGATTAGAGACTTCCTTTTTTCATTCTAACTTTACTTCATGCAATAGTTTTGCCACCATAACTAATTTTATTTCCGTTTTGGTATATTTTCAATGATAGCATGACAAAGGTTTTTGTGTTACTAGTTTGCAGATGAAGGCTTCTGCTCATTTCTTTCCTTTTTGAACAAATGATATCTTACTGAAGAGTTTAAAATTGGCATTGCCATTTACTGTATATAACAGTATTCTTGAAATATTTCACAATGTCAGATAATATTTATTTGATCAGCCAGCTGATCTTCATATCAGTGTCATCATATATTGATTCTGAATCTTCCTATCAATTGGGACCATAATAGTCATTGATATCTGTAATGTATTGGGCCTTGTTTTACTGAGTGTACCATGTGGGGTTTGAATGCTGGAAGGTTGCTTAAGCAGGGAGCTAGCTAACGGCTCCCAGCTCCTCAGACAACCCGTCTCCAGCGCTGCCATTAGCTGCTTCTAGGGCGGCAATAGGTTGTTTTAAACCTATTGGCTGCCACCTAGAGGCCAGGGTATAAATAGGTGCATTCGCAGCCCTGTTCCCCAGTTCAGTTCCTGTAAGCAAATAAAGAATGTTTCTGACTGAACTCACTCGCCTCGTCTCTTCGCTCAAGCAACGAACCCAGTACACAACAATATCTACTATATCTTCAAGTTCTATAATCACTTACAATCAGGCTCTGACTCTCCTACCTAACAAAAACCTGGTACATCATTGATTTGTGCTTGTCTTTTTGGCTGTGTGTTAGTGGCATCAGCCAGTTTATGGGGAACAAGGTCTCTCATGCACTACCAATGATTTAAAGAATGCTGTTTGTCATGTATCTAGAAAATATCAAGCCTCACCAAGGGTGTGAGATCACTGAGGTCCAAATTGGTGACACCAACTTTCTCACCAAATGTACAGGAACACAGAGGTGACTTTGGAGAAATGGAAACATGACCTCAGATGATTAACAACAAATGAACTCAGCGTGAGAAAACGAGGTAGTTTGAGAAAAATATATATAAAGTAATTCCTCTTTGACTTTCTGTAGTATGAGGGAGAGAGGAAAAACAACAACACCTTCAGGTTTTCAAGATTCTTCTATTATAGCCTACATCAATAGAGTTGAGCTTCAGTGTTTCTTGTGGGGTCTGTTTCCTGCTCTGGACTATCTTGATGGTCAAGTTACTTTGATTCTGATAGAAGAGAGTATTTGTAACTCAGGATTGAACTGTGGGGTCCTTGGTGCTCTCTGAGCTTGGTTGTTTTCTTGCAGACATTTCATTACCAAACTAGGTAACATTATGATTTCCAGAAGTGAATGCTCTTATCTTTATATACAAGTAACTTGCCCTGTAAGTGTTGGTGGGAATGCTTTTGGTGGTTTCTTGATTAGGCTGTTGTTTAGTGTTAGCTTGTTTGTCTTGAGTTAGTAGTTCCTTGATTGGGGTATTAATTATTTGATTGTTGGTTTAATGTTAAACTTGGTGTTATTCTCTGTTCATATGGGTGTTGATTACTAGTGAGGAGGTATTTTGTCTTTTGTTTCCTTTGGGCTTTTGATTGTCTCATTTGAGTTGCATGTAGTTGTTGTTTATGTGCCTGTTGATGCTGATTTGTCTGAGTGTTAGAACCCAGGAATTCTCTGGCATTTTTGGACTTGGCTTGATCTAGAATGCCAGTTGAAATTATGATTGAGTCTATCCACATGTTGTGAAATTAAGGAGGTTTCATCATGTCTTCTGACTGCTGGTTGGTGTTCATGGATGCAGTCTGCTATTCTTCTGCCTGTTTGTTCTACTTAATGGCTTTTACAGTCCTTACACCATATGTTGTAAATGACTCTGGGCTGCTAGGTCTTGATTTACTTAGGATGCTTTGGAAGGCTTTAATTGATTTGTATGTGATGGTGATGCCAGGTAGTTGTAATGGTGGTTTCTGAGATGTTTTTGATCTACAGTAGTGTTATGCTTTTCACAAGTTGTTTTGGTCATGCTATGGTAGGTTGAGGTATCCATTTTGTTCAAAGACATTGTATAGATGCTGTGTTTCCTTTTTTGGATGTTCAGGGTTACTGCAATCTGTTTGTGCTCTTCTAAATAGTGTTCTTACACAGTTTCTCTTGCGGGAGGAGTGTCTCTTGTGTTACTTTGGTAGTGGAGCACTTGGTTGGTGTGGGTAAATATATTTTACAATAGACTTGTTCTTTGATTCCTCCCTGAGTATTGGAGAATAGGATACAATCTTTAGCCATCTCTGGCTAAGCCTTGCACCAAGTACTTCCTTTTTCTGAGTAAAGATTTTCAAGGTACTTAACTTGAACAGGTTGGAGAAGACAAAAGGTTTCAGGTGATTTTAGCTGAACCCAGTGACAAAAGTTTTAACCACTAGGGATTCTGCGAAGAAAAGGAAATGCAATGAAAGAAAGCAGTCATACTAGTGAAGAATCCCACAAAGATGCAGGATCCACCTTGTTTGAAGTACATGTATCACAACTTCCACTTGTTATTATAAATGTAGTCTGAGGACATTTCTTCTCATAATTGAGCTACCATACTGCGTAGGAACACACAGACTTGCAAGGGAACTGCTATTCTTCTATTGGTTATGACAGAATAGATATGTAACAACTGAACAGGATATCAAGTTAGTTTTATCCTGTGTTAAAAAAGAAGACCAAGGGGGGGAAAATGAAAGCAACCCTTTTCTTTTGAAATGTAAGCAGCTGATTTTTCATTACTACCCCGCCTTGGGCTAGAGTTTAAAAAGATTGTTCTACCTCCAATAAAATCCAGCATATTGTCTCAATTTGTACAGTGGTGCAGTAGCAAAGCAGCAGAGCTGATGGCAGAGGAAGGGAAAGGAAAAAAAAGGGATGTGTCTGTGCTAACCAGAACATTTTTTCCCCTGTAAAGTGTAATATGTTATCCCTACTTAAATTGGTAAGTGGAAATAAATGGAGCCTCTTACTGAACTCTAATCTTCCCTAGATGCACAAGCTCTAGAGAATGCACCACTGCTTTTCCGAAGATAATAATTACAGCCAAAATGATGTTCTGCTGGCTTTCCTTATCTTAAATTAGGGCAAGATTAAGGTCTAACTATTCTACTTGGGTAAGGTTTGCAAAATAATGGATGTATAGTTCAGATTTTTCCTGCTTTCTAGAAGACTTTATTTTTTTATGCCTCCTTTGTTTTCAATTAACCACTTAGAGTATAATCCAACACATACAACAAATGCAACATATCTGCTGTGGATTTTATTAGGACGTGGATTCAAATGGTATACAAGTAGAGAAGAGCATTCAATGTGTAAAACCTTCCATCCACAAGAATTTCCTCATTTATTTCAATAACACTTCAGATCGTGTTCATGCTTGCACACAAATCAGTTCTTCTGCATATGAATGAATGTGGAGTGAGAAACATTTGTTAAAACTGTATATGGAATTATGGTTTGGGGGATTGGTTTTCTAGATAGAGTCCTTCACCACCCATTCACACGCAGACACACAGAAAGAGCAACTGAACAGAACACAACTCTTGCTTTTACATAAAAATTATTGGTTGTATTGTTGATCTGAGGACAAGAAAAAAAGACCAAATACTTGTATCATCTAGAGCAGAGGTACCCAACCCCCGGGCCATGGACCAGTACCGGGCTGTGGCATGCCAGCAACTGGTCCACACAAACAAGCAAAAGAGCATCCATGGGATGCAGGCAGCACACAAAACCACGCACCCTCCGGTCCGTGGAAAAACCTCTCTCCATGGAACTGGTTCCTGGTGCCCAAAAGGTTGGGGACCTTTGACCTAGATATATAAAAACAAAAACTGTTATGAGTTAAGCATAGAAACTCAACTAATATAAGCAAAAGGAATTAAAATAGAATCAGATGGAAATTAAAATCTTTATAAAGCTGTTCAAAATAACCATCCCAGCAGGGAAGTTAGGAAGAGCCAGTAACTTGGAGCTAAAATAGTTTTTCTTGAGTGTGTTTACAATCATTTTATATCTTTGTCACAAGGATGGACGAAACTAAAATCTAGGAAATTAATATTCTCATTAAATCTAACAGACCAATGCTGGAAGCAGTCTTCAAGAAAATACTAATGTCAATGAAGTCACAATCCACCTACTTTGAAGTAAATCCCATTTAACATAGTTCTTACTTATAGTGTAAGTACCATTAATGGGAAATCAGTCATCTGTTCTTTCCACCCAAGTGAATTGGATGGGGAAGATCCAAGAGAGTTGCTTTAATAGATCAATTAACAATCCCAAGAAAGTTGCTTTTTCTGCAGTTTGCAGTTATCACAGACAAGAGGCCTATTTTCCCTGCTAAATATATTCATTTAGAAGCAAGAGTAATTTCTGCATATGTACTAGAGACTGAATGCAAACAAAAGGGTTTGACTGGTGAAGTCCCTGTTAGTATGAGCCTAAG
This sequence comes from Vipera berus, assembly GCF_964194415.1. Classification (NCBI taxonomy): domain Eukaryota; kingdom Metazoa; phylum Chordata; class Lepidosauria; order Squamata; family Viperidae; genus Vipera; species Vipera berus. The sequence continues at coordinate 149,633,094 of NC_138202.1, read as the reverse complement.
AGATACTGTATTGTCACTTCTGCAATGGCTATCATTTTCTTACTTATCTTCCTTACAATTTCCTGCTTCTTTGGGGAGCAGGAAAGATAATAAAGGAATCTGTTGTTTTGCTTTGCTCTGTCCTTCTCCTGTGCCTCTTGTCTGCTGTTTATGGGAGTGAAGTATTGCTAAAGAGGATATGAAGAATAACAAGTACCATTGCTGAGATGACCAGAGTAGGGCTCTTGAGTCAAATGTAAGCCATCTTTACAATGCAAAGTTAAGACAATTTTTCTATGTGGATGGACTTCTTTCTTTTATGGCTGCTAAATCTCATTGATTTACTTTGGGTTGATTCCAGTCAAACTCGTATTCAACTCTGTGAACTGTAAGGAATTCAAACAGATTTTATGTTTCAGAAAAGTATACTGTATAACAAACACACCAGAAGAGTTTTCTTTGCTTCAGTACTAAAAAACTTTGGGGGGGATTAATAAACTGTACAAACAGTGATTTATGTATCAAAGTCAGTCTTATTCCATACTTTCCAAGCTCACAATGCATATGTTACGTGATGGTAATTATGCTTCAGGGTGTGCAAGGCAGAGTCGGACAAAATGCACAAGGAGATTGATGACATGGTATTTTGCTAATACAATGCAAAAGTCGCCAACAAATTATGAAACTTCAGTGTACTCATTCTACTGGTGTGGCCTAAATTTTGTTTTTCAACTTGGTGGCTGAACTGATTCCTCACTTTTCTGACACCTTTATTAGTAGTAAAGAGCAAAGTCTTCATCCCCAAAACAAAACTCATTATCTTGGATCTAAAGTGTGTGTGTGTGTGTATGTGTGTGTTTGTGTGTAGACAGATAGCCAAGCACACACCTGTGTGTCCGTTTGTATTTGTTTCAGTTACAGGGGGAATAAAATAATTTATATAAGCTTTTTCTTTCACATCTTGGAGTAATATTTTCCAGAACAATAGAGGCTTGTTTATTCAGAGCATAGAAGAAAGGAATACGATGCCTGAATATTTGTATAGCTGTTTCTATGTTTTTATTTTTCACTGGGAAATAACATTTTCAGTTACATTTAAAGTACTAATTTAAAAAGTATGTTATAAAATATACTATCTAGCTATAAGGTCAACACGTAGGACCAACAGAAAAATATGGATTTCGTATTTTAATATATTTAGATCATATTCTAAGCAGCATTCTTTTTCTGAAGAGTGTTATGTTTCCTGGCAATTTATAAGCCCTTTATGATCTAAAGTCTTTGTGTGTTTGTGTGTGTGTGTGTCTTTGACTTAGTTTTTGACTCCTGATGAGTGACTGGACGTGTTCCTGAAGTTTTACTGGCAAGATTTTAGAAGTGGTTTGCCATTGTGTCCTTCCTGACACAGAGACAGAGGGTTTGGCCCAAGCTGACTTCACGTCTAGGGTGGGACTAGAATTGCCCAGGTTGCCTTAACTACTACAGCAATCTGAGTCTCTCTGACCGAAATATATTAAGTCAAAATCAGGCATAACATGGAAAAACATTTTTTTTAAGTTTTAGGCTTTTCTTTCCATGTAGAATGAGCCTTTGCTTGGTAGGTAATATAAAATCTGAAATTTTTAATTTTGATTTGATTTTCAACTGTTAACATTTTAGGGAGCACTGATGTTAACTTCCAGTCAATCTCGTGTTCAACTCTGTGAACCGTAAGGGATTCAAACGGATTTTATGTTTCAGAAAAGTATACTGTATAGCAAACACACCAGCAGTAAAAAAAAACTAGGGGAGGTTGGGAGGGTTAATAAATAGTACAAGCAATGATTTATGTATCGAAGTCAATTTTATTCCATACTTTCCAAGCTCACAATCCGTATGTTACGTGATGGTAATTATGCTTAAGGGTGTGCAAGGCAGAGTCAGACAAACTAGGACATGTTGATAGAAAATTTTTTTTCCATAAAAATGGAACTTTGGGAGAGATGTAGAGATGTCTTTGATCGTTGCCACAAAATTTGATCCATTTTTCATATTTTTGAATATTTCTATTGAAAAAATTGTTAGTCATTACACTGTCAGTGTTGGTACCATGTGTAACTATATGTGGCAAGCCTCTTTAATTTGAAAAGAGCTTCAGCACAAGGTTTCACAAATCTAAATCCAGCCCTTCCATCATTTTTTTCTTTAAATGTATTTATTTATTTTTTCCTGCTTCTCGTGCATCATATATATTCCCCAGTTGGGGCAAAAAATGACAATTCTAAATTTGCCCTTCACAACATCATCCCCTACTGAATTCAATGGGATTTCAGCCTTATGTCTAAAAAAGTCTGAGTCTTGCATGACTGACAAGTCATTGCTAATATTTTGTTTTGTTTTGTTTTGTTTTCTAAGGGTCATATCTGCTGCTTTGACTTTCAAAATACTACAGCTTTTCAACTTAAGCAAATTTTAAGTTTTATGTTGAGAATTAAATAAAGGCTCAGTAGCTGGATTCCTATATTGTATAAAGGCAGGATTTTTACTCAGAGTCACACATACCACCAAACACCAAAGAGGCTTATTAAGAGGCAGTCTGGCATAGTGGTAAAGGTGCTGGCCTAGAAACCAGGAGAATATAAGTTCTAGTCCTGCTGTAGGCATGAAAGCCCGAGTCAGTCACTCTGTCTCAGCCCAACTCATCTCACAGAGTAGATGTTGTGGGGAAAATGAGAGGAGGAAGGAGTATTAGGTATGTTCCTCACCTTGAGTTACTTATAAAGTAATAAAGGTGGAATAAAAAAGAAACAAAGAATGAAATAAATGGCTGAGATCACGTCTTGTTTAGCACAAAACCTTATGTCATTGTTTGCTTACAGTGATGAAAGCCTGGAATTCACTTGTTCTTGAGTATTGTCATTCCTTATGCTTCCTAGTGTAAAGCTTGCCTATCACATTTGTTGCCATGTTTCTGGCAGCATCCAAGGACTTATGGAACTGTCTAGGCATTCATTCATCATTCTTTTTGAAGCTGCTAAAGGAATGAAAGGTTAGTGCTAAGGTCACTCACTCAATCCATGTTTTGAGTGATGGCTTCTCTGGTGTATCTTGATTTAGATTTTTTTTTCCATTTTAGGACTTCCTAGCAAAAATCTGTGCACAACAGTACTGTGAAAGAATCAGGATTCATACCTATTAACAAATGAGGTAAGTAAAGATAAAATTTTAGGACAAAAGTGTCGTTGTACATAGTGTGGTGCCGTTACCAATGCCTAGGAATGAGCAAGTAATAAATTAACATCAGTACCACTAACTAATGGCAAGTTATTGGGGAGCAATTTAACTGATTGTAATACAACTGAAAAATGGCACTGATTAAATGCTTTTGAAAGGATCATCTTTCTTTTTTTTGTCCTGCCCCACTCCAGTTTTGTTTTTATAATGAGAAAGCAAAACAAAACTCTACAAAATTTAATATTTCACAAATTATAGAAATAAATGTTTGGAGATATTTTATCCATCTGTCTATCTATCTGTTTGCATTCCACCTTTATTATTTTTTATAGACAACTCAAGGCGATGAATATACATAGTATTCCTTCCTATTTTTGCCACAGCAATAATCTTCTGAGGTGAATTGGGCTGAGGGAAAGTGACTGGCCCAAGGTCAAATGGCTGGCTTTCATGGCTAAACTAGGATTTAAACTCATGGTCTCCTGGTTTCTAACCTGGTACCTTAACCACTAGACCAAACTGCCTCATACTTCTTTGTGATATTTCTTTGTGGCCCATAGTCATTTTTAATTTGTCAGTGTTACCCTTTCTTTCTACCACTTCTGTAGGCCTGGCCTAATCTACTCATTTCTTCTTATTCTTCTCCCCCCCACACACATTTTCCCCCCTTGTTGTAGATAGTGAGTCATATTCTAGAGTAGGGGTGTCAAATTGCCAGCTCGCGGGCTGGATGCATCATAGTGAAACCGTGCCTACTCCATTGCCAGCAATGGAAAAAAAAAGATGTGATACATTGTGACACGTCATATGACGTTGCGAGTTTGACACCCCTGTTCTAGAGCAACATTTCCCAATCTATTTTTTAGTTATATACTGCCTAGACTAGAGTCACACTGAATGGGATAGGAGGTTTCTAAATTTGATACATTAAATAAATGAATGAATGAATGTATAAACCTAATTCCCTCCAGATTTATAGCATATTACAGCAATATAAATTGCAAAAAGAGGATATAGAAAGTTGTTCTAGAGCAAGAAATAGCTCCATGTGAGTGCCTATTCAAATTCCACTTAACTTAAATATGAACCAGAAGCACTAATTTCTATGAAGTTGTGTGCAATGGCTTTTAGTTTAGGCAAAATAATGCAAATATATTCTTATGTGGACCATTTAGATTTTTATCTTGAAGTCTCAGCTAACAAGTTATCACCTTCACTGTATCCCGATCAAAGTTTTGACTTCTGAATTACTCAAATGATGACATTTGCATGTATTTCAGTTTTCCCTGTCCAACCCATACCTCTCTAATAGGCATTTTGCCAAATATTGTAGTTCAACTCTTGCAGTTGCTTTATTCTCTCCATCATTAAGAACAACTGCAAACAGTTGGCATTAGTGGGCTGATCTCTGCTAGTCCAGAATACCACTGAGGCAAATTGCTGGACCATGGATCATCTGAGAAACTCAGTAGGATTTTATCTTTTCATTTTTTAAAAAAAAAGGTTTAAAAAAGATTTGTGTAACACACTAAGTCCAGTTTGAACCTAACCATTGAATAGATCATCCATCACTCCAGTGCCAGGTGGATCATGGCCAACCAATTTTAGCCAAAGACTTCATTGTCTACAATTTTGTTTAATGTGCCAACCAATTTTGGGACTGTGGGATGTCTGACATACTTTTTCTTTATGGTTCTGTATAACTAACTAACTAACTAACTAAATGGAGGAATATGGATCAAATAAGGGCTGTAACTCTGGGCAGACAAATATTGAGCTTCTTCAACTCTCTTTATTTCTAATTTCATATCCCATAGGCATGCCGGACTGAATTATAACAATGTCTCCTTAGAGAAGTAGCAGCTGGAGAAGCTTCATTTTGCTGCTGCTCTAGTTTCCCCTTTTTCCATCTAGAAGACCAAAGGAGGATTTAACTGTAGCCTAATCACTTGTGCAAACTCAATGATTCAGGAATAAAGCTTTCTGGAGCATTCTGGAATATTCTGTTCCCTTCCTAAGAGGTTTCTTCAGGGCAACTTGACATTACTAGTTTGAAGGATTTATTTCTGTCAAATTGTTCAGGAAGGTCTGGTTGGAATGGTCTGGAGCAGGAAGAGAATATGATATGGATTTCTCTGGGATTCCAAAATCAATTAAATTTGCACATCACTATTACCTTTTTATCTGCTTTCTTAAGTGTGGAAGGATTTAGTATGTAGGTATGAATGTGTGTGTGTGTGTGTATAAAATTATATTTATATATAAATTAACCCCTAACAAGCAGTATATTTAAATGATATAAAACAATATTTAATAGAAATAAAACATACTTATGAAAAAGGTGAGGGGAGAAACTTTTGTCCATATTTTACCTCAGGAGGAAGTCCTAGGTGAACAGTGCATCTTCAACAGGCATTTCAACAAGATGTTATAGTAAGTACCTCCAGAGTTAAATAAACCTGCAACAGTAAAAGAAAAACAAACATTACTATTACTGATCCATGATTTCAGACTGTGATTATGACATATCTCCTAACTGATCCTCAGCTCAAAAACTAAGCATAGGTATGGATCAATTCAAATCAAATCAAATCAGAATAATTATTTTTGGCCTTGAACCCAAATACAACCACTGACAGATAATAAAAAATAATCATGATAAATAAAAGGAATCATGACTAAGACTTAAATCTTGTGGCATTATTCATCTGGGTCCTAACAAAAATATAATATTCCCCCAGATCCTCATGGCCAGGAACAGAAATTTACATCTATATATGTCACTTTAGGATTTCTGTCTACCAGTAAATTGTATACATGTCATCACAATAACTCAGTTGACTTTTATTAATGGCTAAATTAATCATATATAAATATCAGAATAACATGGGTGTGCCCAACTGACTCAAGATCTGCTACTTGAGCAAATATTTGAGGAGATGGAACATTATTGTATCAACTGTGTAAAATGGCTGAGGAGAAGACGCTGAAATGGGATATTTAGAATGAATAAATGAACCCAGATATTCTGCTGGAAGTGTCTCTAGGACAGGGCTTTTCAACTTTTTCACTCATTGTTCCACTTTTAGGATATGGCAACATCCGAGTACCACCAGTCATCTAGCAAGGTGTCAAAAACTTGATGACCAAAAAAAAAAAAAAGGAAAAAAGTGATGAAGTACAGGTAGTCCTCGAGTTACAACAGTTCGCTTAGTGACTGTTCAGAGTTACAATGGCATTGAAAAAAGTGCCCCCCAAGCCACAGCCAAGCAAGACACCTGCCTGCCTGCCTGGTGGTGCTCTTCCTCCTGTCCGAGGTTTTCATTGTCGTGAGCATTTCTGTTGAGGATTGGCAGTGGGGGTGGGTGGGGTGGGTGTTTGGTTTTTATTTCCCCCCATGTGCTGGGTGGTTGCAGCAGGTTTTGGTCACTTCACATGACCCTGGGACACTGTGACCATTATAAATATGAATCAGTTGCCAAGCATCTGAATGTAAATCACAAGACCCTGGGGATGCTGCAACATTCCAGCTGATTGGCGCTTCTTCTGGGCTCAGCAGAAGCATTGGGATCAGCGCTGAGCTCCAGCTGGAGCCTGGTGCTGATCCTGGCACTTCCGCTGAGCCCTGACAGCCCCGAAGAAGCGCTGATCCTGGTGCTTCCACTGAGCCCTGACAGCCCTGCAGCTCCAGCCATCTCTCGCTCAGGCTTGTGCGGTGCTGCCACCTGTTCAGCTCATTCCCCTCCCCTGCTACCACTTTTCTAGGATGGTCGCGTACCACCTGCTAGGTGCCAATGTACCACAGGTGGTACCCTTACCACTGGTTGAAAAGCCCTGCTCTGGGAGACTCCCCAGGACTGAGGTCACTTTGACTATTTATGTGCATTCTCAGTGTTCTGATTAATAACCTCTTTAGCTTTTCTAAGACTAATAAGTAAAGAAAGTCCAAGGGAAACAGCAATGTTCTTGTGATATATTCTCACCAAGTAGATCTACATCTGTCAGATGTCAAGGCAAGAAAACCAGTGAAACATGTTAAGCCTTAGCCAAGCCAGTTGCTTGGCAGACTTTAGCTTTTATTTCTTAGCTTCTGTTCTTCTATTCTGTTTTTTAAAAGCCTCATTTAGGATTCAACTAGGGGTGAAAAATAATGATCTTAAATTTTTTTGACTGTACTCTTTTGTAAGAGCCAAGGGGTCTGACCCCTGGTTAATGTAAGTACCAGGGCTGTGGGCCAGATTCAGAAGTTAAAGTAGCCATGGTAGTGACAAATTTCTTTTGTATTGTTACTTAGAAAACTGACTGGGACGTCTATGGAGTCACCATAAATCAGTTTTGATTCAAAAGAGACTTACTCCTATATTATATAACTCCATGGGATGAATTTGGATGTCATGTTGGTGTAAAGTGGCTTAGCATGTTTGGAAACATCTTTCAAAAATTTCTTTCAGAAATATAAAGGGGGTATAACTACTAGAAACATCTGGACAAGGAGTATATATCAGGAAAATGGTACAGAAAACATCTGACAGCTAGTGGTGATCTGAATTATTGTAGCTCTGACATAGTAGCCCTAACTAGATTTGATTACTATTAGTCATGCTTTTCAAAATTTAGTTTATCTTAAATCCTAAAGAACAAATAATAGGATTGTGTGTTTTGATATAGTCTATCACTGATTACCCCTTCATGGATTACTGCCTTGTCGTGGCGAAGGGGTTTGCGTAATTCAGTGAAGCTATGAGCTATGCTGTGCAGGGCCACCCAAGACGGACAGGTCATAGCAGAGAGTTCTGACAAAACGTGATCCACTGGAGAAGGAAATGGCAATCCACTCCAGTATCTTTGCCATGAAAACCCCATCGACAGTACCAAAAGGAAAAAAGATATGATGCTGGAAGATGAGCCCCTCAGGTTGGAAGGCATCCAATATGATACTGGGGAAGAGCAGAGGGCTAGTACTAGTAGCGCCAGAAAGAATGAAGCGACTGGGCCAAAGCCGAAAGGACGCTCAGCTGTGGATGTATCTGGTGGTGAAAGGAAAGTCCGATGCTGTAAAGATTTTTTCTCCATAGGAATCTGGAATGTAAGATCCATGAATCATGGAAAGCTGGACGTGGTTGAACAAGAGATGACAAGACTGAACATTGACATCTTAGGAATCAGTGAACTAAAATGGACAGGAATGGGTGAATTTAATTCAGGTGAATTAAAGGCAAGAATCCCTCAGAAGAAATGGAGTAGCCTTCATAGTCAATAAAAGAATAGGAAAAGCAATACTGGGATACAATCCCCAAAATGACAGAATGATCTCAGTTCGAATCCAAGGCAAACCATTCAATATCACAGTAGTCCAAGTCTATGCCCCAACCACCGGTGCTGAAGAGGATGAAATTGACCGGTTCTATGAAGCCCTACAGCACCTTATAGAACTAACACCAAAAAATGATGTCTTTATCATCATGGGAGATTGGAATGCTAAAGTAGGAAGCCAAAAGATAACCGGAATAACAGGCAAGTTTGGCCTTGGAGTACAAAATGAAGCAGGGCACAGGCTGATAGAATTTTGTCAAGAGAATATGATGGTCATAGCAAGCACTCTTTTCCAACAACCCAAGAGACGGCTCTACACATGGACATCACCAGACGGTCAACACAGAAATCAGATTGACTATATGCTCTGCAGCCAAAGATGGAGAAGCTCTATACAGTCAGTAAAAGTGCTACACTCAATTTGCCAGCAAATTTGGAAAACTCAACAGTGGCCACAGGATTGGAAAAGATCAGTTTACATTCCAATTCCAAAGAAAGGCAGTGCCAAAGAATGCTCAAACTATTGCACCATTGCACTCATTTCACATGCTAGTAAAGGTATGCTTAAAATCCTACAAGCTAGACTCCATCAGTATGTGGATCAAGAACTACCAGAATTACAGGCAGGATTTCGAAGAGGCAGAGGAACTAGAGATCAAATTGCCAACATATGCTGGATCATGGAGAAAGCTAGGGAGTTCCAGAAAAACATCTATTTCTGGTTCATTGACTATGCTAAAGCCTTTGATTGTGTGGATCACAACAAACTGTGGCAAGTTCTTAAAGAGATGGGAGTAGCATTTGTAGTATTTGTCTCTTGAGAAACCTATATGCGGGTCAAGAAGCAACAGTGAGAACTGGACACGGAACCACTGATTGGTTCAAAATTGGGAAAGGAGTCCGGCAAGGCTGTATACTGTTGCCCTGCCTGTTTAACTTATATGCAGAGCATATCATGAGAAAGGCAGGGCTAGATGAATCAAAAGTTGGAATTAAGATTGCTGGAAGAAATATCAACCTAAGATATGCAGATGATACCACTCTAATGGCAGAAAGTGAAGAGGAACTAAAGAGCCTCTTGTTGCGAGTGAAGAAGAAGAGTGCAAAACTTGGGTTGAAACTAAACATTAAGAAAACCAAGATGATAGCATCCGGCCCTCTCAATTCCTGGCAAATAGATGGGAAAGAAATGGAGGTAGTGACAGATTTTATTTTCCTGGGCTCCAAGATCACCACAGATGGGGACTGCAGCCAAGAAATTAAAAGACGCTCGCTCCTGGGGAGGAAAGCCATGGCAAATCTAGACAGCAAACTAAAAAGCAGAGACATCACCCTGCCAACAAAAGTGCGTATAGTCAAGGCTATGGTCTTCCCAGTTGCAATGGATAGCTGTGAAAGCTGGACCATAAGTAAGGCTGAGCGCCAAAGAATTGAGGCCTTTGAGCTATGGTGCTGGAGAAGACTCCTGCGAGTCCCTTGGACTGCATAGCGATCAAACCGGTCAGTCCTAGAGGAGATCAACCCCGACTGCTCTTTAGAAGGCCAGATCCTGAAGTTGAAACTCAAATACTTTGGCCACCTAATGAGAAGGAAGGACTCGCTGGAGAAGAGCCTAATGCTGGGAAAGGTTGAGGGCAAGAGAAGAAGGGGACGACAGAGAATGAGGTGGCTGGATGGAGTCATTGAAGCAGTAGGCGTGAGCCTAAATGGACTCCAGAAGATGGTAGAGGACAGGAAGGCCTGGAGGAACGTTGTCCATGGAGTCGTGATGGGTCGGACACGACTTCGCAGCTAACAACAACATTCACTGATTAATGTTCAAGCAGTTAAAACCAAATTACATGTAGTTTAATTATGGCTTTTCTTTGAAGCTGAAAGTTGAACTGCTTACAGACACTCATTAGATTAAACCTTAAATTGGTTGATTATATTGCATACCATATAGCTGGCTAAATTCATGTAACATACTAAACTATAAACATAGGTTTACAAGCTATGATGGCTGCATTCACTTCACGTTACATGATAAACCAAAACTGGCAAATTGTATTATGGTTTAATGTGATCTGTAAACTAAGCCTATACAGTACAGTACTTGATTCAAACTTGTGATCTTATCAGCTTTGAGTTAAATGGATTTTCAAATGTTTTTTTTAACATTCTATGGCTATTTTCTCTTTATTATTTGTGTTTATTGTGTACTAGTTGGCATCACATGAATCCATTAAATAAAACAAAACTAAATAAATAATCTTTCTTAGCTAATTAATTATGGAATTTGCATCGAGTTTGAGTTATAACTACAATAAAATTTCACAAAAAAGGCGAATATATGTGTCTGAGGATAATGTTGCAGGACCCAATCCGGGTCGGTCACTGGGACCAGAGGTTTTTGTCTTCACAGCTTTCAGACTCATTCTGGAGCTCACTTTCAGGGAACTTCTCTCTAGCGGAGTGTGTGCCATTTTGTGTGTGGTATTTATAGTGCCTGTTGTAAGTGGCTTTTTAGATGTTGATTGGGGTGTGTTGATGGCTGGATTTTAAGTCATTACCTGAGGATGGGCTCCAGCACGAATCCAAAAGCTCAGAAGAAAAAAAAATTTCTGGTCCCGGTGACCGATCCTGATTGGATCATGTTACAATAAAATCTGGTGGAAGAAAACCAGAGGTCAGATGGTTGTGTTGAATGAATTATAAATATTTGGTAAAGACTTGTTGAATTTTTTTCTGGCAGAATTTTGAATTGTGCAGTTTAATTTGCTTAATTTAAATTTCAGCTATCATGGATTTATATATTTTACAACAAGCAGCTTATTTTATTCAGCTGTTTTATTCATATAATACAGCAAGTAGAGCAGCTATTTGTTGCTGAGCTCCACTATAAATACAGTATATATATTTTGTGTCTCTATTTCTAGTTCTCAAATATGTTAGATTTTCCAAGCAATGCTCCGTTAGCACAACAACTGAAATGTCAGTGACTTTGCTGTGGCTCAGGATATGATTAAGGCTGCTGCTTGTTATAAATAGAAAGTAATCAGTTTCTTCTTTTTAAGACTTAAATTATCTTAAAATCCTCCAGTTCCGCTAAGTCTGAAGATTCTCAAAACACATCTGATCCTGAACTTTTTATTTAAAGTGGAGCTTTGTGCCACCTGAGTAGAGCTTCTCTTATCTGGTCTCTGTGTGTATGTGTGTGTAAAGCCAGGTCCCAGAGGAAACAAAAGTCGATCCCTTAAGCTACTCAATCATTGTTTGCTTTTTACAAATATGTAATATCCTATTTCTAAGCCAGAAGATAATTTAAAACACATCTACTGTATAAGTATGTCCTTTGAAAATTTAACAAGATGGTATTTAATGAAAATTAACTGTTTCATTTTACTCCATTTGTTGCAAAAAGAATAAATCCAAAAGCATGCCTTGAATAATTTGCTTTAGCCCCATTCTTTGAATGAATGTTTATATCATTTTTAAATGTGTGTTCATATACCCCTGAACACAGGAGGATATCTGTCACCTGATAGTGTACAGTTAAAATAATTGAGACTTAAAAGTGCTTACTTAAAGATGTTACCCAATCATGTTTTCTTCCAATCCTTCCAGTTCCCCCCCATTGTCATTCCAGTCCATCTCTCCTCCCCCACCCCAAGAGATCAAATCAGCAAAGGGTTACCTTAGCTTAGACATTGTAAGTGCAAGCAACAGGACTCTATTGGCTTTAATTTGTCCCTGTCTTTCATTTGATACTACCAGTATTAATAGCTTTGCAAGAAAATTCTGCAGTCATTAATCATAATAATTAATCAGATCCAATTATATTGCATATAAATGTGAACAAATTGCTGAAAAAAATAATGATCTATCACCAACGTGTCATGAGGAAAAGAGACTAAAATAGTAATTAGAATCAGGATTTAGTTGTATACAAGTGCTCTGCTACCCATTGTACCAGTGTGATGATCTGATGATGTAATTAGTGCAAAGTAAAAAATCTAGCAGGATTTAGCAGTGAACTGCCTAATGACTGCGTGTGCTAAAAATAAAAGAATCATGGTGTTAGCCATTATTTCAGTGCTGTTAGTTTTTTTGATATCAAAACACAATGATTGAAGCAAGCAGACCTACTCTTATGTATGTACTTACTGAATGTAGGGGGGCTAGCCACAAGGAAGTGTTTCAGGCTGTCCAACAACCCTATAATATTTACATAAATGTAAACCAAATTAAATTCAGTGGCAACTAGCCTTATGATTCTTACTATACAGTAAAATTCTTTGCATGAAATCAGACTTCTGAGGAAGCAGGTATACTTTAGGTGAAACATTTTACAGGAAACCATTTTTAAAAGCTCCTTTTACTCTTTGTAACAACATTGGTTGTTGTTGTTTTTTCCCCTTCCGGGACATTCCTTTCACCCTCTGCAGACTTGCTAGTACAAAAGGCATTTTAAATTTGGAAACAAATGAAAAATAATAGAGCATGTTCTCAGGACCCTGTAATAAGAACTACTGATTTAGTAAGATGTTATTTTCTACTTGTAAGGGACACGGTGCCTCAGTGGGTTAGGACGCTGAGCTTGTCAATCAGAAGGTCAGCAGTTTGGCGGGTCGAATCCCAAGTGCCGCTTAGCAGAGTGAGCGCCTGTTACTCGTCCCAGCTTCTGCCAACCTAGCAGTTCAAAAGCACGTAAAAATGCGAGTAGAAAAATAGGGACCACTACGGTGGGAAGGTAACAGCGTTCCGTGCGCCTTTGGCGTCTAGTCATGCCGGCCACATGACCACAGAGACGTCCTCGGACAAGCGCTGGCTCTTCGGCTTTGAAACGGAGATGAGCACCGGCCCCTAGAGTCGGAAACGACTAGCACGCATGTGTGGGGGAACCTTTACCTTTACCTTTACTATTTTCTACTTTAAAAAAAATCTGATGAAGTAACCATTTTTAAAAGATGGTATCCAGACTTTGTTCTTTATGTTAACAGACTATAGCTAAATGCTGATTTGCTGCATTGCTTATTTTATAAATGGTAAGAATGAAATAAATTTTCGCTAACTTTGGCCTATGACCCTGCTGTGATCCTTCAGTCTTATGCATCCTTAAGAGGTCACATTAAAGCTGTTGAATCTCTGACACGTCTATTGCAGTAAATCCAGGCATTTTAAATTTAGAAACAAATGAAAAATAATAGAGCATGTTCTCAGGACCCTGTAATAAGAACTACTGATTTAGTAAGATGTTATTTTCTACTTTAAAAAAAAATCTGATGAAGTAACCATTTTTAAAAGATGGTATCCAGACTTTGTTCTTTATGTTAACAGACTATAGCTAAATGCTGATTTGCTGCATTGCTTATTTTATAAACGGTAAGAATGAAATAAATTTTCACTAACTTTGGCCTATGACCCTGCTGTGATCCTTCAGTCTTATGCATCCTTAAGAGGTCACATTAAAGCTGTTGAATCTCTGACACGTCTATTGCAGTAAATCCATTTCTGGTTAGGATGTAGATTTTGACAATTGAAATAGTTTCAGTGTGCAACTACTTTGCTAGTAGTTTAGAGCAATCCTGAAAACACAAAACTAGCACAGTGGAGAATGCTGTGTTCTGTGTGCTGATGCTTACATGTACCCATTTTTTTTTTTAAGAAAAAGAGCACGCAGGCATATATCTTCAAGCCTTTAAAACTGTTCAGCGAAGGCTCAGCGGATAACGCTAAATAGGTAACTGAAGATTGATGAGCAGTTTTATGACAGACGTGCTACTTGAAAAATAAATGTTAAGTTCATCATAGTTTTCCGTACTAAGCGCTGCACTTTACTGCCTTTGATCTCAGCATAGTGACTACTACAAAGAAATAAAACCTTATCTTACCTTTTCCAGCATCTACTGCAGAAGACCTCAATAATGCATAGGAACATCTGGAAGTACGGTAATTTTAGCTTTCAGAGATAAGAATTGACACAGAACAGGTAAAACCTACAAAGATCTTGTGTTGAAATGAGCTGATTAAGGTTAGGTAACTTAAAAACACTGTGTATATAGAATTTTCAGCCCGTGGTTGCTACATCTTGCAATTTTATATAAAGTGCATTGGGGAGGGGGTGAAGGCAGAGAATGTGACAATTATTTCTTCTTATCAATCTATTTTAATAGCTTGATTAGTTTGGAGAAGCATTCTGTTTTATATAAAGGGAGGGAAATGACAGTAAATCTCTTGTCATATACATCTACTTAGAGTTAACGGTGGGTTCATAGAGGATACATGGGCATAGTAAACAGGTTTTGAAATGACAATTTTTTACTGGTTGCAAGTGCTAATTGCTAGTTTCTCAAGGGTATAGAATTAATCACCTGCTAGATTTACAGTCTCTAGGTTGAGACCTGAGGATGGAAGCAATAAGAAAAGCTCTTGAGGGACATATCATATGGCGAGTCTAAATATCAGTCTCTATGCATATGTAAATTGGCAACAAAGTTTTTTCAAAGCTCAAGTATGCTAATTTCAAACAGGCAGGACTAAAGCTAGCTTTTAGCAGCTGTTTAACGTCTGCCTGTGGGTGGTAGAGAGAGCTTAAAATACAAGCAAACAGTGGTGCATAAGTAATTAAGCAACATTTTGCTGGGCATAAATAATTCTGTTTATATTGCTCTTTTGAAGAATGTAGAATACAAAATAACAGATCAAGTGCACCTTTAGTCATCAGAGGTTAGCTCCTGTTTCTATTTCCCCTGGTTTCATATTTTAAGGAAAATCAAATCCTAGTAAATATTTTGCCCCCCCCCCACTTCCCACATTTTCCTGTATAATTCAGGCACAGACGTCTACTCTTCTCTTTTATCTTTCAGTGTAATTTTTTTTAAAAGCCTCCCATATTTAAAGCATGCTATACCAAACAGCTTCCTATCTTTGCAGGCACATCAAAATTTGATATAATAGAATAGATTTTATCTCTCATCTTATCTCATCTCTTCTGAAACTGATAGGATCTGTAAGTCCTCTCCAATGTTTTCAGGGTCATATGGAAATAGATAATTCATAAAATAAAAACAGTTTCGAATCTTTTAAATGTCTAATATAACATTAACATTACAAGTTAATATGCATAAAATAAGAATTTATGGAGATGGATATGTCTGTTCTCTTTCGATATCTAATTTAGAGAAAGTAACTAAATTTAAGCAAAGGTAATAAATAATGGGTACAGTAATGTATATCATTTTAAGAGTATAGGAAAAATCTTCAAATTTACCAGAAATAAGATAAGGAATTTGATATGACTTGCCTACAAGTAATAAGGAAGAACAGACAGCTAGGTTCAGGGCTTTGATAAATGTCATGTTTTAAAGCTTGATTCGGATTAAATGTTAATGATGAAAAAAATGTGTACTTATTTACAGGACAATTACTTCATGAGTAATACAAGTATGGTCCTGAAAGTGGATGACAAAGTCTTCAAGTAGCTATAGCAAACTCAAGAGTCCTCTGCGTTTTAAAGATTTTAAATAATATATCTTTTTATCAATATAATTTTCACAATTTTTTCTGTAGTCCCCTGCAAAGGACAACAAAGTTGTTGAAGAATCCATTTGATTGAATATGAATGATTGAGGACTAGTGCCTTAATCTGAGACTTTGCATTTTCTGGCTTGGGGAAAATAGGTGTGATATGATTGCTTTCTACAGTTGTACAAGTAGTCCTTCACTTACAACAGTTTGTTTAGTGACTGTTCAAAGTTACAACGGCACTGGAAAAAGTGACTTATGAACATTTCTCAGAGTTACATCCATGATTTACATGATTTACATTTGGATCCTTGACAACTGGTTCATATTTATGACAGTTGCAGTGTCCTGGGGTCATGTGACCATCTTTTGCAACCTTCTGACAAACGAAGTCAATGGGAAAGCAAGATTCAATTAACAACCATGTAACTAATTTAACAACTGCAGTGATTCACTTAACAATGTGGCAAGAAAAGTCATAAAATGGGACAAAAGTGATTTAACAAATTTCTCACTTAGCAACATAAATTCTGGACAAAATATGTCATTGTAAGTCAAGGACTACCTATATACATTCTTTTACTTCTAATGATTTTCCAATTGCACTGATTCTTCTACATTATTCCCCAAATTATGGATGATAACCATAAGGACAATCTATCAGAAACTTTGGAGAAATGTATCATTGAATTTTGACCATGAGTTTTATATTTAGCAAAAACTTTTGCTTTGATAATACTTTCAAGAAACTAAGAGGATTCATATGTCATTGTAAAGGATTATCTAAGGGAATACCTGCTGCCAGCATCAATTTCCCATCGTCCTGTGCGCTCCCACAGGGAGGGCCTCCTCAGGGTACCGCCGGTCAAGGATTGCCGACGGGCGATCCACAGGGGGAGGGCGTTCTCTGTGGGCGCGCCTGCCCTATGGAATCAACTGCCAACGGAACCCCGGACTGCCCCCCGACCTTCGTTCATTTCGCCGGGACCTAAAAACCTGGCTCTTTGAGCTATCTGGTCTGGACTGAGGGGTTTAATGTTTTTAAATTGTGATTTAATTTTTGTGGCTAGACTTAATTTTATTTTATTTTAATTTTATATTGGATTGTTTTTAAATTTTGCCTTGTAAACTGCCCTGAGTCCTTTGGGAATAGGGCGGTATATAAACCGAATAAATAATAAATAATAATAATAATAATAAAGCAACAGCTATTCATGGATGAGATGAGAGCATGATTACCATGTTACCTCGTATACTTTAAGAAAAACTCAAGTGGATTAATAGGAAGTATTATCTAATTTTTTGGGTTATCTTGTGTTAGGATATTGAATTCAGGAGCTGGAACAGTAAAGTGTACAATAGGCCAGAACACACAGTTGTCGTTGATTAATTAGAGTTTATGTTTATGTTAGTGTCTTCGACTTCATCTGGTGAGCTGCTGTGCAATTCCCCAACATCTTGAATTTCTCTCCTACTTCTGAACTTGCAGAGTTCTTACCAAATATTTTCTCATATCAAATCCAGAAATTATGAATGAAGGAAAAGGATCAGCTTTTTTTTTTGAGGCTACCTTTCTTTTCATTAATAGCTACTCTCACTCAGGAGAACTGCAGAAAGGGAAGTCAGTCTTGAGGTTTCCCCCTCGTTCATTTCCCCTTCATTTGGGAGAAGTCTCTTTGAGCCATCTCAGGCTAGAGCTAAACCCCAAATAGTGAGGGCTGAAATGGATGGAGGCTTTCAGAACTTGTAATTACAGCTCAAGGAAGTTCCTACTGTTACAGGACCTTACATATCATGGCCAATAGAATGTTTTCCTAAATTCAAGACTCTCCGGTTTGCTGAGACATCCACGGGGAATTTGGTTTTAAATCCTGGAGGACAGGCTTTGGACCCTCCCCTAAGTGGCTGTCCCTGATCCTATGGGCCCTTAGAAAGGCAGTGAGGGCTTGGCGTTTCCCCCAGATTTTGGGTCTGGCTTAGTAGAGACCCAATCGGTTGAGTTGCAGTGCACTTTTGTCTGATTGCCATTTTATTGCTTTAGTTGGTTTTTAATATTTTGTGTGGGGTTTTTTTTGAAGGGAGGGGCACAGAGTTGTATGTCTTTCTGACTTTTTGTATGCAGCCCAGAGTCAAATTGCTTGAGTTGAGGAGGGAGAAGGGGTATGTATATGTGTGTGTGTGTGTGTGTGTATGTAATATATGTAATAAATGGCTTTGCCTTGTCTCCAGAATCAGACAAAGGAGTACAGTACATTGCCAGTTGTTTGTTAGCCCTTTCAGATAGATCAGACTAGCAAATCAAAATTATGAATATTAATATGATTTTCATTTCAAAATTCAACTAATACAACTAATCTTCAAGATCCAGCTTGTGTGCTGATGCAGCCCAGCGCTACAAAAAACAGGTGATTCCTTTTCCTCTTTCCCTCTTTGTAACACACTTCCCCTTCAGTCCAGAAATCCTTGTTTATAATCTCCAGTTCTCCATCTCCAAGTGAAGTGGTACCCGTGCAAAGGGTGTTCTCCTTTAGCACCTATATTATAAATCTCTCTCCTTTACTATGACAGGAAGCCTAAAAATTCAAAGTTTCTTCACTGTGGGAGGCATTTCTCTCTTTCTGCTTTCTCTTCTGTAGCTGAAAACTAGAAAGTGAGTAACTTCTTAATTCTCCCAGCAATTCTCAGTACTAAATGTCTTTTACAGTACTAACTGCTTATTATTTTATTGCTTTCTATACTCTTAGCCTCACATGCTATTTAATAAATTGTACTGATTAATTATGTTTTATTTTTTTTAGATTTCCAAAAATCCTAATCTATTCATTTAGTAGATTAATAGATTCTGTCCCAAGTAGAATTGGCTCGTTAGGAAACCCTAGTTTGCAACAACCACATCATGGCTATTGTGTGAACCAGAGTATATGGAAAAAAAGAATGTATCGAGAGAGTTCTCACTTTACCCCATGCCCTCATAAAACATTTATGTACAGGAAGTTTTGCCCAGTGGGGGAGGGAGGGAAGCATAGCAAATCAAATAGTCTCATCCAGTGGTGGGATTTAAATATGTGAGCAACCAGTTCTCTATTTGGATGCCGCTTCCGGAAGTCCATTCTGGGCCTGGGCAACAAAAAATTAGCTACTGGTTCTGCTGAAGTGGTGCAAACCAGCTGAATCCCACCACTGATCTCACCTACTCCCAGATTTGTAACCTATTAATTTAGCCTGTGGGTTTTGGAATGCTGCATTTTGAATAAAGTAGAAACAACCCGTTTTAAACTCAAAAAAACCATTTCAAGCTCAAGATGGAGGTGGGAGTGACCTTGAAATGTTTTGAATTCAAAACATTTTGCACAGTTCTAGTTGTTAAAGTGTGATCTGAGGATCATCAGTAATCTCTAGTGTACTTCAGATTATCCTGAGACTGAGGTCAGCATTGATGTCCCAAAGGTTTTAAAAATGTAATACAGTAAGTGTATTCAGTGCATACTAAAATATGATTGCCTTGCGGCTGTACTGCTCTGGTTCCACCTCATTTGAGCACCGTGCATTCTTGTAATACTCCAACTACAGAGAAACCAATCACTAAGCTTTAATTTTGGAAGAGGTAAAGGATTTATAAAATCTGAAATGACACTAGAGTTAAATGTTAATTTGGGAGAGTTTTAATTGTTCTTCTGTATAAGGTACAGTAACCTGCAAACCAATAAACAAAATTAAACCAAAATAGTGACAATTTACTGCAATACAGTATTAAATTAACACTGAAACAGCAAAAACAAAGATGTCAGGCCCAAGCTCAGAGGTGACACAGTGAAAGCCAATTGGTTCCAATCCTTTATTTTACTTTTGTTGTGATTCAGGGTCAGCCTGTGGGTTCGGCAGTTGGGTCGGACGACTCAGAGGAGGAGGGGGGTGTTGAAGACCTTGCTGCTGGGGGTGTTGAAGATCTTGCTGATGATAGCCCTCAGGCAGGCCCCTCCCACTTGGTCACCATGGAGACCCAGCTGTGTGAGCCTGACAGTGTGGATGAAGATGACCCACAGCTGGCCCTGTTCAAGGACGCCCGACACAGGAGGCTGTCAAGTAGGAGTAAACAGAGGAAGGCAGTGGGGCTTCTCGGAAGGAGGCAGAGAGAAGCCACGCCCTGAACTCTTTATAAAGGGAATGTGTGGGGTGGGCTGGTTTGCTGAAAGCAACCGCTCAGATAGTGTTTCAAAGCTCCTGTATCTTGGTTCGTGTGTTGTTTGTTTTAGTAATAAATTTGGCAGACGTTAATCCAGCCTCTTGCCGTTTGTAAAGGGGTTGCCTTTTCTGCAGGGCCGGTAGCAGGCTGGTACAGAACAACTTTATACTATAGACCGGGCATGTCAAACTACCAGCCCGTGGGCCAGCAATGGGGAAAAAGTCTCAATACATCGCATGATGTCACATGACGTCGCGAGTTTGACATGCCTGCTATAGACAGTATCTTGCCAAACTAAAGCTCCTACTTTCTAAGGTACTAACTATATCCTGAGAGATTTCTCCCCACTCTAGTTAGAAACTGTGCAGTCTCTTGACCTGTGCAGTCCTTTTCTGGAAAATTTCTGCATTGGCAAAATGCACACACACACACACACACACACACACACACACCACCTCACACACCACAACCCGCTACTGTGCACAATCCATCACATCAGAACATCTCCAACAATTTACAAACCAATAGATTTGAATCGGTTGCCTTTAGTTTCCATGAAGTTTCTATACTCAAAAAACAAATTGGTGCCTCTATCAGCCCTAGACAATATGCCTAATAACAAGCGATAGTAAGTTCAAGGCACTTGGAGGACACAGATTCTCCCCCCCCACCCCGCTTTAAGGATTATATCCTTAGGTTGAAAAACAAGATCTGTCCTTTTTTCCTGGGATGGAACACAGAACTGAAAATAATAGATTTCAGTAGTATGCATTGGTAATATCTTCTTTCCATTCTGATTTTCTCCCTCACTTATTTGTTTTTCTTCATGGCTTTTCAAATAGATATGATTATGTGAATCCGATTCCACTGCATTTTCCTTCATCTTACAAACACAATTTGCATAGTAACCTAAACATGGGCTGAAGATGACAGCAAAGCCATGCATTTTAAAATTGTGCTTTACTAATACAGAGGAGAACTTGTCTGAACCTTCCCTGAATTTTAAAGGGAAGCCATAAAATTTCATATTTCTCTTCTTTAGAGAAGTATTTTACATTTACCTGAACAAATATTGTATTCTGATGCAAGGGATATGATTAAACAAAAAATCCCTGCCACTAATGCTATTAACTGCTGAAAAACATGGAGGCTATCATCTGATATGTACTTATGTAGATGCCGTGAAAACATGGGTGTATATAAAATTAGAAAGTAAATCATCAACAGTACATATTTAGCAAGCCAGTGGGGTATGCATCCAATTACTGTATTCCGATGTTAGAAAAAAATTCTTTTAGCTCCCCTGCTCACACTATATTTAAGACCCCTTTGGCTATCATTGCTAGTGTGGCTGAATTTACTTCTATTCTGGAATAGTTTCATTGTCCCATGAGTTTAAAAACAATAGTACACTATATAGGGAGCCAATAAATCAATTAGCCTTAACAGCCGGTGTTCAGGAAATGCATTTATTCTCTTCAGTGGAAACACGGCTTTCCCCCCTCATAGCTATACTTCATACTGTTAAGGTCAATTTTTCATCTGGAAATTAAATCCAGTTGTCTGAAAAATTGCTTGCAAATTTCACAAAGAGGAAAAAAATGTGCTTATTAATATAACATCACAAGTTTGTTTTATTTGTAATTATCCATCTTAAGAGTAATTGAGATTCTAAACACCAACTAATAGCCTGGCTGTCTTAAATTACTATTGCCTATAACTTTACCTTGCCAAACATCAGCATGCTTCTCTATTGCAACACAACAGCTACAGTAAAGCCTGGGTCATTTTGAAACAATTAATTGAAAGGAGTGATTAATTGCTTAATAATGTGTTGCTCTGCTTTTACCTAGAACATGTACAGTAAAAGAATCTGGAGTTTGCATTCTAAAGCATAATCTAACTAATGTTACTGACATGGATTTCTGCTATTTTGAGTCCATTCAGAATGCGTATGCATATCTGTAATGTGTGCTAAATTTTTATTTTTGCTTATTGCATGATTTTAAAAAATAGGTCTATCAGATATATCATTTATTTGGTCTAGTCTATCAATAGACCAGACTAAACAAATGAAATATGTACTTCTAGATCTGATCACTCAGTAAAAAATAATCATAGTCATACAACATTTGACAAAACTGGCAAAGATCCTATAGAAATTTGACATTCTCATGTAAAAGAGGACAAGGTTTCTGGATTTCATGAAATATCCATGATTTTTAAAATTGCCTTATTTTATCAAGGGCAGGGGCACTGCTTCTACACAACTGGTCCTATGTTGTCACACCTGTCATATAGTCGAATAACAAACTTATGATTCCCAGCATGGAAAAGATACTGAGGTGAAAATGATGGTGTAGTTTCTCATGTGGGACATGACATAGACACACCTTAAGCATTCTATCTATATGGTTTTCTTATCTTGCAAAGATCACAGACTTATGTCAATGTTTTATGAAGTATGTCCATCTGTTTGGGCAAGTACTTTTCTCATCACTCATTACTTGGCCCATTTGGTGTTATATCCCAAAATGTGACTGTTTCCCTTTGGATTAAGAACATTAGGGAAGATTTATTATCAGGATTTAAGATTAATAATTTCATAACTGCACTTAATCCTCTGCTTAGTTCAGATAGGAAAAATCACATCAATTGACTAGTAACATTTTATCAACCCAGCCATGTCATGAAGAAAGAGTGGAAAGTTTAAGACTCAATTCAGAAACAGGATATTAGTGGAAAAAGAATGGAGGTGAAAGAAAGGAATGAGGAAGAGGATAGGTATAGGCAAAGGCAATGAGATTTTAAAAAATGAAGCAAAGAGTATAGAGAAAACCCAAAAACTGAAAGGCAACAATCAGAAAAACATGTAAATGCAGAATAGCAATAGAACTTAGACTTATATACCTCTTTACATAGTGCTTTACAACCCTTTCTAAATGGTTTACAGTGTCAGTATATTGCCCCCAACAATCTGGGCCCTCATTTTAATGACCTTGGAAGAATGGAAAGCTGAATCAATCTTAAGCTGGTCAGGATCGAACTCCTGGCAGTAAGCTGAATTAGCCTGCAATACTGCATTCTAACCATTACGCCACCATGGCTCAATGATAATTTGCTTCTCCATGCAAGCCTCTGAGCTTGGTCCTTCTACAATATCCTTCCCCACCTTAGCATATTCCAAAGGAACAGAATGACAGCTTCCATCATTCCTAGTACGTTAGGAAGAGATAGCAGAAGCTATTCTGCAATGCCAGTCAGTAAATTGAGGCAGACAGAAAATCCAATTGATTCATTCCAAATGTCACTACCCTCCTTTTCTGAAACAGTCATGGATGACTTTGGGTCAGTTACTCCACTTAGCTCAAGTTACCTTATGTGTGTGGCTGTGGAATAAAATGTACCTTGTTTGCAATGCACGAAGAAAGAACATCTGATAAATAAGTTAATTAATTAATTAATTAATTGGCATTCAGTATATGGGACTTGTAAGGTGGGGGCTTCTGAAGAAGCATTTCTGAACTTGAGTGCAGAAACTTGGCAGTGATATTCTTCCATCCTCCTTACGATTCCTAATTTTTTAAAAAAAATCGGTTCCTCTAGGGCAGGCATGTCCAACCCACAGCCCACAGGTTACATGGAGCCTGGACATAAGTACTGTGGCCCCACAAGGTAATAAAAAATATAAAAAATAAAGTAAATATAGCAATAACTGAAACATCCTCAATGCAATTAAAAGAAATTGTGACAATAGAAAACCCCAATTAAGACAGAAAAACAGAAAACAAACATAAATTTAAAAAAAACTGGGTAATGGTTAGGAGAAGGCCCTCTCTAATAATTTTGTCTTCAGTAGCTCTTTAATGCCAGTAGGGAGCAGGGCGAGTCCTATTATCATATTTGTTGGGTGTAGCTATTGTTAGATGTCCTCATTAATGAATAAATAATTAAAGGGCCAAAGCAGAATTATTCTTGGGCTTGCTGATTAATTTATTCAAAATTGTTGTATCTTATCCCATTCTGATGATACTTTGTTACCTGATTTGTTTTCACAAAAGAAAATGTTAATTCTGTGGCTTGTATTAAAACTTTGAGAGCTAACCATAACGCCTTGCCAAATAGTCAGATGGAAGGGCAGGGAATCTGTCCATTTGGCATGACCTCTACCTCTTTCAGAGATGGGAGAGGGCATTTCTCCCAGGAGAAATACGGAAAAATGATCCAACTTCTGCCTAGTTAATTGTCGAACATCTACAATGGGAAGGAAGAAGCATTTTGCTTCTCATCTCAGAAGCAATTAACCTGGCCTACATTGCATTTGGAGAATGGCTTTCTGGTAGAACCATCTTTTGTGAAGTCTGCACTGAGGGGAGGGACTCTGCTTGTTTATATCACGATGCAGAAATTACCTTAAGTTCACACTTCATACCAAAGTCTAAGGTGCACTGTGAGAGTCACAGGAAACAAACCATGGGAAGAAGCAGAAGCTGTATAAATACTCTGCATTCCCAAGAAAGAGGATGGGGGGAACTGGATGTATTATATGTGCATCAAATACTGCCCAGCTAGGCAAAGTCACCAGATCAGGAAAAGAAGCTCATGTGGGGCGGACATTAAGTCTCAGTCAATTGTCTACTAGTATATTTGTAGATCAGACTCTCCATACATATTTGAATCCCTTACTGAATTCTGATTGCACAGAGGACCAGTGGCCGGCATTTCAAGTGTGCATTAGACATTATAGAAATATATATTCTGGAGCTAAATAAAGATGTCAGTCTGAAGGTCTGTTATTAAGGTAAAAGGTCATCTATATAAACATTGGTGAGATTTTCTAACAGCCCTCTCTTCAAACCAAACGGAGGGCCTCTTTATCTATTTGCTCATAATTCTTTTCAAGTGCTGTGAACAAACGAGATGTGGCATCATATCTTCATGGCATGGGCTGAGGAATTGCAAAAAAAATATGTTCTGGGTCATCAGTGAGAGGAGAAAGAGAAAGAGACAGCGAAAGAGAGATTTTCTTTCAGTGAAGCTATGCAGGCTAGGGACATGATGTTTAGAAAACCATTCTGCTCTCAACCAGCCTTGATGGAGACCGCTGTTTATTTAAAATTAGCAGGAGTTAAAATTATTGCCCACTAATATGTTTGCCATCACTATCAGCATCTGACTTAGTGTCCATGGGATAATATGAATTATTAAAACACATTCACAAACACATAAACACACACAGCAAAAAGCTTGCAAGATCATTAAATCATGAAGTATTTGGCAAATTGTGAGATTCTGGCCATTTTAACAATGTCATTTTATTTGGGTGTCTGTATCAACCTGAAAAATTTCTGAAAATGTTGCCAACATCTGTACTAAACTACAAAATCCTCTTTTTAAATATGAATATGGAGGTGGTTTACAGAACTTGAAACAGAATCAAAATGAGTATGTATAATTTATATAAGCAGGATTTCTGCAGAAGTTAACCCTTGAACTTACATAGCGTAGATGACAAAGGCTAGTTTTGCCCATGGGAAAAAATGAGTTAGTGCAATCAAAGGGCATTATTAAGAATAATACAATGGCCAGAGGCCATATCCGATTAGCTATAGATTGGGACATCCCATTAAATATCTGTGACAGGCCTAGACCTTGGTATTTGAACATAGATCTTTTTAACATTTATATTTTACTGTGTTTTATTCATCTAGATGAAATGTTAATATATATTGCTATTCCATGTATGACATGTAATAATGCTAAATAAATAAATAAAACTATGACAGGGATGGGAAAACTCCATTGGGTGAAGCTCAGGGTTTCTTCAGATTGCAATACCAACTTTGGCAGCAAGCTAGAGAAATTTGAAAAGGTTCTTCATCTATGATCTAAGATATTGCATCATTCATCTGAGCCATCAATCTCCATTTTCCATTTCATTTTCACTGATGTTTGCCTAGTTAACATAAAACAGTTGGAGTGGGGTAAAACTATGGTGCTGCATGTAATATAAGAAGTGAAAATAAGAGAACCCTGTGATAGGCTTAAGAGTTGAATGAAAAACAGAATTCAAAACAGAAGGTCCATCTGACTGAAAATCTTTATTCCAACCATTTTACAGACTGGCAAAAGTTGCTGAAACTCAACTGTGTCTTCAGTAACTGCTGAAGAGAAGAGTTGACATCATTTGTCTAAAGCTTTACTACTAACCAGAACAAAATAATATCTGTGGAGAAAAACTGTGTTCAGCAGAAGACAGAAATCATACTCTATAAAAATATATGCTAGCCTGAGATCTTAATTTCCAAACTTTCCCTGGTGTTTTTTTTTAAAAAAATAAAAAGACTTTTTGTTGTTTTTCCCCCCCAGCCTTAAAAGTTTGAAACATCTGCACAAGATAAGTCTGAGGGAGTTGGTTGCAGTTGGTTGCAGCTGCAAGGAACAGAGGAAACTTTCACTCATTGTATTGTGTTCAGTCGTAATCTATTATGTCTCCTTCAATGGACAAAGCAATTCAGGGAATCTTCACCTCCAGTTATGGAATCTTCAACATTCAGATGGGGACAGACTTTCTCATTTTTTCTGCTGCCTCCTGTCAGGCAGTATATACTACTGTGTCAGATCAGTGAACGGCTACTATAAATATCCTCCAATTTTGTAGGTAAAGACCTGGGCTACCTCAGATATAAGGCCCTTCTGAATCTATCCCTGCCCAATTCATGACATGATCCCTTTGAGGTCTTCCTGCTGTGGAACATGTCAAAGTGGTTATACTTGAAAGAAAGTGAGAGGGGCTGAAGAAGGAACTATTGTCAGACTCACCCTCTCCCCTCAATTTTGAGGACATGCTATCCTTGAATGTGGAAATCTGAGATATCCTGTGGTCCCTGTGAAGTTGTACCAGGGACTATAGGAGTGCAGTCTAGCACTTTATGGTCTTTCCCTGCTGGTTTGCCGTTGTCTTTCAGGCATATTTCCTACTGAAACTACAGAAAACGTACATTAAGATTTTCACTCCTACCAATTTCAATCCAGCAGTTGACATCTAGATTTAGTCTTATGGCTAGGTGACTTATTAAACTAAGTGAAACTTTTTACTCTTGATTAACCTGTTTCTCATTTGTCTGAATGGGTTGCTCTCCAAATTAACCTTATCAGTGTTAATTTGATGGGGTAACTCTGAATCGCTGCAGAATGGATTGTTGTTGTTTTTTAAAGCCACTAGAATTTGCTTAACATATAACATAGTTTTCTTAACCCCTTTCTCACAACACTATTTTTTTTTCTTTTCCAGGATATCTGTAATGTTGCAAGGACGCTTTGAAAAGGTGTCTTCCCTCATTATACCCAAAGCATTTGCTTTAATTTTAACCAGCACACACATATTAAAAACAACACTCACTTCACAAGGATTCCCCACTCAATTGCAGGAAGAATATTACTTGTTGGCACAACATTTTAACAATGCTACAAAACATAAAGGGACCTTAAATCCTGCTTTTGAGAATGTTGATTAGTGAGGTTTAATTTTCTATAGTTCTTTCTGATATTGTTGTAAATATTGTAATCTATTATCCCTATGTGGTAAGTACATTAATCTGTCAGAGTATAAATGATTTTCATCTGGCTACCATTGCTTTTGAGGGATTTATTTCATGTCTGTTGTGCTATTGTTTGCCTCCAGGATATCTAATATGTATTTTAAGGGAATGTGGCTTATAGCAAGGCACCTATATTATGTAGGTGATTAATATTGGTGCTACGATGAATGAGGTCTTGTGGTCTGTCTCTGCTCTTATAGTGACTTAATCATTTCTCTCAACAGCCCAGTCATCTTAATAAAACATTCCACATGCTACTTTGTTTTTCTACGAAATGACAAATGCAACTGGGATAAGAAGTGCATTTTTCTGTTATTAAATGTATAGAATCATGAATGGAATTTACCATAGCAGACACACACTCACAGAGAGAGAGAGAGACACACACACACACACACAGCACATATATGCATACTCATTCCCCCATAAAATTGCGGTGGTATCTTAGGCTAAAACTATCCTGTTCCTTCTCCCTGCTTATATGATTTGCAAAGTAAATTGTGCAAAATTATATAGGAAGAGTTCAGCTGAGAGTGTTCAGGACAGCATGCTCAAGATTTGGTTATAAAATTGTCATCTGTGAATGGCCAGGCTGTGTAGATGCATATTTCAAGGATCATGTCTAAATTTGCAACGATTTGTGAAATTACTTGACCTGCCAGATCACCTGGTTTACCTACCTATCCATTGGGCTCCTTTCTGAAAGTGACAAGGCTGCACACTGAATCACACTGTTATTCTTTTTCTGTAGCTAAGCTCTCATGTGACAAATTGAAAATCTTCTAAAATAGAGGAGGATAAAATGCAGTCGCCCACATCTAGCAACGATGATGTGCATGCCTGGGAGCTTCCGGCACATAGGAGCTGGGGTTACACTCATTATGTATAGTGTTAGGCAATGCTCTGCATGCTTAATAGAGAAAAGATTTTTTGGTATTGTAAGGAACTGTTACTGGAGAGAAGTCATTGTTAGAACTGAGAAGAGACTCAAATTATCCTGATTCATTCATCTCCTTAAATCAGAGTCTGTCTAACCAACACCAAGGCCTCAGCCAAAAATCAAACATAAACAGATCACATCATAGTTTGCATGACATGTGAATCCACTTTGCTCTTCAGTATGAACACAAAGGAACAGGATGAGGTACTGCAAAAAAGGTCTCAAGAGGAATAATGGTATAATTTTTAAAATTTAAACCAGTTTTTAAAACTGGGATTCAGATCTGAAGAACCACAAATTGAGTTTGACCTGCTGAACAAACCTCTCCCTTTACTTTTGATAATTCTCTGCAATACTCCTTGAAACTGCCAAGCAAAAGTTGATAATGGTCTTTTAAATGGTTTATGAAATAGCAGGGTAGTTCATCTGGAGACAGACATCAGTTGAATTTGAGGTATTCTAAACATGACCGATAATATCACACAATTTAGCATGGAGTAAGTGTGAATCTGTGAATGTAGAGTTGACAATCAGTTTCTCATTTTTCAATTATAAACTGTTTATATTTTTAGTTATTTGTCTGAAAATTTTTTAAAAACATTTGCATGAAAATTAACCCATACACATTCCTTCTAATGCCTGCATTTTATCACATTTTTTCCTAATACAATCCATTTCATATGTTTTTTTTTAAAATATATGTATTTTGATTATTATACTTATTTCCAACTGCACTACACAATTTGGAAAAATGTGAAATTTGAATTTCTTGTGTATTGGTCCAAAAATGCAAAATTTGCTAAGCTGATATTAAAATGCAAACCAATCTGTCCCCCAGAATTGCTAAATGCTACGCCAATCCCAGTCTGCCCCAGTGACCAATCAGGAAAACAAAGGCTGTTGGATCTGTTTCAGTTATCTGAAATATATTTGGAATTCCAGTGTAAATATTAAGTGTTGTCAATCTTCATATTCATATTGTACTTTGCAGAACAAATAAACTTACATTATTCTTGGGGGTGGGTGGGATTTGCTACATTGCCATTGTTTTTCATTTTTGCCTTCCTGTAAATTAGGAAGGCTCAAACCTTATTTCTGAAGATGCAGTTCACATTATGGGGATCTTGGGGCTCCTGTTGAAAATTGCACCCTCCCTGACATTCTCTTCTTAGTGACATTTTGTTTATTGCAATATTTATAAACCACCTTTCATCAAAAACTATCAGGATGCTGAACAATAAATTACGAAAATAACTGTAATTGCAGTAAAAGGATAAATACAATCTTTTGTGCAGCCTAAAAGTGCAAAGAAAAAAGATTGACCAATTTAAGATTCTTAGGCAAAAAAAGTTTTAACCTGGAGCTGAAATGTTTGAAAGAAAGCACCAACTACCCTTGAGAAGTAAGAATGTTCCACAAAAGAGGCAACATCCAGAGAAGATTTTATTTAAATAGTAGTACTTGAGCAGAAGGCACCTTGAAAAGATCTGAAAATAAAAGCGGAGGGATTCTGTCAAGTCTTTGCGTGTCAAAGAAGACTTTCTTCAACTATGTGAGTCACACATTACCTTTTCTCATCGTCTTCCTCATGTAAGAAAGTCACACCCAACAATGTAAGTCAGATGGAGGATAAAAAAAAATATGGGAACAGACAAAAACATTTAGGTTGTGTGGGGAAATTATTAAAATTTGGGAGTGCTGGATGGATTCCTCTTGAATTATTAGTGCTTTTGTTTTTGTTCATCTGCAAACTGCTGACAATAAAACTTAGTGTCAGGAGGCAATATTGGCATCTTATCCAAGAGTAGGCAATTTTAAAAGAGTAGACATTGCAACATCTGACAGGTGTCAGGGGCAGTCTGATAATGCAATGTCAGGATTTTCTGAGGTTTTTCCTTGAGTTGAGGTAATATGGGAATTTTAGAAGTTATGTGTACTTTAAGTCATACTGAATATTTGTTTTATGTTTCTCAGCTCTAAATGGCGGGAAACCATGCTACCAAGTTTTGCCAATTATCAACAGAGGCTCCAAACAGGTAAAAATGAGTTTTCAGGGGCCAGGTGGTGCTTGTGACCTCAACATACCGATCTCTAGCATTGGTTTCAACTCATCTGAGAAATGCTATATTAAATTTCTAATAAGGTGATGCATGAGATTAATAAAAATTTGATTGTGATGTTGGTTTCTAAAAACTGGTATTCAACTAGAGATAAATCATCTTATGAGGATCAGTCATGTGGCCAAGGTTTCTGCTTTTTAGATTTACGGAACTGTTTAGCAGGAGATAAACTGAAAATCTGGCATCTGGTCTCTTTGGCTGGCTTTTTCCAAAGTAGGATCTGAAAACCTTCAGAAGAATACATTCTGAAGGTGAAAAGATCTAAAGCACTTGAAGGCAGAACAAGAAGCAATGGATAGAAACTAATCAAGGAGAGAACCAAGCTAGAAGAAAAAGAAGAAATTTCCTGTCAGTCAGAACAATTAACCAGTGGAACGCCTTGCCTTCACAACTCCAACACTGGAGGTTTTTAAGAAGAGATTGGATAGCCATTTGTCTGAAATGGAATATATATTACTGCTTGTGCAGGGGGTTGGACTAGTAGATCTCCAAGGTCCCTTTCACTCTGTTATTCTGTTATGTATGCATTCCCACGTGTGTCATACAGTAGGGAAATTTTGGACCAAAAGATACAGCTACTTGAATCCTAATATTTGTCTCTGACTTGAATCCTGCAAAAGAATTAAAAGGTATTCAATAATATTATATAAAATATCCAGTATAAAATAGCAGTGATTTTTGTGGTTTATATGTAGATATCACTGATTTCTAAATACATGAAGTTATTAGTTATATAGTGCAAGTTGTCTCCAGTGTAGAAGAAGGAAAGGGCCAAGTGGGAATTTAATTGTAATAAATTCAGCTAGGATATGGCTGACAAAGACTTTAAAAACTTCAGAAACATCAATTAAAGCTGAAGTTCTGTGCAATAAGCATCAAAAATTGATAAAAACTCAAATTTAGGTTTTTAGATTTAGTGTTTAAATCAATCAACTGCAAACAAGATTTAATTAAAGAATATTATTTCAAAGTGTAATTACCTACTGGGATTAGAATGAACCTCTATTGCCCATAATGTTCTCCCACTGTGATCCCACACTGAAAAATGTTGAGTTTTAGATTAATATGCATCTTGTAAGTACAAGTCCTAATCTCAATCTTAAAGGACATTTAAAACACACTTGGAACCTTCTATGCAATCAAGCACAGTGTGACTACAATGTCCACCATGCTAAATTTGTGATTACATTTTTTATGTGCATGATTTAAATCGCTTTAGCAGCCGTCCAGGGAGCATTTTACCCTGCATATTAATTACACAAAGGCTTTGTCATGTGAGGGTCTCAGTGGTCATGGTCTGTAATCCAGCTCATTTGAACTGTGAGTACAGTTTTTGAGCATGCTGTGCACATCAAGCTCAGCTTTAAAGCTAGAAAGCGTTGAGATGGTTAACAGGTATGGTTCCGGCTTAAGGAATGAATGCCTTTTATTTAGTGACATCGGCAAACTAATTGCTTAAAAATCTGATAGCACAAAAAGCATGCAAAGCTGAAGAAAGGCTGCTATTAATATACAATATAATATTGCAAGATCTCTTTTTTTCCTTTTGGTTTTGTCTTCAGAAACAAATGGCAGAGTCTAAATAAACAATGCTAATAAATGCAGTAGTTATTCATTTATAAGAGTTGAAGGGGTGTCAGGTTCAAAATTTAATTTAATTACTGTATGCCTTGCCTCAGAGTTTCAAAATAGAACTTTTCAATGTGTTCATACAGATGTATTTGGTTCTCAGTGATTTACAACTTGCTATAGATCCTTGCTTGTCCTAATATAATTCATCTAACTAATATATGAGAAAGTAGGAAAGTACTGATAGATAAGTGTTGACATCAGAATAATTTATATGAATACAGACACAGCATTCTTTCCATCTAATGCAGGATATAAAGCTCGTTATAAAATCCCTTCCTTCCTTCCTTCCTTCCTTCCTTCCTTCCTTCCTTCCTTCCTTCCTTCCTTCCTTCCTTCCTTCCTTCCTTCCTTCCTTCCTTCTCTCTCCTCTTTTTCCTTTTTCCCTTTTTCTTAGTGAGAAACATTTGCAGGATGCTTAATTACTACTCCTAGAAGCCCCAATTGATTTTTAGAATTTTTAAAGAATATGAGGTGATTTAAACTGCTTCTACCCCTGCTTCAGTATAATCATTCTACTTCCAAGAATATTTTTAAATACTGTAGGAAAAAACACAGAAGTAAGAAGTATCAAGATCTGTTGCCTGCTGATTGGAAGTATAGCCCAGTCAGCTATATCATTTCAACCTCCTGCACACATTGACTGGGCCTGCAACCAGGTTGCAAGGATGGGAGGGTATACTTTGTCAGTATGTTAGATTCGCATGTGGCCTTTGTAGACACTTAGTCTGATTGTGATAGGCTCATGTCATTTCCATTTGCAGTGAATAGGGTGGCAAATGGCAAATGCTAGTTTAATTCTTTTTTTTAACTTTTGTATTATTGTATTTTTATTGTTGTTAGCCGCCCTGAGTCCTTCGGGGGATAGGGCAGCATATAAGTCCCAAAAATAAATAAATAAAAGAACAATAGTATTCCCCAAAGAGGACATATATTCTGTGTTTAGAAATCATTGCTGTAAATTAAACAGATATATAGTGTAAGAAAAAACCCCTCACAATATACTATATAAGTATCAACTAGTTACTAGTGTCAACTTTTAACACCCCCCCCCCCCATGTTTTCTTC
Source organism: Vipera berus (assembly GCF_964194415.1). Classification (NCBI taxonomy): domain Eukaryota; kingdom Metazoa; phylum Chordata; class Lepidosauria; order Squamata; family Viperidae; genus Vipera; species Vipera berus. The sequence continues at coordinate 149,599,542 of NC_138202.1, read as the reverse complement.
AAGATCTTTAAATCAGATTAACAACTGGTCAGGGCTTTCAACATAAGAGGAAATGATTGAAAATATGGCTGTATTCTGTATAGTGTAATAAATAGACAGAGTTATTCCATGCATCCTAGAAGGAAAAAACACCAACGATACAGAATCTATCATGGGATATTTTAGACTGTTGAGTATTTTTGGATCACCGCTGTCCCATCAGATCAGAACAGGGAATGACACTCAACTTCCTTTTGCCTTTTTTTTGCTGCCTTCTCAATTTTTTTTGCATATTGACTTGATTTATTTAATATTTATTTAATTCCAGCACTTTTATGCCAGACGGGCTTATAGATCAAGTCACAGAAATATAAAAGAATAGACGTTGTAAGAACTCTTAAAAAACCCCTAGATTTTAAAATGGCTCATTGCCAAATAGGAAGCAAAGCAATCAACCCAGTATCCCACTTGTGTATTAATTGGTAAGCAAGATTTATCTGTTGCTGTTCTCATTCTAATTTTCAAAACCTAGATGAAACAGGAAGACCGAGTCTCTTCTACTTGTTGGTAGAAGTTACACCATCAAGAAAAGCTAAGGAAGCATCTACTGATTTTCCTATAGAATATGGTTGGTTTTTTGTTTTCTTTTTTTATCCAGGAGACCTGGGTCTCCAAGATTCAGTTTGTGCTTCATAGGAATGAGAGTTGAACAATAAAAATTTTGAATAGGTGTATTTTCCAGTGTAAGGTGTAACAAAATATGAGAATTGTTGAGTATTATCTTGTAGTAGCATTGCTGATTATTAATTGTCCAGCTATCAAGGTTTTAAACTTTTGTGTCTTTAAGCTAGAGTTGAGCAGAGACTACTTTAATACAAAGATTTAGAGCACTTCCTCTTTCTGCTTGCCCTGAAACAAGATAACCACCAAGCATTTGGGAAGGGCAGAAATACATAGTGTTATCTTCAGTCTGCTTCTAGCCTGAAGGGAAGGTGACCTCCCTTTAAGTTCTCTCGTTCTGTATTAAAAATGTGTTTTTCCCCTTTGCTGATACAAGCAAGGCGGTCCAGCTTGCTTGCTGTACTTCACCCCATCTTTCTTACATAAATGTATCTATTCCAACAGGTTGGTGTAGATCCACTTCCCTGCCTGATTTCTGTTCTTCGCCTTGATGCCTTTTGGTAAGGGCTGCCTACCATGAAAGGCTGGACCGTCTTTCTAGTATGTTCAGTACCAAAACAGTGAAATGCTGTTTGTTTGCTTGTTGGTGTTTGCTTGTTTATTTGGTGTTGTGGTTTTTTTTGACATTGACTAAGAGCTCTGCCAAACTTCTCCTTCTAGCCCAAGTGACAGGAAGAACTATAATTTTTTCATCAGGCTTGAAAAACTATGCCCACAGAAGGGAAAGCACTTGCCACTTGTGCTGCTAGTATGGGTGGGAGGGGGAAGCAGCGGCAGCAGCAGGGGGCTCCATCAGCTGGTGCTGGGTTGACTGTAGTGCAGACAAAAGCTTGGCAAAGTGGTGGAATGGGTTGGCATCTGGAAGAAGATTCCCTAAGATGACGATTTCCAGCCAGCTTACATTTGGAAGAGAAGCAGATGAAGGCTGATGTGTGGAAAAATGCTCTTACGAGCTGGATAGCTGATAGGAACTGTTAAGTTTCATAACTGTGAGCAAATACTGAGTGAAACTGAAATGGTAATATTATACGTCTTTTTCAGGAACAACATTAGACATGACTAGAAGTGGGGAGAAGCAAGAAGAATCTGTGGAGAAAAAAACTGGTGAGGGAAATGAATTGAAGGTAGGAAATGATGTTTGGGGATCTTTGCCTGGATAAATACTGTGAGGAGGGGAGGGAATGTTTGATCAGGCATTTGGGGTTCCAGCACTCTGTTTTCTGTGAAGTCACACATTATTGTCTATTCCAACATTCTCTTGCTGGTCTGTTGATGCCTCCTGGGGCTAACAAACCAAGGTTGCATGTCCTTTCCTATTGCTCAGCATCTGGAATTTGGAGCTAAATCACTCCTGAATATAGAATGATTTTTTTAATAGCAAATTTTATTATTTAAAACTTTGGACAAGGTGTTAACGGTCTGACAATCCTTCTTGTCTTACATCATTTTTGTGTTTTATATACATATATACACTTTACATACATATCATTTATATATTTATTTTTAATTTCCAAAGTTAACTTGTCCATTTCTGTGCATGCCCAAATTTTATTTATCACTTCACTCTCGTCTGGTATTTCACTGTTTTTCCATTTCTGGGTGAACGTCATTCTTGCTGCTGTGATGATGTGTATCATTATATATAACTCTTCTTTGGTATGCTTCTCTGTTGTTATGTCTGGTAGGAAAAATTCTGGTCTATAATCTACACTCCATCCTGATATTTCTTCTAACCATATCCGAATCCTTTGCCAATACTTTTGCGTCTTATTACAGGACCACCATATAGAATGATTTTGATGCACAGAGCTAGAATGGAACAGGTGGAGTTCTATCTGCAGATAGTAACTTAGAAGGCTGAATTAAGCAGGGCTTTGGAAGGTAAGATTAGTAATGTGCTACAAAACATCCCTCTGAATATTTATCTACCAAAATCCCATAATCCATCCATCTTCTGAAGCTGAAGTTTCGGAAGAAAGTGGGCACAATCTATAATTATCACACATGTACACCCTACTTCATATGCATTATATATGTCATAAGAAAGAATATACAATCTCTTTGCCCCATTCTGCATCTAGGATTTTAATTCTGGGAGATGTCAACAAATTAGTTCTCTGCCATATACAGTAGCTTTGGAAAGAGGTTGGCTGTTGGGTGGTCAGGTGAGATGCCATGCTTTTCCTACATAAATTCCCAATTTTAAAAACAGGCTGCATCTCCCTCCATGCATGTGGAGACTGTTTCTGTAATGTTCCTTTCTACAATGTGTATTTTGAATTTCAGGCAGAGTCTGCTGTGAGCATCCTCTCTGCTCTGTGGAGAGTTGGGATAACTAAGAATACTGCTTTGTTTGGCTCTGGTAAGATAGGAAGAAGCAGAAAAGGTTGAATGTGGGAGAAAGTGAAAAGAACAGATTGGTGCTTCTAAGTAATGTTTGCATTTAAAGGGAAAATACAGTGAAATTGGAAGCAAGGCTTTACAAATCAAGCCATCATTTATGGAGCAGTGCCCTTGCAGGATGGCTTACATATTGGTTTTTTTTTAAATTCCAAAAAGTCAATCCAACACAGTGAAAGATGAAGTGAATTGACATCTTCGAGATCAGTGAAATGGACTGGAATTGGACATTTTCAGTCAAATGATCATGCTGATTACTATGCCTCTCAAAATGTGAAAAACAAAGAAGGAACAGCATTGTTTCATAAAGTGTTTGGGTACAATGCAATTGATGAATGATATTAATTAGACTTCATGGACACTTCTTTAATATGGTAATTATCCACGTTAACGCTTCAAGCCCTGATGCAGAAGAGGAGGAGGAGGATTATTTTTATGGTCAAGTTCAGAGCATGCAAGGAGGAAGAATGCTGCTTGTGGCTGGCTGGAATGGCAAAACTAGAAAAACTAAGGAGGAAAACATGCTAGTAAAATAATGTTTAGAATCATACAAAATAGATTAGTCCCTTATATGGAAAGGGAGATGCCAGATGTTATAGAAAAGGCTGAGGAACAAGAACCATTATTGATAAGACATGCAGGATAATTGAAAAAGCCAAAGAATGCTAAAAAAATAAGTCAATATATGCTTCATTAACTATAGAAAGACCTTCAGTGATGTTGACCATGTCAAAATGTAGGAAAATGGGAATCCCAGTAGATTTCCTTGTCCTATCACAAGACAGGAAGCTAATGTCCAGACAGAATATGTTAAACAGAGTGAGACAAGGCTGTGTACTCCTTTTTATTCAATCTATATGCTGAATATATATTGAGGAGAAGGCTGGAATAAGATGAGCATGATTTAAAAGTGGAGGAAGAAACATCAATAACCTGCACTATACACAATACTATTTTCATCACTGAAAAGGCAAAGGATTGGGAAGCTTTAGTAATGAAAGTCAAGGAGCCCAGGGGAGAAAAAATGGAACTTAGATTAAACATGAAGAAAACCAAACTTGACATAACCAGAACTGACAATGAAGTTATTGACGTGGCAGCTAGCTCATGTCTTTTAGGATCAACTATCAACAGTAAAGGGAGCATCAGTCAAGAAGTTCACCACAGAGTAGCACTCAGTAAAAGCATATCTACTTTCTAGGTTCTCTATTTTAAAGATCAGAATTGTGCAGGTAACGATTTTCTCTGTGACATTCTGTGGAACCAATAATTGGGCTTTGAAGAAGCAGGCTAGAAAGAACATTAATATTTTTGAACTCTGTGGTTGGAGAAGACTGTCGACAATGCCATGGATAGACAGCAAAACAAATGGATCATCAAACAAACCCAGAATTCTCACTTGAGGCACCAGTGACTAGGCCCAAATTATCATATTTGGGACATATTCTGCAAAAACCTCTCTTGAATCCCCAGTGCTGGCAAACATGGAAGGAAAGAGAAAAAGAGCAGCAAGAAGGATTACTCAGTTGATTACAGCAACTATGGGGACACTGTTGGTGACCTGAAGGCCCAGGTTGGGTCACCTCATCCTGGGGAAGGTTTATTTATGTGCTTGTTAAGTGCAAAAAATAACCTCATGGCACTTGATCAAACGATCTTTCAACATATTAAAAACACAGCATTAATACGCCAATGATTATAAGATACTCTTATTTGCAAGCCCATTAATAATACCAGTACTAAGAGGCACCTTGAGTACAATCCCACAATAACTCTAGCACCATTTAAACACCATCTGCATTGACAAAATCACCATCAGTCAATTGCAAAAGGCAGCTTTACTTGGAACAGCTTACATCCTGGGATGATAACCCTTACCACCATTAGACAACAATATCTGCCTATCCCAGATCCTTGGAAGGACTCAGTAGCTGGATAAAAATGACAAACCCAGTCTAAACATCTGTGTGACTGTAAAACCACCACCAACAACAACATTAGTTTTAGAAAGTGCTTTTCTCCAGCTGTTTGCTAAAAGATTGAGGCATACAGTATATCTTTTCTAAAGCCATAGTTATGGGGGTTACCCTCGCAATCTCAAAGCTACCTCTATCCTCTGAACACATCTATTGCAGCAGAAGAGCTGCTCAAAACTATAATTTTAATGGGGAACAAGATGACAAGAGCACTGAATTCAATCATGATTGCTTGATTGATTGTTCTGGGTTGCTACCTTCCTTTTTTCTGTGGTTGTTCCTCCTTTTGGAGGTCTAATTCAAAGCAGAGTAACTGAAAAACTTATAAAGCCCCATCTTATAATTTTCCACTGAATGTCTGATGACAAGGCAAGAGAGAGAAAGGCATGAGAACCAAATAACCAGCCAAACAAGAGAACATGATGAACAATATTTTTTAGAGAAGCAGCAAAAGGAAGAGTATTGTGGGTTTCCTTTCATATGAAGAAAATGGAAAAGTTTATGTGAGTGTTCCTTTCTGGTTTTCCAGTTCTACATCCACTTTTACGGCTACATTAAACCAAACAGTCAACCACCCTCGTGGTTGTGACGTAGGAAGCTGCATTAGAATTCAAAGTATAATATGTTGGCTTCATTTATGCATTTTCATTTCATTTCTGCAGTGTGTGCTTTTTTAAAGTTGTAGCCAAAAGCATCCAGAGACAAAGAGATGGTCGTTCCGTTCCTCTATTTTCTAGCTCTGTTTTCATACAACTTTTGGATAAGATTTTTAAATCACCCCACATGTATGGCCCTTTAGTAAATTTTAATCAGTTCCAAATTCTGAAGCCTGAGCATAAATCAATAATTCTTCTCTGATCCATTATAAAGGTGACTTTTAATGATGAGATCACCTTTGCTTTTGGGGCTAATATAATAGGAAAAGCAAACAAACAAACATGTTCTTCATACTGTCACATGTCTCTCCTTAATAATATCTTTTGTGTGTGTGGGGGGGGGGTTTCTGCAGAAAACAATGCTGGGTAAAGTCTCATTAAATTAGTTGACTGATGGAATAAATACACAGTCCATGGCACTCCTGTCCGTAGCCAAGTAGGCAAGGGTCTTGTTATCAGACTTTTGCTTATTTACATATGCCTTGGACTCTTCCTACAGATATGTAAATTATTCTGGTTAAAACTAAATGCTAAAGTCTACACCATTAGTCTTCCACTTCATGATCACCGCATGGGGCTGTTAGAGGGATAATGTACCATACAATATACGGTTTACTTTTAATTAATAGGAAAAAAATGTGAAATGAATATTAAATGTAGCTTAATGTGGAAGAAAGATCAAAACTGCATGGTTGTGTTACACACACACACACACACACAGTCACAACACATGCCTTTTGCTTTGATCTGAAAAAAAAAACACCTTATACCAGGTCACTTAAGAGATCAACACGACTGATGCTGTACACGTGTTAATCCAAAACATTTTGAATGTCAGTGTACAATTTCATCCAGAGATATTTTTGTTACGGTTGATGGACAAAAGATTGGAAAAATTGCATGTCCCAAAGGTGCATTTTCAAGAGGCAACTGTACTTTCTCGTTTTTTTCTTTGAAGATGTTTCGCTTCTCATCCAAGAAGTTCTTCAGCTCTGGATGTATGGTGGGGAATGGAAGGACCTGCTATCTGCAAGGAATATAAATCCTTCCATCCTCCACCATCCAGTCAGAGCTGAAGAAGCTTCTTGGATGAGAAGCGAAACATCTTTGAAGAAAAAACAAAAAAGTCCAGTTGCCTCTTGAAAAAGCACTTTTGGGATGACTGAGAATCTCCATATCGAAAAATTGCATGGTATTTTGTTCTTGTATATGATATGGCAGCAAGACAATGCCATATAGACAAGGTTGGAAGGATTTAACAGTAGCTACAATGGAAGTATGGTTGTTAAAGCTGATGAAGCTGATGTGGCAAGACTAATAGCTCTGTTTAGAGAAAAGACATTGGCCAAATTTAATACCAATTTGAAATCCCTTTTGAACTTCTTGTGAGAAACAGAACTAAATTAAAGCATGACATATGGATTTGATGACTAGGAATATTTGTAGATTTGTAGAGCAAGAGTTGAAATGAAATTTAATCTACAGTATATCTGCTGTAAAGTCATTCCTTTTTTGTGTATATTTGTTTCTCTCTATTTTTTGTCCCTCTTTCATTTCTTTCACTATTCATTCTTCTCTTCTCTCTTGATTTATTTTTTTTTCTTTTAAAAATTAATAAATCTATATGAAAAAAGATATCAACAGGATTAGACATAAAAGAAAATCTGCAGGACTACAAACTTGAAGTTAGAATAACTAGCCTTATGCAAACATCACTATTAAAGTTCTAGGATGCAAGCAGAGAGACCATTTTGGGGGGAGATTGCCAGGTTTTTTGCCCATTTGGATTACCCAAGTCAAAAAATAAACAATTGTAGTTTCATTTCATCATAGTTGAAGAGGCTAGTAGTAGTGTAGAATATGGAAGAGCCTCCATTATCTGGCAAGAGAAACTCTATGAAATCTTGCAGATCTACTCATGGATATTAACTTACGGTATGCTGTGACAATAGTAATTCAGAGACCTTACTGTATTCATATATTGTAGTATATTGTGAAGTTGGTTGAGTGTATGGATGTGTATATAATTAAAATAAATATGAATTATGTTATTTTATGCATGGATATATATACTTCTACACTTAGTCTCACATGCTTATAAAATGTTTATTTACTTACACTGAAATCAATATACGCAGAGTAATCCAAAATAGTGACTATTGCCCAGCTAGATGGCAGCATCTAACCACTTTGAAAATCTATTCAAGGTTGGACCTGATAAGTGCTAGGATAGGAGACCACCAAAAATATTTGTTGAAAAATATCCTGAAGGAGGGCAAAGGTAAATCAGTTTCCTAGAGTAGTCAAGAAAAGACTTCATGTCCATGAGATTTCTAGGAGTCCAGCTTGATTCAAATAAAATTTACTGTTTTAGTTCTAATCTTACTTTCTACCCAATATGGATGTACACCATAGTATAAATCAGGGGCGGGAACTCCTCATCTCTTTATCTCTCCAGATCTTGCAGCATTTCATACCAAGGTAGTTCATTAAAATGTAGACAGAGGCCCCATTTCCCTACTCCATAGTAACGTATTCTTTCTATCATATCAGCAATTCTTGGTGGTGCATAAATTAATACAAGAAGACAATAACTTTGTGGGAAGGAACAAGACCAATGCTCTTGATTAAACAAGGCTTTCTCCAGTATCGTTTCTGGGTCTCTTGGATCACCAGAGATAGAGGGGGATTCTTAGAATAAAATGGAGAACAGAAATAACATTATGGAGGCTTATTTATTTTTTATTTTTTATTTTAATTCCATTTATATCCCGCCCTTCTCCGAAGACTCAGGGCGGCTTACAAGCTTAGCAGTAGCCTTCATTCTATGTATATGCCTGCTTATGAGGGCTTTCACACACACACCCCCAAGCGGCATTATTACAAAGTCAGCTTAATTGCCCCCAACAATCTGGGTCCTCATTTTACCTACCTCGGAAGGATGGAAGGCTGAGTCAACCTTGAAGTAACAATAGCGTGTCCTCCAGTGGCACATGTCTAAGGTTAAAGAGCTCAAGTAAATTTTGAAACGAGCGAATTTTTATTTTTATTCTATAAGACAACTCATCTCTCTCTCCCTCCCTCTGCCTCTCCCCCTCTCTCCCTCTCATATGTCTAATTTATAAAACATGAAATTAAAAGCAATGTTTTGAATAGGTTGTTGGATAGAGTGCTCGGTGTGGTTATTGTTTCATTTAAAGACATTTGTTCATTGGTTCAGATGTTTTCCTTCTAAGGGTTTTAAATTTCAAAACTCAATGAGGTTGAACCATTCACTGAAGGTCTCTGGAGATTCTCAGTCATTCAGGTCATAGTTACCCCAAATATGATTTTTCACGAGGAAACTGGACTTTCTTGTTTTTTCGTGAAAAACAAGTGAAAAAGCATCTTTGGCATTCACTGAAGGTGCCAAAGGTGCTTTTTCAAGAGGCAACTGCACTTTTTTGTTTTTTTCTTCGAAGATGTTTCGCTTCTCATCCAAGAAGCTTCTTCAGCTCTGACTGGATGGTGGAGGATGGAAGGATTTATATTCCTGGCAGACAGCTGGTCCTAGAGAAATATCCTTCAATCCTTGGATTAACAATCCTGTTTACTACTATACTAGGAGGCAAACCCATGGCTTATATTTGCCATCTATCATGCCAGAGCAAAGCTCCCTTGCCTAGAGACTTCATTCCTTCACACTCTCACCAAAAGTGAAGGAAGTGAAAAAATTAAACATTCAGCCATTTGCGGCTCAAAGGGAAAAACCAGAAATTTAGCCTTGGTGGAGCAGTGGGCTAATGCCTCCTTAAGTAACACCAGCTGCCTGCAATTAGTGCAGGTTCGCATCCCACCAGGCTCAAGGTTGACTCAGCCTTCCATCCTTCCGAGGTAGGTAAAATGAGGACCCAGATTGTTGGGGGCAATAAGCTGACTTTGTAATAATGCTGCTTGGGGGGGCGAAAGCCATAATAAGCAGGCATATACATAGAATGAAGGCTATTGCTAAGCACATTGGTTTGTGCTTAAATTGTAAGCCGCCCTGAGTCTTTGGAGAAGGGTGGGATATAAATGGGATTAAAATAAAATAAAAAATAAAAAAATATCCAAGACAACAAGGTAAGGTAAAGGTAAAGGTTCCCCTGCACGTGCGTGCTAGTCATTGCCGACTCAAAGCCGAAGAGCCAGCGCTTGTCCGAGGACGTCTCCGTGGTCATGTGGCCGGTATGACTAGACGCCAAAGGCGCACGGAATGCTGTTCCTTTCCCACTGTAGTGGTCCCTATTTTTCTACTTGCATTTTTACATGCTTTCGAACTGCTAGGTTGGCAGAATCTGGGATGAGTAACAGGCGCTCACTCTGCTACGCGGCACTCGGGATTCGACCCGCCAAACTGCCAACCTTCTGATCGACAAGCTCAGCATCCTAACCGACTGAGCCACCGCAACCCTTTCAAGACAACAAAGGGTAGATGAAACCATGTCAGAGATATTAGGTTTGTTCTTCGTGGTGTTGCAAGAATTTTATATTTTGTCATTTACTGGAAAACCTCATTTTATAAAAACACATCTTTTTTTAAAAATAATTCTATTGTTTATATGTGCCACATACTATTTTTTCTCTAAAACAGTATTTTTGGTGCTCTCTGCGCTTGGTTGTTTTCTTACAAACGTTTCATTACCTAACTAGGTAACATCATCAGTGCTAGAAGGGAATGGGGTTCACTCTTTTTTATATATACTAGTGGCTTGATCTGTCAGCGTTGGTGGGAATGGTCTTAAAAGTTCTTTTTTCCTTTCATTCATTCAGCTAATACATATTCCATACATAGATGCATACATCCCCACAGAGCATCCAGAATCTGACCTTTGACTTTACTTTAGATACTATTGGCACTGGTGAGTCCCTATGTAGACTAGCTATGCTATATTGCATAATGAGTGTATGCAATAATTAATGCATATGTTAGATCACAGTGACCGCCATTGATTTAATCAAAATATATCTATAATGGGTTACTGTTCTAATTAGTTGACTAAACAAGAAAGTAAAGCCATACATTTTCAAATTTGCAGTTTTAGAGTAAAGGAAATTGTGAGAAATTAAAGTCAGAATCTGGAACTTTTTACAAGTGTTGGCTGACGTTCTGCTTGTTAAAACTAAAAAAAGGAGTGATCTACATTATACTGTAGAGGTAACATTAATGCATTAAGCAGATAGAATGTTTCATGCCAACAAATTCTGTTCTGTAGCTTCAACATTTCTATTGATTTCGATACAGGTTTTTTAAAAAAAAATTGCATCATTACCTAATCTGATCTGTGTTAGCAGTACCTTCCATTACTTCCTGGTTGACATCCAGACTTCAATAAAAACAATGATAATAATCCTGCTGACCTGATGGAATTTTCACTTCATCTGCTGTAAATGTCTGTTACATGAGATGAGGCTCATATTGCCATCTCTATATTTGGTGTAAGGATTATTTAACATAAAAGGAAGATTTTAAATTATATTTCTTCTAAAACATATATTCTTAAAGACATTACAGCTATTTGCATGTGTTTCTTAGAGGGGCAGAAAAAGTCTTCTTTGTCTCTCAAATGAACTATGAATTAACAAATCCCCTTTTTATTGTTGGTTCAGTAAGGAATTGGTAGATTTTCTGTGTAATTTGCTATTATCTGAAAACTGAGAACAAACTGAAATACTCGCTCTGGCTTTAAAATATGATATGCGTTTGAAAGTGGACATTGGACCAGATATATATGGCCACCCATCTCATATCATGATTTTGGATGACAAACAACTATTTATTTTATTTATTTATTTAATTAAATTTTTATACCGCCCTATTCCCGAAAGTAAAAACAGCAAAATTTTAAAAACAAACAAACAGAAAGGGATGTTTGTTTTTTGAGAGGGTTATTTAATTTTAAACCCACAACGCTCATTTTTACTTTAATTTTAAAATAAATTAAATTGATACCATTAATTAAGGTAAATGGCAAGAAAGATACATATTCTAAAAGAAAGTAATGGATGTGTTTTATTCTTTTCATATTCTTTCTGCTCTACAGTGTACAGAGTTTGGGATCAGGGCATGTATGTTAAAGCCAGTGTTGCTGAAATGGACATACAGCAGTGGAAGATATGTCATTCCTTTGTCTTGGCCATATTCCTGCAATAATTGCTAAGTGATTGAGTGCTGCCAAAGTATCAGCTGAGTCATCACATGCAGGTAAATGCAACATGAGCTGACAATTGTTGTAGATCGTATCAGCAGCGTGGAAACCTCTCCTTGGCCACCAAGGTAGCCAGAAACTATTCTATGTGCTACATAGGAAAACAAATTCTTCTACATATATTCCCCATCACTTGCTTAAAGTGAATTTACTATGGGAAACAGTTTTTTTTAACAAGGACATTTTAAAATGCATAAATCTTATTATGTATGATTCCATACTGATTCTATTCAATAATTGTGAAAGACATTATAAATGTAAGTCAGGGAACATTTTAAAAGGGTATGTACGAATGTATTAATGTTGATATTACTTAGTAGGGAGATGGAGGTTGCTTGAGAATTTAGCCAATAGGCTTACCACTACAGGCTCATTCAATTTTTCTTGGATGATTATTTTGTTCTCTGAAGAATGTTCCCATGGGCATAGCTTGTAAATACATTATTTGTTAAGGCAATCTGTAAAAACCAGATGCATCTCATTGTAGTTGGCATCCTCATTTTTAGCTGAAGAGCTTGCTGCTCATTGATAGCCCCTTCTACCTTAAATTAATTCATAGGAAGTAGAGACAGATTTCTGTACATACAATTTAAATATAACTTAACTCTTAGCTTATAAGAGTCCTGGTGGCACAGTGATTAGAATGCAGCATTGTAGGCAAATTCTGCCCACAGTCTAGAGCAAACATGTCAAACACAAGGCCCGGGGCCCGGATCCGGCCCGCGAAGTAGTTTCATGTGGCCCGCGAAGCCATCCTGGAAACAGTGAGGGAACGGCCCCCTCTGCCTTGGCCCTGGCCCAAAGACCCTCCTTCTGCCAGAGACCCTCAGATCTGTCCCACTCCTGCCTAGGCCCCCATAGGCACCCTTGATGAGAACAATATAGAGCTGGCCATGCCCACCCAGTAGGCCATACACAGTCTAGCCACACCCACCCAGTAGGCCACGCCCACCCTGGCCATACCCACCCGGCCCCCTGAGGGCAACCGCAATGCTGACGTGGCCCTCAATGAAATTGAGTTTGACAACCCTGGTCTAGAGTTTGATCCTGATGGACTGAAGGTTAACTTAGCCTTCCATCCTGTTGAGGACGGTAAAATGGAGACCCAGAATGTTGGAGGCAATATAATGGCGTTGTAAACCACTCAGAGAGTGCTACAATGCATTAGGGAGCAGTATATAAGTCTAAGTGCTATTGTTATTGCTAAATGTGTTAGTTGCTTTCAGTTGATTTAAGAAATAATTAAGAATTAAGAAACAATTTTCCCTTCCCCTTTTTACCCAAACAGCAGTGACAGAAGACAACTACCCAATCTAATATAGGCAATTATAGGCAAATATGGCACAGTGATAGCAGGAAAGAAATTGTATAATTTAAATGAAAGGATCACATGCACTGAGCTAAATTTCTGTTGGCTTACATACAGTCCAGGAGTACATGGAATGGGTACTTTGTAGATGAAAACTCTGGCCTAAGAGGAGTACGTAATCTGTACAAGCCCCAGGTCTCATATTGCCAAAAATAATAAGTACAAAGTAGTTAAAAAAGGACAAAATTGTGTGCTGACATTGTGAGATTAGCACGAATAAAAAAACCCAATAGTTCTCAAATTTGCTGAAAAAGCATGTTATTTACCTTGAAAGGTGCAATCTGAAGGATTCTTCTTTTTTATCTTAACAGTTCTCTTTCAGATGATGAACAGGAATCTCCAATCACCACCCCTTTCCTAGATATTTATAGGCAATTCTGTCTCACCCCATGGAAATCCCTAAAGAGGTTCTAATCTAAACAATCATTTTGCCCGTGTAGCTTCTGAATCCATTTCTTTTCCTGTGGACTCCAGACATTACCATCCAGAAGCCTTGAGCAATTACCCACTTTTGAGAAGTAGCAAACAATTAAAGTCAGAATGTAGGCCTTTGTTTTAGCCTAACAGAGCCTCTGCATTGATTCAGGAGCCTTCTAGATTTGGGAGCTGGGCTATTCCAAGGGACCCCAGTGAACTCTCCCTATTCCTTTCAACAAAACTATGAAGTAGAAGCCTCCAATCAGAATTATTATTTTTTTTAAAAAAAGTTGCTGGTGGTTGTGGTATTTGTGTGTGTGTGTGGGGGGGTAAATTCCCTTTATTCCCAGGAGAAAGTGATACAAGCAAACCACTCTGTGGTTATGAACAAAATGGATCTATTACTCATTTTACTTTAATTACAATGAAAGTAAAGACAGTGTTAACACCAATCAGGTTTCTGCAGAAAAATGTGCTAATAACCCTGTTAGATCTGTAAATATTACACGCTGGTTCACTCTCTTGGGAGATTCATATGGCAAGTCGTCATTTTGCTTCTAGAAGGGAGAGGGGTGCATTTGCTCTTCCCACACCCCACGCCAAACACTTTGCAACCTCGCTATTGGAGGCACGATTGGAATTGACTAGACAAGCTCAGTGGAATCCAAGGACTTTGGTGAGCTGCCTGTATTGAATGAGTGAGAAGAAATAATGAAAGAATTCCACTGACTGCTGAGTTACAAGGACAAACCCTATTTATAGAACTAATAGTCATCTTTCCTATGCTAAGGAACACAGGTCTGGCTTCTATCTGTCCTTTATTTTTATCACCATCACCTCTGCTGTCGGATCCTTTCTGTTGGAGAACTAACATTCTCACCTACAAGGCAATTCGCTCATCCTTCCCAAAGAATCGGTTCCCCAAACTCAAGGAAAACAATAAGCACCAAGGAAATTTCAACATCACTCACTCCTGGGCATCTGTCCGTGGGGTTTTTGAGAAAGCGCTCCAAGCCATCCCACGCAGGGGAAAACAGACCTGCAGTTGTGCTGCAGTCAAAGGAGAGGCAAGAAAAGGGGCAATTTTATGCAAGGGTTTTACCTATAGATCTCTTGTTGTGTGGCCTGAGCTACTCTACGCAGATATCAGTCTGGGAAGATAGTCCAGCCAAGAAGCAAACTAAGGAGTACTAATTCTAACTTTATTATTAGGTTACATTAACAAAATCTTGCAAGTCCGCAAGTACATCTCTGTCTCCCTCACCTTTATTGTCCAAGACGCTAGGAATGATCTCTTCTGAGATGTTTGCCATGTCCCCGTTTTTTCCGACCGTTGTCTAGTCTGTGGCTCTTCCTGCTGTCTCCCAAGGCCTTTCCCCTATACCATTGCAACAGGAGAAGGTGTGAGAAAGAATAAACACTATTGGACAATCTTGTGATTACCGCTTTGAATGGGTCTCAGCTCTGCATGTTATTTTCATTTCTCTCCATCCTCCCTCCCCTCTTGAGCCAATTATCCTGTTAAAAGGTTACACCCATTTTCATATGAACGTGCAATTCAGAAAATACTAACGATTGCCAAGAAATAGGAGAGAAAGTCATTAGTCGGTATGGTCCTACCAGAGAGAAAAAGAAAGGATTAGTATCATGGGCAACAAAAAGGGCAACATTAAGGGAATTGTCAAGCATAGGAAATCAGGAGTTCAGGCAGTTCAAATGAATATATTGGTTTATTTACAAGCTTAAGTTCTGTACAAGAATCTGAACTACTAACAGTCAAAGCAAATTGGCGGAAGATAAGAGTGAATGGAATTCAAAATGGGCTGGACATAGA
The DNA here is from genome assembly GCF_964194415.1 of Vipera berus. Classification (NCBI taxonomy): domain Eukaryota; kingdom Metazoa; phylum Chordata; class Lepidosauria; order Squamata; family Viperidae; genus Vipera; species Vipera berus. The sequence goes on along the minus strand of NC_138202.1, from coordinate 149,584,003 downwards.
TCTCTTGTGGGTGCGAAAGGACTCGAGACTGATGACTTATTTTAGAACCCCCAGCCCTCCTAATTAATATCTCTGAACCAAGTACCAGCTGCTACAAGCAATCCTTTCCTGGAAATGCAGGATTTCTTAGCCCAACACTTCTCATCAATGCCGATAGATTTTCATGTGTTAACAATCCTCCTCACTGCACAAATAAGAGGGTAACAGAAATGTCATGCCCTTCCTTGCCCCCTTTGTTGCTTGCCCCTCAAGTGAGAAGTGATCCAGGATGCTCACTGCCAACACATGCCGCCAGTCTGGGGGTCTACATGCATATGAAGCCACTGTCAAGATCAATATTCTCCATTTCATTATATGCCTTTTCAAGTGCTAGAGTGGTTAATCCTACATTGTGGATTTGGTGGGCATTTTTGGCCAGATTTTTAAGTACTGAGTGCTTCTTTATGTTCATCTTTAGAAACAATGTGCTCTTTCCTCTTCTGTTGTTTTCCCTAAGGACTTCACACAAGGCTTCACCCTGGGGCTTTTTATGTCAGGATTTCCAAGCGGATTAAAAGCTTGTCTGACTGTGTCATGCCTTTTGACCATTGCAGTGATATTTTTTGTTCCCATACGGGATTTTTATGACCTATGCTAATATTTATTTATTTCTGGTTTATTTCTTTACTGGTTTCACTATTTAAATATTTTTGTATTGCATTGTGTGATGTTCATTGTGTATCATAAACATTTTTAATGACTGCTGCTTTTACAGTAACTTTAATGAAAAGCAGAGTAGTAATCCTGTGAATAAACAATTAGAAAGAAAATAATGTTGCCGATTCTTTCTGTCATTTGTATGCAGTGTAAGGTATTTCTTATGTTTTGTGATATGTAGCTCTCTAATTAATGTGAGTTGTTGCACTGGTAGTGTGTTTAATGAATTAATTGAAATACGTTATGTATTAAAATATAAACAGATGCTTTATTTAAAAATGATTAAATTACAATATGTAAAATGGTATGTTTATATTTGACATAATTTGAATGATGATGTTCAGGGGTCTAGCCAGCTCAAATGACTTTCAACTGGGTCCCATAGAATTGAATTGATTTTATTCCTGACTAATTCACACCATTGATTTCAATGGGGTTTTAGCATAATTAGCATAACAACTGCAATCATTGGTTTCAGAACAGCTGTCACAATTTGTTGTTATACATCCAGGGGATTTGTGTATGTTTTCCCCCCCTCTTTTTGATTTATGTGCTATTGTTTTTAAAATTGGTTTCCCTCCCTTGACATGCAATGGTTAGCTTCTGCTTACAAAGCATAATACTCATCCTTTTTATCTAAACTCATCAACCTGGAATATTGTAGGAAATCCTACAGGACAATTTTGTTCAGGTTAGGGAGCTGGATTTAGCTTGGGCTGTGGCTTTTCCAAGAGGAAAAGGAGTACTCCACCCACAATTGCATTGGGGAGGGTGTGGTTTTACATTTGCTGAAATTTAGTGGAGGTTTCGGTATAACTGTTTGCTTGATTAACTTCATCCTTTCTGTTACCATGAAACAAAGCTCCCTTTCTTATGTTCTTCACTTTCATTCTTTTTATTCCTTCATTTCTTCTTCCTTCCTTCCTTAGTGCGTTAGTCATTTCCCCATATTCCACTTCCTAGGCTTTTGCTGTTTTCTTCTTCTTTTTTTGCCGTTTCTCCTGGAAGAAAAGTGAGGAATGTGTTTATGTATATATTGGTATGCTTCCATGGGTGGCTATGGTTTGCGGTTGGCAAATGCTAGTGGGAATCACTTATTTTTATAAATTCTTTTTCCCCTCCTTCTCTTTATCCATCTCCTGCAGAATTGTGTGTGTGTGTGTATGTACACACACTGTGCTGCCACCACGTGGCTGGTTTGGAGTAATTACAACGTGGGCAGTCAGACCCTCCTACCCTATGATGTATTTCCTCTTCCCTCCCCTTTCTGGGATGGACTTCCTCCTCCGTTGTCTCTGGAGAGAATCCCATCCTCCATTGTCCAGCTAACATGTGACAACAGCAGATGTGCAGTCGCTGGGAATATTACCATTTTCTGACCTTGGAGATACCTTGGAAATATCTTGGAAATGCTGTACAAACATCACCTTACTCTACATGCAATAAAGGTGTTTCTATATGATAAAGGGTGTTTCCACGAGTTCAAACTATAGAAAAATTTTGCTGATGTGACTTTGGGATTTTTCTGATGGCTGCAAATTAGGGATTTAGGGATGTGGTTTCTAGTCCATAGGGTCCCTACCTTGTGATGCATCCTGGCCATCATCATCTTCACAGCCAGGGCCCCAGATGTTCCCATTTTTTTATTCTATGGGCACTTACATAGAAAAAGCATGGCCCACTCCATTCAATAAGATGTAGGAAGGACACAATCATTCTCAGAAGTTTAAAATTAGTTTGTGAAAATTAAATGGTGGTGGGCAAAAGTCCCCCCCCCCCATAAAATAAGTTTCTTGAATAAGAAGAGACTTGAAACAGTGATGCAGCTTTTAGTTTGGTGGAATAGTTTACGAACTAACTTTCTCTAGTGATAAAGGTGCCAAGCTAGAAACCAGGAGACTAGCAGTTCCACTTTAGACATGAAAAATTGGCTGGATATCTTTCAATCAGTCACTCTCTTTCAAGCCAACTCACCTCAAAGAATTCATTCATTTCATTTCATTTATTATATTTGTATACCGCCCTTCTCCCGAAGGACTCAGGGCGGTGAACAGGGCACATAAAAAATACAGAATACAAAAAATAAAAAAGAATTAAATAAGAGCCTGAGCTAAAAACAGTAGAATAATATTAAAAATCCCCAATAAAAACCCCAGCACATCCCCCATCAGGCCAGGCCGGCTTGCTCAAATAGGTAGGTCTTCAGACCGCGTCGGAAGGAGCGAAGGTCAGGTGCCATCCGGAGCTCAACTGGCAGCTGATTCCATAAAGCCGGGGCGCCCACAGAGAAGGCCCTCCCCCTGGGGGCCACCAGCCGACATTCTCTTACCGGTGGCACACTGAGGAGGCCCTCTCTGTGGGAACGCACAGGGCGGAGGGAAGTTGACGCCGGCAGCAGGTGATCCCCGAGGTACTCCAGACCCATGCCATGTAGGGCCTTAAAAACCATTACCAAAACCTGAATTGTTATGTGGAAAATAGGAGGAGGATTACGTATGTTTGCCACCTGGAGTTATTTATAAAAAAAAGGAACAAAAATGGGATAAAAAGATCTAATAAATTAACATCTCATTTTTTTATAGCTACACAGTACTTCCACTTCTGAGACAATTTTCCTCCCATAATCTGCCTGCCCCTCTCATTCCAAACTATTACTTTGCTTCCTATCATTGTAGGGTCAAAAATTAGTTTATGGAAAAGGAACGATGCATCTCTAGGACTTGATTGGTGGCTACCTCCAAACAGCGATGGGTTTAGGAAAAAGTCCCAGAGACAGACCTGCTATGATGGAGTCATTCTAGGATAACATTAAGGGCTGTCTAAGAGTTTGCCTTGTAAGGTGTAGCTTAAATGTTGCAAAGGTGATGTGCTGTTTGCTAAATAATATAGCCAAAGTACCCTGGATTAGCTGAATTAAGTCTACAAGCTGCTGCTGACAGTATGAACCATGGACTAGAAAATGTATATAGTATGTGTGATACACACAAACCCAGTAGATCTTGTGCTCTTTACATTTCTCCCTTGGAAATTGTGCCTGAATGAAGGATCTGTGTACGATGAGACTGGGGGTTTCGGGGATGATGGCTTTACTTCAGAGATGTGAGAGGAGGAATGCCAGGGAGGAAGGATGGGTCCAATATGCACACTGTTGCTCATTTGCAGGCAAATACTCGCTTTACCTTTGGTCAAGTGATCTTCACTGGACCAATAGGGTTACAAGAAAATAATCCCAAAGGTTAATCTATCCATTATTATAAATATTTATAAATGGGTTGGATAAATCATACAGTGTAATTATCTAGCTAACTAGTCAAGCCATTAGGACATTAAATAGCACAAATCAGAACTCATTTGCTGCATTACTAGATTGATATTGATATGAAACAGCTCAGCAGCACGGCTCATGAGCATTTGCTGTGCTTTTTAAAACGAGAAGAGAGCCATATAGGAATATTGTTTGCTCTTTATTTAAATGAAAGTCAGACAGATACAAATGATCTAATTAAACATACACTGGTGAGGACCCCAAACAAACCAGCCATCTTACAATCTCTTTGAGATGTTATGATTGCTATAATCGATTTGGTGCTTTATCCAAGAAGAACATCAAAGCGCATGCTCCTAATTGCAGTCCATTTTGGGGGCTCCCATCTAGCAAGCCTTTTGAAATGACATTGTACGGCCTTGTATGACAATGTATGGCCTTGATTCTAGTCACAGCTGCTTTAAAACATTTGGGAATTTGGGCAAAGGATTTCTATCTTAGATTGATGATTTTTAGGTACTCTGCACAGAATTTATTATATTATTGATAAAGGTAAAGGTAAGGTTTCCTTTATCCAGCTGTACCCGACCCTAGGAGACAGTGCTCATCTCTGTTTCTTAGCCACAGTGTTGTCCGAAGAAACTTCCATGGTCATGTGACCAGCATGATTATAGGTCGAGGTACACAGAATGCTGCTACTTTCCCACTGAAGTGGTACCTATTTATCTACTTGCAACTGCATGCTTTCAAACTGCTAGATGGGCAAGAGCTGGGATAAGTAATAAGCTCACTCCATCATGGGGCACTTGGGTCTCGAACCCAAGCTGTCAGTTTTCCAGCTGACAAGCTCAGCATCTTTAACTGCTGAGCCATCGCGCCCCCTGTATTGTGCCCCCCCAATACTATTGTTGTATGTCCCATTTGTCTTCTCAATTGCTAAGAGTAGGTTGCTTCTTTCAGGCCCAATTTAAGGTATTTGGGGCCCCGATGCAACATCAGGTTTTGAATCCCCTCCCCCTCCCCTTCTGAACACAGAGCCCTAGATTAGCATTGCGGGTGGATTCTTGCAAAATGAGATGTTAATGTTATGTATTCAAAATGAAATATCTACAGAAACCGAATTAAAAATTAAAGATGTATCGAGAATAGACATTTGATTCAAAATCTAATTACTTACTTCTGTAACTCAGAGGGAGAGAGAGAGAGAGAAAGCAAGAGACTTCAAATCACTCGGCAAAGAGAGATAAAGTGCTCTTCATAGGTGTCTGCAGGGGGAGCAGATGGGGGTCTGGTGCTGAAATCCACAGCTTACCTACTTACATCTGGTTGCCTCAAGAGTTCTACATTTGAAGCACAGGATTCCAAGCCAAGATATCTTTATATATGAAGGACATGTGCATAAACGGGTTGGCTGTGCATCTTACCCATTTTTGAAGACTGTTACTTTTAATGATTTATAAACATTTTTATGGTGCAAATCACTTGGCTTTTTTTATGTGCAAATTTTCCTGCTGAGGGTTTTTAAAATGCAAATATCCTGGCCAGTTCTCTTCTAAAACACGATTCCTATTTAGTTAGGTTAGGTATTTTTATGTATTTATTACTTCAACTCAATTTCTGAAGGCCCCAAGCAGCTTAAAAAATATCAGTATAATAGGATTTTTAAAAAAACCATTAATGACGATTATAATTCAGTCACCCTGACATGGCACCATTCCCAAATGCCTTCCTGTTTCCACGGCTCTCTGAAAATCTAATAAAGAGAGAATGATTGGGAAATCAAGAGGTGGGTTGTTACCAAGTCTTTCGGACAATGACTGAGGAGAATGCTGGTGTAATGTATTGGGCTTGCTTGTTAACACCACATGGTAATGGCTGGTAGGCTGCTAGAGGAGAAGCAGTGCACGCCTGGCGGGAAAAGCAAATCCCCCCCCCTATGGTTGGCTAGCTAAGCCACGCTAGCGACTATGCACTCAGAGGATCAGTCCCTGGGCAACGGAGAGGCAGGAGTCGAAGACGCTGAGATCCAGCTGTGAAGACCAGCAGAATGCCCAAGGTCGGAAGGCTGTGAGAAATCGACATCAAGCAACCAGAAGGATGGCCCTCGTACCTGTCCCAGGTCAAGAACTACCTTTGGGTGAACCAGGTCGCAGAGGACGGATTGAAGGCCACCATGCTGCTTTGTGTGTGTGGTCCAGCGAAGTTTGATCTGGCCAAAAACCTGTTTACGCCCATGCCGTTGGAATCCGTCTCCTACGCCGAACTGAAGAAGAAACTCGGAGAACACTTCCAACCAAAGATGTCGGTGATTGCATGGCACTACGCCTTTGAACAACGAATACAGCAGCCAGGAGAGACCACATCTGAGTACATTGCGGCCTTGAGGCAGGCCGTATGCCTCTGTGAATTTTCAGATGTTGAAGAGCGACTTCAAGACTGGCTCATCTGTGGCCTCCGCAACAGAGAGCTGCAGCAGAAACTTTTTGCCAGAGAGGTCCTGTCGTTCACAGATGCCCAGAACGATGTCATGGCGGACGAAGCTGCCGGTGGAGCTGTCAAAATGATCCAGCCCACCAGAATGATGCAATGCAAAGAAGCCGTCCACCACAAGGACGCAGAACTCACCAAGGACTCTGAAGAAGATGCCAAAGTCGACAAGTTGCACAGACAACCCAAACAACAGCCCTGCAGCAGCAAGCGGCAAGAGACTACTTACAAGGCACATCTCTTGCCTAGATGTCCAGGTTGCAGTGGCTGCCACCAATGCTCAGACTGCAGGTTCCAGACAGCCACATGCCGGGCCTGCATAAAAACTGGCCACATCGTGTCCATTTCCAGAGGTTGCCAGAGGGACCGGCCATTGAATCGCCAGTTGGAAGATCCGACCAGGAGAGGTACCGGGGCCCTAGGGGCATTCAGCGTGGGGTTTTGCTCAAGCTGTAGAAGTGTCTGCTGTACTGGGGCCCAATGCCTCCTTAAACCCAAGTACAGACTTCAGGTAGAGCTGCAAGGGGTCCCCTGTAAGATGGAGCTGGACACAGGCTCTGCCGTTTCCATTATTTCTCTGGACACATTTAAATTTGTGTGCAGTCGCAGTAGGAGATGGGCCAAGCTGAGGCCCTCTGACATACTGTTAACAGATTTTCAGAACACAAAAGTCGTAGTCAAGGGTGAAGCCACCTTGGCCATTAAAGTTAAGGGGTTCTCAGGGCACCTGGATGTTGTTGTAGTAGGGGGTCAGAGAACGAGCCTAATTGGGCTCTTTTGGTTTGATGCACTAGGCATCCAAGTAACCAGTATCAACCGGACACAAGTCGCGAGTCTAGGGTCAGTTTGCGAGGACTTTGCAGACGTATTTGATTCAGCTCTAGGAACTTACACGGGCCTGCCAATAGCATTCAAACTAGACCCAAATGTGGTTCCCATCAGGATTAAGCCTCGCAGGGTCCCCTTTGCCCTCAAGCACAAAATAGACACGGAAATAGACAAGCTTGTGGAACAAGGTGTTTTGCAACCAGTAGATGGTGGGGAGTGGAAAACTCCTAATGTAACACCACTTAAAGCCAACGGGGAAGTCAGAATATGCGCAGACTACAAATGCACAATTAACCGGGCCCTTAAACAGCACACATACCCAGTCCCAGTGGTGAGCCACATCCTGGCATCTTTGCAGGGTGGCACCACTTTTGTGAACTTAGATTTGGCACAGGCCTATCATCAACTACCTGTAGATGAGGCCATGGCCACAGCACAGACAATTGGGACCCACAGGGGGGCTTTCAGAGTAAAGTACTTGCAATTTGGGGTCAGTGTAGCCCTGGGCATTTTTCAGGGAATCATGGAATGCACACTCAAAGGCATTCCAGGGGTTTGCCCCTATTTTGACAACGTGCTTATTGCCGGAGAATCCACAGAAGTGCTAGCAAGGAGGCTCAGAGCCGTCCTGCAGAGGCTGTGTGAAGCAGGCCTCAAACTAAAAAAGAGCAAATGCAGTATTGGGGTTCCCTCAACTGAATTTTTGGGGTTTCACATTGATGCTAATGGCATCCACCCAGCTGAGTCCAAAATAAAGGCCATTCAGATGGCACGTATCCCTAAAACAAAAGGAGAGCTGCAAGCATTCTTGGGCCTCCTCAATTTCTACCACGCGTTCCTTCCTAACAAGGCCGCAGTGGCAGAGCTGCTTCACAGGCTCTTAGATAAAAAAGCTTCTTAGAAGTGGACCAGTATTCACAAAAATTGTTTTCAGGACCTGAAGGCACTTATGTCGGTCAGTTCCACTATCACTCATTTCAGGGAGTCTAAACCAATCTGCTTAGCATGTGACGCATCCCCATATGGGGTGGGTGCAGTCTTGAGTCACTTAGAGAAAGATGGAACCCAAGTTCCCATTGCATTTTATTCGAGGACACTGTCCTCTGCTGAGCGTAACTACGCTCAAATTGACAAAGAGGCATTGGCCATGGTAGCTGGAGTTAAAAAATTCCATGACTACTTGTATGACAGGGACTTCACGGTCTTCACAGACCACAAACCACTACTGGGGTTATTCACCACAGACAAACAGACACCACATATATTATCCCCTAGAATGCTGAGATGGTATTCTCGGAAATAAACCTCAACAAGACTTTTCATTTGCAGCTCTTTCCAGTAGGCAAATACAACTCAGAGGAGGTAACCTTGGAAATACACAGACCTTGAGCTGCAAAAGGCTCAGTGATAGCAACTAGTACCTGGAATTGTATCTGGAAGCTGACCAGCAGGAAATGTATCTGCCATAGTAGCATTGTTACATGGGTGAACCTTGGTGGCATTCAGTTGTCAATAATAGACAATAATAGGTGACAGCACGCAGCTGACCTTGTCTGCCTTTAAAAAGCTTAACAGAATCTAAACTGATTGATACGTGGATAGAGCACCACCAGGCAATCCCAGGGCTAAAGATTAGGCAGGAAAACTGAAAATCATATTGGAAGAAGACAGTGACATGCTACTTCAGGACTGTTGCCAAGAAAACAACATGGCTGGGTTCTTATAGACTGATTTGATTGATTTGATTTGATTTGATTGATATTGGTGCCCATCTCATGAAGGAACCAGAAAATGATCTCTGTTTGAAGAAAATACTGCCTTTTTTCCCCAATAACATTTTTGGCAAAGTTTGTGGATTTTTGATGGGGAATATTTGTTCCCACTTTGAAGCCTTGTGGGAATTAAATACCCACTTGCAGAATTTTTTGATATCTCGAATATGGCTAATCTAATATATGGCTGAGAAAGAACTAGGCTGAGAAGCAGGCTAATTTAAACATCTGATGCAAGCTTTCCAAATGAGCTTGTCAGACTTCACCAACTCAGAGTTGATGGGGAGGGAAGGGCCATCTTTAACTTTCCCTTCAGGGTTTTACCCCACTCCCCCTTTTCTTTACAAAAGCTCCTAAATTTACATTCTCACTTCTTTCCTTATCAGATTTCACGTCTCTCCTCCCCCTCTCTCCTGTTCAAGAAACATTCCTTTTTCCATTTCAAGCATTCATCTTACACTCAGAAAGAAAACAACGGGAAAGGACGACTTGATATCTTCCCAGCTCAAGATCAGCCCGAATCTGCTTTAGTGTGCTTTTCCTGAGGCTCCTTCCTCAAAAATGTAATGACTCTTTTTCCAGATGCCACTCATGCAGAAGTTTGGAGATGTTTCTTGGCCTCAATCAAGTCATAAATGTCACTGGTACAATGAATTCTTCTCTGCCCCTTGCCCCTCCAGGCACAAATGTTTTGCAAATGCACCATTATCAGGAGGGCAGGCATGTTCTCTCTCTCTCTCTCTCTCTCTCTCTCTCTCTCTCTCTCTCTCTCTCTCTCTCTCTCTCTCTCTCTCTCTCTCTCTCTCTCTGTGTGTGTGTGTGTGTGTAAACAAGAGACATTTTATGGTGTTCTGCATTTACCTGGCAGGACCTTTCCACTGATTGCTGAGAACTCCCAGGAAGCAAAGAGTCAGCCTTCTGCCCAGCATCTCTACACTAAGGAGAGCCTCGGGGTACAAGCAGCTGACATCCCTCCGGCAAACTCTAGCTTTGCCACCAGGATCTGAGACAGCCATTCTAAAGAAATGCAGAACAACATTCATTTGCTAGAGAAGAAGTTTGGTTTTATTTTATTTTATTTTATTTATTTTAATTCCATTTATATCCCGCCCTTCTCCGAAGACTCAGGGCGGCTTACAAGCTTAGCAGTAGCCTTCATTCTATGTATATGCCTGCTTATTAGGGCTTTCACACACACCCCAAGCGGCATTATTACAAAGTCAGCTTATTGCCCCCAACAATCTTGCTACTGTAGACAAAAACGGGAACATCATTTTTGCAATGGCTAGCCCTGAGTCCTTCGGGAGATAGGGCGGGATATAAGTCCCATTAATAAATAATAAATATCGAGAACTGTGATTTCAAATAGCCCATTTATTACAGGTAGCATGGCCGGATGTATAGTTCTTATTCCTAAGAATGGGACTTGTACAAGTACATCTGGGAAATTCGCCCTTAGGAATTGTGTCTACTGTATCTCCTGCTGATCAGATAGCCCTGAAGATGGAAAGAGACATTTTAAAAGGGGTTTGTTTCTCTATCTATTGAACAAGGACTTCTGTTTTGTTTCAGCTGCGCCATGCAATAGATCCTATTTCTCCAACCGTTAGGTCTGTTATGCATAGACCCTTCAAATTAAAATTCATAGAATGAGATTCAGACAAATGCAGTGTCAATGTTTTTCCTTTCTGGTTAGCCCACTGGTTTAATAATCACTTCGGTGTTTCATTGTGCCATACGCTTTTTTTTTTTTTGCAAATTGGTTTAATTGGAATTAGTTTTATATTCTCTCTCTCTCTCTCTCTCTCTCTCTCTCTCTCTCTCTCTCTCTCTCTCTCTCTCTCTCTCTCTTGCTTTTTGTAAGAGTGGCCTTAAACCATATTTGGCTTTGCCTAATGATATATACAGAAGACAACCCTAAGTAGAAGATCAGCTGTTTACATCAGTTCTAACAATTAATGCATGTTAATTTTTAATTATACTGATTGTATTACAGGCTGAATGTATGTTTTTTCACAGAACAGATGTAGCAGTCCGTTTTGCTGGTGAATATGCATATTGATCAGCTGCGGCTGCTGCCAGGAGTTGAAAGACAGTCGGCTTCTAATGTGCTGACAAATTTAGGCTTCACAGTCTGGGGGCAAACTGTTGTGAATCTGGGCTAGTTGTGCATAATAGCAAGTTCTACCCTTACAACTTAAGAACATCCAGACATTAGGCCTTTAGCCTCTTCTGCTACTCAGAATGGCAGGAGGATGCATTCAGGAAACCCCCAAAGCAGTACATTACGTGTGTAGCTCTGCTTTTTTGTTGCTTCCCAGTGGTTAAGATTTAATGATACATTGCTTTAAAATCTTGCTGTTCCTTCTAATCATGAGAGGCTGGCTTGGGTTAATGTTTTTTAAAACCGCTTTCTAAGCTAGTGGCCTTCCTAGACATGGCAGAAAATCAAAAATAAATTAGGCAGCATGTGAAGAAGTAGGTGTCCACTACCCCTTAATTTATTGCCCATGGACTACACTGGATGAAAGTGAAATATATACATAAATGAATGCTTCTCTTGTTTCTAGAATATGCCATGATCGTCAACATTGCCTCCCCACCCCCAAGTGTGCCTCTGGAAGCTAAGTCTTCTAGATTGGAGACTGTTTTGTAATCAGTATACTGTGGCCCACATCCCACCAACTAGAAGAGGCATGCAGCATACACTAAAGATGTATGGATTTTATTTACTGATTTGATTTGACTTTGGCTTACAATATAAAACAAAAACAAAAATAAAACTCAATGCAGAATAAATAAAGAAGATGGGAACTGCCCACTCAAAAAAATAATAATCTGCCTTTACCCAACCCTTGGAGAACAGTCAAGGCCTTCAGGGCCTTCCAGAGCACCTTCAGGGTGGGAGCCCTGGGTGGAGAAAGAATGGAGAAGGATGGAAAATCGTGGTTAGATGGAGTGATGAGATCTCTGAAAAAAGGCAGCTGAGAGCTTTAAAGAATAAAAGGTAGTATACAAAGTGATATATGGAAGTAAGGATGGACAGGTCTAGTGAATGGTGTTACTGTAAATCAGATTTAGTTAGATTTTCCTCCCCCACCTCTTTACCTCCTGCCTTTTAATTCTTGGTTTACTACTTCATATTCTTTTTCTCTGTTTTGCATAAGGGAGAAGAGTGTGATGGGAATAGTATGGGTATGTCTGCATGTTTTCTAGAATACTTTGGTTTATCGATTTCTTGGCTTCAGTCATCAGCCATCTGGGGACTCAATTCCCATCTTGTTCTGGCCAAGATAACTGTTTTGTACAAACGCATCTTTGGAATATTTAGTTGTTTTGCAAAAATAGAAGTGCCTTCTTCCTCCAAGTGGACATTGGAAGACTGCAAATGCTCAAGCTAGGTGAGGTGTAAGTCTTCCCTACCTTTCATCTGCATTTAAAATTTGACTGGATAATTTTTCTCAAGTAGATCCAGATGCACGAGAAGGATCACTACATACTTAAGGGAGACACACAACCTTTTTTCTATTTATCAGCACTGTGCAAAAATGACACAGAGGTGAGGAGCAGAATGTAAAGGGAGCCTTATTAATGGATAATGAAAAGAAGGTATTAGAGAGTCTGACTGTAATTACTCAGCTAGCATATTACCGTCGCTTGCTTTCCTGATTTCAGGTGCAAATAAATAGGAGGTAGGAACTCTACGGCGTTCATGTCCAATGTGTATTTTTAAATTACAAGCAGCCAAAGAGAGGTGAAGATCCAGTTCAGGATTATGGTTCTGGAGAAGGAGGCTAGCCTGCATAATTTGTCTGATTAAAATTGTCTCCCCGAAGCTATTTGGTACATGTGTGTTTATCTGTGGATCAAACAGCAGCTTCAAGGTGTGAGTATTCTTAACTGGGAGAATTATAAGTGGTGGGAGGCACTTAACCCCTCTTCCTAGATCCATAGATCTGAGCCAATTCTCCTCCACTGGGAACTTTTTATTAAAAATAAACCACGGGAAATCATTAATGGCTAATCTCCAGTATTACAGCTGGGTTGTGCCTCCTCGCTTATAAACTGGAAATGCAGCAAAATTTTCTATTTTGCCAGTGTGAGGATATAAACGGCACACAACTGGAACATTTATGGATTTAATGTTACTACATGCATGCATATGCCCCTTATCTTGTCAGCTGTAGGCCACTTGCAACAAACTGCTAAAATAGGGTTACTCAAAGTTGACCCCCTCCCAAACTATCCAAATGGATTGATGTTGTTGTCATTATTATTCACAATATTATTAAAGTAGCATTTATTAAATTATTTTCATATGATATTTGTGGATCAAGCAATAATCTGAAACTTCATAAAGGGGTCAATGAGCTGAAGTATTTGGGGACCTCTGCAGTAAAACTGTCAAATCATCATCATCATCATCATTATTGTCATCACAATAAAAATGCCAGTTTGGTGTAGTGCTTAAGATACTGGCCTAGAAACCAGGAGACTGTGAGTTCTAGTTCCACATTAGGCCCAAAGCTTAAATGACTTTGGGCCAGTCACTCTTTCTCAGCCCAATGCATATCATACAGTTGTTGTGGGGAAAAAAGGAGAAGGAAGGAGTGTGTATGCACTTAAGTATTTCCCATATATAAATGGGATAAATATAGATATTTCCACATAGGAAGTATCAGTAAAGATACTTATAAATAAAGATTCTTCCACATAGCTTTTAGGTTTCCCCAGATACAGTATGTGAAAATTATTCCACGGTCCTGTTCCCCTTGCAAATGAATGTTGTTCTTGTTAGCTGCAAAGTCGTGTCTGACCCATTGTGACCCCATGGACAACGTTCCTCCAGGCCTTCCTGTCCTCTACCATCTTCTGGAGTCCATTTAAGCTCACGCCTACTGCTTCAGTGACTCCATCCAGCCATCTCATTCTCTGTCGTCCCCTTCTTCTCTTGCCCTCAACCTTTCCCAGCATTAGGCTCTTCTCCAGTGAGTCCTTCCTTCTCATTAGGTGGCCAAAGTATTTGAGTTTCAGCTTCAGGATCTGGCCTTCTAAAGAGCAGTCAGGGTTGATCTCCTCTAGGACTGACCGGTTGGATTGCCTTGCAGTCCAAGGGACTCGCAAACGAATAGCCACTTTCAAAAGTTTCACTTCATTAATCTAATCTAAGTTATGCAATTCCACTTTTATCCCATTGTCAATTTTATGAGCAAGGTAGGGTGCATTGATTGTTGTGTTTATTAAATAATAATTAAAAAATCCTCCCCTCCCCCAGTTTTGGATCTGCAGCCAGGTCTAACTGGATCCCATCAGCAGAAAAAGAGAAATCTTTGCTAGAAGTGCTCGAACATTTTTTTCCTATGGAACTGAAAAACAAAAAGTGACTGGCCTTTTTTTAAAAAAAAACAACAAACCAAAAAAACAAATATAGGTTACAGTAATGATGGTAACTTCAAAAGAATTTAAGTTGAGAATATTTTTTTTCTCTCCTCCCCCAAATGCTAGTAATAATAAACAAAGGATGTAGAGAATGAGTTAGTTGTGACGGTCAGTTCTAATCCATCAGTTCAGAGCAAAGCATATAGAGGTGGGACTGAGCTCATTTATTTGCTGAAAAAAAATGCTGAAGGGTATCCTGCTGCTGCCTAGGCCAACTATAGAAGCATTACTCACAGCAGACAATTGCTTCTTTTTGGTGAATTTATACAAAGAGAGCTTAGGGCAGATCAGCACTTTTTCTGCTTCACAAATTAGAAAGATAGAAATTAATGGCGGAATGTGGAAGTTCCGCAGCTTTGTCAAGATGCAAAAGTCAGCCTTGGACCAGATATCAGTACTGTGTTGAAGAAGCACCCCCTGAAGCTCCGTCTTCAAGGAACCCTGCCCTGTCTTTCTCTGCAAGACAAGAAACTGGAGAAGACCTGTATCCTGCATTCAGACAAGGCAGAGGGTACTTGACTCAACAAAGGATTCAACCGTAGTTCTTCCAGGACAGTGGGGGGCATCACTCCATCCACTAATATAGTTTAGATCAGGGGTGGGGAACTATGGCCCTTTTATGACTTGTGGACTTCAACTCCCATGCTGGCTCAAGAATTCTGGGAGTTGAAGTGCACAAGTCATAAAAGGGCCACAGTTCCCCACCTCTGGTTTAGATGGTGGGGGCCTCAGGTCAGGGTGAGAATGGGGCAAGTTTGAACTAGTTCAGGTGCACCTGGAGGAGTTTTGTCTTAGAATTCTACTGCATTCGGGCTAATACCTAAATTCTTCGCACGTGTGGACTTATATTACCAATAAAGGAGAATATTTATAGCTCAGGGTTTAATTTTTTTTTAAATCCCATTTATATCCCGCCCTTCTCCGAAGACTCAGGGCGGCTTACAATCTAAAGCACAAATCAATGTGCTTAGCAATAGCCTTCATTCTATGTATATGCCTGCTTATTAGGGCTTTCGCCCCCCCCCCCAAGCGGCATTATTACAAAGTCAGCTTATTGCCCCCAACAATCTGGGTCCTCATTTTACCTACCTCGGAAGGATGGAAGGCTGAGTCAGCCTTGAGCCTGGTGGGACTCGAACCTGCACTAATTGCAGGCAGCTGGTGTTACTTAAGGAGGCATTAGCCCACTGCTCCACCAAGGCTTAAATGAGGGGTCCTTGGTGCTCTCTCAGTTTGATTTGGTTTTCTTGCAGAGGTTTCGTTACCCAAACTAGATAACAACACCAGAGCTAGTCCTAGTTTGGGTAATGAATCCTCTGCAAGCAAACAACCAAGCTCAGAGGACATATGGTTCACCAGACTCATCCCTCCATTTCCAATCTCCCCTCCTCTGAATGCAGAAAGTCTGAAGAAAGATTGAGGCTTAACATAGTTTTAAGTGATCAAACCACGATAAAAGTCCTCATCAGTGGGTGTGTACATGCAAAACTGCAGAGTGTTAGATTTAGCACTCTTAAATTTCTCTTCCCTTTTCCCCTTGCAATGGAAGGCTGGGGATTTAGCCATTGGATAAAACTCATGTTGCCTGTGTAGTTTATGAGGGAATGAGTTTAAATAGTGGAATGTGCTTAGCCATTTGAACCAATAAACTGTGCATATCCACTGGTTTATCCAGAGTGAGCTATAATAGATAGCTTATACTTGGAACCCCCTTTTATGGGTTTGTACAGCCCTACTTTGTTGAAAACCAGCTGGGAGGTTAAGACTGAAGTGCAGAACTGGAGCAATCTGGTTAAAGTGGGATACATGGTAAATCTAACTGTATGTAGCCATAACTATATAACGTAACAGTAACTGTATGTACGTAGTTATGCTTCTTCTATGACTGAGAACCTTGATTATTCATGATAATGTCTGATTCATATAGGACTATATTATAACATGCCTCTTCAGACCTTACATTCTCTTCCTCAACCAACAAAGCAACCATGATTTAATGATTGCTGGGCCCAGTATCCTAGAAGTGGGCATGTATGTCCATTTTTAAGCATCCTGGGGTATTACTAGTATAGGTGTTTGTGGCTGGTATCTGTTGCACAATGATGGGCTTCACGGTTTAGTGATCAAAAGATCTCTGAACTTGTCAGCCACAATTGCCAGTGAAACATCAGGAAATGTCAGCAAGCAAGAGCCAGTATGGTCTAGTGCAGGAGTAGGCAACTGTGGCTCATAAAAGAGCCATGGTTGCCTACCCCTGGTCTAGTGGTTAAGGCACCAGGCTAGAAAGTGGGAGACCATGAGTTCAAGTCCCACCTTAGCCATGAAAGCCAGCTGGGTGATCTTGGACCAGACACTCTCTTTCAGCCCAGCCCACCTCAAAGGGTTGTTGCTGTGGAGAAAATAGGAGAAGAAAGTTATCCCAAAGGTGCTTTTTCACCAGGCAACTGGACTTTCTTGTTTTTCTTTGAAGACGTTTCTCTTCAAAGAAGAGAAGGGAAATGTCTTCAAAGAAAAACAAGAAAGTCCATTTGTTTCATGAAAAAGCACCTTTGGGATAACAATGACTTGGATGATATTTAGGAGGAGAAAGGTGTGTAGGAAATGTTCGCTGCCTTGAGTTACCTGTAAAAATAATAAAGGCGGGATGCAAATCAATCAATCAAATCAAATCTGTAGGTTAGTCCTCAGTCACTAAGCCCTGAAGCCCAGCACTACCAAACATCCTGGGATCCTTTTGTTGCTCAGTTGGAAAACTGGAGTTTCCATTCTATAGTCTGAAATCAAGGCCATCCTTTGTCTTCGCTCCCTTGTGAAGACTATCCATCCTGACATTGTTCATTGCATAGGTGTGTGATTCCTGTCTTTGAGAGCAGCAGCTGTGGCCACTGTGAACTACAGGCTTACCTAAAATGGGCTGGACATTGATATATTAAAAATACAGCACCAAACCTATTTGTGTAATGGGTCAGCTTCCGATGAATGGCCAGCTGAATTCCATATGAAAGAGAAACCTGCAGCCTCTCCAGAATAAATGCACTATTAAAAAATAAAGGCAACAACAGTAATTTATCAGGTAAGAACTATAAATGGTTAATTCATGATTTTGCCCCTAAAATTCCTCTTTACAGATTTAGTGAGTCTCTTTAAAACAATTACCCAAATTACTAATTTGAAATGTATAATAAGGATCATTTTTCATTCTGTGAAAAGTGCTTTTATCAGGGAATTCTTTCTCTTCTACATTGACAGGACAAAAACTTGCTGCCCTTTCGATACACACATATATTATAGCCACTGGCAATAACCATCTTTGATGTCTGTGCATGCAGTAGCAATCAGGGTAGGGAAGGTCCCGGAAGGTAGATTGTGGATCACAAGGCAGAACATAGAAACAATGTTTGTGCCACTGAGCTTTCTAAACAAATGAAAAAAAACACCCTATTTTATATATTTAATTGTGGTTGATATTGCAGCAGGAAGCGTGGACTTAATAGCCTTCCAGTGTTTATGAAAATGAAGTGAGTTACTATGTAATTACTATGTGATTTTCTTAAAAGTAAAAGTAGTACCTTTAATGAACTATTTTTTTTTATTCATAGAGTAGAAAGGCATGCCCGGTCAATTGCAAATACTATCTTTGTCTTTCTCTGCCTTACTTAGAAGAGTGCAGATCAAATTCACCATTTGTTCATGTAGGCGTTTTAAAAGAGAAGATGTACGTAGTAAAGAAAACTCTATGGGAGAAGAAGGTGTTATCCAAAGTCTAGAGGGAATATGAAAACAGTAAAATAAATAAGTAGGATTCAGAGGAAATGTTTCATTTTAAGCAGGGGGAATAGATCTATCAAGGACAGCATTTTTTTAATAAAAAAAACTAAAATATGTTCCTTTTTAATGAGTCATTATACATATTGATTGATTGCCTATTGTACTTCTGATGGCTTCCCTTTAGAGCCTTGTGTATTTCATAGATTGTAAGATGTAAAAAAATACTTTAAATCAAAGCTGTAAAATAGGCATAGTTAGAGGAGGACACGAGGATTTTTTTTTCTTCATTTACATTCATTACATATTATGAGTTTAATTACCTCCCTCAAATAATACCCAGTGTGAAGGCATGATGCTGAAGAAGGCGTACTTCCAGGATGATTTTATTGATTGTGACTGATGGATGGCATCAACACTGCAATGTGAAGAATCATGGTTTTGTTACATCAGGAAAATTAAATTGGAAGAGTTACTCTCTTTCCCAGGGATAGTGGCAGTTAGAATATTTCACCTGTAATGAGATGTGTGTGCTATGCGCCATAGTGAACCACTGCTGAGCCATTAAATATATGCAAATGAACGGAAACACAAGAGAACCCAGGCATAATAACCTGCAGAACAGAGAAATGGATCCTGGAAAGTGATTAATTTATTTGATGATGCCTCAAGTGAGGAATTTTAGGTCACAAATGAAGTGACAGAATGACAAATTACCATTTTAAAGAATTTACTGGGCATCATTACTGAACAATTGTCAGGTAGTTTATGGTGGCTGAGAAGATGGTATAAATATAGATCTTTTCCTTATCTGAGATGAATTATTAATCACCTTTTTAAAAAATCTTTGTGAGTGATGGTTGGCTGTCTGATTGGAAATAATGTGTTCTACAATTTTAACTAAATTCTAATATGATATGTAACAGGAATCTTTACAATTAAAGTCTCAGTGGGGAGGGGGTGGGAGGTTTACAGTCAATTGCCATTTTAATGGGAGAGAAGAGGATGAATTCGCTAGCATATTTCAGTAAATTTCTTTAGATATATCATCCCTACTGTGATGCTATTCAAATGTTTGCAGTTTATTTTCATTTGGATATGCACACATACACACAGCCACATAAAGTCAGGTACACACACTGTATTTATAGATGCATGGGTATGTGAGCAACACACACACACACACACACACATACAGACACACACACAGAGAGACACACCACTTCTGCTTTTATGGCTCCTTTGGATGTTTCATTTGTTTTCTTTATTAATGACAATATTTTTATCTAGGTGTGACCATAGTGTTGCTAAATTGTGTTAATATATGATATATTAATTTATATTATTATGACACCAATATTGTGTTTGTGTGTGCATATACACTTGGATAATATTTCGAAGGCCTGCCATGTTATTTCAAGAAAAGTGACTGGCTTTGTCAGCTGGATTATAAATGTTGCTTTCTTGTGTTATGTTTGGTTTCTCTATTTTATGTATGTCATGTCCTTTCTGTATTTGGGTGTCACTGCCTATACGAGCAGTTAACAGGAAAGAACATGTAGGAATCAAACATTTCTACTGACAGATTGGTGGAGGAGATGCAAGACAGGGGACCTCACATACAGAGCTTTATTTAAAGTTGGCTATTGCCTTGATG
This sequence comes from Vipera berus, assembly GCF_964194415.1. NCBI lineage: Eukaryota > Metazoa > Chordata > Lepidosauria > Squamata > Viperidae > Vipera > Vipera berus. The sequence continues at coordinate 149,564,094 of NC_138202.1, read as the reverse complement.
AACACTGCAATTTAATGTTTGCACTGCTTGATAAAGTTTGGACTTGAAAACATTAAGGAGTAAATTAAGAAGTTTAACGGAACATACCAACATAACATAACAACAGCTACAACTGTTTCTTCTATATAACAACTACTGACAGATTTGTCAACTCAAATCCATGTCTCAATTGATTCAAGGTCCCATGGAAGCTGGGGGAACATTGCATGGTCAGAGAAGATGTTGTTTTCCCCCTTTGGAGCTTGGAGGAAGATCTATGATTGTAAAAGGACGAAAGCCAATGTTACATTCTCCCTTCTCCCACACGCTGAGGTTACTAAAGGAGAAGAAAATAAGTGTTTTGGGATTTGGCTGGGAGGAACCAGAAGAAGGACTAGGAATCCTAATCTCTTCCAGCTTCTAGCATGTCCCCAAATGCAGGGAACGTTTTGATCCATTCTTCCCTAGGTCTAAATTAATTCCTTCTCATTGCTATCAATCAGATGGGAAATATGGAGAGATGCAAATATCTCTCTCTAGCCCTTCCACTGAACTAGCCTGTTGTCAGCTGGGCTTGAGCAATGTAGCAGATGTCAGCAATAGAGCATTTTAAAATTGTACTTGGGATTGATCTGCCAATGTTAAATGATGATCGTATTATCCATTTGACAATGATAGCCTTATCGGTCAAGGGGGGCAGGGGAACTGCTTTGAGTTCAGGAGGCATTAAGGAAATGACAACAGGGCAGGTGCTGTGGCAAACAAAGGCATGCCCTCTGGGTCCTGTCAGATAAAACTCTTTAGCAGTAGGACCCATAACATGTCCTCCTGTTGAATCTGATGGGATGGGTGGAGTTAAGTGTTTTAAACTACAAGCTGCCCAGAATTTCTTAGGTGAGATGGACAGTGTAGAAATATGATAAATAAATAATAAATTAATAACATTAATAAATAAATGCAAATCTTTGCCCTGTTACAGGTAGATAAAGGTCCTACGAGTCTAAAGTCTCCTCACCCAATTCCACAAAAGGGAAGGCAGTACGTTAAAAATGGAACCTCCTAGTGCTTGCCAATAATGAAGATAGGGAAGCCATGAGGGACGAACTACAAAGCCATCAAATGGACATTTCTCTTATAGACCCTGAAGTCACGAGGCAATGGAGGTATGAAGCAAGGGGGAAACAAAGTCATAGCATTTTAAAAAGCACATCCATTTGCACACCTCTTGCTTTGCAGCAGTGTTAGATACAAGTGAACTAGAAAAAAAAATCTCAGCTCTCAAATGCTGCAGAAGTTTTGAAAATGTACAACTGTGATCAAACTAGTGCAGAATCCTTGTTTGGAAGTTCTCATATGCTTAGTCAATTCTCGCTCCATTTGATGGAAAGGCAGGATACAAATGTAATAAACCTAAAAGGTCAACATTTGAACTTCTGTCACTTCCTTTGGATAGATATTGATAACTGAGATGAGATGTATAAAATAATTCAGGAAAAGCACCATTCTAATAATTCTTGGCATAGAAATTTCTGTGACAAAATGCAATCTAAAAGAATCCAGCAGCTTAAGTTAAAATGGGTCTTCATATCTTAAGAGTTCACGATAGAGGTAACAGGGGCTCATAAGAAAACTTTTCCATTGGCACTATTGAGTTGCAGGTGGGAAATTCCTGAAATGAAAATGGGAGTAACTGATGTGGTGGTGTAATAAGGCTGGAAGTAGGAAGCACAGCTGAGAGAGCCAACAAGGAAGTCTGTTAATTTGGACAGCAGCCATGAATCAGGAGAGTCGCTAGGAATGATTGATGAGAAGATGTCTTTGCAATCCAGAGAAAAGTTCAGCAGACAGACAGCTAAATATTGTTCTCTGTGGAAGGAATTGTGCTTGAGGAATGGGGTTAGGTAGTGGTAGGGGGGCAAGCTTGCACTGAAGAGGTTGGAATGCAGGCATTGTTCTCATTGGGGTAACACCGGGAGGGGGGAGACATCCCCACCCAAAGAGAGCCTGGCTCCATCATATTTAAGCAAGTGGCTATAAGAGACAGCATCAAAACACATTTATTAGTAGAGACAGAGGGTGTTTGATCTCAGCTGATTTCCAAAATGGATTAACTCGAAAAGCCTATTTTAGTAGTATGGCCTTTTGAGGGTTTTTTAAATTGATGACTTGAATTGTGTAGACATTTTCATATTCATATTTTCATATTCTTCAATTCAGTTGAATTCTAAATTTTCACTCTGCTTGAGTAGTATATATTGTTTTCAATGCTATTTACTCAATCATTTATTTTCTTTTTTTTTTACGGCATCTTATGTGCATTTTTGCAGTTACCCCCATAGCATACTTGGCAAAAGGACTTTGTGACTATTGATCTGAAAAAGGTGACATCTACGTTCTCCCTTGGAAGGCCTGCATGAAGGCCATGTATTCGGTGGGGGGGGGGAAGGCACCTTGAATATGTCCATTGTTAATAGTCTTGTTTTTGCCTTCCAGATTGGTCCTTCTTTCCAGGTTTCAAAAGTACAAGAATTACAATTTCCTGTTGCCAGTCAAGCAGAACTTCCTGATATGACCCAGGGCATCCAACTGGGAAGATCTTAACCTATTTCTTCCTTTATCCCTGGGAGAATAGAAAATGTAAGGAAGATTTTTTGGGGAGCCTTCCTGCTCAAATCTCAGAAAAGTACAGTTTAAACAAGCCTTATGAACATCCAGAAGCACAAGGAAAAACTGAGCACTTCCGCAATCTTGCACATGTGGATGGTTTAGTGAGGAAAAAACCAAAGATCTAAATATAAACAAAGCAAAAAAAGAAAAGAAAAGAAAAGAAAAGAAAAGAAAAGAAAAGAAAAGAAAAGAAAAGAAAAGAAAAGAGGGATTAGAGGGAAAGCGGAAGACACGGGGAGAAACTCTTACATCACAGAATTCTAAATAGCACTAATTATTCATTCATATGTGTTATGCTATTTCCTTGTAGAGTATGAAATTTGCAAAACGCTGAAAGAGAGTAAGAAGTAGCAAATAAACGAAATGAAAGACATGAGGTCAGAAACCAAAAAGAAATATAGCTAAATCTAGTTTACACCGGTACTGTATGATGCTCATCTCCCAAATGCAAAGAAACTGCAGAGGTCCTCAAGGCAATTCAGCCATCCAGCAGGCCATTGCCATCAGTGACAAAATGGTGATGGTTGGTGATGGCAAAGAGAAGGCAGGCCCTTACACCAGGGGTCTTCAAACTTGGCCCTTTTGTGACTTGTGGACTTCGACTCCCAAAATTCCTCAGCCAGCGTTGAAGTCCACAAGTCATAAAAGGGCCAGGTTTGAAGACCCCTGCCTTACACCTTCCAATACCAGGAGCCTAGTAGTGAATGAGGTGTTTGTTTGTTTATATTTTTGCCCTGTTTTATTATTTTTTATAAATAAAAAAGAGCAAACGTATATGCAATTTTCCGTCTTCCTACTTTCCCCACAACAATAAACCTTGAGGTGGATTGGGCTGAGAGAGTGTGACTGGCCTGAACTTGTCAGCCGGGCTTTTATGTCTAAGGTGGAATTAGAACTCCCTATCTTCTGGTCTCTAGCCTGGTGCCCTAACCACTAGATATGAAGGGGGAAAGCCCATGCTCCAGGTAATGAGTTGACCAGGTCTAAGTCAGTGGTAGGAAATCAAGGAAACCTGCAAGGGATAGGAATGCTGGGGCTGGGTGGAGAGGAGTGGAAAAATAGAGGAATATAGCAGAAATATAATGTGCCTGCTAACACTTCTTGTCATGTCTTAAAGCCAAGATTTCTTCTCAAACTGGCATTTTAATTAGATTCTGTTTCCAAATTTTGATCAAAGTTACAGCTAAAAAACACAGAATATCTGAGTTTGCATAGTAAATATTGAGTAATGAAAAAAACGTAAAGACACAAGGTCAGTGTTTTCACTCTGAAAATATTTTTTTTCTGAGCTAGAGAGGGAGGATGCAGAGCAGATTGTTCTTGGACAATTGCCTCCAAAAATTTGAAGTTCACGGGCACCTATATTTTAGTTCAGAATGCAAGTGGCAGTATTGCAAGTGGCAGTATCCCTATAAGAAAGGGATATCAAGCTGTTAAATTGTTTTAAAATCTGAGGTAACCTCAGCAGAAACACACTTAAGCTTCACTTTCTCAGGATGTGATCTCGGGGAGTTACTTGCAGAAGAAAGGCGTGACATAGCTGCACTTCATTCTCCTAGTTCACACTCAGTTTCCCCTGGAAATTTAGGAGAAGGAACTGAGGCTAAAGGTGAAGGAGATGTAACACTATCGTTGGGAAGCAAGAAAAATTGCTGAAGACCAGTCAACGCTGGATTCACAGAAAGAATTGGAGTGTGGCATCTCAGAAGGGACTTGACTGGAAAGTGAGGGAGGGAGAGATGTGGTTTCAGAGTTGCAAGATTCTGTTAATATAACCTTACAATAAACATAGAGCTGGTACTGTTGTCTGGAGTATCTCACAAAGCCAACCTCTATCTCTTAGTACCTGATAGTAGTATTTCTAGTAGTCATCATCATTTCCTGCCGAGAAGTTCCATAGGCATCTGTTTAGCTTCTTATTAGATATAAAATGCTACTAAAGGGGGAAGCAGTCTGAGTTTTGGATTCAAAGACCCCTCAAACCCAGGCACTACAGACTTCTTGTTAGCATTATTGGATGCTATCAGATTTAAATGATATTCTGCATAGTCCTGAAAATAACTGGGCTCCAAATTTATTCCTGAAGTAAGCAACACTGTAGGATGGGAGTTTTAAATGTGGATGGAACAGATAAAACAAATCTAGAGAGGATTTTATCTGTTTTGCACAAACGGCAGTGTGTGATATGATCAGCTTACACAGGTTCTTTAATTATTTATTGGAAGCACCCAAAGGTGCTTTTTTCACGAGGCAACTGGACTTTCTTGTTTTTCTAGGAAGACATTTTGCTTCTCATCCAAGAAGCTTCTTCAGCTCTGACCTGTTGAAAGGACTGTGTTGTAGACTGGAGATAGCCCTCTGTTGAGAGAGGACTGCTCAATTTTGACATAGATAGCCTCGTTGACCCCTCTTTCATACCAGTGGTCCTTTCAACATTTCCAAGAAGGCTTCACACCCATTTGCGCTACTCAGGTGACCCTGATGACACAGATAAGCCTCCAAGTGGCCTCAACGACTCACTAAAAGAATGCAAATGACCAGCTGTCTGCAAGGAGTATAAATCCTGCCATTCCCCACCATCCAGTCAGAGCTGAAGAAGCTTCTTGGATGAGAAATGAAATGTCTTCAGAGAAAAACAGGAAAGTCCAGTTCCCTTGTGAAAAAAGCACCTTTGGGATCTATATCATGAGAAATCAGCTACAGTATATATATAATACAGGTAGTCCTTGACTTACTTGAGCCCAAAATTTCTGTTGCTAAGCGAGATAGTTGTTAGGTGAATTTTAACCCATTTTATGACTTTTCTTCCCACAGTTGTTAAGTGAATCACTGCAGTGTATTAGTTAGTAACATGGTTCTTAAGTAACTCTGGCTTCCTCATTGACTTTGCTTGTCAGAAGGTTGCAAAAGGTGGTCACGTGACCCTGGGACACGGCAACCATCATAAATATGAGTCACTTGCCAAGTGCCCAAATTTTGATCACATGACTGTGGGGAGCCATAAGTGTAAAAAACAGTCATAACTCACTTTTTTCAGTGCCATTGTAACTTCGAACGGTCACTAAATGAACTGTTGTAAGTCAATGACTACCTGTACTTGGCTTCTGAGGTTGATTGGGCTGATAGTGTGAAACAGAGTTTCTCCAAAATTGTTGTCTATTGTTTTATATTAAATTTTGCCTCTCCAGGGTTACTATGAACTTTGGTTCTATAAAAGCATCACAGAAGTTCAAGGAAATTTGAGTATAAACAGCACAGCTTTCCTATAGCAAGAATGTTTTAAATAATGCTATTTTTTTAAAAAAAATCCCATTTATATCCCGGCCTTCTCCGAAGACTCAGGGCGGCTTACAATCTAAAGCACAAATCAATGTGCTTAGCAATATTTACAACAAACATTATTTGTTAGCTAAAATATGTATGAAATATGCTTCTGAGGTGTCTTGCAGTTATATTAATGTTGCTCTTTTATACTCATTGCATGCAGTAGAAAATGATAAAGGACATTTTAAAGGATATTTATCCTTGTGAACTGTTCCATAATATTTCTGTTTTCCAAATCATTCTAAACAGTATGGTTTTTTTGGCATTGCATTATTATACCAGTAGATAGTTCATCTCATCTAAAAGGCTTCCTTATCTAGCAATGAGCAAGCGGTAGTTTGTAATGAAGTTATGTAAAAATATTCCCCACTGGGGAATAATAACCTTATTTAGAGAGAGGATGGTCATTATTCTGATTTGTTTCTTCTGAAGTATTTCCACACTATTTCTGTATGTATATGGCTGTTGCCATAAATGCAGAGTTTTGGAACTATATTGACAACAATCCTTTATTGATTGAAATGACCATTAAAACATGTTTTAATTAGATAGCAAATTCTTACCATCTAAAAATCCAGCAGCTTAAATAAAAATGACCCCACCCCTCCTGAATGTTTTAGAGACATCAGGATTTAATTTTTGTTTTCTAAATGCTACTCAAGCAACACCTATAATGATGTTCTCTGTGTGAATAAAATTTAAAACGTAAGAATTAAAACAGCAAAAACAAATCTGCAGCAACTGTATAAAAGAATAAAATATGAATCAGGATAAACTCAGTACAAACAAACAAACCACCTGTGAAATAAATATTAATACCCCAATTCTACTTCTCGGGGCTGTAGGATTAATTAAATGCATGCAAAATTTACATATTGGAAAGTGTTATGTATGTAAATAGTTAGCAATAAGCCATGGAAGAGATTGCAAACACAGTGCAGCTTTGCAAGGTTTAAAGCGGGAAAATAAGGTGCAATCATTGGACGCCACAACCAAGGAGCGGGAAAAGAGACTGTTTGTATTGGTTACAGTTCAACGCTTTCTCTATAAAAGGGTTGCAACATTTGACAGTTAGCAGTTGACTTTGTGTATTCAATAAACTCGCTCAGTGTTTACCACTCTGAGTCCTCGTCAATTCGAACCAAACAACTGGCGACGAAGGTGGGATTGACAGAAGACCAGAGTTTAGGAAGAATTGCCGTGAAAGCGGCAAATTCAGAGCGAGTCACAGTCAACCGAGCGGCCGCGGCAGAATAGGAAAAAAAAAATTCTCCGAATGGCGCAAATTGGGTCACTGAAGGAATTCGACCCTAACTTCCCCGAAGATTGGGAAGAATACATCGGTCAGGTCGAAGGATTCCTGTTAGTGAACGGAATCACCGACGACCGGAAAAAAGCGGCGGCACTTTTGACAATCTGCGGCACACCGGTCTACAGAGTTGCTGTCGGGCTGTGCCAGCCACAACCAGTCTCCAGCGTGCCCTATGCCGACCTCCTCGCAAAATTAAAAGTTCACTTTACTCCCCGAAGGTCCGAACTCTTTTGGCGGCGCATCTTCGAGAAGAGAAATCAGAGACCGGGGGAGTCCATACAGAAATTCGTCGCTGCCGTCAGGGAAGCCGCAGTACGTTGTAAATACGATAATTTAGAAATTAGAATCAGGGACAGAGTCGTGCTGGGCTTACGTGATGAACAATTACAAAATAGAATAATCGCCAAACCTACCGGCGATTTACAGGACGTGCTCGACGAACTCCTAACGTATGAGTCAACCGGCTATCGCGACCCCCCCCGCAGTAGCATGGCGGCAGCACCCGAAATTAACCAAGAGGGCTATGTGGACTGTGGGGAGGTGGATCAGCAGTGGGAGGAAGAGATCGCCGAAGTCTCCAGGCGATTCGGTAAGATGGCACCAAGACAACTCAGAAGCGAGGGGCCTGAACCTGGCCGCCGGCAACAACCCGCAACACCGCAAAGACCACCGACCGGGGCACAACGACCGTGGCGGGACACCGCAACCAGACCACGCGACAACGAAACCCAGAACCGATGTGGCAGCTGCGGCGGCAACCATCCCCGCGCTTCCTGCCGATTTCGTACCGCCAAGTGCAGGGCTTGCGGCAAGACCGGCCACATCCAGGCCATCTGCAGGAATCGCGTTCGGGACACCCGTCTGAACGAAGTCGATGTGTGGCCAGAGGGTAAGGTAACCCCTAATGCTAGTGGCAAGGAGACCCCTAAAACCCGGGTGAAATTTCCAACCCTAAGGGAGGTGGCCCGCGTCAATCGGAGACGGCGGGGAAGGGGGCACAATTTTCCGGACGGAAAATTAAAAATCACAGTCCTTCTGCAAGGGGTCCCTTGCAGAATGGAAATCGACTCAGGGGCTTCAGTGTCGATAATTTCCACTGAAACCCTTGAGAAAATTGAACAACTAAGCGGAAAAAGAATTCCACTTAGACCAACAAATATTCAATTAATGGACTTCCAAAAAAGTCCAATAATCGTAAAAGGAAAGACCAGCCTTAAAGTAAATTTTAAGGGGTTTAAGGGGGTCTTAGATTTGATAGTTACGGAGGGGAATAGGACCAGCTTAATAGGGCTTAATTGGTTTCCTGCCCTGGGAATTTGGATAGGGGGAATAAATTCAGTGATTAGAAATAAGACCCTCGAATCCGTCTGCAAAGAATTTGCAGACGTATTCGATGGGTCTCTAGGCAAGTACAAAGGGCCCCCCATTAATTTTAACCTAGACCCCTCAGTAAATCCAATCAGGCTAAAGGCCCGGAGGGTACCTTTTGCCTTAAAAGAAAAAATCGAGGCCGAGCTCGACCGGCTTGTAGGCCTCGGAGTTTTAGAACCTGTTGAGGGCGGTTTGTGGGAGACGCCGATTGTCACACCCCTCAAACCCAATGGGGACGTGAGAATCTGCGCCGACTACAAAGCCACCCTCAACATTGGAATGAAAAAGCATGCTTACCCGGTCCCGACGGTGAAGCAGGTCCTCGCCACGATCCAGGACCCCGCCATCTTCGCCAAGCTCGACTTGGCGCATGCGTACTTACAGTTGACTGTTTCCAAAGAGGCTGCAGAGGCACAGACAATTGTTACCCACAAGGGGGCGTTCCGAGTCCACAGACTGCAATTTGGAATTGCAGCAGCTCCAGGCATCTTCCAAGAAGTGATGGAGAGGACCTTAAAGGGCATACCTGGAGTATGCCCTTACTTTGATGATGTCCTAATAGCTGGAAAAGATGAAGGAATGTTAGTAGAGCGGCTGGAACAGGTACTGGGTAGATTTAGAAAGGCTGGATTAAAATTAAAAAAGGAAAAATGTAGCATAGGGGTTAAATCCACTGATTTTTTGGGGTTCAGGATTGACAAAAGCGGAGTCCACCCTACCCCTGAAAAAATTAAAGCAATAAAAGGGGCTCCTGAACCAAGGAACAAGGCTGAGCTACAGGCCTTCCTAGGCTTGGTAAATTTTTATCACACTTTTGTGCCACATAAGGCTGCCATTGCAGAACCACTGCACAGGCTTTTAGATAAGAAGACCCCTTGGCATTGGCAAGACAAGCACAAAGCGAGTTTCCAGACCTTAAAAGACATCCTTTCCAGTAGTTCCACTGTAACCCACTTTATAGAAAACAGACCAATCTACCTGGCGTGCGATGCTTCGCCTTATGGCGTTGGGGCAGTAATCAGCCATTTAGACACCCAGGGAATGCAAAGACCCATTGCTTACTACTCCCGCACACTAACCAAGGCAGAGCGGAACTACGCCCAAATAGACAGGGAAGCTTTAGCCATAGTGGCAGGAGTTAAAAAGTTCCATGACTACCTGTATGGCAGGAACTTTACAATACTGACAGACCACAAACCCCTGCTGGGACTGTTTACCACAGATAAACAGACTCCCCAAATTATGTCTCCCAGAATGCTGAGATGGTCCATTTTCCTCTCAGCATATTCATTTTCCCTCCAATACCGACCAGGTAAGGACATGGGTCACGCAGACGCTCTTAGCAGATTGCCCCTTAGCACAACAGAGGAGGACCCTGCCCCGGTGGGACAGGTAATGTCCATACAAGATATTCCTGATTTGCCCCTAACTGCTAAAGACATAGCTGAGGCAACCAATAAGGACCCCATCTTAAGGAGAGTAATGGCCTGGGTCATGAGCGGTTGGCCCAACGCCAACCCGGACGTAAAATACAGTCCATTTTTCAGAAGGAAAGATGAACTATCAGTTCATATGGGTTGTTTACTCTGGGGAACTCGTGTAGTAATTCCAGAAACCCACAAATCAGCTATTCTATTTGAATTGCATGAGGGACACCCTGGAATAGTAAGGATGAAGGCCCTGGCTAGGAGTCACTTGTGGTGGCCAGGTTTGGACCACGACATTGAGGAATGCGTTGCCAATTGCTATCTGTGCCAACGTTCCAGGCCCGAACAACAACACATCCGCACACATAAATGGGAGCTAGCTAGGAATCCTTGGTCCAGGATTCACATTGACTTCGCTGGACCTTTCCAGGGGTTAACGTTCCTTGTAGTGGTCGACAGCTACTCTAGATGGCTAGAAGTAGTACCGGTCAGTTCAGTAACGGCAGGCAGAACAATACAGGCATTAAGGGGCCTCTTTGCCACTCATGGGTTGCCGGATTTAATAGTGTCTGATAACGGGCCACAATTCACATCTATTGAATTTCAGGATTTCCTCAAGGCCAACTCGATTAAGCATAAGACGTCTGCACCCTTCCACCCCTCCTCCAACGGATTGGCTGAAAGGAATGTGAGGACCACGAAGGACGTGCTTAAAAGAATCATTCGAGGAGACTGGCATCAGAGACTAGCTGAGTTCTTGTTGGCTCAACACACAACCCCTTGTTCGGCTACAGGGAAAAGTCCAGCTGAAATGAGGTGGGGCAGGAAAATATTGACCAAGTTGGACAGATTACACCCTGACAGACTCCAACCAAACATTGAATTAGACATTCCTAACAGAACATTTGAAGTGGGGGACTTGATTTGGGCCAGGAACTACGCCCAAGGGGACAAATGGATTCCAGGGGTGGTAACTGAAATCTTAGGTCCCCTATCATACATCATTGAGGGGGAAGGGAATAGGATCTGTAAAAGACACATAGACCAGCTGAGGAAAAGATCTAGTGGGTGTGTGCCTGCTGAGGGGGACCAAAGCTCAGTAAGGGGAAACAGTACAGACAACATTAGGCCTGAAAGCGATGTAGAGGTTGGGCATGATAACACATTCCCTGATGCCCAACAACAACAATTCAGTCCAATTGATTGGGAAATACCCCTGCGAAGTAGGCCAGTGACCACTGAATCCCAAACACAACCTAATACACAAGACAGTACATCTGTAGCCAGTAACCCAGAGCCCAGGTCCAGTAGTAACCAGCATAGTAACCAGCAGCCTAGCAGTCAACCAGAAAGAAGGGTCCCTAATAGCCAAAGCAACAGATACCCGTCCAGAATACATAGGCCACCAAAATACCTAATGGATTTTGTAAAGAAATGACACCAACTGGGGGGTAAGGGGTGTTATGTATGTAAATAGTTAGCAATAAGCCATGGAAGAGATTGCAAACACAGTGCAGCTTTGCAAGGTTTAAAGCGGGAAAATAAGGTGCAATCATTGGACGCCACAACCAAGGAGCGGGAAAAGAGACTGTTTGTATTGGTTACAGTTCAACGCTTTCTCTATAAAAGGGTTGCAACATTTGACAGTTAGCAGTTGACTTTGTGTATTCAATAAACTCGCTCAGTGTTTACCACTCTGAGTCCTCGTCAATTCGAACCAAACAGAAAGAATACGTATAACATTGGGGGGAGGGCATATAAAAGCAGTTCATGGAAAATATGTCAGATTGGATGCTGAACTATTGATAGATTGTGTGGTCCATGGTAATGGAATCCACATATAGAAAACATCTCAGGCCTTTAAAAACACCAGGATAACTTTTGAACAGTTAATTTGTGCACACTGGGAATTCAGAGATATATCATGGACTCATCATATCAAGTTAGCTGCCCACACCAATTCCTCCCCTACAAACTTCTTGTAGTTTTTACCAAATTTGAGGCAGGGCCTGGAGTGGGGCAGTTTCTTGCAATCTTTTTTTCCCCTTGATGGCCATTGAGTAAAGTCTTCAGCTTCTGCAGCCATTGCTGTTGCCTGGGCTCCAGGGAGACTGTTTCCTTGGAAGTTTTTAATTGCTTGTGCAAGGGTCAAATAAGGATTTTGCATTCTTTTGAGTTTGCATTCTGAGGTATTAAAGATGATTTTGCTTCTGAACCTTAGATCTATAGAGCTCCCAGCTTCACAAAGCTGAATTTTTTTTTCTAAGAGTCATGGCAAAAATAAACAAAAATAAAAGGCAATCTGTGCCTGCTGTCTTATTGTAAGGAAATTGCCAAAATTGGAACTATTCCCAAATAAGGCTTTTCCTGGATATTCAGTCACATTGCAGTGCAGAAAGGGCTTCTCCTGGAATCTTGTTTGCTTGACCAGTGTATTTTTCAAAAGCCTTTTCTTCTATATTGCACAACACGGCAATGCCATTACCCTTTGAGTCTTCCTCGTAATCTTTCTCTCCATTTCCTCCCGTTTTCTTCCAGGTTTAGATCAGATGGGGGTTAAAATATTCCATCTTTCCCTGCCTATATAGGGCTGGGTGGCTTCTCCAGCTGCTTTGAAGAAACTGGTGCATTTCTAATGGGCTTATAGGCAGGAGTGACATTATCCCGAAGTCCTCTGCTCCCCAACACACCCCAGGCCCAATCAAGTTCACAACAGGTTTTGTAACCGTTGTATAACTGCAGCAACAATTTACCCAGAGAAACCAACCAACTACTCATCCTCTTCACAACCTGTTTTCCTTGTTACCTTCTGGGAGGAGGCTTCGTGGTATCTGTAGCAGAACATCCAGATTCAGCCATAGTTTCATTCCATACAGCATTAACCTTGTGAACTCTCAGGCTTCCTCCTTCCGTTATATATTCAAGATGGACAGTATTTAATATTTTATTGTTATGTATATGGAGAAGACTCCTGCGAGTCCCTTGGACTGCAAGGCGATCAAACCGGTCAGTCCTAGAGGAGATCAACCCTGACTGCTCTTTAGAAGGCCAGATCCTGAAGTTGAAACTCAAATACTTTGGCCACCTAATGAGAAGGAAGGACTCACTGGAGAAGAGCCTAATGCTGGGAAAGATTGAGGGCAAGAGAAGAAGGGGACGACAGAGAATGAGGTGGCTGGATGGAGTCACTGAAGCAGTAGGCGTGAGCCTAAATGGACTCCAGAAGACGGTAGAGGACAGGAAGGCCTGGAGGAATGTTGTCCATAGGGTCGCGATGGGTCGGACACGACTTCGCAACTAACAACAACAACAAATATGTAGGGGTGTGGGTCTATACATATGTTGTATGTAGTATGTTTTAGGTGTGTCATGTATGTGTCTCACTTTGAGAGCGGGCAACTAAATTTCATTTTTGATGTGCGCCATTGGGCCCACAGTAAAAAAATGACAATAAAGATGATCTTATCTTATCTTATCTTATCTTATCTTATCTTATCTTATCTTATCTTATCTTATCTTATCTTATCTTATCTTATCTTATCTTATCTTATCTTATCTTATCTTATCTTATCTTATCTTATCTGAAGTGTCTTATGTAATTTTGCTTCAGTTCTCAAAAGGGAGAGAAGGAAGGGAGGGAGGGAGGGAGGGAGAGAGGGAAGATACTGAAGATCATGTCCGTGTCTTTTTTATTATTCTCTTTACATGACACTGCACAGTGTCTGCCCCTTGTTTATTCCCTCAATATTTCCCTGAAAGACTCCAGAGACAGTACTAGGAAATTAATGTGGTAGCTGTCAGCAATGAGACTTGCCACCCTCCCACCCACTGTTTATTAACGCTTCTGATGCATTAATGGAAGATGGAAGAGGAGACTTCCTCACCAAAACGATCACGAGAGCAGGACAGACCATAGAGCACAAGGAAGGCCATTTTAATTCCCCCCTTTTGCCTCACCATTCCAATAAAAGAAGCCTTGATCTGAGGTAGAAATGCTCAGCTTGTGCAACTCCGGTGGCGTATTTGACTTAACAAAAAAAATCATTAACAAAATAATATATTTATAATCTCTTTCCTCCGCAGTAATACCGATAGGATCGCATATACAAAGTTGTACAGTTAAGTGATCGTGCTGATGATCATCATTGCCATCATCATCCTCTTATTTCAAAACATTTTCCACATAACAGTGTATCTGAGCCCAGCAAGGGATTACTGGGTCTTATTATATTTGCCTTTAATTTTCCAGGTAGGTAAGTCAGCTGCTTAGGTTTCTCTCTCACCTCCCCCTTAACGAGAAATTGTTTAGGCCATCTCTATTGTAAATAGAAGTGCTGAAATCATGGTTTCCCCACACTCGTCTTTCATCCCTGCACTGCCACAATAATGAGAACTTGGGGATAATGACTTAAGGGGGAAAACAGGCTGGATTAAGAAGGACAGTAAATTAGGCACTTATTTCTCTCCATTGGAGACCCACTTCCTGCTTGTTTCTGAGTTCCAGATGAAAGTCAGCTGCACCACATGTTTCCCAAGGTCAAACTGACCACCAAAGGCAGCCTTGAAGTAGGCCAGTTATGTTGTCATATTGCCTAGAGAATCCTGCTTTCCCAGAAGGCCAAGGGTAAGGTCTATTAGCAAAAACAGAGAGGGATTTGATAGTGCAGCGATGGTGGATTCGGTGTGTCAAAAATTCAGAAAATGTCTAACTTTACTCTGCTGGTGTGTCACCCCCACCCCCATTCCACCTCAGACAAAAGAGGAACAATTCACAACAAACGAACAATAAATTTAATTCATCATCATCATCTTAGTCATGGTCTATCTACTGCAGGTTGAAGGCCTCTTCCTCATGTTTCCAATCAATACGGTCCTGGACATTTTTTATCAAGTGGGATCCATTCTATGACTGCCTTGGTCCACCTGCCATCAGGTCTTCTTGTAAGGTATATGATATCATCAAGAGAGTAACAGAACTGAAATGGATCTGGGCTAGTCACAGCAAGAAGAACTGTAATTAAATTATTTAAATATATTATTTAATAAATAAATAAAAATTTACATCATTGTAAATATTTTTCTAAATACCTAGATGAGGCAGCTGGGGGTCTCATGAGGCCTAGAAACTTCAGAGAGTGCTCTTGTGTGGCTTTGCAGCCTCTAAAAAAAGCAGGAAAGCACGCACCATTTTGTGTGCTTTTGGGAGGCTTCAGAGGCTATGCAAGATTAAGGCTCTCTTGTGTGACTTCCAGAGAGCCCAGAGGCCTGGCATGTCACAAAAATGACATGGCTTGTCACCTGTGGCACGCATGTCTTAGGTTCACCATCACCATAATAGTGCCTGGTCACTGTGTATCTAGCCCAAGTTTCTAAGCCTTTTTTATTTTACTGTATTTTTTGCAAAGTGCTAGACTTTATAATACCATAAATTCTGTGTACTCTGAGTGGGAGAGGATGGTTGATGATGGTTTTCACTCTGCAATTGTTCTATTGCTACTCTTGATGTTGCAGCATTGAACAAGATTGTGACCGTCATCATCTCCCTGCAGATAGCTGGATCCTACATCTATGAATACACATATAAACATTTTTATTCAAAGGTATATTAATTGATGTCTACCTATTTCACTTAGGAAAGTCTAAAATGTTTTGTGCATTGTCACCTTTTTGGGTAACAACCCAGGAGTCAATCAGTGGCCACCATCTAAATGATCAGAGCTTGGCTGGGTGGTGCAAGTAGAAATCCAGAATGCCTATGGCAAATGGTTAAGCATCAATGCAACCTTCACAGATTCACATTAGTAATTCCTTAGAATAGGCATTGTTTCCATTTAGAAATCTGTTTGATTAAATGTCACCCAACTACTGTATTTTAATTTCTTTGGAAGGATTATATCTTTCAACTTTTGTTTTACCACTGACCTTCAGCAATGCAAGGGAAAACTTTAAACTTTTGTCTAGATACCCCAGAAAAAGAGCAAGAAATTTAATATTGACGTGCAAAATTATATTTTTATCAAATAGCTTAAGGATAGCTTAACCTACTACAGTGAACGTTACTGGGGCTCTAAAGAGTTGTTCAATCAACTCATCAAGAAAGTCAAGCCAAGGAATTATTGAAAATGGACCAGATAAGAAACCAATCAGGAATCAACTTTCTTGAACTCCTGGACCAATCAGGGACCAGTCTGTCAAGTTCAAATATAAGATGCCAGGTAGCCAGTTTTCAGTGCTTGTGAGATGCCAGGCGGTACATCACAAAGCAGCTCACTGTGCCTTCAAAGATGCCAACCACAGCTGCTGGTGAAATGTCAGAACAGAACAAAACTAGACCATGGCTATTCAGCTCAAAAACTCAGACTGCTACAAGGAACTTTTCTTTTCCCTGCCAGCATTCCTGCTACAAATTCAGAAGGCTACACCATCAACATCTTTGGGACTGGGTTTGTCTTTATCATACCTGGCTTGTTCTGTCCTTTGCCCCAGATCTGTTACTTCCAGTCATGGGCTGTCTCTAAGTGACCTTGGTTTTTTTAGACAAGGAACGTGAAGCTTCCTTTCCATAGGAATTGTAATTTTTTTTTTAAATTCCATTTATATCCCGTCCTTCTCCGAAGACTCAGGGCGGCTTACAATCTAAAGCACAAACCAATGTGCTTAGCAATAGCCTTCATTCTATGTATATGCCTGCTTATTAGGGCTTTCGCCCCCCCCCCCAAGTGGTATTATTACAAAGTCAGCTTAATTGCCCCCAACAATCTGGGTCCTCATTTTACCTACCTCGGAAGGATGGAAGACTGAGTCAACCTTGAGCCTGGTGGGACTCGAACCTGCACTAATTGCAGGCAGCTGGTGTTACTTAAGGAGACATTAGCCCACTGCTCCACCAAGGCTGTTAATTAATGCAAAGTCAATTTCTTCTAGCAAATTTGATTTCTTAAGACAAAGAGGAGGGTGGGCTTCTGTCCTTCACACTTCATGGTATACTCAGTGGTGGGATTCAGCCAGTTCACACCAGTTCTGCAGAACCGGTAGCTAATTTTTTTGTTGCCCAGGCCCAGAATGGACTTCTGGAAGTGGCATCCACACAGAGAACCGGTTGTTCACATATCTGAATCCCACCACTGGGTATACCTATCCTTACACAAAGCAGAAACACAGGAATGGTAACTCAATGTACTTCAAAATTCTTTGTTCCAGACGAGAAACCACACTATTATTGCAAAGTGTTCCTAGTTCTTAAAGTTTTAGACAGTGTGGCTGCGTTTTCACCGCCCTGAGTCCTTCGGGAGAAGGGCGGTATAGAAATCAAATTATTAAATTAAATTAAAACAGGTAAGTGTTCATCATTTGTGAGCAATTAGTTATTTGAAGTAGTTCAAAAGTCTGTGTGGCAGCATTTGTAAGGCAATGTAAAGAATCCTTTATCATATCTTTTAAATTGTTTGGCACAGTCACTGGGATTGGCAACATGTCTGGTACCAGACTCTGGATATAGATAGTATATGGCTGACATTCTATTGCATATCAGTGTGTTTTGCCAACTGCTTTTAGAAGTTAATGTTGCAGAATGAACTTCCAGCTGACATGGAGAGAAAGTTCTTAATGAGCACAAATAAACTGATGAAAAACTATGGGTAGATACAGGACATCTTTTGTTGCGCCAACTTTAGTTTTCTACTTCCAGGCCCTTTCATAACAAACAATATGTTTGCTTTTTTTCATTGTTGTTCTGTGCAGCCCTTTCTTCAACAATAGCAGCAACCACAATTTGTTTGGGATTAAACCCTACTTGAACTTTTAGCCTGTGCTGAGAATCACAGAACTAGCTTTCCATAGAATGTAAAGATCAGAACTTTTCAGATATTCATGCTGTGTGTTGAAGGTGACTTATTTCTTTGTTTTTAGCATGTATATGGCCCCCAGCTCACTAAAATTACTCTGGGCAACATATTAAAAGGCAAATTACTAATACACACCCCCAACCCACAATAAATTAAAAAATAAACTAAAGCCCTAAAATGTTAAATAGACTACATTTAGTACTCCAGTCATCTGCAGTCAAAGATTGGAGAGGTTGAAGGACTTTCTTCCATTAGACTCCCTTTTAAACAATTCTGTGGAGTTGCAGTAAAAAGAATGGAAAATTGTCTCTCACACTTTGACAGTGTGGTTTAGTGGGTAAGGAACCAGGAGATGGTGAGTTCTAGTCCCACCTTAGACATGAAGCCATGTAGGTGTCCCTGGTGCCAATCTCTCTCTCTCTCTCTCAGCCCTGCAAAGTTGCAGGCAATGGTAAACCACTTCTGGAAAACCTTGTCAAGAAAACTGCAGGGACTTCTTCAAGCAATCCTTAGGAGTCAACACTGACTGAAAGGCAACTCCCCCCTCCCTAAAATAAAATAAAATAAAATAATAAAATAAAATAAAATAAAATAAAATAATAAAATAAAATAAAATAAAATAATAAAATAAAATAAAATAAAATAAAATAAATAAAATAAAATAAAATAAAATAATAAAATAAAATAAAATAAAATAAATAAAATAAAATAAAATAAAATAATAAAATAAAATAAAATAAAATAAATAAAATAAAATAAAATAAAATAATAAAATAAAATAAAATAATATATATATATTATATATATACTCTAGGGGCCGGTGCTCATCTCCGTTTCAGAGCTGAAGAGCCAGCGTTTGTCCGAGGACGTCTCTGTGGTCATGTGGCCAGCATGACTAGATGCCAAAGGCGCACGGAACGCTGTTACCTTCCCACCGTAGTGGTCCCTATTTTTCTACTTGCATTTTTACGTGCTTTCGAACTGCTAGGTTGGCAGAAGGTGGGATGAGTAACAGGCGCTCACTCTGTTACGCGGCACTCGGGATTCGACCCGCCAAACTGCCGACCTTCTGATCGACGAGCTCAGTGTCCTAACCCACTGAGCCACCACGTCCCATTATATATATATATATATATATATATATATATATATATATATATATATATATATATATATATATATATATATATATATATGTATGTATGTGTGTATATATATATATATATATATATATGTTTTCGTAGATTCTCGTGGGTGTCTGTATGTGTAGATCTAGAGTCTCGGGTTTCTTCCCGCGTTCCTTTCATCTTCAGAAAGTTGTGGCGACGTTTCGACGAAATCCCATCCGTCATCATCAGGCCGGAGTGTTTCTCCTGCTGCTACCAGGAGCAATGCATGGTCTGGCTGTTCTTTTCTTTCCAACTGCCGGTGGGGCTGTGTTCTGACTGGGAGGAGGCGTGGCTGCTTTCTGATTGGGTGGGGGTGTCCTCTGGCTGGGTGGAGGCGTGGTTGTCTTCTGATTGAGTGGAGGCGTGGCTGTCTTCTGATTGGGTGGATGCGTGGCTGTCCTCTGATTGGTTGGAGGCGTGGCCGTCCTCCGACTGGGTGGGGTGTGTTCTGAATGGGTGGGGTTCTTTGTTGTGTTGTAATATCCTGAGTGTTGTGACTTGGTGTCCTGAGGAGTGGGCTGTGTAGTGGCCTCCAGAGCTTTGGTTTGGCTCCGAGTTCGAGGACCTGCTATGTATCTCTGGTATGGGTCAGTCAGGTTCGTGTGTGCGTTCTTCTGCTTGGGTGATGGCCCTTTTGCTTGACTTGTTCTGTCTTCTGTGTGGGAGAGTTTTTGTTCTGGGTGTGGATGAGTCTTGCTGGGGCTGGTGGCATTTGGGGTTGTTTGTTGGTTTTTTAAATCCTTATTTGCTGAAATTCGTTTCTCTATCAATGCTGGTTTCCAAATGGCATGTAGGCGGGAGGTGTCGTCTCGCTTGTTCATACTGTCTGGGTGTTTTTCTATTTCAATGGCTTCTCTGATTATTCTGCTATTGAGATGTTCTATTTTGGCGATTGTTTTTGTACCTTCAAAATTGATGTTGTGTCCCGTAGTGTTTATGTGTTGTACTAGTGAGGATGTGTGATCTTTCTTCTGTACTGAGTTCTTATGTTCTTCTACACGTACCTCTATTCTTCTGTTAGTCTGTCCGATGTATGTTGCTGGACAGGAAGCACATGGGATTTGGTATATGCCCTGGTTTTCCAGTTCTATTTTGTCTTTGGGATTTCTCAGGATGGTTGATATCTTTCTGTCAGTGTTAAATGCGGTTTTGATGTTATGTTTGCGTAGTACTTTGCTGATTCTGTCGGTTGTTCCTTTTATGTAGGGCAAGATGGCTCGTCCATTGTTCTGTTCTTCTTCTTGGATGTTTTTCTGTTTCGGAGTCCCCTGCTGAATCATGTTGGTGATTTTGTTTTTTTGGAACTTGTTTGCTGTCAATATGTCTGTCAGGGTGTGTAGTTCTGTTTGTATATGTGTTTCATCTGCACGCACACACGAACCTGACTGACCCATACCAGAGATACATAGCAGGTCCTCGAACTCGGAGCCAAACCAAAGCTCTGGAGGCCACTACACAGCCCACTCCTCAGGACACCAAGTCACAACACTCAGGATATTACAACACAACAAAGAACCCCACCCATTCGGAACACACCCCACCCAGTCGGAGGACGGCCACGCCTCCAACCAATCAGAGGACAGCCACGCATCCACCCAATCAGAAGACAGCCACGCCTCCACTCAATCAGAAGACAACCACGCCTCCACCCAGCCAGAGGACACCCCCACCCAATCAGAAAGCAGCCACGCCTCCTCCCAGTCAGAACACAGCCCCACCGGCAGTTGGAAAGAAAAGAACAGCCAGACCATGCATTGCTCCTGGTAGCAGCAGGAGAGACACTCTGGCCTGATGATGACGGATGGGATTTCGTCGAAACGTCGCCACAACTTTCTGAAGATGAAAGGAACGCGGGAAGAAACCCGAGACTCTAGATCTACACATATATATATATATATATATATATATATATATATATATATATATATATATATATATATATATATGTATATATATATATATATATGTATATATATATATATATATATATATATATATATATATATATATATATATATATATATATATATATATATGTTTTCATAGATTCTCGCGGGTGTCTGTATGTGTAGGTCTAGAGTCTCGGGTTTCTTCCCGCGTTCCTTTCATCTTCAGAAAGTTGTGGCGACGTTTCGACGAAATCCCATCCGTCATCATCAGGCCGGAGTATTCCTCCTGCTGCTTTCAGGAGCAATGCGTGGTCTGTCTGTTCCTTTCCTTCCAACTGCCGGTGGGGCTGTGTTCCGACTGGGTGGAGGCGTGGCTGCTTTCTGATTGGGTGGGGGTGTCTTCCGACTGGGTGGAGGCGTGGTTGTCTTCTGATTGAGTGGAGGCGTGGCTGTCTTCTGATTGGGTGGATGTGTGGTTGTCTTCCGATTGGTTGGAGGCGTGGCTGTCTTCTGATTGGGTGGGGTGTGTTCTGAATGGGTGGGGTTTTTTGTTGTGTCGTAATATCCTGAGTGTTGTGATTTGGTGTCTTGGGGAGTGGGCTGTGTAGTGGCCTCCAGAGCTTTGGCTTGGCTCCGAGTTCGAGGACCCGCCATGCATCTCTGGTATGGGTCAGTCAGGTTCGTGTGTGCGTTCTTCTGCTTGGGTGATAGCACTTTTGCTTGACTTGTTCTATCTTCTGTGTGGGAGAGTTTTTGTTCTGGGTGTGGATGAGTCTTGCTGGGGCTGGTGGCATTTGGGGTTGTTTGTTGGTTTTTTAAATCCTTGTTTGCTGAAATTCGTTTGTCTATCAATGCTGGTTTCCAAATGGCATGTAGGCGGGAGGTGTCGTCTCGCTTGTTCATACTGTCTGGGTGTTTTTCTATTTCAATGGCTTCTCTGATTATTCTGCTATTGAGATGTTCTATTTTGGCGATTGTTTTTGTACCTTCAAAATTGATGTTGTGTCCCGTAGTGTTTATGTGTTGTACTAGTGAAGATGTGCGATCTTTCTTCTGTACTGAGTTCTTATGTTCTTCTACACGTACCTCTATTCTTCTGTTAGTCTGTCCGATGTATGTTGCTGGACAGGAGGCGCATGGGATTTGGTATATGCCCTGGTTTTCCAGTTCTATTTTGTCTTTGGGATTTCTCAGGATGGTTGATATCTTTCTGTCAGTGTTAAATGCGGTTTTGATGTTATGTTTGCGTAGTACTTTACTGATTTTGTCGGTTGTTCCTTTTATGTAGGGCAAGATGGCTCGTCCGTTGTTCTGTTCTTCTTCTTGGATGTTTTTCTGTTTCGGAGTCTGCTGCTGAATTATATTGGTGATTTTGTTTTTTTGGAACTTGTTTGCTGTCAATATGTCTGTCAGGGTGTGTAGTTCTGTTTGTATATGTGTTTCATCTGCAAGGCGTCTGGTTCTTGTTATTAGTGTTTTGGCTACTGAATTTATTTGTGCTGGGTGATGATGTGATTGCGCATTGAGGTAACGGTTGGTGTGTGTTTTCTTTCGGTAGACTGTGTGTCCTAGGGTGCCGTTTTGTTTTTTGTATATAAGTACATCCAGGAAAGGTAACTGGTTGTTTGTTTCAATCTCCATGGTGAATTTTATTTTGGGATGTAGGCTATTCAGGTGTGTTAGGAAGTTTTCTAGCTCCTTTCTTCCGTGGGGCCAGATCACGAAGGTGTCACCCCCACCCAATCAGAAAGCAGCCACGCCTCCACCCAGTCGGAACACAGCCCCACCGGCAGTTGGAAGGAAAGGAACAGACAGAACCATATATATATATATATATGTATATATGTATATATATATGTATGTATATATATATATGTATATATATATATACATATTAAGTATTTGTCAAGGCTTTTTGAATATATATCTCCCAAAGGACTCGGGGCGGTGTACAGGGCAGTTAAAACACAATATACAAAGTTAAAAATAAATTAAATTAAATTAGCTCCAATAAATAAATCACATTCTAAAAATTTAAAATTCCAATCCCTCAGTCCAGGCCGGCAAGCTCAAATAACCAAGTTTTCAGGTCGCGGCGAAAGGAGCGAAGGTCGGGAGCTGTCTGGAGCTCAACAGGGAGCTGGTTCCAGAGGGCAGGCGCGCCCACAGAGAATGCTCTCCCCCTGGGGGCCGCCAGTCGGCATTCCCGGGCCGACGGCACCCTGAGGAGGCCCTCTCTGTGGGAGCACACAGGACGATGGGAAGTTGACGCCGGCAGAAGGTGCTCCCATAAATAATCCAGACCCATGCCATTTAGGGCTTTATAGGTCATCACCAGCACCTTGAATCTCACCCGGAGGGCAACTGGAAGCCAATGCAGCTCGCGGAGCAGAGGTGTTATATGGGAGTATCGGAAGACCCCCATCACCACTCGTGCGGCCACATTCTGCACCAGTTGGAGCCTCCGAGTGGTCCTCAAGGGCAGCCCCATGTAGAAAGCATTGCAGTAGTCAATCCGAGAGGTCACGAGTGCATGAGTGACTGTACGTAGGGCATCTCGGTCCAAATAGGGCCGCAACTGGTGCACCAGGCAAACCTGGGCAAAAGATCCCCTGGTCACAGCTCCTATATGATCTTCTAAACTGAGCTGTGAATCAAGGAGGACACCCAAGTTGCGAGCCCTATCTACGGGGGGTAACACCTCACCCCCCATAGTTAAAGATGGAATAAACTGGGTAACCCGAGATGCCGGTATGTACAGCCACTCGGTTTTGTCGGGATTAAGACAAAGCATGTTCCTCCCCATCTAGACCCTCACTGCCTCCAGGCACCGGGACATCACGGCGAGGGCATCACTGGGTTGATTTGGGGTGGAAATGAAAAGTTGGGTATCATCAGCATACTGATGATACCCCACCCCAAAACCACGAATGATCTCACCCAGTGGCTTCATATAGATGTTGAACAGGAGGGGCAAGAGGACCGACCCCTGAGGGACTCCAGAAACGAGAGGCCTTGAGGCCAACCTCTGCCCCCCTGCCAACACCGGCTGCGAATGACCCAGGAGGTAGGAGGAGAACCACTGTAAAACAGTGCCACCCACTCCCAACCCCCTGACGCGCTGCAGTAAGATACCATGGTCGATGGTATCAAAAGCCGCTGAGAGGTCTAATAGGACTAGGACAGAGGAACAACCCCTGTCCTGAGCCCGCCAGAGATCATTCACCAGCGTGACCAATGCCGTCTCCATGCTGTACCCGGGCCTAAAACCCGATTGGTAGGGGTCCAGATAATCAGCTTCCTCTAGGAACAGAGGGAGCTGATGTGCCACCACACTCTCAACAACCTTCACTAAAAAGCGAAGGTTGGAGACCGGACGATAGTTGTTCAAAATAGCCGGGTCCAGGGCAGGCTTCTTGAGGAGGGGCCTCACCACCGCCTCCTTCAAGGCAGCAGGGAAGCTACCCTCCCTCAAAGAAGCAGTTATTACTGCCTGGAGCGAGCCTCGTGTCCCCTCCCGAGCTGCATATACCAGCCAGGAGGGGCACAGGCCCCAGGATCCTGTCCACCTCTTCCAGAGTCACAGGGTCGAATTCTTCCCAGATAATGTTCCCAAGACTGCTCGTCTCCCCCCCGTCAGACTCTGCCCAGTTGGAGTCCAGACCGGCCCAAATCTGAGCGATTTTGTCTGCCAGATGTTGACTAAACTCCTCGGCTCGACCTTGCAAGGGCTCCTCCCTCACCTCCTGATTAAGGAGGGAGCAAGTCACCCTAAACAGGCCAGCCGGGCGATTATCTGCGCACGCGATGAGGGCAGCGAAGTAGTTGGACTTCGCTGCCTCCATCGCTGTGAGATAAGACCTTGTAAAGGTTCTTAACCGCAATCGGTCAGATTCAGACCGGCTGGATCTCCAACAGCTCTCTAGGCTCCATCTCCGACGCTTCATCTCCCGGAGCTCCACGGAAAACTATGGAGCCAGCTGGGATCTGCGCTGAGACAGGGGCTGCATGGGCACAATGCGGTCAAGTGCCTCCATGGCTGCCCTTTCCCAGGCTTCCACTAAGGCATCGACCGGGCTGTGAGCGAAGATGGCAGGCACAGGTCCAAGGGCCACCTGGAACCGTTCAGGATCCATTAGGTGCCTGGGGCGGAACCACCTGGTCGGTTCCGCAACCCAGTGATGGGGGGTGGCAAAACGGAAGGCCAGCCGTAGGAGGTGATGATTGGTCCATGACAGGGGTGTAATAACTGGAGATCCCCCTCCCAGATCATCAAGCCACCGTCCAGATAAAAAGATAAGATCAAGTGTGTGACCTCCCCCATGAGTCGGGCCCTGAATTACTTGGGTCAGGTCCATGGCCGTCATGGAGGACATGAACTCCCAAGCCAACCCTGACGAGCCTCCCAGGGACGGCAGGTTGAAGTCCCCCAGAACCATAAGTCTGGGGAACTCAACTGTCAGCCCAGAGAGGATGTCGAGGAGCTTGGGCAGGGCTGCTGCTACACAGGTAGGCGAGAAATACGCCAGCAACAAACCCAACTGAGCCCCAGGGCCACATCTCAGGAGGAGCGACTCACACCCGAGTATCTGAACAACGGTAGCCTCCTGCGGGCATAAGGTCTCCCTTACAACCACCGCAACACCCCCGCCCCTTCCCCCAGCCTGGGGCTGGTGAAGCACACGGAAACCTGGTGGGCAAAGTTCAGTCAGAGGGACACCTCAGATCCGCACGCTCCTCTTCAACCAACTCTCGAATAAGAGGTGCCTTATTAACTACTGATCTGGCATTAAAGTACACCAGCCTGAGCTCAGGGGCCTGCTCATCCCCGCTCCCGGAAACACGGGTCAAATCTGGGGGGTCGGAGCACACCACCGCTTGAAGATAGCGGGGGTGCGCTCCCGAATGTTGATACGCCCCCCCCGTGCAGCCACCTGCTGCCATTCCCAATCATCGTGGGGATCCGCAACCCCACCCCCCAGTCCGGAGACCCGGCAGCGCCCAACCCAAGCCCCCTCCCACCGCGACCTGTCACAAGCCTGGACTGAACATCGGTTGGTGGAAGCCCCCCAAATTCCAACCCAAACCACAATCTAACCCTCCCCCTTAACACCTTAAAAAATTTAGATAAAAAACAAATCAGGGGCCTCTTCCTAGAAATAGACCGAAGACCCCAATCCATGCCCAACCATCTCTCAGGGTCCCAACAAGTGGGCCCGTCATCAAGAGGAGGAGTAGAAAAGAAGGTGGGTCACATCCAGGAAGGGGGGCACCCCTGAGGGTGCACAAGTCCGTGCCCGTATAACATAGGCGAGCCATAAATAACCATGTAGGTTCAGCAGAAGGCAGTCGGGTGTTAAATAAGATGGTATAAAATCAGAAGGAGTGTTTGAGTCCAAAACCACCAATCCAGCTCCACTCTCACTTGAGCTGGATACCACACACACACACACACACACACACATGCTAAACTCTTTGCAAGTGATTTAGGAAGAAAGATTATGCTTCTTTCCCAATATGGTAATAAGCCCAAATTGGGTTTTTTAAAAATTATACTTATAAAAGAAAAAGGTATAAACTGCATTTTACCACGTTACTTTGACTTGATCAAAAGATTAAAGTGGCCAGTATGCTTCTGTATATCTTAGAAATTTGAACTTTTCTTTCACTGGCTATGTCTATGGGTTTCATAATTTCTATATCTCTGCATAAAATATTTATCTATCTGACAACAATGATCAACTAACCAAATGAGAATTGTCGTTTCAACATCAGAAGTTCAGCTTTTCAGTCAACCTATATCAAAACTGAAAACTGGGCTAAATACAGAATGTTGACTGTTAATCTAAAAGTTATAGGAATAGTATGAAATAAATAGATGTACAGTAGTAAGAAAATTCCAAGCATAGAATTCCCATCACCAGAAAAATTGAGTAGGTTGTATTCTTCTGTTTTACTTTTGGAAGAACTACACAAAACTGACTCTTCCATTTAAAAACAGTGTGGCTTTTTAAAAACAAGGTCTTGTGTAATTCAGCAGGTCTTTGACAAATAATGTTCATTGTGCAAATAATCAGTTCGTGTGAAAATGGCCACATGTATTTTGAAATTATAATCATGTATTCTTATTGCTGTTTAGTATCTGATCACATCAAAACCATGTGATTTCATTTACTAGCATTCAGTGATGGACGTCATAATCTTAATTGATTAGATTGCTCTAAAATCAGAAAGTAGCAGCAGTGAAATAGAAAAAACGTAGAGCCCTAAACTAGAAATGTAGTCTTTGAATCTATTGCAAGGGGGAAATGTGCATGTGGTAGTGATGGACAACAACTCTTTCAGTCCTGAACTTTGTGTGAACTTCCCCAAGTCACATTTCCTGAGCTTATACAGGAAGCTAAATGGACTTGTTAAAATGTGTTTTGGGGAATATCATCTTTTCCAAAAAAAATTAACCAGTGAGCATTACAATGAAAGCATCCAAAGAAAACAGCTAACCAGAAATTAGATTAATGAATGACTTGAAAATGTGTACTTAGCTAAGTGAAAAATGACTTATCTATCTATATACTAATAAATCTCCTGTATCTGTTTGATTGCAATCTTCAACTGGGTAAAAGAATGCAACATATGGCAACAATAGCAATAGAACTTAGACTTATATATCACTTCATAGTGCTTTACCACCATCTCTAAGTAGTTTTTACAGAGTCAGCATATCACCCCCATCAATCTGGGATCATCATTTTATCAACCTCAGAAGGATGGAAGGCTGAGTCAACCTTGAGCCTCTTTTATAGTCATAAAGCTTGTGAATAAGTCAAATATTTACAACTCATGATGGCTGAGGGATATCACCAGAGAGAAAGGCCATTGTATGAATCAGCTCTATGAAATAATGATGGTGGATTGCAACATATGGCAACAATAGCAATAGAACTTAGACTTATATATCACTTCATAGTGCTTTACCACCATCTCTAAGTAGTTTTTACAGAGTCAGCATATCACCCCCATCAATCTGGGATCATCATTTTATCAACCTCAGAAGGATGGAAGGCTGAGTCAACCTTGAGCCTCTTTTATAGTCATAAAGCTTGTGAATAAGTCAAATATTTACAACTCATGATGGCTGAGGGATATCACCAGAGAGAAAGGCCATGTATGAATCAGCTCTATGAAATTATGATGGTGGATTGCAACATATGGCAACAATAGCAATAGAACTTAGACTTATATATCACTTCATAGTGCTTTACCACCATCTCTAAGTAGTTTTTACAGAGTCAGCATATCACCCCCATCAATCTGGGATCATCATTTTATCAACCTTAGAAGGATGGAAGGCTGAGTCAACCTTGAGCCTCTTTTATAGTCATAAAGCTTGTGAATAAGTCAAATATTTACAACTCATGATGGCTGAGGGATATCACCAGAGAGAAAGGCCATTGTATGAATCAGCTCTATGAAATAATGATGGTGGATTGCAACATATGGCAACAATAGCAATAGAACTTAGACTTATATATCACTTCATAGTGCTTTACCACCATCTCTAAGTAGTTTTTACAGAGTCAGCATATCACCCCCATCAATCTGGGATCATCATTTTATCAACCTCAGAAGGATGGAAGGCTGAGTCAACCTTGAGCTTCTTTTATAGTCATAAAGCTTGTGAATAAGTCAAATATTTACAACTCATGATGGCTGAGGGATATCACCAGAGAGAAAGGCCATGTATGAATCAGCTCTATGAAATAATGATGGTGGATTGCAGGAATTTCAGAATGACATGCAGAACAACAGAATTCCTATTACAAAGATATTGTCTGATAGGAGAAGAGGTTTTACTTCAGGTAGTTTCTTCAATGAGAAGAAGCATGTCTTTGTATTGCTTCAACGAGAGAGAGAGAGAGAGAGAGAGAGAGAGAGAGAGAGAGAGAGAGAGAGAGAGAGAGAGAGAGAGAGAGAGAGAGAGAGAGAGAGAGAAATGAGAAATTCCTAACAAGAATTCAGCTGTGAAGGGACAGAAAAAAGTGATGTTACTGATGTTTGACCATAATAAATGTTTGACTTGATTTATTTTGGTTGTACTATGTATTATTTTTCCAATTTTTAAAAGTTGTTGTTGTTAGTTGCCAACTTGTGTCCGACCCATCGCAGCCCCATGGACAACGTTCCTCCAGGCCTTCCTGTCCTCTACCATCTTCTGGAGTCCGTTTAGGCTCACACCTACTGCTTCAGTGACTCCATCCAGCCAGCTCATTCTCTGTTGTCCCATTCTTCTCTCGCCCTCAACCTTTCCCAGCATTAGGCTCTTCTCCAGTGAGTCCTTTCTTCTCATTAGGTGGCCAAAGTATTTGAGTTTCAACTTCAGGATCTGGCCTTCTAAAGAGCAGTCAGGGTTGATCTCCTCTAGGACTGACCGGTTTGAACGCCTTGCAGTCCAAGGGACTCGCAGGAGTCTTCTCCAGCACCATAGTTCAAAGGCCTCAATTCTTTGGTGCTTAGCCTTTCTTATGGTCCAACTTTCACAGCCATACATTGCAACTGGGAAGACCATAGCCTTGACTATATGCACTTTTGTTGGCAGGGTGATGTCTCTGCTTTTTAGTGTGCTGTCTAGATTTGCCATGGCTTTCCTCCCCAGGAGCGAGCGTCTTTTAATTTCTTGGCTGCAGTCCCCATCTGCGGTGATCTTGGAGCCCAGAAAATAAAATCTGTCACTACCTCTATTTCTTCCCCATCTATTTGCCAGGAATTGAGAGGGCCAGATGCCATGATCTTGGTTTTCTTAATTTTAGTTTCAACCCAACTTTTGTACTCTCCTTCTTCCCTCGCAACAAGAGGCTCTTTAGTTCCTCTTCACATTCTGCCATTAGAGTGGTATCATCTGCGTTTTAAAAGTAGTGATTGCAAAATACAGGAAAAAGAACCTTATAAAGTAGAATACAGTATTTTGAATCTGAAAATGCTAAACTTGACTTTGACCTTTCCTTTTGTGCTCAACCAATATTTTATTAATTATTTAATTTGAATTAACTGATTGTCATGATCGTTTGCATTCGAACATACCTTTCACACATTCAACATCTTGACTTTAATACAAATGTTTCTTATTGGAAGTCCATGCCGAAAGAAATGGTCTCTCTGCGTGTCATAATTTGACCTTTTAATTGTTGTTGTGGGTTGTTGTTGTTTTTACTGTTTGTAGACTAGTTTTACTATTTGTTCTTGGATTTTTCTTCTTGCTTTTTTCTTTTCACCTGGGCCTGTCATCCTTTGCTGACTTATTAGCAGAAAGAATGAAATAAAAATATTAATATTAAATAATAAATCACACTTCTCCTATCCAGGAGGAAGATACCCTTGATATAACCCTTGTCTTTTTTTAAGAACAGTAGTTCTTGTCCTTTTCTAGATTTTCTATATTGACTCTACTGCCTGTGTGCAGAGACATTCATAAACTGCCTATTTGCCAAGATTTAAATGCCTAACCTTTCTAATGGCACAAGGGATTGAACTATGGTTCTTGAGAGAGGTTATTAAGCTACCGTGCCAGTTATGCTTAATTTTTGAGACTCAGAAGTAAAGTGTGCACTGTAGCCAACATTCCTCTTTGCTCAGCTCAGCATTTTTTTTTTTAATGTCAACAATTAAGAGTTGCCAGGAAGGAGTGCCACAATCAAAAGGAAGTCTTCAGCTCAGAACAAAATAATGAGGTATTAATGAAGCATGCTCAAAACTTTTCCACATGGTTTTCCTTCTAAGAATGGCTTGTTTTCATTTTTATTTAGCCCCCTAACACTGCCCCTTTAAAGAAGCTACTCTGATAGTAATGGAGTAATAATATTTTCAGAAAATCAGAGTGATTTTTTTTTTTTTGGTCTGTTAAATTTCCCCTTCCATCAGTGGCAAACAATTCTTGTTGAAATTTGAGGCGATGGTGCTTTTTTTCATCTGTTATTTCCCACTCTTTAAAAAAGAGACTACCAAATGTGGTCATTGACAAATAGTAGGAGAATTCTTGGTTAATAATGATACCATGAAACATAGCCCTGTCAGACGAACACCATTCAGGGGTGTTAAACTGCTGGCCCATGGGCCGGATGCCTCACATGGAAGCCGCGCCAACCCCATTGCCGGCAATGGCAAAACTGTCCCGATACATCGCGCGATGTCTCGTGATGTTGCGAGTTTGACATGTCTGCAAGATAAAGTGAAGAGCTTCTGTGCTGCTCACCTGCCCATATGCCTACAGGTAGTTCTCGACTTATTCATTTAGTGACTGTTAGCAGCGGCAGCAGACTGTTGGCACTGAAAAAAGTGACATGGCCGATTTTCACACTTGTGACTGTTGCAGCAGCCTCATGGTCACATGATCAAAAGTTGGATGCTTGGCAACTGGCATGTATTTATGGCAGTTGTAATATCCCCAGGGTCATGTGTTCACCTTTCATTATTTTATTTATTTTTATTTATTTATTTTATTTTAATTCCATTTATATCCCGCCCTTCTCCGAAGACTCAGGGCGGCTTACAAGCTTAGCAGTAGCCTTCATTCTATGTATATGCCTGCTTATTAGGGCTTTCATACACCCCCCAAGCGGCATTATTACAAAGTCAGCTTATTGCCCCCAACAATCTGGCTCCTCATTTTACCTACCTCGGAAGGATGGAAGGCTGAGTCAACCTTGAGCCTGGTGGGATGCGAACCTGCACTAATTGCAGGCAGCTGGTGTTACTTAAGGAGGCATTAGCCCACTGCTCCACCAAGGCTCAATTTCATGACTTTTTGACAACCAAAGTCAAGGGAGAAGCCAAATTCACTTCACCAAGCTACTACCTTAACAATTGTAGTGATTTACTTAACAGTTGGGGCAAGAAAGATCTTAGCAATGAAAATTTTTGGCCTCCAGTGTGGTTGTAAGTCAAATTTAATTTAATTTAAATAAAGAAAAAAGAAGAAGGTGAAAATAAGGACAAGAAGACAATTGTGGATCCTATTTAGGATTGTCTTGCTTCAGTTTTGCCCCCATTTTCACAAATGGATGTAAAATGAAAGCAGTGGAATGGTTGGAGACTGAACTGATTTTAGCTAAACTAAACTAAACTGTAGGTCAGGAGTCTTCAAACTTGGCAACTTTAAGACTTGTGGACTTCAATTCCCAGAATTTCTCAGCCAGCCCTGAGAAATGCTGTAGGTAAATACAATTGCAATCTCCCTATACATTGTTTTGCATTCACCTGTTTTTTAGGTGGTTCCAATGAACACCAAAGTGGTACGGTATGTTACCACACCAACATCATAATCATTAAATGTACTTTCCACAAACAGAACATAATCCAAACTTTTCTTTTGAATCTATCATCTACAGATCTACCTCTGGCCCAACTTTCTTTTACACGTGGGCCTCAACAGTTCATTTATTTATTTATTTATTTAATTAAATTTAGTTATTTAATTAAATTTAATTAAATTTAGTGACTATTCAAAGTTACAATGGCCCTGAAAAAGGGGTTTATGGCCATTTTTCATACTTATGGCTATTGCAGCATCCCCATGGTCATGTGATCAAAATTTGGATGCTGGGCAACTGATTCATATTTATGATGGTTGTAATGTCCCAAGGTCATGTTGATAGATTTTTGCAAATTTCTGACAAGCAAAGTCAATGGGGAAGCCAGATTCACTTAACAATCATGTTACTAACTTAACAACTGCAGTGATTCACTTAACAACTGTGGCAAGAACGGTCGTAAAATGGGGCAAAACTCTCTTAACAAATGTCTCACTTAACAACATAAATTTTGGGTTGATAAGTCTGGGACTCCCTGTATTTACATAAACATACTCAAGAAATGCCCATAAGTTCCGAGTTAGAATATTTTGCATGATGCAGATTAAGAAATCAAACATTATTTTACATGTTTATTTTACAGTTTTATATTACGTTTTACATTCTGGTTTTTTTTTCTTAACTTAAAAAAAATTGATACAAAAAAACTTGAAGAGCCCTGCTTTATTCGATCTTCAATGTTATTTTTCACCTCCTCGCCTATGGACTCTTAATATTCACTTCACTGAGTGTTTTTGGAACATCTCCCTTTTTATTGCTGTGTTTTATTCTACAGCTGTAAACCTCAGAATATCTCTCGCCAAAAGCTTTCAGTACCTCCCCTGGAATGTGACAGGGTATTGTTTGGGGCAACTTCAGGACAATGGACATAGTGATGAATATGTAGAATAAATTGTCATTCTCATCTGGACATTGGCATCCTGAATTCTCAGCAAGGGGGCCATAATTGGTCCCATCCTTGTTGGCCTTTCATAAGATTTTAAAAACTTGACTTGGTACCTGAACCTACGGCCCTGGGCATGGGTTACAGCCTGTTTCCTAGATGAATGGATGATAGGTTAGGTCCTATCTAGCTGCTATGTATTTTTGTTTTTGTTTCCTGTTATGTATTTTGTATTTTTATTTTGTTTATTGTAAGCTGCCTAAAAGTGAGATGGGTCTCTAAATCAATCAAATAAATAAATAAATAGAATACATAAGAGGGATTTGTTCAAGAGTTTTGGATCTGTCTTTTTGCTCAAGACCTATTTTATTTGCCTTTATTTGTTTTCTCTCCCACTATTCTCTACTTTCAGTGAGTAAGTCTCTCTGGAACATGACTGAAAATTCTTGAGAGGAACAATTTTGCAAAGTGGCTTGTCTCCACTCCAAGAGAGAAGACATGTAAGCTCTTGGGTTGTGTGGTAAAGCTAATAGTAATACTGTGAGATTGCAGAAATGCAATTATTAAAATTGGGGGGGGGAAAAACGTAATAAAATCATGATGTCATGGCTAACTCTGAATCCTATTCCAGAGATTAAAGGGGAGAAATAATGACTATAAAGGAACAATGCCAATGAAGCTATGCAATGAACTGCTTCGGTTTCTAAAAAGGGGGAGTGAGGGAAGCACAGCAATTGAGATTGAAAAGCTGATGATAGAGACTCAATAACGTTTCCTCTATGTGAAACATAGAGTGAAGGAATAAAGTTCCTCATGATTAATATAAATCCCATTCCATCCCCCAAATTCAGAATTAGGAAAAAAAATACGTAGATTCTTCAAATTTCTTCTGCTGACAACTTTTTTTTTTGGAAAGATATAAAGATCAGGGATTCAAAGGTGAAAAAGATGACACTCACCCAGCTGGGATCTGCCAGAAAAATCTAACAAAAACCACACAGGGGAATGCAAATGAGTATAAATTTTTCCATTCCCCACCATCCAGTCAGAGCTGAAGAAGCTTCTTGGATGAGAAGCGAAACATCTTCAAAGGAAAACAATAAAGTCCAGTTGCCTCCTGAAAAAGCACCTTTGGACATACAGGAGAGATTTTAGAGAAAGGATTTTTGGGTTAGGGTCATAAGAGTTCAGTACTTGAGACGTTCATAGAATATTTGCGATCATACTTGATCATAGTGGTCAAGGAAAAAAACTGGGCAAGGAAAACTAGGAGGGTGATAAATCAGGAATTCCCACAGCAGTGTATCCATTAGGTGCAAATCATTAACAGTTTCATCATAAAGCTTTCCTGTGTCCCTGTTGTGATTCAGGGTCAGCCTGTGGGTTCGGCAGTTGGGTCGGACGATTCAGAGGAGGAGGAGGGGGGTGTTGGAGAGCTTGCTGAGAATAATATTGAGGCTCCACAGAGCCCTCAGCCAGGCCCCTCCCATCTGGTCATGACGCAGACCCAGCTGTGTGAGCCTGACAGCGTGGATGAAGATGGCCCACAGCTGGCCCTGTTCAAGGACGCCCGACGCAGGAGGCAGTCAATCAGGAGTAAATAGAGAAAGGCAATGGGGCACCTCGGAAGGAGGCAGAGAGATGCCGTGCCCTGAACTGTTTAAAAGGGGAATGTGTGGGAGGGCTGGTTTGCTGAAGGCAACCATTTGAATAGCTCCTGTTTCATGGTTCGTGTTTGCTCTCTTTGCTCTGTTTGCTGTTTTATGTTAATAACTTTGGCAGGCTTAGTTCCAGCCTCTTGCCTTCTTGTAAAGGGGTTGTCCCTGCCTTTTCTGCAGGGCGGGTAGCAAGCTGGTACAGAACAGTCCCCTACTATTGTCTTAGAGACCTCACTAACTGATCAGCCTAACGAGGAGCTGTATTTGTACCCTATACGTAACTGAGCCAGTTGCTCTATTGATCCATTTATTTATTCCCTAGTACCAGCAGCACGTCGAAACTTCGAATTTATTTTCTAAACCCTTCAAGATGACTGAGAAGATGTCACAATCAATTTTCCCCAATCAGATGGAGAAATGGGAGAAATGCTTGGGAGAGTGTGGTTCATCCAAATTCAAGGCTTGTTTGAGGTTAAAGTAAAGTAAGTCTGATCTAGTTTCCAGGATTAGTCAATTGGGTTAATGTCATCACATGACACACACAGTCCTTTCCTTGATCTTGTTAAGTGTTAAGAGAACTTCAGGGTAATTGAACCCAGGTGGTCTTGGGGGAATCAAAATGCTGGTGGTATGTGATCTCCAGTAAGCAACCACAAAGCTGATTCCCTGTGGAATCAGCTTCCAGTTGAGCTTCGGATGGCTCCCGACCTTCGCTCGTTTCGCCGCGACCTGAAGACTTGGTTGTTTGAACAGGCTGGCCTGGACTGAGGGATTGGAGTTTAGAGTTATATTTTAAATTTTTTAAATTTTAGAATGTATTTATTACTTAGGGCTATTGATTTAATCTTATTTTAATTTTTATATCTTGTGTGTTGTTAGTGTTTTTTGCCCTGTACACCGCCCCGAGTCCTTGGAGAGGGGCGGTATATAAATCTAATAAAATAAATCAAATAAATAAATAGATATGTTTCTTGGATAGAGAAGAGATGGACTTTGAAGGTATAAGCAACCTTATTAGCCAAATCACTTGTGTAAACAAGATTATCCCTCCTAAATCTTTCCTTTAATTTTTTTTTAAAGTATGCATCTCATATTGTGAAGTGACGTGAGATACAATTTCCATAGAGAGTAAGATGACTTTAATGGCATTATGCAAGAACCATTACTCAGGCAAGAATGGCTGAAGCATTTTTAAGGTCTAGCCCAAGGTAACGTTCAGAATCAGCTCAGGCACCTTCTGAGGAAACACCTCCCTAATTCACTGAAGTATAAGAAGGAAGGGGAAGTACAGTGCAATCCAATTTGGAAGATTCTGTCATTATAGTCCATCTCAATAAAAGTAGTTTTTGATTTCCTGGGTTCCTACTCTCTTCGACTAGTAGGGCTGACAGATTCTACCTGTCACCATTTCTGAGAATTGTGTTCACTTGGAATTTTCAAAACGTAGATGCACAAAAATTTAAATAGATGTAAGGGAGCTTCTTGAGAAGTTTCTTGGCAGAAGTTTTCCTTTGAGAGTCTTCTGAATCTTCTGCTAAAGTTTTCAACTTTATGTATTGAACATGCAGGCAACCTATACTTCAGACATCAAGGATTCTTGAATTCAATGGGAGTTTCGTTTGCACAAGAAAAAGACAAACAGAGGTCCATCAAAGTACCAAATTACAGAGTTCATAATCGTAGCTGTTTTGCTTTGTATCTGAAAAATAACTTTTAGAAATTATTATTTTGCCAGGATGTAATGCATACGATTTTTTTTACATCATGGGTTTTCATTATAGCTATACCAAGTGTTTGGGTCTATTTGTGTTGCACAAATAGATAGATTCATTTTAGGCACTGACAATTGGGTCAAACTTTTTTTTTACATATAGAGTGATTTTTCCCTTTTAAATATTTTGTAATCAGGAATAAGTTTTGATTGTGTCCTATTGGGTGCGCTCTCAAGGTAAGTTGAGAGTGTATCATGTATGGTCTCTGACATGCACACACTTTTCCTCATTCACACACACACACACACACACACACACACACACACACACACACACACACAAACTGTATGTGGACACACAGAGAGAGAATCACAGTAATAGTGGTAATAATAAGAATTGGCCTTTTGCCCAAGTTGTGTTTGTCTGGTGGGATTTGTAACATTCTGACCTCATGGACTATGCCGTAAGGAGAGAGCAGAGAGGTCTGGGGCAGAAGGCGTAGCTGTGTCAGGATCAGAGGCCTAATTGTCTGTTTCCTAGAAGTTTGAGTTATTGGCAGCTGCCATTACAGCCTCCTGTATCCTGTCACACAGCACAACCCACCAGCCTGTGCTAATTGCAGTGGCCTTTTCATCAAGGAAGATCACCCAGCAAACCTCCAAGAGCTGTCTCTCCATTAGTACAGGCGGCAAGCCTGTAGATTAGCTTGGCTACTTGCGTATGATTGGACTGTCATATGGTTATGATTTGTTCAAGTTTAGAGCATTTAGCAGATAGCCTTTGCTCCTCTCATTGTACCTGCATCCTCTAACCTGCCTGCCCCTATCATTTAAGAGGGTGCTGTAGCTTTTCAAAGTTCAGCAATGCACAATTGCAGGCAGGCAACTGGTCTCTGACAAGAGATCAATACTGTCCTTCCAAATGCTGAAGTCAAGCTGCTGGGTCTGTCAGAGGGATGTGTGCTGTAATTGGATCATGGATGCAACGAGTCATCGGCGTCTGCCTTCAGCATTGTCACAGCTGTCAGATGTCATCCCTTTGTACAGCTGTCACTGCGGGAGGGTGGTGGCTCTCTTTCTTCCCCTCCCTCTTCCAAACCGATGCAAATGTCCACTTAGCAGATGAATATTGAAGATATTAGACACTTCTTTATGCCTTTATGCAAAATAAAGATCTGTGTCATCTGTGAATTTCATGGAAATAAGTTGCAATTTATTCACTGTGAGAAAAGGGAAGTGAAGCCTGTAAAAATGAGAAATTATTTGGTTCAGGCTATTAAAAAGAGAGGGAGAAGAAGGGAAAGATAGGGGAAAATATTTTACAGAATAAACAAAATAGGGGACTTTCCTCCCCCTCTAAGGCAAACAACTAACAGGTAAGTTTTTAATGACATAGTTGGAAAGTTACTTTTGTTTTAAAGAATGGATGAAATCTCTCTCTCTCTTTCTTTCCTATCTGAACAGTATAACTAAGCAAAACGTTCATTCCTCACACAACCGTATAGAAGAAAGTCACCTAATCTATGACGAGCTTTGATGAAGATTACTTTTCGAGATGCATCATTATATCAGAGGAACGGCATCCCAGAAAGGGGCTACGGTGGAGAAAGTTACATTTGGATCAGTAGACTAAATCCTTACAAAATGTATTCTGAATAACGTCCTGAAGAGTTGAAAAGAAATGGATATATCTGACACTTACTTTAAGGAACAGTTAACTGGACTGTTTAACAGGCAGATTAAAGGAATAAAGTTTTAGATAGAATTTTTTTTATTGCAAATTTTATTATTTAAAACTTTGGACAAAGTGTTAACGGTCTGACATTCCTTCTTGTCTACATTATTTTTGTATCTTATACACATATATACATTTTATGTACATATCATTTATATACAATTATACAATATTCAATCTTATCAACCACCTTATTCTAATAATGTGTGAAATCAGCATATCTCTATTTAGACCTTCCTTTCTGTTCCCACCATAGGTAAAACTTATTCCAAATTTTGTAATAATCTGACTGATCTTTATTTTTAATTTCCATAGTTAACTTGTCCATTTCTGCGCACGCCCAAATTTTATTTATTACTTCACTCTCGTCAGGTATTTCACTATTTTTCCATTAAGTTTTAGATAGAATTTTACAAAGACATTACAGTCTTTCCCTCTGGATTCTTTGCTCTTGCCCTTGATTCTGCGCTCTTATACTCAGCTTTTGTACTTGTAACTGGCATCATTATGCCTATAATGGCAATTAGCATTCTTTTCCAATTAACACTGGAAATAAGCCATATTACCACTTCATAAAGAAAGAAAGCAATATCCTATTTACCTCCTTTTGTGGAAGATTTGCATGTTATTTGACGAAATTCTGTATTACAGCCATCTCTCTTTACTGGATTATTATTCCTACTGGTTGCAGGAGAGCTGAAATCAGGTTGTGGAATTCTGCTTTCCTACTAAATTGAGGTTCAAGAAGAGACTGCTAATGTTTGAGCATTGTTTAAAAGAATATGATTTGAGCATTTGGCAGCTTTGCTTATGATTAAGAGATGAAGTAATTTTTGCCTGGGCTAAGGCTGCATTTCCTGAAAACAAGACACTCTCCCCGCCCCAACACACACACACACACACACACACACACACACCTGATCTGTCATCAACTGGGTAGCTTATGTGACCAGGGAGCATGCTGCTCATTTCCAAGATGTGACCCCAATACACAGTGGGCCTCCACAGAACCACTGAACCAACCCACAACATGTTTTCACTGTGCTGAATATCCTGGTGACATTTGGAGATGAAGTCATCTCTTCTGTTTCTACGGTTTTCTGTTTTTCCTTGAATGACTGAAGTTGCCTGATGAAAGTGCAATCCAACAGGAATAGAGAAAAAAAAATTACATGTGATTAAAAAGAGTAGAACAGTTGAAAGTAGATTTTTGGGAGGTCTTTTCTTTAAGGAGCATTCCTTTGTTGTCATGGTGGCTCAGAAGACTCATTCCCTAAAATCTCTAAAACAGGGGTCCCCAACCCCTGATCTGTGGACCAGTACCGGGCTGCAGCTTGCCAGCAACTGGTCCGCACAAACAAGCAAAGCCCAATCCATGGGATGCAGGCAGGACAACAAAACCACACACTCTCCGGTCCGTGAAAAACCTTTCTCCACGGAACCGGTCCCTGGTGCCCAAAAGGTTGAGGACCTCTGCTCCAAAAGGTTTCAGTTTGGGTTTTTATCTTTTAAAGTTGAGGGTAAACTTGGAATCAATTCACCCGTGAGTAGAGAATCATATCTACTCTCAGCCATCTAGCAAGTTACTTACTATTTAGTTACATTTAGCAAGGTAGGCATAAAAACAAGCTGGGTGACTTTGGGTCAATGACTCTAAACTCAACCCGCCTCACAGGGTTGTTGTGGGGAAAATAGGAAGATGAAGGAGTATTAGGTATGTTTGCCACTTACAAAGTGGTAAAGGAGGGGTTAAAATTAATAAACAAGTTATTTAATTAATTAATTTAATTTCCACGAGCTGTAATTATTTTTTTAAAGAATATATTTAACCATGTGACCACACTGGTCACATTGCTATTTAATATCTGTCCAAATGTCCTCACTAAGATAGCCCAGGAAGCTGTGAAAGAATTTTAATTCTTAAGTTTATGCCTTTTTGTTGAGCACTATAAAAAACACTGTGTAGTGTTTAAGGCATGTACGTTTGAAAAAAAAAGTCTTCAGGATGATTTATGTAAATGAGTCCAAGCAGTTCAGCTTTGATTCTCAATAACAAATATCATGTGGTTCCCACATACATCACATGAGAATAGTACATCATTTGTCGGGCTAGATACTATATTCCATATGTAAATTGTTAGCAATGATGTGCTCAGAAAAAGAGAGTTTATGTCTGTGCTACGAGACACAATTAAAAATTCCCAGCGCTGATTTATGAGAGTTTAAATGAATTTGAAATCTCTTTTGGGTAGGGCAAATAAGTGTTTTGTGATGTATTATTTTACAAAAAAAAAAGGAGGGGGAAGAAGAAAGAGAGACCATCGTTCTGGCTCATTTAATTTTGCGAGTGAATGATCTAAGATTAACTACAGACTAGTCAGTGCAGTTTAAAAGCTGAAAGCAATTTTCAGCCATCGATGGTAATGCCACATTTAGTCCACAAGCGAATGACTCTAAATGACTAAGCTGTAAGGTCTTTGTATATGGCCATAGGGCCTGATAAAGCCATAGGAACACAGTAAAAGCACAAAAATAGTTCCAATTTATTTGGTGCCATCACCTTAATGAGATTAATTCGGATGTATTCATGTGCCTAATTGGTGATTTTTGTTTTAGCTGGTAACGAAGGATTAAATTTCAGGCAACCAGATAGTTGGAGGAAAAGGCAATCTGAAGGGCAAGTTCTTAATTACACAAGACCACAACTATATGTGACAAACACTGTTAAAATAAATCCTTAGATATAAGTATGTGCAGCACAGATGCATTCACATGTAAAGTAAGCGATGGTCATTTATAATGGGTCACAGCATTGAAAAGGAATTAATGTGGAATACTTTATGTCTGAAGAAGACTTCTGTTCTTAGTGAATCCACATTAGAATAAAAACTCTGAATTTAGGTGGAAGAGAAAATCAAGAATCCTATATTCTCCCAGTAAAACTGAAGGTGAACTAGTTGGGGTAAACTGAGTTCATCTGTACTACATAGCCCATGACTTTACTTTTGTAAAAGGGTACAGGTGGAAGAACATTGGTGGTTTGAGCTTCCTTTGACATGGACAATTCTCTACCCTCAAGGTTCACAAGCTCTTCAAAGATGATAAGATCCTACTGTCCAAATTATGGGTCATGGAACTTTTATTCATCCTTAGAAAGAACTGTGCATATCACAAAACAAAAGAACAAAGCCCAGGACCCCAAAAGTAGAACAAATACAGCTTGTAGTAGAATGGATGACACTGCTGCATCCTTAGTTTCTTGAAAATCAGGATACAGGCTATGGTTACAACTTAGCTCTTTCTCTCCCTATTCCAGCAGGGCAGGTCGAGCTGTCGGAGTGCAGGAGAGAGAAGATTTATTCCATCCCTTAGCTGCTCTCACTGAAAATCAGTTCATTTTAGCCAAGGCTCGTATGAAGAGCCAAATAGAGTGCTTGGTTTGTGTCCCACCAAAATTGCTGGTGGGAAAGGAAGGATCGAAATCCCCCTTCTCGTGCATTGTGGCAACAACGTGGATTGGAAACTGGCTCTATCTTTGAATACGAAAAACTATGTGCTCCATGTTCCACGTCATGTATGCTGTGTGTGTAACTCAAGCGGCTTCTTTTCTGAACAGAAACATTTAAATGCGTGGTAAGACTACCTGTCTAGAAAGAGTAATTGATCTGAAGCATTTGGCGTGCTGCATTGAAGAACACCAGCTCTTGCTTTGCTGGAGGTTTGTTCTTCTACCAAGGGGTTTGGAAAGGAGATGCTCTAGAGATGCTTCAGTTTTCCGGATGCCCAAATCTGAATTATTTCTACCGTCCTCTCCATGGAATGTGTCAAGAAGTTCTGTTCTGCGCAAAGCTTTGCAACTCATCTTGCAACAGGCATCCTTGGGAGCTCACGTTGGGGAAGGTTCACAGCGACTTGTGTGACAGTGACAAAGTTCACAGCGGCTCCAGGGATGGGAAATGGAAACTAGAAGGCTGGAGAGGTGTGCTAGGCTGTGAAATCTGAAAGTTCATTTGGAGCTTGCCTCCCGTCAAGAATGTTTGATTTTATTCTGAAGATCTTTGAATGTGGCAGTGGTCCAGGCGTCCCTTCCTAAAGGCTGGCTCGGCCCTTCGTGATGCTGATAATCGTGTGACAAAACCACCCAAGGAAATACCCATCTCCCCTGTAGGTTAAGGCAATGCTGCCTTCTTTCAGAGGCTATTCAAGATCATTTAAATGCTAAGACTACTAAATGTGCGCCAAACCCCAAACATTCAGCCTAAGTCATTAAAATTTAATTATAAAGGGGCAGCTGAGACCAATTGGAGTTTTGATTCAGGCCCCGTGCAGGACAGAAGACAAACATATAACACTGAAATCGCCCAACCAAACGTGGGCCCAGCTGGCCGTGGCAGCCCGCTCAGTTGCATAATTGTAGAGATAATATTTTCTTTCTTTGAGGGAAAAAAAATCAGGCTTCTCTCTCTGTTTCTGGATTCTTCTGGCAAGCAAAATTCCTCCCTTTACACACAAACGCACACCCCAATTTTAGTCAGGCATTTCCATTTCAACTTTTGCGAAAGCTGCTGAAAATACCAAACAAGCGATCCCTGTTGTGTATCTTTCAAAAGGAGACGGTTTTGGTGGCTTGTGGTGCATAGACTTTCCTCGCAGAAATAACGTTGCTCTTCATGCCTCTTTCCCACATTATTAGTGCCACAATCAGAACAATGTTTACATCACGTTTGTGTTTCTTTTTCTGGCTCCTTCCCCCCCCCCTCAGGTGTTAATATTCAGAACCTTTATTGGCAACAGAATCGAATCTCCTTTGGAGATTTAACATTTATGATTTGATCCTTGATTTTTTTTTACATTCAGTACCCCTTAAAAGAAAAATGGGGTGGTGGTGGGGGAAAGCCTCTCTGTCTAGCAGTCTCCTCCACTGCAAGATGCTCACTTCCCAGAGAATGAAGACAGAAATATATTTTACATTTCTTGTCAGATTGAACTTTAAGGCCTCTTGACTGCTTTCTCTATAATTTAAACCTCACGGCCCAAATGGCAGCCCGCTTTGTTCAGTTCCAGTTGTGTGAAGTTGGAGTGCTTCACTGCTTCCAGGGGAGCCTCTTGCTGGCCCCTCCTGAGGGGTGCTGGGATTCGTGCTTTTCCCCACCACGGCATGTCAGGCTATTATAAGAGGGTCCACGA
This sequence comes from Vipera berus, assembly GCF_964194415.1. Taxonomy (NCBI): domain Eukaryota; kingdom Metazoa; phylum Chordata; class Lepidosauria; order Squamata; family Viperidae; genus Vipera; species Vipera berus. The sequence continues at coordinate 149,520,575 of NC_138202.1, read as the reverse complement.
TGTCACCGTGGCCTCAATGGTTCGTCAGCGGATGGATACGGCTAACAAATGTAAAAACCAAACTTCAGAGGAGCTGCTTCTCTGTGCTAAGTGATCTGTATTCCCTCTGAATTTACTTTCCCCTAACCCCGTGAAATTAACAGTACTTTCTGACATTCGACCCCCTGACCTCACATATAATAAGAATTTAAAAAGCACCATGCATGAGTGTGCCTGTGTAATGCAAAACTGGGGAAAAATGACCATGTCACCCTTTTATTATACAAAACCCCTTCTGTGTCTCCATTGCATGCTTCATATGGCAAGTGCTTGGCTGAAAGTTATTAGAAGGGACGCACCCAGGCACCCAGGCACCCGGCGAGAGAGTTGAGCCGTCATCATTCACTTGCTGTGACTTTTATAGACAATAAATTGTAGCAAATACATATTGCTGCCCCTTTCCTCTCCCAGAAAAAAAAAGCTTTGCATCCCATTAAGGCAGATGTTTACCAAGCTAAGTATTAAAATTGGGGTGGGGAGGCGAGGCGAGGCAGGCGTGGGTTCGCATGGAAGTGGCGTGCAGCTGGGGAGCTGGTTGGCAAGAATGTAAGTGGGTACACAAGGCAGAGGTCTCTGGTTGAAGAGGCAGAAGCAGGAAAGGGTGAGGCAGAAATTGTTTTGCAGTGCTGGAGCTTTGGCTATGACAGCCTCCGAGGGAAGGAAGAAGGTGTGATCATGTGGCTTTTTCTTCCCGGTGAAGCCAAGATTGGCAGCTGGAAGTAAGGCTTACAGGCAGACCTTCACCCAGGAACTCATAATCACTACTCAAAGGGAAATGCATTTACCAGTAAAAAGCGGCTGTAGCCATCCAAAGTGTGCTTAAAACACCACTTAAATATCACTTTATACGCTATTACTTGCAAACCGGGGCTTCGTATTAAATTATACTTGCATAGGCTCTTGCTTAGGTGCTGATAATGCTTTTGAGGTAGCATTGGTGAGGAAGCATTTAGGCGGCTTTAATCAAGACGTGACTGGAATCTTCCATCGGCTGTAGAGTGACAGGATGAAAAATGGCAGAACTGTACTTTCTTTCCCCATATAGATTGTAATTTTAATTGTCATTGTGGCCCTTCTGTTTTAATTATGGGACTTCTTTGATATATACTGGGACATCATATTGAATGAAAATATGGTGCTATAATAGTCTCTTTATAATTAATGACCACATGTAGATCATGGTGCATAAAAGGAAAGGAATAAATGCACAATTTATTTAACTAGGTTTTGGATTTCTTTCTGTCTTCCAGGGAATAGGAAGTGATCCCAGAGCTTTTGAAACTCTTTGATGCTGGGACTACTAAGAATATTGGATCAAAATTATACTGCCGGGGGAGGGGGGGAATTAGAAAACATATTAATACACAAATTAATACACAAAATGTTAATTATTAATTGTTTACTAGGAGGTGGAAATATTTATTTATTTCTAGCAGTCAATAAAAAGACAGTGTTCTCTCTCTTCTTAAAAAACAAAACAAAACTAAGTTTGCTTGCTAAACTGCCTTGTTTTTTTTTCCATTCATGGAAAGTAACAACCTGCATTTACTTTTAGCTTTTCAAACTTAAATTTCTTTTCTTTCTTGCAAGGTACAAACAAGACCTTTTCTTTTTAATCCTTTGCTTTCTGAATAGGATGCCTTTGTGTTATATTTATATTAATCTTTAGTGGCTGCTAACTCTGAAACAGGAGTAATTATAAAACAAGTCAATTAAAAACAGAAAAGGGAACCGATTAGCATCACCCATTCCATGCAGGGCAACACATCTGAAAAACACGTGGCATATTTAATATTTCCCTGACATAAACCACTGCAGGTTTTTTATGCACTTTTTCTTTATCAGTATAGGAATAATGCTAAGCAGGAAACATGACAGAACCATAAGCAATTCAGGAGACGACAAATCTCTGTGGATTTCTGAAAAGCAGACATATTTGTCCAGCGTCTGTCACAATAAAAGTAGAAAATATACCCTGACAAGCTTTTGCTAATTTTATTGTGGCGTGGAGTCATGGGCACACATCCTATGCTGTACGACTGCAGTTCAATTGGAGAGCATGATCAAATTGGATCGGCAAAGACAGGGACTACCCTGGGGTCAGCTGTGACCAAGCCACTGCAATGTGATGTCTAGTTGGGGTGATGGTGTGTAAATAAACGTAGAGAATTGCAAATCTTGTCATTGCCACACAGAGCAGCTCAAGCATTTAAAGATGGTTGCCCGCAAACCTAACTGGAAGGTGGTTGCTGTGTGTGATGGCTTAGGAAACAACGGGGGCGGGGGGGAGGAGGAAATGAAAATTTCAGTTCTTTTTCTGTATTCACTTCCTTCCTTCTTGCCATGTCTGAAATCACCGACCCAGCAGTCTATCTATCTATCTATCTATCTATCTATCTATCTATCTATCTATCTATCTATCTATCTATCTATCTATCTATCCACATTCGAATAACGTTTGTTTGTGAGATGAGCTGCCTTGATGTGTAGATATATCTTTCAATTTATATTATCTTCTATGACGTGTGTATGTCTGTGTGTTATGTGTGTGTCTCTCTGTGTGTGTTTGTATGTGTATTTGTCTTAAAAGAAAGTAATAAATTTAATTACCTTATCTTTGTCATAAATTAAGAATATATACAAAGTTCCACTGTTTCTTTTTTGAGGAAACAAAGAATTTTCCTAATGTTAGAAAAGAAAATATGATATAATTCACTTTTTCAGCTTATGACTCTCATTTTATATCAGCATAGCCTGTCAAGCTCATTAAAATATGTTTACAGTTCTGCTACTTTTGACCAATAAGATGCAATTTTAACCACTTTGTGCAGCAAAATGTATCTGTTTTTCTGTTACTCTCCCCCCCACACACAATTATGTTTCATTACAAATTTATAAAATCATTTACATTTTAGCAGTTTAAATGTTTCTGCTGACATTTTGTAACTATTACCCTCTTGTAGAATGGCATATGTTCAGGCAGTTAATAAAAAATTAAATGAAATAGCACCAGACAAGGTGAAGCTTTGTAGCCCAGTGTTCTGCACATTTCTGAAAATACCAACTTCGTGTTGCAAATGGTGAAGTGAGGTTAGGGCAATGCCAATGTATGTATTTGTCATAACTGTCACAGAGTCCGTGAACTAGCCAATCATTTTGCTCCTAATTAGACAGTTACTTTTTGCCCCTGTTGTTTTTTGCTTTTTAAAAAAGCTTTCCTATAGAAGATGGTGTCTCACTTTCCAGAAAGGTGTTTTATGTATAGAGAGCACAAAATGCCACAATATTTTTTAACTCCTTATGAGACTCCTTAACGAAGGCATCTATGTTCAGCATGAGCGAGGACAGAAATGTTCTTCAAATGAAAGTAAGGGAAATCTGGCAGCACCACAAGGCAACAAAATTTTGTGAAAACAATGAGGATTCAGCACATTTACTTGTTTCTGCTGCTCCGAGAATTATACAGAAGTGAACACTGTCTTCTATCTCAGGCCCATTTCTGTGGAAGTAAATTTGGCTGAATTATTCTCTAGCAATTTTCCATGCCACAGAGTCTTTAGAATTTATTAAGATAGCCATCTGCTGATTGTATTTCAAATAAATATATCTTATTTGTGTGTCTATCTCTCAAGAAAACCCGTAACAATTTTTCTCTGCTGATTTTTTTTGTTTTTTATCCCAAGCATTTTCTATTTTAATATGAAAAGGAGAACAAATTGAAACAATCCATTTTTTTTAAAAAAAATGATGAGATATATTTTTACCAGAAAAAACACCTGGTTTTGTGTGTGTGGGGGAATGGGTTACATATCTCTCCTAAATAAAGCAAGATCAAATTAAAATATAGCATTATATTACGTAAATAATTTTGCTTGATTAAGACTAGAAGATGACAGGCTGACATATGATTTGTTTAATCAAGGCCAATCCTCCAGCCAGAGTTTACAGAATTAGTTTTAAAGTTATCATAGCAAGATTGTGGTAGAGTTCCATCATTTCCAACTTAAGAAAACAGGTGTGTTCTTATTCCAGAAATATAGGACAAAGTTAAAATATTCCATTTTTAGCCAGGCTACTTTACTCCTATTAATGTTCTTCAAGTGACAGGGTGAGAACCAAGCAGATCATCTTCTTTTGGGAAGTCAAAAAAACTACTTCAGAGACTCCGGTTGGAATTTTTAAGAAGTAATGTAGGTCTCTCTCTCTCTTTTTTTTTTTGAGGAAGAAGAAAAAGAGGATTTTGTAGTAGTATGGCTGCTTCAGACTTTTATTTTTTGTTATCCATTCAATAGCACATACCAGAAGTTTTAACAGTCGGTAGCAGATTAACCTTGTCTGTATGTTTGAAAGCTCATCATCTGATGAATTTACATGCTGCTGGATGAAAATGCTATTTGGAGAGAGATTGAGAGTTTATTTGATTAAATTCCTTTCTCCACTACTTTGACCTCTTTCTTGTGAAATAATCAGAACTGTTTAGCAAGAATATTCAGGCATTAATAATGAATTGCTTTGGAGTTGGGTTCTTCTTTTTTTTGTACTGCAACAAGCCCATTGACAAGCACTTTTCTTTATTTTTATTTTATTGATTGATCCAGTTATCTATGTATCCATCCAGTTTCAGTCCATTCATGGGGCGGGGGGGGGGGGGGAAGAGAACCACTGAATTCCTTGCTGATGGGAAAGTTTTGTTGACAGTGGAAGTGAACATTTTAAGAATTGCAGAATCAATCCTGTTCTACAACTCTGGGCTCCCTCTCTCTGGTGATGCCAGTAGATTTCTGCAGGATAGGCTGTAGTGTAGTCTTTTCCCCACCACTGCCAATTAGTGGCAGAGGCAGAGAGCACGGAAAAGCATCACACAACAACATTATCTGGAAGGCTTGATTACATATCTCCAGAAAGGGAATATGGTCAAGTAGTGAAGGCACCAGGCCATAAACTAGGAGACTGTGAGTTCTAATCCTGCCTTAGACATGAAAGTCTGTTGGGTGACCTTAGGCCAGTCACTCTGTCTCTCAGCCCAACTCACTTCAAAGGATAATTGTTCTTGAGAGGAAAATAGGAGGAAGAAGGAATATTAGCTATCAGCCACCTTGAGTTGCTTATTAAAAAATAATAAACACAGGGATACAAATACACAAATAGAATGAACACAGCTATTCTATTCTTTAAGACATGTCTCTAGCATTAATTTTCTTGATCTAAACATATCAGGTTTTAGGACAAAACATCACTCCAGAAGGCTTCATGGCAATAATGTAAGAGAGCTACTTTAAGTTCCCAACAGACTAATGCAGTTTTTAAATTTTGAAGTATCACAGTCCTCTAATGGTAAATATATTTATGTGACTCACCCATAGATACAATAAACAATTTCGTTCAAGTTATGGCTGGCTAAGAAAATTCCACTTACTTTTATTAATTTTAATGTTTACATTAAGCAAAACAATGATGAAATGTTATGACTTTATAAAAGTAAACTGTTCATCTGAAAGAAAAGAAAAACTGAATCAAGTTTAAAAACCAAATTTTCATGGGGTGAACTTTACTGTTGCATTACAGTCACAAGACGTAACAGAGTTTAGGCAGAGACAAGTACTATATTTTGAATTTTTTTTTAAAAAAAAAATAGGGACACCATTGCCACATTCTCTGTTGTTGTTAGTCATAGTAGTCTTTGAAGGACAAGACAAATATATGCAGTAACTCTCTTGAATATTGATTCCTGAGCGGGATGTGGAATCAGCAAATGCTGAAGAAATATGATTGATTTTGATTATTACTCTTGTTGTTGTTGTTAATTGCGAAGTCGTGTCCGACCCATCGCGACCCTATGGACAACATTCCTCCAGGCCTTCCTGTCCTCTACCATCTTCTGGAGTCCATTTAAGCTCACGCCTACTGCTTCAGTGACTCCATCCAGCCACCTCATTCTCTGTCATCCCCTTCTTCTATTGCCCTCAATCTTTCCCAGCATTAGGCTCTTCTCCAGTGAGTCCTTCCTTCTCATTAGGTGGCCAAAGTATTTGAGTTTTAGCTTCAGGATCTGGCCTTCTAAAGAGCAGTCAGGGTTGATCTCCTCTAGGACTGACCGGTTTGATCGCCTTGCAGTTCAAGGGACTCGCAGGAGTCTTCTCCAGCACCACAGTTCAAAGGCCTCAATTCTTTGGCACTCAGCCTTCCTTATGGTCCAACTTTCACTGCCATACATTGCAACTGGGAAGACCATAGCCTTGACTATACGCACTTTTGTTGACAGGGTGATGTCTCTGCTTTTTAGTGTGCTGTCTAGATTTGCCATGGCTTTCCTCCCCAGGAGCAAGCGTCTTTTAATTTCTTGGCTACATTATTACTCCCTTCCCCCCAATTCTTTATTGTGTGCAGTTATAGTTACTTATCAAATCAGACAAAAGAAAAGGAAGTTTCCTTTGCCTGGGCTGTCATGGCAGAGCAGTGTTTAATTTGTTTGCTTTGCTTTGCTTAAATCAGTTTCTCTTAAATTGCTCTTAAAGTCATGCAGATTGCAAAACACTGGCAGACTTTTGGCACTGCTGCTCTTTGGTTCTGTTTCCACACCCATATTGAGATTTTGTCCTCTTACAAACTTCTGCTTAGGTGCTGCAAAAACCCTCCAATTACTCTTAACAATTTCTTGTTGTAGCTTCCCAATTCTTCTCCCTTCCCCTTTGCAGAAAGTGGGCAGGTCAGACGATCAGGGATTTCCATAGGATGTTCATTCCTCCTTAGGCTTGCTCCACGGTGTTTCTGGTCTTGCATTATTGGTGACGTTTATGCCAACACACGTTCACCTTCTGGTGTACAAGGCCTGCCACATTTTGCTGAAGGCCAAGCAGAAAGATACCTGATCCTTTGTGTGGAGTCTCAGTGGACAAGGTCAGTTCCTTTTATGAAATATGTCAGATTGCTACCCAACATTTAATCAAACGTAGGAGAAAAATAGCAATCTTTGCCCTCTAGCCTCTGTGCTGGACAGCTTCCACCCAGCCATTGGAGGGAGTGACACTCACTCTAAAGCAGGGGTCTTCAAACTTGGCCCTTTTATGACTTGTGAACTTCAACTCCCAGAATTCCTCAGCCAGGCACGCTGGCTGAGGAATTCTGGGAGTTGAAGTCCACAAGTCATAAAAGGGCCAAGTTTGAAGACCCCTGCTCTAAAGGAATAGATTTGCAATTAGGGGGTTTGTGGCTCCACATAGATCAATAGGTGGCAGTTGTAGGTGATTGTGCTGAGCTATGGTTGATAAGCCAATTGCAGCCCTTTTGGGAGTATCAGGACCTGTCAGTAGTTACTCATACTTTTTTTTACTTTCAGGTGGCTGCAATGCATTCCACCTGGATCTACTCAAGAAGAGTATTCAGAAACCGCAGTTGCTTATTGCTAGTTTGGCTATTGATAAGTGTTAATTTAATAGTGTTAACAATGACTCTATGGATGCTGCCCTGGCTTGCAGTAGGTTTCTGAGTAAAACTCAAGGAAGCGCTATAGGAATTGAGATATTTAAAATGCTTTAAATTGATTCAGGATCACCTGCTTGTTCTGTATAGACTAATCCAGAATGCAAGAGGTTTCTATTCCTGGAAGCAGGTTTTTTATTTGTTTGTTTGTTTGTTTGTTTGTTTGTTTTGCTTCCCTGGTGATATAGAATAAGCTCCTCACTGAGATCCGAATGGTCAGCTACAGGAACTAATTTTAATTTGATTTTACCATATTGCTTTTTGAGTTTTAATGAGGCTTTGAAGTTTTTATAATTTGGTGGCATGCAAATACCGCAAACTAAATAGAGAATAATAAATATTAATTGCCACTGAAAATTCTGTACATTGAAAGCCTTTTGTTGCTCTCCACTCGGTATATTTCAGTCTGAACTGGTAAACCCGCTTGAGTGGACCTCTTTGTACCATTCCATTCACTGACTTGCAACTTACATGCTGGGCTAATATCAGAATCCAAAACAGGCTGAGAAAGGGCCAAAAATTCCTTGTGCGCGTGTTCAAATATAGGATGAGAATCAAATCCTATGGTGCACAAATCACCCATGAATTACTTAGACCTAACCACAATTCTGCAAGTCAGTGGAACTCCTATTGGTTCTTCAGGTCATGTGATCTGACTTAGTTGTACCTCTTTTGACCATCGCAGGGGACAGAGGTAAGGCAACAAGGCCTGTTAGAAACCCTATTGCAGGACATTCTTTAAAAAAAGAAAAGAAAAAAAGAAACTGGGATATAAATACCTCTTGGTCATTAATCCAGTCTTGATCACAAAGATCCTTTTAAGCTCAGATTTCAGCACTTTGTTATTATCCTAAATCAGCAATATACTCCTTTGTTTGAAAATATAGTTCATTACTGTGAACAAAATATGATTTTTAAACAATTGACTTGATCGTGAGATGGGATTACCTTTAAGAACTCACAGGAGATTTCATTCCTTTCCATTTTAGGTAATTGAGCAATGAGGTATGCATGCATTCTTGCAGTGACACAAGAAGACAACATACTATGTGACCATCTAGCCTGAAGCTGGATTATCTTGTCTACTAACTACATTAAGCCTCATTATATATTTTTTCTTAATTACATTCACTTCATTGCAGCATATGAAATGCTTGCCTTTATCTCTGTGGAAAAACCGTAACACTTCATTTCCATGTAGCAGTTATATTACTATGTATTACATTGAACAAAGCCCCCTTTAGAAGTGTCTTTAACAATAGTTTATTGTAATTATAAAGACATTCTAATATTTATATCATACATGTACATCTCTCTCTTTCTCTCTATCTGACTATACATTTTTTTACTTACTCCCATCAGTTTCAATTTCATTAATTTTTCACAAGTATAAAGGAACATGCCACTGGAGTTGGGTAGCCAATAAATTTAAATAAACAAATAAATAATATTATTTATTTATCAATTTGCATGCCATCTCAATCACTGATGTAACTTTCATGGTTTACAAATTAGGAACATTCATAAAACAATAACATATGAAAGAAATTGATAATAGTGTGTACCACAAATTGAGAGGATGGGGGGGGGAAATCACTGATTTATGTTAAATCACATGCCTTCCAACACCCAAAGTTCCTTCCTTCCTTCCATCTCTGCCTTTTTTTTTAATGATCAGATGTGAAATTTTGAATGGTCACTATCTGTCTAAACCAGGGGTCTTCAAACTTGGCCCTTTTATGACTTGTGGAGTTCAACTTCCTGGCTGAGGAATTCTGGGAGTTGAAGTCCACAAATCATAAAAGGGCCAAGTTTGAAGACCCCTGGTCTAAATAAATAACTTTGAGGAAAACCAGCAAATAGGTGGACCTGAAAAAGAGCTGTTGGGATCCATAGACCAACTCTGTTGCAATAAGCCAGGATATAGGGCTTGCTTTGTGATGTCACTAGATAAGGCAGCTTGCCCAGTCAGTCAGTTTACTAAGTCCCAGCGATCAGGAAAGAATATTAAAAGGATTTCTGTTCTAAATGAGATTGGCTAAAAACAACAACAACAACAACTTCCTAGTGTCTTCCTGAGCAGCATCTTTGATAGCCTCTTCTTGTTTGGTCTTATTTGTCCTCTAGCTTTGACTTGCTTCTTAAGAGCTTACAGTTGCTTGACTATCACTCTACTAGTGTGGTTAAGGTCTTAGACCAGGTTTGGTTAAGGTGTTGGTGGTTAACTTAAAGTTCAAAGTCTTCTTTAGCCATGGAAAGACAATTGGTGTCTTTTGAGTGGTCACCAGCAGCCCAACTCACCTCATGGGAGTAAAACGAAGACATATCTTCACATGTCAGCTCCTATGAATTACCTTTCAAAGGAAAATTTATCCATTTGTACAGAATGAAAAGCTGCATTTCTCCAGTGGAACTTGGCCCTGTGATTCTAGAGTAATTACTGTAGATTTTCATGCAGTAGATGGTTAGGCTTTCCCATATATATTTTTTTAACCAGCCAAGAAGCAGTGAGATTTCTAAATATCACCTTAATGTTTCTATCCTATCATCTACCAGTCTATTCATCGAGATAAATCTTGTTGAATTTCAATGACCTTGGGCAAAATCCCCATTCTATATAGACTCACTTTGGGAAAGTATTCTTGTAATATTAATCTCAGACTAATTCTGAAAGGGGGTTTTAATGCACAAATCAGGGGGACCCTTACAGGAATGATTTGGAGAAACAGTACTCTGAAGCAAAATCTAGCTTTTGGAATCATTTCTCAAAGTTAGAATTAACTGCTGCTCAATATCTATCTTAAAATAGACTTTAATCTTATATTTTCCTCATATATTTTATTCTTTATTTAATACCTGGTCCAATTTCAGGAAGTTTCACTTGAAGAACTGTATGCATGTTTAAAATGATTCCCTTTATCCTTCCTCATCTACAGATGTAATTTCTCCTTTGATTTGACACAATTTAATGACGCATTACATGTGAATGAAGTGATTGGTGAATATTTACAATGTTCATTTCATTTTTATTTTCTAATCCAATTTCAATGGTCTGCTTTTTTATATCATGCATTCTTCACCCCTTTTAAGACTAATTATTCCATTAGTTTCCTGGAGCCACTTCTGCTATGTCTGTCATTTCCCTTTGCCTTTGATTGCATATCACTTGATGCCCACAATTCCAAAACCTTCAGGATACTTAAGTATAGCGATTATCCCCTTTCTTTTTTAATTGGAAAGATCACACCATTTTAAAGTCCACAACTTGTAGAGGTTTACCTGAAAATTGCACAGGGCAGAGGTCTTTCTCTCTCTCTCTCTCTCTCTCTGTAGATTTCCTTCCTTCCTTCCTTCCTTCCTTCCTTCCTTCCTTCCTTCCTTCCTTCCTTCCTTCCTTCCTTCCTTCCTTCCTTCCTTTCTCCATCCTTCTTTCTTTCTTTCTTTCTTTCTTTCTTTCTTTCTTTCTTTCTTTCTTTCTTTCTTTCTTTCTTTCTTTCTTTCTTTCTTTCTTTCTTTCTTTGAAAATAGTAGACATTATTTGTCTATCATATGGCCTGATAATTACTCATATATTTATGTTTCTCATTTGCTAAACCCTGGCTCAACTTTTTAAACATTTGATTTTTAATAAATATAAAAAGATTAAATTGTTGAAAAGCAAACAATTGTTGATTGTGTCCAAGGCATATTTTTGATTTGGCCAAAATATTATTCTTCCTCTTCTCTCTCCTCATCCCCTGCTCCTGTTGTTTACAAAAGCTATACTACATTGCCTGTGTTGTCTGTTGCTGCCCTCTGTAGTGAAAGTCTAGAGACCACAAGATTTTTCTGAAGCAAAAGGATTCAGGATGAACTTGGTTGACAGATACTGGATGTTGCATAATTGAATAAAGGCTGGCTCTAAAATTCAGATTTTTGTGTGTGTGCTTCTTTTCTTGATGCTTCTAATGCTATATAACTTTGGCAAGTCATCACTGTTCTCCCTACTGCTTTACATAACTGTGACACTTAAGTGCATTTTAAAAGCCAATGCAGTCTGTAGATGTTTAGCGCAAGGAGGATTGATAATAGATTTTTTAAAAATGATTTTTGAAAGTAGAGGAAGGTAGTTCTTGTCAAGCCAGCTGAGGTTATCAGAATGGAAAGATGTGAGGAAAAGGAAGTCTGAACACAAAAAAGTTAAGAATTGGATCCAAGAAGTGATACTGTTTCTACTACAGGTAGTCCTTGACTTATGACCACAACTGAGCCCAAAATTTCTGTTGCTATGTGAGAAATTTGTTAAGTGGAGTTTTGTCCCATTTTACAATGTTTTTGGTCACAGTTGTTAAGTGAATCTACCTTTCCCATTGACTTTGCTCATCAGAAGTTTGCAAAAACTGATCACACAACCCCAGGACACTGCAGCTGACATAAATATTAGTCAGTTGCCAAGCATCTAAATTTTGATCATGTGGACATCCGGATGCTGCAACAGTCGTAAGTGTGAAATATGGTCATAAGCAGGGCTTTTTTTGTCATAGAACGCTCAGAATGGAGTTCCGGCACCTTTTTTGGATGGAACCTTGTAGGGTAGGCAAGGCAGGTTGTATGACATGTGTGAGTTCCGGCACCTTTTTCTTTTACAAAAAAAGCACTGGTCATAAGTCACTTTTTTCAGTGCCATTATAACTTTGACCGGTCACTAAATGAACTCTTGTAAGTCGAGAACTACCTGTATTGGAAGTAAGGTCTTCCTTTCCCCCCCCCCCAGTTGTGGGCAAAGTAAAGGCAGCTAGGACTCAAATTGTTCTTTTCAATGCATCACTAAGTGAACAGAAGCTGAGACAAGCTCTAAATCGGGGGGGGTCTTCAAACTAGGTTCTTTTATGACTTGTGGACTTCAACACCCAGAATTCCTCAGCCAGGTAGACTGGCTGAGGAATTCTGGGCATTGAAGTCCACAAGTCATAAAAGGGCCAAGTTTGAAGACCCCTGCTCTAAATGATAGGGTAAAGATGATATATATGCCATTTCAATGTATGAATATATGCCTACTACTTACGTGCAGGATTTGATCAATTATGTGCAAAAGCAATCACTAAGGCCTTGCATTTGTGCAAAGAAGGAGAGAGAGGGGGGCATCTGAAAGAAAGGCCCCATCTTTGCTCTAGGCCAGGGGTCTTCAAACTCGGCCCTTTTATGACTCATGGACTTCAACTCCCAGAATTCCTCAGCCAGCGTGGCTGGCTGAAGAATTCTGGGAGTTGAAGTCCATGAGTCATAAAAGGGCCGAGTTTGAAGACCCCTGCTCTAGGCTATCCTTTGTCATATCAAAAACCAATGTCTATGCCCATAATGTAATGGCTTCTTGAGGGAAAAAACCCCGATTGGCGCCGATTCCAGAAAATTTTGTTGTTATTCCTCACTGCCCTTCCCAAAATTAGTATCAGTTGCAAACTGTAATGTAGCAGAAGACAATAATTAATAAATTCAAGACAGCAATCACGCCAACTGCTTTTACTTCAAAGGTAATTCAGTATAAATTAAATCTCCTTTAGTTTTATTTATTCCTTTATTTCTGTGATCTATCATTTCTTTGACTTGGCCAAACCCACTACTTGGAAAGCAGCCATGATACTCTGAGTTGGCATCCAATTTAGGTCAAATTCTCGGAATGATCTAATCAAGCAGGAATAAGAGAGGCCAAAAAAAAAGGAAAAAAGAACAATCATTTGCTTTTTAGCTGACATGCAACAGGATTCCCATGAAAGGCTAATTCTGCAAATGATACTTAATCCATTCTTAATCCATTGTTAGGCATAATCCATACTTGGTATCAGTGACACAATTTATTTTTTTTCTCATACCAGTCAAAAGATTTCCAGACTGCTTCATTTTCATCCACTGTTTCAAGTAAATATGAACAAATTTCTGTTTATTCCAGTGAATAGTGGGGCAGTAAACAGACAAGCTCACGTATACCGTTTTCTAGGAGGAAACAAAATCTCTCTTTTGAACTTTCTGAATCTATGCACATCCCTCTGAATGTTATTAGAAAGGTGTGTGAACAAACAACACCAAAGTTTGGTGGTTATTTTCCATCTTTCACAAACTAAGTAATCCAAAATTTGATGTCCTGCTGTGAAAAAGCATTTACCTTCTTAATTCATTGCTCATTTTTAGCTATCATAACTGTAACCAAAAACTTCGGTGATTAGTCTCTCCTAGTGCTTTTTTTGTCATAGAAAGCACCAGAATGGAGTCCCGGCACCCTTTTTTTTTGACAGATTTTCCAAGTTTTAAAAATAACTTTTGAAAATTTGATGTTTAGTCTACGTCAGGGGTGTCAAACTCAATTTCATTGAGGGCCGCGTCAGCATTGCGATTGCCCTCAAGGGGCCGGGTGGGTATGGCCAGGGTGGGCGTGGCCTACTGGGTGGGCGTGGCTAGAGTGTGTATGGCCTACTGGGTGGGCGTGGCCAGCTCTACATCGTTTGCATCAAGGGTGCCTATGGGGGCCTGGGCAGGAGTGGGACAGATCTGAGGGTCTCTGGCAGAAGGAGGGTCTCTGGGCCAGGGCCAAGGCAATGGGGACCGTTCCCTCACTGTTTCCAGGATGGCTTCGCGGGCCGCATGAAACCACTTTGCGGGCCGCATCCGGCCCCCGGGCCTTGTGTTTGACATGTCTGGTCTACGTGGACTTGAATTGCCCTGTCGAGCATAGCAGTCGGCAGCAAAATTTAAAAATGAAAAAAACCACTACTAATTACTTTTCAACCACCGGTCCTGCTAAATCAGACATGTCAAACTCGCAACGTCACATGACATCACGCAACGTATCGGGATGGTTTTGCCATTGCCGGCAATGGGGTGGGCACAGCTTCCGCATTATGCATCCAGCCCGTGGGCCGGCAGTTTGACAGCCCTGTGCTAAATATATAAAATATATATAAAAATATATAATTTTTTAAATAAAAGATTAACAAGATGTGAGTTCTGGCACCTTTTTTCTTACAAAAAAAGCACTGGTCTCTCACATGGCTGTACAGGAATTTTGGCACATTCCTATATAGTAAACAGCAGCTCTGAATATTTGAGTTTTTTCTACCATGCTGCCAAATTTCAGGTCTTGTCATAACATTTCTATGGATTTTGGAACTGCACTTGGCTTTTGTATTCAAAAGGTGATTGTTCTTCTTTTCTCTTGCACACCTGCTGGTATTCAGGATGTTTGTCTTGCTGCATGAAAGACTTGTACTTTGCCTTCCGCTGACAGATTCTTTTCCAAAGTTCTCAGATGCAAAGCAGAATTCAGTGAAGGCAAGTTGTCCAGGTCTAAGGCAGACATCATACCTCCAAAATATGACACTACTACCTCCATGCTTACCAATTGACACAAGGTTATTTTGGAATGCAGTGTTTGGTTCCCAACAGACATAATGACACCCCTATAGTTTGAAAACTTCTGCTGTGGATTCATCTCTCCATTGAATGTTCTTCCAGAAGTCTGAGAGTCATCCAGGTGTGTGTGTGTGTGTTTGTTTGTTTGTTTGGCAAAGAGCAGGAGTCTTCAAACTTGGCCCTTTTATGACTTGTGGACTTCAACTCCCAGAATTCCTCAGCCAGCTTGTCTGGCTGAGGAATTCTGGGAGCTGAAGTCCACAAGTCATAAAAGGGCCAAGTTTGAAGACCCCTTGCAAAGAGGATCAATATTCTCCACAGCTTCTTTTTATTATTCTCCTGAGAACTCCATGTTTACTGAGTACTTTTCTGACAGCAGAGTTAGGAACCCTGACTTTAGCCAGGATGAGAGAGGCCTTTGGATGCCTTGGTGTTGTTCTGAAGTGCTTTGTGAATTCCAGAAGGACATTAAGTTGTGGTCTTGGAGTGAATCTGACAGGGTGGAAATTTTGGGAAGATTATTATTCTAAATGTTATCCTTGTAAAGACAGCCTCTGGCCAGGGGCATCCGCAGGATAGGGCAAATTATGAAAACGACATTGCACTATGATGACAAAAGCCTTGCTTTTTTGTAACACATGTGTGATTTTGCACATACCTACAAAGGATAAAATCTGGGTCATAATGGCGTAATGATGATCTTATTACTTTGATGGAAGTGGTAGATCCTTATGTGGCTCTTTTGACTGTTACTCAGTGGAGCTCCAGAGTTTTAGAAATAGTTTTGCATTCTGATGGGGAGTCTTCAGAAACTTCCTGCAAAATATGACTCGTGAATCTGTGTGGTGATGAGAAGAGCCAAAGCTTGTGAGATATAGGTAGGATACCTCCTACATATTAATTCTTTGATTAATGAAAACAGTTTCATTTATGAAATAAAATGACAAAAGGATGAAACTTTCTTATTATTTATACTCAGACTCCCTTCATATTTTACTATGATTGCAATAAATCTTGATGACATTCAGGAGAAAAAAAGGTAAAAATACAGACAATTTAAAAGGGGATGAATACAAAACTTTTGCAGAACTGCATCTGTGTTAAATCTCTAATGGAGTCGCAGCCCTTATACACAAACCCCCTTGATTTTGTAAAAGAAAAAAGAAAAGGTGACAGGATCCTATGAACAACACGGCACTCCAAGCCTTGGACATTCTGACAAGCCACTGTGCAGACTGTGCTGTGTTGTTGTTGTACACAGTTGCACTATAAGCACTTGTGCAACAGGTAAGCAAAGGTCCATTTCAATAAATAGGTCTTTCAGTTTTTAAAAGGAACTTCACAAGCTACTGTCAGTGTTAACTTCTTTCTACACTTGCTAACTTTTAACATAATGGCTTGACATTAGGAAATTTAGTTTTGCTTTTGGAAAAAATATATATTTAAATTTAACAAATTCCATGCACGCAAGGAATATGCAGATTGAAAAAGCATTTAGGGCCATTTCTATAAGATCCTGCATGTTATTTGATTTTCCTTTCCTTTCCTTTCCTTTCCTTTCCTTTCCTTTCCTTTCCTTTCCTTTCCTTTCCTTTCCTTTCCTTTCCTTTCCTTTCCTTTCCTTTCCTTTCCTTTCCTTTCCTTTCCTTTCCTTTCCTTCCCTTCCCTTCCCTTCCCTTCCCTTCCCTTCCCTTCCCTTCCCTTCCCTTCCCTTTCTTCCAACTTTGTTGTCAAGGCATCAGTGCAAGAATGCTGCAACTGTTAAGAACATTTGTCTTCAAATATAGAATGTCTGAAGTCAACAGCCTTGACCCTTTCTAAATCAGGAAATGCTTGAATTGAGAAAGAGTGAATAATGGCGTAAACCGGTGGTTCTGGTCTCTGTCTAATCAGTCGTCTGTGTTGCCTGGTACATCGTGTCAAGGGCCATTCATCTGGTTCCCCTGGGACTGGTAGAAGCCAGAAGGAGGAGCAGAGCTGGGACAGAGATGTATAACCATGTTGACCACTGAAGTATCTGGTTAACGGCTTAATTATCTGAGTTCAGCTATCAGTCAGCAGCTAACTGGCACCATTTCAACATACTTTATAATTCGTGATAGAAACAGGCGTAATAATAAAGATCCTGTTGCCAGAGTATGAATTTGCATGAAGCCTGCTTTATTTATTTATTTTTTCTAATTATATTCCCAGTAGGTTAGATCTGTGCGTGGATAAAACAGTAAATGAGCTAGCAGGTTCTCTCTCCCTCTCCCATCTGGTGCACATGAGCTTGATGTAGGTGCTCACATCATCAGATTGATCATCAACCATGCCCTCCAATACTGGTAGATGAAGGGCTCTAATGATAACGTGTGTGGGAAAGACCTTCGGAGATAGGACAAAGAGATGCTGCCAAGGGAATGGTCAGATAAGAGACAGCGCAGTCCACCAAAGGATATCAGAAGAAACTCAAAAGAGACTCTCCCTAGTTTTTCTGGCTGTAGAGGAGACAGGGCAGGGTCTGTGTGGGGGGGGGGAGAGGGAGAGGATACTTTCAGATTTTGTACTTTCAGACTTGCAAAATTCTGTCAAGAGGGTTTGCAATTAATTAGAATTAGCTCATCTGGCTGTGATATCTAGTTTATCCTGCAAGGCCAACACTATTTGAGAAGCCTGCTATACTCAGGTAAGTAGTGGATGTAGTTTTGAACCTTGATCCAAAAGGGTCTTGTGCATTTCAGTAGTCACTGCCTACTACCTGCCTAGACGTGCTTGGTTTCATTAGAAAGTCTTGGTCCTTCTGCCTTCAGAAATAGCGTTTCAGGTATCTGATCCCCAAATGAAGCACTTCTGGTTTCCTTGATTTGAGTGAGAAAGGATTGCGTTGCAGCATGCAAAACTGGACAACACTAAGGGCTTTGGGGGTTTTGCAGTGAATCCAAATCCTTGCTGGTTGCTTGACCACAGCAGAACATTTATTTATTTTTTTTATTTTTATTTTAATTCCATTTATATCCCACCCTTCTCCGAAGACTCAGGGCGGCTTACAAGCTTAGCAGTAGCCTTCATTCTATGTATATGCCTGCTTATTAGGGCTTTCACACACACCCCAAGTGGCATTATTACAAAGTCAGCTTATTGCCCCCAACAATCTGGGTCCTCATTTTACCTACCTCGGAAGGATGGAAGGCTGAGTCAACCTTGAGCCTGGTGGGATGCGAACCTGCACTAATTGCAGGCAGCTGGTGTTACTTAAGGAGGCATTAGCCCACTGCTCCACCAAGGCTCTTGGCACTATGGCTTTTTCTTATACAGGTAGTCCTCGACTTACACAAGTTCATTTAGTGACTGTTCAAAGTTACAACAGCATTGAAAAATGTGACTTATGACCGTTTTTCACAGTTACGATCTTTGCAGCACCCCACCATGATCATGTGATCAAAATCCAGATGCTTCGCAACTGGTTCATACATACGATGGTTGAAGTGTCCCAAGGTCATGTGATCACCTTTTTTGACCTTTTGACAAGCAAAGTCAATGGGGAAGCCAGATTTACTTAACAACATGCCATTAAATTAACAACTTTAGTGATTCACTTAACAACTGTAGCAAGAAAGGTTATAAAATGGAGCAAAATTTATTTAACAACTGTCTCACTTAGCAACAGAAATTTTGGGCTCAAATGTGGTCATAGGTTGAGGACAATCTATACTCCCTGATGTCAAAAAGTTGGACATATTTTTCTTGATGTCTTCCCTTGATAGGGAAAAAGATGAAGTGATGATGATAATCTTTAAGGGCCTAAATGGTTTGGGGCCAGGACTTTTAATGTCTTGTTAAATTTTTATGAATTAGCCTGGATTCTAAGTGCTGGATTTTGCTCAGAAAACCAACAGTCTGATGAATTCAAGAAGCAAGGCCTTTTGTGCATTGTTCCTTTCCTTATAAACTTGTCCCCTTCTTCTTTTAAAAGTACAGTATACTTCATTAATGGTTGAAATATGGGTCTTTTTATTTCCCTTTAACTGGGGCTGGTCTACATTTTAGAAGTTTCAATTTCTGTATTTGAGGAAAGGCTGATGCTCTAATTCAGGGGTGTCAAACTCAATTTCATTGAGGGCCGCATCAGCATTGCGGTTACCCTCAGGGGGCCGGGTGGTTATGGCCAGGGTGGGCGTGGTCTACTGGGTGGGCGTGGCTAGAGTACGTATGGCCTACTGGGTGGGCATGGCCAGCTCTACATCGTTCGCATCAAGGGTGCCTATGGGGGCCTGGGCAGGAGTGGGACAGATCTGGGGGTCTCTGGCAGAAGGAGGGTCTCTAGGCCAGGGCCAAGGCAGTGGGGGCTGTTCCCTCACTGTTTCCAGGATGGCTTCGCGGGCCGCATGAAACCACTTCGCGGGCCGGATCCGGCCCCCGGGCCTTGTGTTTGACATGTCTGCTCTAATTGTTGATTCTAACTTCATTTCTGTGGCCTTCTCTTTCTACTTCACTAAAAGCCATAGCTGCTTTTTCTGGAAACATCAGAATAAAACATTTCAAATGGTTTACTACACCTCACTTCTGCTAAGACATGCAATGTTGAATTTCTTCGCCCTCTTGTTCTTCCTGTCCCAGAAGAAATGTTTTCCAACCTTATAAGAGAAGAAAGTATTGATTAGTTGAGGACTGTCATTTGTATATTTGAGCATCAAATAAGGCTCTTGGATCCTAAAGGACAGCAGCTTGCTTTTAATGTCCATTTTATCAGCCATGCTTTTGGGGTCATTCAAAGACAGTTGTTTAATTCTCAGTCTAACCAACCCTCCTTTTTAAAAAAATAATGCAAATAAAAAGAAAATATGGTAGCAGAACTGTTTTACTAGTAAAAGAAATCAGGGCTGGCTATGAAGGACTATAGAAATGATTTGCCAGGTGCCAGAAGTCAGGAGCCAGGATACAATTCCAAAGTACTACAAGTTTATTTCAGGCTACCTATAGACAAGAATCTGATCTACTAACGGTGAAGGTGAATTGATGCCGGATGAGAGTCAACAGACTTTATGGGGCTGTGGGGTGGACTTAGATCTCTTGTAGGGACATGATGTTGCATTTGACTCTGTCCTCAGATCAGTTTGGTCATCTCCAAATGATTGACCCTGAATATTTATCAGGCGATAATGCTATTTTAAAATAGGGCTCCACAACCCATGAAGTGGAAAGCATATGGTAGTTGCTCAAAAGTTCCAACTCTGACAATAAGAAGGAAAACAGAGGTGCTAGAGCAGGGGTGTCAAACTCAATTTCATTGAGGGCCGCATCAGCATTGCGGTTGCCCTCAGGGGGCCGGGTGGGTATGGCCAGGGTGGGCGTGGCCTACTGGGTGGGCGTGGCTAGAGTGCGTATGGCCTACTGGGTGGGCGTGGCCAGCTCTACATCGTTCGCATCAAGGGTGCCTATGGGGGCCTGGGCAGGAGTGGGACAGATCTGAGGGTCTCTGGCAGAAGGAGGGTCTCTGGGCCAGGGCCAAGGCAGTGGGGGCCATTCCCTCACTGTTTCCAGGATGGCTTCGCGGGCCACATGAAACCACTTCGCGGGCCGGATCCGGCCCCCGGGCCTTGTGTTTGACATGTCTGTGCTAGAGAATGACTATCCTGTCATCCAGTAAGATAGAGGTGGGATTAATTAATTTAAGTCACCTATTAATCCAAATGAAAGATGATGGGTGCGGTATAAATTATTACCATCTTTTATTCCCTTTTCTACAACAGTGCCCGTCCTATAATATGCATATACTTGTTTGAGTCATTGTTTGATTTGGCAGATTGGTCTCACCATTTGGCCCTCCCATTGTGCTTTTGGTGGCTTACGTTTTCTTAATATGAAGAGAGGGAGATAATTTTTTTCCGAGACTGTCACCATATTCTGTGCACGTGCGAAGGTTATGAAACTCAGGTTTCAAATGCTTTCCCCAAAAAACTGTTATTTGTTATCGGAGGGAAACGTATTTCTCCCAACCTAAATAATGACCATTCAAGAGTTTTTATTAGGATCCAGTTAAGCTTCTTCTACACATATCCTCCAAACATGGGCTTGACAATTGCTTTTGATAGCATACAAAATCAGCAAGATCATTGGCCCATTAGTGACATTTGGGGGGTTGTGCTTTGTCTGATTAGCAGGGACCCTTCTGCGTCTCAGGCAGAGGACCTCCTGTGCCAATTTAAAAAGAAATGCCTGGGATTAAATGCAACTTTCTGCATGATTGCAGAAAGTTTCCGCTCAAAGGAAACTATCATGAACCTGCTTTTCTTTTTGTAGGGTGGCCTCCTAGGCATCCCCACACAAGAGGACAGAGGAAAGGATGGATTTCCATAGCATTTGCATATGCTAATTTATTTTCATATATGCACAAAAGGAAGGAAGAGAGAGAGAGAGAGAGAGAAAGGGAGGGAGGGAGGAAGGAAGGAAGGAAATAATTGCTAACAAAGAGAAAGACACCCTAAACTAAACCTAGGTGAGAAGCAGCCATAAAGTCTTTCTTCTCTATTTCAGAAGTTTGAATACATCAAGCTCTCTATCTTGAAGCTAAGCCCTCCTAGTAAAAGGCACCCTCAGATAGGATGATCCTCTGACATATTCTTAAAAAAAGAGGGATCATCTCTTGAAAGGAGAACACATAGTCATCCAACTTGAATGTGGTGTACTCTTTTTTTTCCAATGAATGAATGTTGGGTGAAGACAACACTCCTGGCTGGTGGTCCCTTGATAGTCCCAGAAAGTAGAATGAGGAAGAGCAAGACTTGGGAGGGGCGCCCTTTGCTCCCACCGGTCACTTGTGCTTTGGGTCTTCACAACAAGCCACGTATCCTTAAACCCAGGGCTTCTGGAAACCATTTCTGTGCAAAAAAAAACCACAACATTTTTTTTGTTAGAACTCTTGAATCTCCAAGACAAGTGAGATGAGTGAGGAGATCTGCCTTTAATTACAAAATATACTACTTCTCAAATAAAAAACGCTTAAATAATTCAGTTTGATTTGGTCTAATTAGCCTGATTTCCCCAGTATTTAGCCTTAATTATGTGGTACATATACAGTGTGCTCTCTGAAGTTAAAGATCAGAACGGATACTGACTTAAACGATAACATATGTTGAATTATTAATTATAATTAATCTTACAAAATAGGCATAATTAGATTAAGCACTTTAGATATTGTACTTAACAGTGTCATATTCCCCCCCCTTTACCTTTGCAACCACTGATTGGAAGTGCGAAGGAGAAGCAGGGGTGGAGTGGGGAGCCTATTACTAAGGGCTTTGATTTCTCCATATGTATCTGCTTGGTTATGGGTCGTATGATTATATTATAGTCATTAGGGCACCTGGGTGGGCTTTTTAAACCTCAACCAAGTGATACTTGCTTAACTGTAGCAGCTACAAGCAATGATGGGAGCCTGCAACTTTTCCCATAAAAAAGGTGGATGTTCTTGCTGGAAATGAAAACTCAAGCTTCCTGCAGGAAAATGCAGGATCTCAAAAGCAGAGGAAAAGGTGTGCCATGGTTAGAGAGATGATCAAGGTACGTGAAAGTCCAAAAGCCAAACTACTTTGGTGTTTCCCAGAATTTTGGATAAAACTTCCAAAATGTTGTGGCTGAAATTGAAGGAGTGGGATAAACTAAATAAAATCTATCTATTCTTGAAGAGAAAATCCTAAATCTGGAGGCAACCACCTTTGGGCCCTGAAATTCCTGCTACTCATCTTCCCCCAGACCTGCCACCAGACTGTAATGCAACAGAAGAGGAAATGAATACGTTCCTAAAGATTAATTGCATTCATTATATTTTATTTGTTTTATATTGCATGGAAATGTATAAAAAACTAAAAAAAATAGTTTTGTTCAGTTACCGGTATATCCTCTTTTTTAGTTAGGTCACCTATTTTCTGGAAGGCTGTCTATAAACTGAATGCATTTCCCAGCCCTCCAAAGTTTGTACACCCTGTTTTAAATTCACCAATGATACAACTGGGCTGATTTCCCTGCAGCTCTGAGTACCATGCTTTGTTGGCTGGGGTTGGGAGAAACGGGCAGGTTGTGAGTTGCCGATCCTTTGCTGATGATATTCAGTGGAGCCAAGATTGAGGTGGTGCATCTGTCCTAGTACTCCTTGACCTCTCAGTCGCTTTCAGGACTGTCAACCGTAGTATCCTTCTGGACCAGCTGTTAACAGTCAGGAGTGGGAAACCCTGTGCTCAAGTAGTTTATCGTCTTCCTCAGTGATCAGTTTTAATTGCTGTTGAATGGGAGGACTAGATTGTATCAACAGCCCCCAATATATGGGGTGCCTTAGGACTTAACCATCTCCCCTCTGCTGTTCAACATCTACATGCAACCACTGAATGTGGTCATCCCACCAGTTCTATATCATAACCCCAAGTGATGTTGATGTTTTGACCCAGTATCTGCAGGCTCTTTGGGGTAGAATACACTTTGACTCTATCCTAACAAGATTGACTGTTTGGCTGCCCTTGAAGACCACCCAGAAGATACAGCTGGTTCAAAATGCAGCAGTGGAAACAGGCGCCTCTCAATATGTTGATGCATTGGGCAGCCAATAAATTTAAATAAATACTATATTCTAAACAGAAAGAACCCCTTTGGTCAGGACAACGAACTTCTAGGATTGCCAGAAAAAGAAACAAACCAAAAATAAATAAAAAAGACTATTAAAGCGTTGCACTAAAGAATTGGCAACTACTCTGTATAGCTGGGAATCAATATTAAAGAATTTAATCACTGATCACTAATGCATTCATTGACAGCTGCCACTGCACAATCTAGTGCCTTTCTGACAACCTAGAAGGTAATTCCTAGAATTCCCAGCCAAAATTGGATCTTATGCTCAGGAGGACTGTGTATTGTTAATTACTTTTCCTAAGTACAGTAGGAATCAACTCAAAGGTGTTTCTTTACACAGGCAAATAGGAACCAAAGGGAGCCTGTCAAGTAATCCCAAAGCCTCTCTCTGCAGAGGCAGTTTTTAGAAATGTAAAATGTATTTGCTACAAATAAGCCCCAAAGAAAAACAAACGTAGACAAACCTCTCTTCCTAGTTGCTTAAACAAGGATTTTACCTTTTGTAAATGGTGTGTGGTAGTGGTGTATCTATTTCCTTTTTCTAGTCAAAGTTTGCTTTTGATTTCTCCCTATTTCTGCTATATAATGATGGGTACATCCAGTGGTGGGATTCAAATATGTGAACAACTAGTTCTCTGTGTGGATGCCGCTTCCGGAAGTCCGTTCTGGGCCTGGGCAACAAAAAAATTACCTACCAGTTCTGCCAAAGTGGTGCAAACCAGCTGAATCCTACCACTGGGTACATCCCAAAACACTTTTCCTTTTACATCTCTTCTCCTTCTGCATTTCAACTTAATAATAATAATAAAGTTGGAAGGGACCTTGGAGGTCATCTAGTCCAACCCCCTGCTCAGGCAGAAAACTTCTTTTTCTCCTCTCCATAACAATGCCAGCATCACTTACAAAAGACTAGGTTTGTATGTAATAAAGATAACAGATATATCTAAGATGTCTCAGTCCGCTACTAGAAAGCTGTGTTAAATCTGCAAAGTTCTAATCTAGTTTTAATTCTGTTCCCTCCATTTTGAAGGCAATGGACTAAAGGCTTCAAATGTTTAAATTTTTGCATTTGTGCTCTTGGCTACAGTACATATCATAGGTTTATTTCTTTATTCCTTGTATTTCTCTCCCACCTGTCCATACGAGAAACAACCAAGTCAGATACTTTGAAGAAATGATAGGTACCAATTATGAAAGGAATGGATGTAGTTTCAATATTAAAAATGGTAACATGTTATATGAAGTTGAATGGCAAATTCTTATTTTAAACTTACATTTCTACAATTATTTAAATTAACCACATTTGGATGGTATTATGTGGGTAGGACCCAGATTTTAGATTTTTGTTTTTCAATTTGGGTTATATTTTAGGGTAGATGTTAAAATTTTCATGTAACCCTTTTATAATAACTGTATTAAATAGTACAGTACAATCTGACACACATTCTTATTGGGCTGGCTCTCTTGCTGCTTCCTGTGGAGATACAGCAAAGGCAGCACCCCTGCCCAATAAGCTTGTCAGCTTCTTGGAGGACAGTGTGAGTTACACGTCCGCGCGCGCGCGCACACACACACACACACACACACACAGAGAGAGAGAGAGAGAGAGAGAGAGAGAGAGAGAGAGAGAGAGAGAGAGAGAGAAGGGAAGCACAAGTGCCTCTCTCTCTCTCTCTCTCTCTCTCTGCAAATGACTGGAAGCCACAGGAGAAGGCCGAAAGAACCACATGTGGCTCCAGAGCTGCAGGTTGCTGACCCGTGGTCTAGTGGTTAAGACACCACACTAGAAAATGCAAGTTCTAGCCCTGCCTTAGGCATGAAAGTTGCTCAATTTACTTTGGGCCAATCTCTCCCTTTCATTCCAATTCACCTCATAGGGATATTGTTGTGGTGAAAGTAGGAAAGGGAAGGAATATTAGATATGTTTTGTTACTGGATTTGTTGCATTGATTGACGAGACGAGGTGAGTGAGTTCAGCAAAGATCATTGTTTATTTGGTTGCAGGAACTGAACTGAGAAACAGGGCTGCAAATGCAGCAATTTATACCCTGGCGCTGGAGATGGGTTGTCTGAGGAGCTGGGAGCCATTAGCCAGCTTCCTTGCTTAAGCAACCTTCCAGCAATTAACCCCACATGATACTCTTTAGTAAGACAAAACCCAATATATTACACCCCTCCCCCTAGAATGTACACACATTATAACAACAAAGGGAATGATTACAACAATTACAAGTTTTACAGCGATACAGAAGTAGTATGCAAACGTACACATTTTCCGTACTTGCTAATACAGAGACTCTCCTGGCTAGCAGCAAATCAATTCAGGCCATCCTTGGCAACTTGATTCGCACGTAGATGGTTCTTGACCCTGGATAGATACGAAGACCATCTTTCCAGGTGAGCTATGTCAAATTCTTCCAGCTTTCCGACCTTTGCCATTTCTGCTGGTCTTCGTGGCTGGGGCTCGTTGTCTTCTTGTCCCTGGGCTCCTCTGTTGCCCAGGGACTGGTCCTCTGGGTGTGTGGTTGCTAGCGTGGCTGTGCTAGACTGACTGCAGGGGAAAAAAAATTGCTTATAGCACAAGGTGAGTTCGGCCTCTCCCCTAATTACTCTTCAGCTCAGTTGGAGGAGCAGGATCCCACCTTCATCGCCAGTGTTAGATACTGGGTTTGTTGCACTGATTGACGAGACGAGGTGAGTGAGTTCAGCAAATATCATTGTTTATTTGGTTACAGGAACTGAACTGAGAAACAGGGCTGCGAATGCAGCAATTTATACCCTGGCCTCTAGGTGGCAGCCAATAGGTTTGAAGCAACCTATTGCTGCCCTAGAGGCAGCCAATGGCGCCGCTGGAGATGGGTTGTTTGAGGAGCTGGGAGCCGTTAGCCAGCTTCTCTGCTTAAGCAACCTTCCAGCAATTAACCCCACGTGATATTCCAAGCAAGACAAAGCCCAATACATTACATGTTTGTCACCTTGAGTTGTTTATAAAAAAATAATAAAGTCAGGATATAAATGATAAATAAATTAATTAAAAATCAAGATATGTAGTTCATTAGCAAACGTGTTAGCCAGCAGGTCACTTGCTCATAGCCACTACCAGCTCCTTTAGGATGGATTCTACTGTATTTTTATTTAAAGAATAATAATTTGCAAAGAATAAATTATGTACCATCAGGTCAGGTTAATTCATAGAAACTACATAGATTTTCGCCAGGACATTATGTTCCCAAACTGGTCCTTCAGGTCTTTAACTGTACTCATCCATCTTGGTCATCCTCTTTTTCTATTTCTTTGGCCTTTCTCAGTATTACAGAGTTGTCAAGATAGCTTCACATAGAGTCTAAAATATGATAACTTGAGCCTGGTCATTTGTGCCTTGTGTCAAAACTGTGGACTGATTTATTATCCATGATATTGGATAGCCCAAAGTTCAAAAAGACAATTCTTTGTATGTTGCTTTTTCAAAGTCTTAATCACTAAATAGAATACTCTAATTTTATGCAAACCCACAGTCTTCCTATCAAAGGCATCCATGTAAGTGTGTGTGTGTGTGTGTGAGAGAGATCAACTCAACATAGTTAGGTGCATGCAAAGGGGGTGGAGCTTTGATTACCCTGATCATGACTGACATTATGATATTGTTGAATCCTGTCCCCTCTTTTCCAGTTATTTCTCTCCCAAAGCCTTCATATTTATTGTCTGCATTTATGTGAGCGTATTGATAACATCCTATTTTATGTGGTTAAAAATAATAACAGCAATGTAATATAATTTATATTATTTCATGTATTAGCCAAATATTCAAGCTTTTATATTCTTAAATACCTGTATTAGAAACTTAGTTACATGACTGATCAGCTTAACATAACAATGTAATGCAATGAAGGGTTATTTCTTCTTTGTTGTTTTACTGTACAACCCAAAAATCTTTGGTAAAAGGACAAAAACACTACAATTACAGTGCTTTTTGAAAAAAAATGGCCCTCTGGCTGACTAATGTTAGTTTGATGATTATCTTGATATTAACTGCTTTACTTGAGTAAGCAAAAAAAGAAGTAAAATACCAGTCAGACCAGCTGTCATTTCATGGAGTATTGTACTACGGTTATTAAAAATACCCCAAAGATATACCTTTGTGGTTCAATCTTTTGAATTGGAATCAGAATATTAATTTAGGCCAGAAGCATGATTAAACATTGAAAGGCCCCTAAAGAATTTTCACCAAATTTTCCTGGATCTCTTTTTATTGGGTCTTCTTCCTGACTCTGTTTAGCGCTGTAATTGCTTTGTTCCACTGTTGATAGGTTAAACCACAATGTGATTTTCCTCTGTCATAATATTTAAGAGGAGGGCTCAGCATCCCACGTTCACAATGAGATGCTGGAGAAGCTTAGAGGAAGAGCTGTTTTGTGCAACCTGCAAAAGAAGGAAAAAGGCAGGAATTAGTTCTTCACCTGTGCATACCTGCATCAAAATGCCTTAAAATGTAACCTTAGGTAGTGTTGGTGCTTGTAATTAAAGATACTAGGCTATCATGGGACTCTCTGAAATAAACATGAGCAGGAATCTTCAGCATCTGAGCCCCAGACAGATCCAAAAGCTGCATCATTCCAGCACAACAGAAAAGAGGGAAGTGTGACATTTTCAGGCTACTACCGGCAGAGCCCTTTTAAAAATATATTTTAAGCAGCTTCTCCCCTTATATCATCTGCTTGTTTGGGGACATGTTTGCCGATCCATAACACTTCTCTCTGTCTGAAATGGTATAGGGTTTCCTGCCTGAGGGGTTGGGCTAAAAGACCTCCAGGGTCCCTTCCAACTCTGTTATTCTGTTATTCTCAATATGCTCCATGGTCTGCCTCTTTCCCCCCTCAATAATAAACTCAATGTTTTCCAAATGCTTGGGAAGAATGGTTGCAAGCTCCCATCTCAGAGGGTGGCTATTTTTCTCTGCGCCCTGAGGGGAAATCTTGTGTCCCTGTGTTGTGATTCAGGGTCAGCCTGTGGGTTCGGCAGTTGGGTCGGACGACTCAGAGGAGGAGGAGGAGGGGGGTGTTGAAGAGCTTGCTGAGGGGGTTGGACAGCTTGATGAGAGCCCTCAGCCAGGCCCCTCTCACCTGGTCACGACGCAGACCCAGCTGTGTGAGCCTGACAGCATGGATGAAGATGACCCACAGCTGGCCCTGTTCAAGGATGCCCGACGCAGGAGGCAGTCAATCAGGAGTAAACAGAGGAAGGCAATGGGGCTCCTCAGAAGGAGGCAGAGAGAAGCCACGCCCTGAACTGTATTTAAGGGGGAATGCGTGGGAGGGCAGGTTTGCTGAAGGCAACCGCTTGAAAAGCTCCTGTTTCTTGGTTTGTGTCTTGTTCTATTTGTTTTTGTAGCAATAAATTTGGCAGGCGTAATTCCAGCCTCTTGCCTTCTTGTAAAAGAGGTTGTCCCTGCCTTTTCTGCAGGGCCGGTAGCAGGCTGGTACAGAACACCCTGGGACATCCTTCTGCATCCTTCATGCTACCAAATAATTAAAAGGTGGGCTCCATTACATTTGATGAATATTAGACAGAGGTCATATCTAAGAAACTAGTTTGAAATAGGTGTAATGATAGGTGGGAATGGCCTTGGGAGAGGGGGAAGAACTGCAGCCAGGGAAGTATAAAAATTTAATAAATATAAATATAAGTGTCAGTTAAAAGGCAGCTTAGCCTGCAACAGACATATATGGCCATGGCAAATGTCTCAGAAGAGACCTCTCTAGTTTCTTGGGCTGTAAAGGTGACGAGGGAGATTTATTCTGTTTTCAGACTTTCAAGATGATCTTAATGTAACTTTACAATAAACCAGAATTAGTTCATCTGAGCATGCTTCCTAACTGGGCTACCATGCTAGGCTGACAGCAGATCTAGAAAAGTCAGCCCAGAATGGGTATGAAATACTATCTATAAAATATTGATTGGCTTGATTTATGTTGGCTGTTAGTTTATTTCTGGGCCCTGTTGGAGGTTTTTGAACAGTGGACATTTCCTGGACTGCATACTTCAAGGATGTTTCTTCTATAACTTCCCCTCTGCATTTCTAGCACTTGCAGCTCTTTTATAAGCACCTCAGAGCACAGAGAAGGCACTTTTCATATATGTTTGTCCATGTTTGGCCCAAACATAGGTGTTCAGGAAGAACTGGAAAAAAATCCACATCTTCTCCTTTGCATATTAGGGTGATTTTCCATTTCTATGTTTTGCCTTATGAACTGATTGCTTAGACAGCTTACCTATTTTTGGTTCCATTAAATTAGAAACAATTCTATTTGTATTTTCATGAGGCAACTGGACTTTCTTGGGGTTTTTTGAAGATGTTTCATTTCTCATCCAAGAAGCTTCTTCAGCTCTGACTGGATGGTGGAGGATGGCAGACAGTTGGTCATTTACAAACAGCTAGTCATTTGCATTCTTTTAGCGAGTCATTAATGCTACCTGGAGTAGGGACGTGGTGGCTCAGTGGGTTAGGATGCTGAGCTTGTCGATCAGAAGGTCAGCAGTTTGGTGGGTCAAATCCCGAGTGCCGCGTAACAGAGTGAGCGCCTGTTACTTGTCCCAGCTTCTGCCAACCTAGCAGTTCGAAAGCACATAAAAATGCAAGTAGAAAAATAGGGACCACTACGGTGGGAAGGTAACAGCATTCCATGCACCTTTGTCATCTAGTCATGCCGGCCACATGACCACGGAGACGTCCTCGGACAAGCGCTGGCTCTTGGGCTTGGAAATGGAGATGAGCACAGGCCCCTAGAGTTGGAAACGACTAGCACACATGTGTGGGGGAACCTTTACCTTTACCTAATGCTACCTGGAGCCTTATCTGTGTCCTCAGGGTCACCTGAGTGGTGCAAACATAGGCAGAGCACTTCTTGGAACTTTGGAAAGGACTGTGTTGTAGACAGGACATAGATGATGTCATATCCCCCCCCCCCTCTGTTGAGAAACAGTTGTTCAGTTTTGACATAGATGGCTTCTTTGACCCCTCTTTCAAACTAGCGGTCCTGTCTGTTCAAAATGTGGGCTTTGCTGTCTTTGAAAGAGTGGCTTTTGTCTTTTAAATGTAGATGGACTGCTGAATCTTGTCCTAATAGATTTGTTCTCCTATGTTGTGCGTTTATGTGTTGTTGTTCTCCTATGCATTTATGAAGTGGTCATTTTATTTCCCCAATGTACAGATCTGCCACATGGCTCACTGCATTGTACTGCATCTACCACATTGCTCAGTTTTTGTCTGGGTGTTTTATCTTGGGGGCGGACAAGCTTCTGCCTTCGTGTATTCTTGGGTTTGAAGTGTGCATGTATGTTGTGTTGGCTGAAGATCCTCCTTAGCTTTTCTGATATTCCTGCAACATATGGAATAACCAAGTTGCTTTATTTGTTGCTTTCTTCTTTGTCTGTTATGGAGGAGCTCCTGCTGGGTCTTTTTTGAGATTTGATGAAGGTCCACTTGGGATAGCCACAAGTTCTGAGGGCTTCCTTGATGTGTTTCAGTTTTTTTTCTCTTCCATCTTTGCTGGTAGGTAGGCATTTTGGGATGGTTATGTACCTTGCATCAATTTCCCAGGCAGTGGGATGAGGGCAACACTATTTTGGCTCTCAAGATATATTCTAGAGTAGAGTAGAGATCCTAGCATGCATAGAATAGAATGAGTCTACTTGAGGTAAACTGGTATCATATAGGTTGTTACACTTGTTTATGACATTAGGAATCCATGCATTGGTGACAACTGCATGTTATGCTCAGTTCTTATAATGAAAGAACCAGAGATGTTTGGGAGAAACTGCACAACATTAGGAATGAACTGATTTGTCTCTTGCTTCTCTGGAATGAACCCGCTCTCTCCTGTGGTGGTAGTAGTAGACTGTGATGGAATCTGGACTACATTCCATCACAGTCTATTATCACTCACTAGATAATTGTACCAGCACAATATGGAACCTCCCCAAACCATGGTTTCTTTTTTTAGTTTGCCCCAAGGAAGTCTTCACCAGCTTCTGGAATACTCACCCAACATGACAAGAATTCTGGGAGTTGTAGCCCCAACACATTTGAAGTTCATTTGCTTGGAGAAGGTATTACTGCAATAATATTGGTTAGACTACAGCCTTGACTAAAACATTTTAAAAATCTAGACTAGGCATCAAAGCCCAGTTTCCTAAATTCCTGATTAATATTAGGTTTTAATATTGGATCTTTTCAGTTCCACTCTACATAATGAGATGATATTTTGCCTTTACTGTGAGGAGTTTCTGAAGCTACTGGCAGGGTGAGAAGCTTGTAGTGGGGTGTATCAGAGTCCACCAATGACTTTTGTGATCTTCGGCTGCTGGTTGAAGTGGCTGCTAATTTGACAGTATTCTTTAATGTGTATTTTAATTGGTATAGCCTGTAATTCTGTAATGATCACACAAGTTCACTCTTCATATCTTCTGCTCTATTATTGTTCATTTTGTTAAAAACCAAGAGAAGCTCATAAAAGGTCCAGGCATCAATATTATTCTATGGCATTATTTATTTAACTATTACATTAATTTCCAAATACTTGATATTGTGGTGCAGTTATGAACTGGGGAAAAGATAATCTACAAGAATAAGGGGAAAAGGGCAAGAGCAGATATCCCTGAAAGACAGCAGGAAAACTTTTCCCAACTGCAAAATAAATATGGAATGTTGTGACAAACTGTAGGGTTCCCACAAATGATTCTGGAGACTCATTGTTTCCTCTTTCCCCATATGTGAGCTGGAAAATTGTTGTGAATGTGCTGGACCAGATAAGTATGCCATGTCTAGCTATCTTCTTGAGATTATTTGCAAAATGTGTATATTTTTTTAATTGCTTGATCTAATAGACTTGCAACAATGTGCAACATCAGTATGGTCATTTTGTCAGTTATATTAGGCCTCCTGCAAAGATGACAAGGAAACCACAGATTGATGATCATTGCTACCATTTTAGTGATGGTCCAATGGCTAACTTAGGATATATCTTCACTTTATAACTGAATGATTGTAACACAGTCTGCCTGTGGTCAAATAACAGCAATCAGGTGTAAGCTGGGTCCTACTTGGCAGAGAAATCTTCTGGTTCCCCTGGTGCTAGCCTCCTGGTAGCAAGAACTGTCAGCCGTCATAAAAATTGAGATGTTCCTCAATAGAAACACAGAACAAAGACATGCCATGATTGCTATTATCACTGTTATTGATAACACTATTTTAGATGCCTGCATTGCAGGATCTTTTAAATGCTCTTATTTTGTGCTTCAAATGTGATGGTAATATCCCCACATACAGATGGGCTTTTAAGCAGCCACTCAACAGGGATGCAATTATAATGTGCTCAAAGTTAAGCAGAAGTATGGGAAATCTGTTGAAAACACTGATTCAATCAATAATGAGCAGCACGTCTACAGTGATTATCCATTTGTTGGTTTGCTAAGTTATGCTCTTATCTACGTTTCATCATTTTAAGTTTGAATAATGAAATTAAAAACAAAGCATACACATACACATAGTGAACTTGCCAGGCTTCTAAAAATTTCTCTGGAAGGTGAGGATGAAGAAAATGTTATAGGCTGAACATAATTATTTATGGAAAGATGAAATCATCTTAAATTATTGTGGAGGCATCTTGCAACTTCCAATTTTCTGAAGAAAATTTGAGTTGGGTACATATGCTAGAATGAGTAAAGACATTTTCCTACACATTTTTCCTTCTGTTTGTTCTTTGAATTTGTTGATGGTGCTGCCTGAAAAGATTCATTACCATGGACTTACCCAATTTTGATGGTCCTAATTGTTTTACTAATCTGGTTTTCTAGGTTGAAACCCAAGACATTCTAAATTCAGAAATGTATTTTTCTTCATTTAACATTAGTTGTATAAATAGAAGCAGATACTGAAGAAGAAACCTTCTTGCCAAGGTGATAAGATTCTTACAAGGGTTGAATAATATCCTTTATTACTGCCTATATCGTCTTTTGGAGGAAACAAATGAAACCAGATTTAAGATTGCGCTTTTAAGATTAATTGGATCTGGAAAATACAGTTTCTTCGGTGACTGTTGAATGCTTTTAAAATTGCCTTTTGTATCTCTGATATAAATACTGATTTAGAACAGTTAAATTGCAATAGGGAGTTGCGTGTGACAACCCAGAGCAAAGTTAAAGCTAATACGTCTTCCATATTACTCGTGATGTAAAGTTTTGATAGTCTTTGAGTTAACCTATCAGGACAAAGAATTTTGTACTTCTGTCAGAAGCAATGTGGTTACTTCCTACTGCATTTTTCATGTGGAATTGAAACACAAATGAGTTCATTCACCTGGTTGCATATTTTGGCATTCCAATGGATAGAGGTTCTACAGTGCAGTCCATGATTCTACATATTTTCTGGCTTACTAAATCCCATTACCTTAGGCAGCTTCAGTGGAATTTAATCAGCCCATCTTCCCAAAATGTGTGAAGTGATGGCAATGCAACCCATGTGAAAGAAGAAACACAAAACATGTCTCAGGTGAAAAACTGAGTGGTCTACTGGTGAAATCCTGAAAGGAAAGAATTCGTGTAACAGACTCCTACTTAGAAAAATATGTTAATGGTTTTTGGGAAATCAATAGGGACTGTGTGACTTTGTCTTATGCTGGGGGGAGTGTCATATGAGTCAGGAGAGGTGACTGCAAGTTTAAGCTATGGTTCAAAATAGAAATAGAGGTATTAGTACTGGACTGAGAACTTGTGTTCATTTTTCCCCCTACCAGCTCATATTCAATATGATGAAAGAGAATTTGCTTTAGAACCACTTTCTGACAGTTGCAAAAGAATCAGGACCATTCATAGCATTGCATCATAGATTTATTCAAGCTGATCAGTAAGAAACTAATCAACTAAAGTTCAACACTAAATTGGCACCAGAGAAAGATCAATGGAATTCAAGAAAAGTTGGACTTGAAGCACTTGTAGGAACTGAAGGACTCTAAACTGATGGCGTCCTTAACTCCACCCCTAGTTCTGTCTGCTCTTCTCCTACCTAGATCTCCAAAAGAGAAGACAATCTGAGTAAAATTCTTTGAGCCAGAAAGTAGTATTTTTGTACAGCTGAGTTAAATTTCAAGAGAAGCTGAGCTGACTGTTCCAAATACATCCTGTCCTGACTAGATATTGGTATACACTCATTTTTACTTTATATTCTATGGCACCTCTGGGGGTTTGAGGCACCTGACATGGGAGACTTCCTCAATTTATCCCTGCTGCAATGGCTTAGCTGGTAGGCTGCACTGAGATATAGTGATTGGCTCAGAATTACCTGAGAAAAGGGAAGCCAGAATGTTGATGTACTCTGACAACAACAGACTCCAAGGGATAAAGAGAGTGCAGTCATATAGCTGAGAAACTGTTTTCAATTGAGTGGTCTCATTTTGCTCATACTATTTATTAATTGCAATGTTTGTATTCTTTGGAAGCCTTTTTTATGTCAGATGGGTTGAGGAATACAATACAATAAGTGTGCAATCCTGAAAGGAAAGAGTTCATGTAAAAGACTCCTACTTGGAAAGACATGTATAATTCAGGATGTTTTTGTGGAAATCAACAGGGACCGTGACTCCCTCTTGAGCTGCTGGCCAAATTAGTCAGGAGAGGCAACTGCAAGTTTAAGCAAAGGAATCCGATTCATTCCTGCTGCTGATTTGTTCAAAATAAAAAAAAAAGGGGGATATTAGCTTTAGGTAGAGAAACTATCCAGTGAGGTTATTCTGTTAAGAAAAAGGACACTAAGAATTAGAGTAGCTTATAAATGACTTCTTGAAATTGTCTCTCCAAACTGATGAGCAGGAAAACAAAAAACAAAAACAAAATAGGTGGGCAATTTCTCTAAAAAGCAGGAATGAGAAGAGAGCCAACATGTTATGAGAAATATTTGTGGTGCCATTCTGTGCCTGGAGCTCAGATCTGCAGAGCTCCATAGCATTCTGCACATGAAACCTGGAGGTTATACATAAGTGGAGAATTTAGAAACAGACCGAAAAGCACAAGGAAGAGAAGAGATGAAGCTGCACAATCTCTTTTATTCGGACCCAGATGGGAAGCTGAAGAATGCAGGTGTCTCTGGTCAGAATAATCCCTAATGCTGATTATCATACACCCCAAATGATCCCACAGCCTTTTTCAGAGGGGTGGGGTGGGAGTGAGGACAATTCCCCTTAAAAACTCTTTGGCTGCCAGTGACAGCAGCTTTGAATTTCACAAGAAAAGTCTATTCTGATCGTAAATTCTCAAGAAGGTTAAACATAAATTAGTCATAAAGCCAGCAACACTGGGCAGTTGTAAGACGATCTCATTCCCCCCCTCCCCCAGTGTTTTTTAAATTCTGCCATGTTTGTTTAATTAAAAAAGGGGGGTTGGGAGAGATAAGAATAATTTCTTCCTTTTCGTTCTGTTTCTAAACACTCCCCTTACGTATAACCTCCAACTTTCATGTGCAGAATGCTATGGGGCTCTGCAGATCTGAGCTCCATTTAAGACAACAAAGTGGCATTTGATAGCCCTGCTCTTCTGGAGACAGCCCTCCTTCCTGCCTTTGATGTGTGGAAGGTTTGTTTAATCCATTATTAATCAAAGTTATGGCATTCTTCTTATATATTTAGGTAAAACTAAAAGATAGCTCTCCTTGCTTCCTTGGTTAAATAAATGTTTAAACAGATTGTAGAAATCCTTGGGGTTTGATTAGTCATATCTCCGTAGGATAAAGATTTCAGATTTTGTGTGTGTACGGGTGCGTACGCATATGTGTTGGTATACAAACATGGATAAATGTGTGCGTGTATGCATAAGCACATGTCTGGATATCCACAAGGATGTATAGAGGTAGTCCTCAACTTGCAATCATTCGTTTGAAGTTGCAGAAAGTGACGTGTGATTGTTTTTCAAATTATTGCAGCACCCCCATGGTCATGTGATCAAAATTCAGACACTTGGCAACTGGCATGTATTTATGATGGTTGCCGTGTCCCAGGGTCACGTGGTCCACCTTTTGCAACTTTCTGACAAGCGAAGTCAAAGGGGAAGCCAGATTCACTTAACAACCGTTTTACTAACTTAACAGCTGCAGTGATTCATTTAACAGGCAGGAAAGGTCATAAAATGGGGGCAAAACTCACTTAACCGCTGTTTTGCTTAGCAATGGAAATTTTGGGCTCAGTTGTGGTCGCACGTTGAGGACTGCCTATATAAAGCATGGTTCTATATTTGAAACAGAAATACAGGTGCACCCTGGTCCTAAAACCTTCCTCCAGCAGCCTGCTTTTCATTGACTGCCGGACACAGAATCATTGTAATGGTAATTCCTTCGCACAGAGGCTTGTCTTGGCAGGCAACCACTTGAATGCCATGGGGGTAAAAGGTGGACAGCTGGATCCTCTGAGCAGGGGGAACCTTGAGCAGTTGGCGATGTTGGCAGCTTAATACAGGGCTGGGGTGAAATGACTCCTAAAAAAAACCCCTCCACAGCAGCTAATTAGCAGCACTGAACTCTGGGTACGGATGGTCCATTTTAATACCAGATGAATTCTGCAGTGAGCACCACTTGGGTGGGGGAAGGATATAGAAGGAAATGCTCCTTAGCTGACCCTTGTGGCATTCTGCGTTTCACGTTGCAATAATCCTGTAAATTACTATGCTTTCTTATACAGTAACTTGGAGTTAATTAGTAATTTAACATTCCTCGATGCTACTAAATGTCTTCCTTGCATTATATTATGTTGTTTCATGATCCTACCTTAACACTAATGGGGTTTTGTTGTATTTTCTCAAAACACTAACAGTAAAATAAAACTGAATGAGAAAATTAATTAGTTTCTCTTTTACCTTTGATTTACCTGTTATTAGCAATTAAGTGGTGGTGGTGCGCTTCTTTCCCCACTCCAGAGAGCTGGGTGAGGCTGCGCAGCGGTGAAAACGGAAGGAAGATTACGGAAAGGAACTCAAAGGAGGAGAACAAATTTGCTGTGAAGCAAGGAACTGGCACACATAGACTCCCAAACTGACCTACTGAGAGCTGTTCAATTAATCTTTTCTTTCACAATATTGCCTTTTCTTTCACCTTTTATCAATAAAGAACTCTTAAGGTAATCTACCACCTCCCTTTTTAGGAATTAAAGGAATTAAAATAATTGTTTATTATGATTCATTTATTACATTTTTTTTTTAAAAAAATCCTAAATATCTAAAAAAAAAACCTTTAAACATCTATTTATTTTGGAAGAAGAGTTGTTCAAAGTTTTTTTCCCCAAACAAACAAAACTAATCTTAAAATCCATTGGGGGCCTTCAGAGACCCTCAAAACAGCATGATTTAAAATATATCTGTACAACTCAATAGGGATGGGACCTTTGTGGGGAAAAATGTAGTTAGGCTGCTGTCTCAGCCTAATCTACTGACCTATAGGGATTGATTTAAATGCCACACTTCCTTCACAAACTCAAAAGAGCATCCATACCACTTTATGTGAGGTTTGTTGATAATGACGGGTCCAAAATGACTCCGTGAGCTTCCATTGCTTAGGTTGAGACTTGAACATAATTCTTCCCAATTCTGATCTAACACTTTAATTGATACCCCACATTTATTTCGACTCCTTTTATAAAGTGGACAGAATGGCTGAAAAGGATACGGCCATTCTGAAGATAGTAGATATTTAGAGATCTTAATTTCAAATATTTGGGACTTTATAGCTGAAAATCGTAATCCAAGACTGGGCTCAAAAAGAGATTGAAAGCTACTATACTTTGCATTCAAGTTAGCTGTTATTTTAAATATATTTTCAAAGACAGTGCAGGATAGAGCATGAATCTCCAAACTTGGCAACTTTAAGACTTGTGGACTTCAATTTCCAGAAGTCCACAAGTCTTAAAGTTGCCAAGTCTGGAGACCCCGGGACAGAGCACGTTATAAGGGAAGCTTGGGGTCACTGAGGCCAGATCTCCTTTCATTAGGAAGGAGCACATTAGCAAAGAAGATAAATGCACTCCTGACCATCTTGAGGCTTGACTTAGTTCCTTCAGAAAAAATGTGATTAACACAAACAGATTAAACTCAATCTCAAAATGATTTATCTAAGGGATATCTGTTTTACTAGTATTGAGCTTCAATTATAGTTCCCCAAGTATTCAGAAATTCTATAATCTTCTTGGTGCTAGTTGAGAAAGAGTACTACTATAGATTTGGGTTTCTTAAGCATTTTTGTTTTAAAACTCTGTTTGTTTTAAATACGTTTCAAAATGTTCATACAGCCAGACCAATCCAACCAGCCAGCCTTCTTTTAGCAGTTTCACCAAGATGGTGAAAAATCCCCCAGTAAGCCCTACTTCTTCCAACAATTTCTAACGCTTTTGAAGACAAACAAAAGTAAACTCACTCATTAAAATTAGATGAGGATTTGTCTCAATGATTTCAGTAGAAAACTGCCATGTGGAGTGAACTTTGAATAATCATGTATTACTTTGGTTCCCTATTCTTCCGACCAAGTAGATCTTCCATATAGTCAGCAGTTCTAACAACTGGAAAAAGTCTTCAAAATATTTCAGACTGCTTTTGAATTCCTTGGTTTTTCAGGATGGGTGTCAACTGTCCCACTCAGTCATCTAGTAAACAAAGACTCCTGGCCATTAGTTTTGCCAAGAGTATACTTGACTGAAGCTTAAATGGTTACAGAAGTAGTATAAGCTGAATCTGAGGTTTTCCCGTGCAAACCACACAAAAGAAAGTGTCTTTTTTTCTCCCTGGCTGTTATCTGCAAATGTCCAGTCAGGTGCTTATATATTGTTTAGGAGCAGGTGCTTGGTTCCCAGCTCTGCATATCGTTATTTGACCTTGGCTAGCTGTAGCTTTTCACACACTTCAGCTTTCCATCCTCTCCCTTCTTCCTTACATTCCAACCTTTCCATCTCCCCTCCCCCCCCCGCCATGCTAATGTCAGGCTGTCAGCTCGTGAAGCTTGGATAGGTGAGATGCAGCCATGATACTGGGTCACTTTTCAGAAGAGGTCTTGAAACTACCTTATAGTGAGTTAGATCATTGGTACAGCTAACTCTATACATACCAGGTTTACACATGGCATTAAGTCATCATAGGATTTATTCGGGTTTGGCTTGTCTGTTATGTGAATGAAATCATTGCTGTTAGTGAACTACAATTGACAGGTTAATGAAAAGCCATCTGCAGTTTATTCAATGAACACCAGTAAATAACCATGTCTTAGTTTAATACTCCTCCT
The DNA here is from genome assembly GCF_964194415.1 of Vipera berus. Classification (NCBI taxonomy): domain Eukaryota; kingdom Metazoa; phylum Chordata; class Lepidosauria; order Squamata; family Viperidae; genus Vipera; species Vipera berus. The sequence continues at coordinate 149,480,773 of NC_138202.1, read as the reverse complement.
CCCTATGTTAGGCATGGGATCTAAGGAATCTCAGACAGAATTCATTATTAAATAATTCTCGAGAATCTTTGCCCACAGATGTTGGGGATTACAGTGAAGACTGGTGATTTTATCACTGGTGTTTTGATGCTTTATCTTTTGCAATTCGGAGGAAAAAAAACTATCGGGGATCATTCATTTCTAAGTAACTGTTTGTAGAATGATCTATCCTTGTTAGAGAATTTTCATTCTATATTTTTTTAATTTTCTCCCTCTCCCTTTTAACTATAGCACTTTAATTTGCTCTCCTTAAAGATCAGGGTATACAATGGACTGCACTCTCTCTCTCTGTGTGTCTCTGTCTCTCTCTCTCTCTCTCTCTCTGTGTCTGTGTGTGTTTTAAAGCAGAATGTTTCTATGGAAAGGAAGTATTTGGAAAGCCCTGTGAATTCAACACAAAACATTTCCCGAAGATTTTGTCTCGGGGGACTTTGGCTAAAAGAAGGGTTGCTACCATTTAAAACCCCATTCTTTGCAGCAGGATTTGAACATTCCATAAAAAATTCATCCCTGCTTTAAGAGATTTCTGCTTTTCTGTCCTCTCTATTGTTAGACAAATTGAAGTGTGCACTCTGAAGGAGTGTGGCAGTGAACTGAGAATTTATTTACTCATTCGATTCTAATATTGAGAGAATCTACTCTCTCCGTTCAAAGGCTAGAGCAACAATGCAAGTGACACCGGGTCATTTGGCACTTCACAGCTACCTGTGAGATAGAATTGTTCTCATGGCAGATAGGAAGTGACTGAAACCTCTTTTTCTCATCAATGTCTATTATGATTGATGGCTCTGTGGTCACATTGAATATGCCCTTTTTAAATAATTCACAATGTCATCATCATAGTACTAGTTTATAACTAGCCTGTTATTTTTACCTTCATTCACTATCCGAAGGTTTGATAAATTAAATACTGTGCATTTTAGTGGGTATTGTCACGTGCTGAAAAGTAAGGTTTCTTGTGTGTGTTTGTGTGTAATCTGAAAGTGCACTCTTTCTCCACACATACACACAACTATACACATGTACTTCATTAGTGCAGATAATGTGCTGAGTGAGGATTTATCAAATGTGCCTTTCCTAGCTGTATGATAAATGCCTAATACATGCAAAATGTGAAATGTTCTTTTCCAGGCCTTGAGTTGGATTATGAAATAGCTTCACAATTATCCATCATGTATTATCAACTAACAAGTGTCTGTTGTGGGAAATGACTTAACAATTTCATGCCTAATGTCGAGGTGATGTATTAATTGTGTGTCTTTAAGATCTTTAAATTGTAGGGTAGGGTATGACAGATATTATAATCTATACAACTTTTACAGTGAGATTTGTCAAAATATTTCACTGAGAAGAATGAGGAGCTATTCATTTTAATTCTTTGTCTAAGAAATACATGTGACAACAACTTAGCTCTTTGATTTTAGCTGATCGGGAGGGCAGGGAACACTGAAGAGTTTCCTTCCATTTCTCATGAAGTATGCAAAGGGCTTTTCAACATGGCACCCACAAGATGTGTGAGACTACAATGCCTAGGATTCTATGTGGCATAAGAGTTCTGGGAATTGTAGTTCCAACACATCTGGAGTGGGGAAGGCTGATGCCTACCTTACCTTACTAGGTTAGGGTACAACATTGATCACCTGCTGCCGGCGTCAACTCCCCTCCGCCCTGTGCGTTCCCACAGAGAGGGCCTCCTCAGGGTGCCTCCGGTCAGAGAATGCCGGCTGGTGGCCCCCAGGGGGAGGGCCTTCTCTGTGGGCGCCCCGGCTTTGTGGAATCAACTGCCGGTTGAGCTCCGGATGGCACCGGATCTCCGCTCCTTCCGGCGCGGGTTAAAGACCCACTTATTCGAACAAGCTGGCCTGGCCTGATGGGGAGTTAATTTAGGGTTTTAAATATTTGTATATTTTATTGTTTTATTTTGGGCATTAATTTAATTCTATTTTAACTTTTGTATTTTTGTATTTTTATTATATGCCCTGTTCACCGCCCTGAGTCCTTCGGGAGAAGGGCGGTATAAAAATTTAATAAAACGTAAACGTAAACGTAAACATTGATGGACCCTTAAAAAGCCTACAAAATAAGTTATGTTTTCCCTCTGCATTACTTTCAAGATATCATTGTTTTCTGTGTGTGTATTTTATACAGGGAACCCTTATACCAGGGGTGTCAAACTGCTGGCCCACGGGCCAGATGCATCATGGAGAAGCCGTGCCCACCTCAGCTCCGGCAAGGGGGAAAATCGCGATACGTCGTAAAGTGATGAGGTGAGTTTGACACCCCTGCCTTATACTATAAAGGGCAATGGTGTATGCGTCATTCAATTGAGAGAAGACTGAATATCACTTTATACAGTATACTATATAACCAAGAATATGTGGAGGGTATAGTGGGAGGACTCCGCTTATTCCCAAGCATTCAGTAACCATGAGTTTTCCTGAAAGGCAATGTCATGATGGATCTATTCTTTCATTCTGAAAGAATTCTAGAATTCTAGAACATGGTTCTGGATTATTGATTGAAATTTTTATTTCTTTACAGTTTAATTTCTCTTTCTATTATACTTTAATTCTACCAAAACTGAGAGCCAGTTTGGTGTAGCGGTTAAAATGCTGGGGTAGAAACCGGGAGACTATAAGTTCTAGTATCAACTTAGACATGAAAATCGATTGGGTGACTTTGGCCAGTCACTTTTTCTCAGCCCAACTCAACTCACAGGGTTGTTATTGTAGGAAAGATAGGAGGAGAAAAGAATATTGATTTATAACTCAAAAAGAAAGGCAGAATAAACATCTACCCCCCCCCCAAACTCCTAAATAGTTATTTCTTATTAGAAAGGTGACATAAAGAATTAAAGCCATGTTTCATCATCTTGAACTCAATAATTTTGGATTCCAACCTGCAAGATCCTGTTAAACAGTTATATTTAATGACAGTATTGCCTATAGAGCATAATTAGAAGTTATCAGTGAGTTAAACAGCAGCACATTGATAACATATGGTTATAATTATTTTAATAGTTACTCAGCAAATACAGCAAGCAAAGAATGCTAATTTTAAGTGCTGAACACAAAACATTAAGATACAATGGCACTGCACTTTCCATTTATTTCCTACATGGAAGCCCTTCACAGTTCTGATCAAATTCCAGTCAACTTTAAGTGCCTATACTTTTTTTTCCTGATTTATACATTCACCCATCTTTTACACGTACTATGTAACTTACACGGGTATTAACAGGAGCTTGCTGCTATTGGCCGAATGAGGAAAGCATTGACACAACATCACATCACTGTTTCTGGCTCTTTTGTATGTATGTACAGAAAAGTGCATTGCCACACAACAAAGCCTGCTTTCTTCAGATTGTCCCCATCAAAGATGCAATTGATATATCCAACCATCCGTTGTTAATGACCTTTTCCTTAGGTTGTTTTAGCTCATTGTTGTTTCAGTTGTTTTCAATATGTTCCATTGTGGTTGTCTTTTCAATAGTATTTCAAAACTAAAATATAAATGGGGTTAGTTGATTATCAGTCTGCATCCTCCCCTTCTAGGAAGCATCCTCTGATAACCTAAGGAACCGAATGATGATGAAGTGTACTGATAAGCTGGACATCAAAAATACATAGAAGACCAAAAGGAAGGTCTCTGTGCTTAGCTCACCCAGCCAAAGGAGCCACTGGACTGAATCAAGGGCAGAAAATGCTGGATAATCAGCATGGAAGAACACTGCATCCATAGGTCAACGGGACAACAGGACATTTTGCCATTTTTAGAAGGACTGTTGATGGCATGAAGTGGTGGACAATTGATTTCTTCAATAGGAGTGGTGGTTAGTACTTCTCTCCACATTATCCTCCCTTCAAAACACAAAGGATGTATTATACTTACATATCTGCACAATATCATGTGGTCTCTGGCCACTTAGAAAGCAGAGCTACTCCACCACCAAAACAGTCCCAACTCTTGCTCCTGAGTAATTGGCAGTTTTAGAACTGTGGCCTCCCCTTGGCAGGAATTCCAGCTTCCTCTGACCCCCCATCTCGAAATCCCCTGTCAAAACAGAAGTAAAGGCACTATGCAACCGTGGTTTTTTATGGAAGATCGACTTTTTCCTTTCACAACAGTGGCAACCTTGAATATTTTTCTTGAAAATGTAAAGAATAAGAAGAAGGCAAGCTGAAAAATAAGGGGGGAGAGATGAGGTGAGGGTCAGGGGGCTGGTTGCTTCCTGGATTTGGTGCTGGCTGGAGAAAGTGGTGACTAGCACAAAAGGAGAGCTTATGTCCAACAACAATTCTTACAGGGAAGTAGATAAAGCTGGTGGCCATTTGGATGATGTAATCTTGGAGAAGTCAGGACCAGCTCAGTTAGTTGGCAGACTGAGGCAGCTGCTCTCCTGATGGCTAAAATATGAATGCAGTTATATATGCCGTAATCCTATGCACTACACTGCTCTTCGATGCAGATACAATCTTTCTGTTAATGCTGAAATGCATTTTCACTTTTGTGAACTATGTTGTAACTCCATTCCGCTTTCAGCAGAACCTAACTTTAGAATTGTCCTTCCATTCATCAGAAATTATTTATTTTCATTCCTGAAAATATGTGAACAATTATATCAACTGTTCCTAATTTAATTTAAATTCAATTAGTATACATTTGATTACATTTAGCCTTTTGGTCTTGACCCTGTTTATTTTTCAGAGGATAGGGTCAGTCAGCATTTCGGCTTTGGCTTCAATCAAATGCAACCTTTTGCAGAATTGTATAGCCTGCATCCATTTTGTCCCTTTCTGGGAACAGGGATTGCTCTTTCTGAAATACCGTATGAAAAAACCATTCACGAAGAATGAATCATAAGCCACTTTTATGGGATAGTTTATTATTTAAGCCAGCTCTGAATGGACAAAACATATTGCTTAGACTGCAGTTGTGGAAAAATCATCCTCTGTTTCTGAAGCACAAAACCTTGTTATGTAACGAACTGCTAGCACCATGGGGCTGTCAGAATAATAATGATGTGCAAGGGTTTATGCAGCCATCCTGCATCGATGCCGGCAAGCGGGACTCACCTCTTCACATCATACGGTGAAAGCTGTGTAGCAGGGAACAAATTTATAAGAAGTGCCTGTTCATTGCATGCCTCACTGCAGACCGATACCCTTAACAGAAACAGAAGACGGAATGCAAAGGATATGTGCATGTAGCTTATGACTTGGCTTATACCCTGTGCCACCTTCTAACCTTCAGTCATCTGTAGAGCATATGCTAAAAGGATTATAGGTAGTCCTCGACTTATGACCATAAATGGCCACAGAATTTCAATTGCTAAGCAAGGAAGTTGTTAAAGTGAATCATGCAGTTGTTAAGCAAATCTGGCTTCCCCCTTTGATTGTTGGAAGCCTGTGGGAAAGCTGGCTGGGAAAATTGCAAGTGGCAATCACATGACCCTGAGACACTGCAACCATCATAAGTACATGTCAGTTGCCAAGCACCCTAATTTTGATCATCTGACCATGGAGTTGTTGCCATGGTCATAAGGGCAAGGACCAGTTGTAAGCAGTGGTGGGATTCAGATATGTGAACAACTGGTTCTCTGCATGGATGCCGCTTCTGGAAGTCCATTCTGGGCCTGGACAACAAAACATTAGCTACTAGTTCTGCTGAAGTGATGTGAATTGGCTGAATCCCATCACTGGTTGTAAGTCAATTTTCCCTTGCCATTGTAACTTCAAACAGTTGCTAAATGTAAAAGATTGTAAATCGAGAACCATTAGTATAGAGGACTAATCTATCCTCACTTTCATAGAAGCTGTCTCTTTACAGCAAAAGTGGACCTTTCAGTGACATACTGGAGCCATACCCCAAAAGCTAGGTGGAGGGAGGGATGTTGCTCATTGAACAGAAGTTCTCTCTTGACCTATCTTTCTGCCTGGCATTCTTTACTAGAGAAGCTGAACATATTACAGACCATGTGCTCTTGTCTACTGCTTTCAGCCACAATTTCTGGTCTCAGGAACCCATCACCTGACTTCCTTTTTGGATATCCTTTACCCCATTCTAAAGTTGGGTTCTATTATAAGTGGAATGGACTGGGAATAAAACACACTGCATAAACAGTTTTCTTTATTTACATAAAAGTGTGGCAGCCCACTTTGGAAGGTCTGTGTGTGAGACCCAAGCCTTTTGAAAGGCATATCTGTATGCATTTATGGGGCTTTAAACTGTGCACTCTACTTTTACACTGCCCTTAAGTAGAATTGACCTCAGGAACTCAGAAATCTATTGCTCAGTGCAATGATGAAAAAAAAAGACATACAATTGATGATGTCACAACATGAACCCTCCCCTTTTGTACTTGTCTACCAATTTTAGGTGCAAGCATGTCAGTCACGGTTTACATCAGGTCTTCTTGATGCCTATTTCATTACTTCTCCCCCCCCCGCCCCCAGATAACTATGGCCCAGAATCCAGCTGCTTAAAGATTCCTATAATAATAATCCTTCCAAAAACTGTAATGAAATCTTTCTAAATTCATAAGATTGTCTGCAAGAATGGAACAACAGTTTTTAAAGGTGAACCCTCAGTTACCATTTGGCAGCCTGATTAAGTATTTTTTTTAAAAGTTCCATATTCTTTGCAGCTCTAGTTATTTTGAGAGGCTCCATGTAATGTACACACACACACACACACACACACACAGAGAGAGAGAGAGAGAGAGAGAGAGAGAGAGAGAGAGAGAGAGAGAGAGAGAGAGAGAGAGAGAGAGAGAGAGAGAGAGAGAGAGAGAGAGTGAGAGTGAGAGTGAGAGAGAGAGAGGTTATATAGATCTGAGTTGCAAAGACCCCAACATATGCCTAGGTTCCCTGTGCCAGAACCTCCCAGATCCACAAAGCCCTGTGAGACATGGTTTTTAAGACTCTTGTTATCCCTCTCCCACCCCACCACATTCACAACCTTGGTCAGAAAATTTGTTGACATCTTAGCTCATGGGGGGGGGGGAAATCACCTCCCCACCACCAAAATCCTTAGGCAGTAATTGAATAACATGGCAATAGCATTTAGGATTATATACTGTCCTGTGGCACTTTATAGCACTCTGGGAGATTTACATTGTGAAGCATTATTTGCATATTGCCTGCAACAATCTGGGTCCTCATTTTCCCAACCTCGGAGAGACGGAAGGCTGAGTCAACGCTGAGCCCCATCAGGATCAAACTCCAGGCTGTGGGCAGGGTTTGCCTACAATACTGCATTCTAACCACTGAGCCACCAGGGGACCAGTAAGACATTAGTAATAATAATAATAATAATAATAATAATAATAATAATAATAATAATAATAATAATAATAATAATAATAATAATAATAATAATAATAATAAGCTAGTATTCCAGATTTTTCAAGCAACACTATGGAGTTTACTTTGGATTAAGAACTGTATTGTGACATGTGTCTTAAGTTAACAAATTATTTGTTATGTTTATGTCAGCAACTCCTACATTGATGGAGAACATTTTACCAGTTCAAATCACTGTAAGTTTTCTTCAAATTCAGACCCACAGAATTCACATGGGGCAGAAATTGTACCCGTCTTGGGATTCTAAAGCAATTGTATTCTTTTCAGTTATAATTTGCATGCTTAATATTTTCAAATAATTTTCATTCCCCTTCTAAAGATATTTTAAAATTTTCACAAATCTGCTCTGACCAAATTCAAGAGATACACTATTTTTATTGGACTAGGTTGCTTTTGCCTGCTACATAGTTGCTAAAGCTGAGATTCCTGGTGAAAAAATGTGGGAATCCTTACGTATTTAGTGCAGATCCCGAAATCTTTAAAAGTGAGGGAGTCAAAGGTTTTCATATGGAGGAACAAATCTATCCTTTTTTACTTTCTTGTGCATTTGATCTTTTTAAAAAAAATCTGGAATTATTTCTGTCCAATTTAGATGACAATTTGCAAATTTCATCATTAGGACAAGTCACACAGAACTATTGCAAAGACCCAGTTCGCTGCAAATCAAAACAATATTTTCCTGGTACAAAATAAGATGATCCCTTTAATTTCCTCTTGTCCGTTTGGTAAAAGTCAATTATATATGCCCACAATTTATCTAGCCTCAACTTTCTAGCCTCATGAGATCACTCAAGATGTTACTTTATGCTCATAGTACAATAGAAATTTGCAAAATTGGGTTAAATGAGAAAACTATGGTTAATTTAACCACAAGTAAATCTATTGTATAACTTAGCTGGTAAATTAAAGTCCTTGTTGTAGTTGTTGAGTTTCTGGCAAGCCCATAGTCTAAAAAGGGAGGAGAGAATTAGATTTCATGGCATTCCATACATGGGTGAATAAATTTGTTTTAATGGCTGTTGATGAATATAGTTTTCATCTTTTATAGTTGAAGACTTAGAGCCTAATGATGAATGCTGTTTTCATCCTTTATAGGTGAAGATTCCAACCTGAGGAAAAAAAATCTACATAATCTACATACATCCATGTATTATTTATTACAAGGGATTTTATAGCATGATTGTAGCAACCCTACTCTGATGCATTCCAATTATCCACTGACCAAATATTCTGCAACAATTGGTGACAGAGTTAATACAAATGAAACTGTCCATTAGAAAAGCCCTGAAATGGGTTCCAGTAACAATATTGGATGATGTCAAATCCTTTGAAATGTGATGAGAGTCACAGACTGGCCTTCACATAAACACTCTATTAGTAGGTGATGGTTGATGTCAAAAGGACTTAGGATTTGTAGTTGAATCTCAGAATCTTCACACTGATCTCCAGTGTACCCAGTGCATACGAAGCAATATGCTGACTTTGTTTAGGAAAAAAAGCATTAGATATGCTGTTGTTCCTCCTCTCTCTCTCTTTCTTTCTTTCTTTCTTTCTTTCTTTCTTTCTTTCTTTCTTTCTTTCTTTCTTTCTTTCTTTCTTTCTTTCTTTCTTTCTTTCTTTCTTTCTTTCTTTCTTTCCTCTCTCTCTCCCTATACATATACACTCCAAAGTCAATGAAACAATTTGTAGTGTCTGAATGGAAGTCTTTAGTTTATGAAAATTATAATTATTTTGATTATTATTATTATTATTATTATTGTCCCCAGGCAGCTTGAAATGTTGCAAAACTCTGCAGGTGTATGCTGGTATAACAAAACCAATGAACAGATGGTGGAAGGTACCAGGCCAGCTCAAGGGATTAAATGCAAGGCTTTTGAAATTTAAAATTAAAGCTAGTTGATCTTGGGGGGGAAATGCTTGCCAAAAAAGCCTGCTGGGGGAAAAAAAAGGAAAGGGGGAATAGAGAAGTTCTTCTTCTTCTCAAGACAAGCTGATTCGGATTTCTCTCTTCTACACACACACCCATTTAAAGTCCTTGATTGGTAGAAAACAAAAGTGATCTAGCCAAATAAATGTAATCAACAGTTTGGCTTGTGATTGTCTGTATTTTTCTCCCTTTTCCCCAATAGGTATGAACCACAACCTTTCATTCTTTAAATGGTTTGGACAGATAAAGCTACCTTGTTTTTGTGGGGTCTACTAATAGAATATTACACAGGTTTACCATCTAGTTATTCACATTTCAATGGAATCTAAACTCTGGCTGCTAAAATTTGCATTAAAGATGAAGGACAGTTGAAGCTGCCTATTTTCCCTACGAATCTCATTCCACTGGATGTGTAGTTATATTTTAACAATATGACACAGATTGCATAGCCAGCTTTGGTTTACCTTTTCATATGTAACATGTAATCAAGTTCTGAATTTTTTGGTTATCCATACTAGACATTTCACAACTCAGACCTGTGCATGGTTACACAAGAGTAAAAGTACAGAATGTGGTTAAGCTTACTTACAACACATCTTCCCAAAAATTGAGCCTTAGATGATTAGGTGTCTAAACCTATGCAGATTCACCAACCTTTTCTCCCGATATTTTCTTCTCTTAGAAAACAGACGTATGCATGCCATTATACCCTGACTTCTTCTCCCTTAACCTCAGGTACTGTGAAGGATGCTATCCATCGTCCAGTGCTAAAAGAAGATTCAGGGTCCACTTAAGCTATGTTTTGTGTTGCACAATGGAGAAGGAGATGTCCTCTCATATTTTGCCTCAGCAGCAAAATGAGCTAATCCTGATCTGTGTGATCTGAAATGAAAGAAATGAAGTGGCCCTATAATAAAATTACAGAGAAAAGATTCTCCAGCGCTTCTTTTCTCAAAATAGCAAATTAATATTAAGATCATTGGGACATGTCTTCATTAAGTGGGCTTGATTAGAAGTGCTGCATATATTCTAGTTTTTGAGGCACATCCATTCATTTTCCTCCAAAGTCAACCATTTCCTCTCACAATCTTTACAATTCCCCCCCCCCCGCCCTAAATTGTGAAGTAAATTAGTTTTGGAATAACCATCATAACCCAGGGACTTTATGTTCCAAATGTCACCTTTATGTCAGGAGCATTGTGACCTGTTCATGGAGCTATTTCAATTTCTCACCTACACTGACCATTGTTTTGTACATTTTCCTCCCTATATTATTTTTACAGTTATTCTTAATTGGGAGCCTGATGGGAGCATTTAAGCTTACAATGAAGAAAAAAGCCCACTGGGTGGAAAAGCAGCAATCTCAGAAGCTTTGATGGCCTTGTTGGCCAGAATTTGTAGCTCTGCTGACCTGTTTGCTTACAGCACCATTTAAAATAGAAATGGCTAGTGGTATTGTGTTGTTTGCTAGAGCCCTTGTTAATACATTCAATAACCTATTAATCACAACTTTACAGTCATATGCAAAATGTGCCCCCGAGAACAATTTAAATAACTTACTCCAGGTGCTTTATTTATTTCCTTTCCTTTCCTCTTCCACATCATAAACAACATGTTCGTTAACATCAACAAGAGAAAGTTGAAGACAACAAACCAAGCATTCATTGTTTCACCACCTATTCAGATTTCAAGATAGTTATGGATGCAGCTGTTGTCTAGGAAAAATAAAATCTCAGCTCCTGCTAATAGTTCGGGAAATAAATGAGCAAAACTACTGTCCACCAAAACCTTTGGGGAAGGATATAACTTGATTGCAACTTGGAATGGGAGAAAAGAAAATCTTATTTCCATAAATGAATGGCTGCCTTTCATTCATTCATCATTATTTGACTTTGGGCTAAGGAGATTTCTAAAACTACCTTAATTAGTTATGTTAACTGTGAGGTAAAACTTGAACAAATGTCTTCAATCCAAACCTGAATCCCTTCAACACAAGACAAATGACTGCAGACGATTTAGTTGGCAGATCTGATTGGCAAGTTAAAGAAAAAAAATTAAGAAGAATAAAATGGAATAGCATCAATAACTACGGGCTAAATTATATTTTGATCTGAGGCCTTCACTCTGTGCTTTTTATTTAACGATCGTAAATACAAGTGTTTGCTATCACAGCAAACTCTGTATAAATGTGCATCTTCTTTCTGTGCCAGCTTTCTTCTCTGAAATAACGCACAGAGTTCTACTTTGAGGCTATTGCTTCAGTTCTTAGTTTTCTTACTGGTATCTTCATTCATAAGTAATATCCTGGTTTTGCTATTCTCAAACAGACCCTTACAACAGTTGATCTTTTTTTGTGAGCGTGTACCAAGGAGCCAGATCTTTAGGAGGCCAGATCCTGAAGCTAAAACTCAAATACTTTGGCCACCTAATCAGAAGGAAGGACTCACTGGAGAAGAGCCTAATGCTGGGAAAGGTTGAGGGCAAGAGAAGAAGGGGACGACAGAGGATGAGGTGGCTGGATGGAGTCACTGAAGCAGTAGGCGTGAGTTTCAATGGATTCCAGAAGATGGTAGAGGACAGGAAGGCCTGGAGGAACGTTGTCCATGGGGTCGCGATGGGTCGGACATGACTTCGCAACTAACAACACCAAGGAGCCAAGTGTTGCTTCATTTCAGGCCTCTGAATAGCAACTGGATGGAGGATATCTAAGCAGATGATTGGTAGAGGAAATGAAAAGAAAAAGCCAAAGTGCTTTCACAGGCCAATCAGTGTCAAGGATGCTCTGTGATTTGTTTATAGTTCTCTAGTAAGGTTGCTGCTTCATGTTGCATTTGTGTTCCTGAAAGCACCAAGTGACTTTGGAAACTAAGCTGCCTGGAAGCAGCAGGTGAAGAACTGCAGGATGCAATGCAGGCATTGCAAGGAAGGCCCAATGATAAGCAAACTAGGCAGTTGTGGGTTTTTTTTCCTGTTTACAAACTTTTACTGGCTCTGTTTTCCATTTTCCATTCATTAACTACCTCTGCATTAATTCAAGCTACCTACACTTTCCCATCTTCATTCTTTATTCTTTCTTTAATCCTTTCCTAATAAGAATAACTAGCCCGGACTACAGGTTAATTGGTGCCCCCCCTCCCTCCCCCCCCCAAAAAAAGTCACCCAGTGGGAGTTTCTCAATTGAGACTGGATTGAATCTGGTCTCTCCAAGTCTTCGTTCAGCACTTTTTTGGCCCTGAATTTTCTTCCAATTCTATTCACAACTCCCTGTGCCCTCACACTTAAATTATGCCTGAAGCCTCTTCTTAGCTTTACCTTAGGCCCCTTTTGTGTCTCTTAATGATGATAAAATGTTTATTTTAACTTAAAACACTATAAACTGTTGCTGTTGCTATTGTTAGTAACAGCAACAATACAACCATTCAACAATACAAGAACTAATATAAGTGACTGCTATTATAGTCATATATAGTATTGTGGTTTAAAAGGTGTTGTCTTCCTGCATATTTCCCTTTTAAACTGGTAAATTATGAATACTTAACTAGGAAATGTAAACCAGCAAGAAATAATAGAAATTTCACATGCATTAAAATATGCCTGTAAAAGCAGAAGAAATGGGGCAGAGATCTTGCTAATCAGAAAATCTAGCGATTCTGCTTAATAGCAGTAGGATTATTAGTTTTATTTTCCCCCCTTTTCCCCCTCAGGGATTGTTAGGGTTAACGGAAGAAAGGTTATTTTCTCATTTTCTCCTGTATTTGACATTACTGTATATATTATGTACACAGTGCATAAGACTACAGCATATGAGAGTATTCATTGCATATAAGAGAGAAATAATGTTTACCATCTCAATGGGAATTTCAGATGGAAAACTGACATTATTTGCAAAATCCAAATCTCATAAATTTTACCACGATTTGTGCATTGCTATAATTTGCATTGCTGTGATGGAGTTACTACTGAAATATCCCAGTAGTGAGAAATCTAGCTAAGATGTCAAAGTACCACACTAAAACTAAACAACTTCCTATTTGGCAAAATGTTTTTAATTTGTTTTTATTAATCTTTAATATGTTCCCAGCTTCCCTGCTATTAAGGTGGATTTTTGTTTCATTTTGTTTTGTTACAAAGGGTTTCTGTATGCGGTTACATTTTATCCCATTGCAAGGATTATATTTTATGTAATCCTATGAAATGATACTGTCACTAATTTGAAAATTGCTAGGGAGTTAATGTTTAAGACTATAATTACTTTCCACCGTTAATACCTTGCTTTCCATTTTAGTTCATCAGATTCTTACAATAGCTTTGCAAGAGGTGTGAGAATGGAGATAATAAGAGCTTTTTAATGTAATGCTCTGGAATATTAATATCTAGCTCTAGCTAGTGTGTGTATGTGTGTAAGTGTGTGTGTGTGTGTGTATTTGTGTTTTTGTGTGTGTGTGTGTGTGTGTGTGTGTGTGTATGATTTGCAATATGAGACTTGGGAAAACTAAATTACAAATTTAGCACACCAAGGCCTAATTTGCTGGGAAGAATGCAAAGATGCAAAGAATTGGTTCTTTAAAGCTCTAGAGGAATACAGTACATTCATCAGCTTTGAGTGGGTATCATTGTGTTTATAACAGAGTGGAGGTACCATGCAATTTTGCTCTTGAAATTGGTTTATATAGATGACTGGTTGCTGTGAAGTGTATGTCAGAGTTTCATGCAGCTGTTATGAAGTAGCACAATTGTCATTCCTTCTTACATGGTTGTTGAGAAGAGCCTGGGAGCCCAGCTCACTCAGCTGTTGAATAGATAACCCAACACAGTTAACGTGGCATACATTGTAAAGAATTACATGCCTGCTACAATGAGCTTTGGGCCTTTGGTCTAGATAATAATCCTGGTGGGTGTACCACGTGTAGCGGCTGTCTGATCACTCCGATACGACTGATGAAACATAAAGAAAAATGTCAGTCGACTCAAAGAAAAATGCTGCTGCAAGTTTGTTTAAGGTTCACGGTAAACGGTACAAGGTGTTGTTTTTTAAAAAAAATTAACCCTGGCTCTACTGAAAGCTGAGTTGACAGGCTCAATGCATAAGTAAGTCAAGGATAGAATTCCTTTAAAGATTGGCAGCATTTTTTTTTCAACTGCTATGTCAAAAGCACTGACCAGTTTGCCCGATTGCAGCAGCCTTGTCTCAGCAAACCGAGTCTTGTGTCAGTCTTAAAAGGCTAACGGTTGCAACTTCCTGACAGTTACAAAGTGGAATAAGAAGTGTGATAATGTGAACTAAAGCTGAGCAATCTGTAATTAAATATAATTGCAATTTTAATAAATGACTCCATGCTGTTACAAGTTCCAGCAAGTTTTGCAGATGGAGATAATTAAGAAGGTGGAGAAATCCTGCAGATCCAGACTTCTGGAATTTCTTCCAATCACTGCACTGGTTCCAGTCTGTTTCAAGTGAGCAGAGAGGGTGTGTGTGGCTTAGAATGGAGCAATTTGTAGCATTCTGAGACACTGTCCAAATACTTTTCCTACAGGCAAGAATTGGGGAATTTTTTCCCCAGGAATATTTTTCTCTACAGCCCCAAGTCAGTTCTGGGCCATTTTAATTGCTGCCTTTTTTGTTGTTGTTAGTTTCTACTTTCACCCTAAATTTGGTCTGGTTCTGTTCAGTTTTTAGCAAGTTACCATGCTGAGGGAGAAACAGACATGAAACAAGGCCATTGCCCAATTCATTTTCAACAGTCTCTTAGGGCAGAATAACAAATTGGAGAAAGCATGCAGAAGAAGTGTTTGGAATTATTGCCAATCGCTTCGGCAGCAGGGACCACAGAAGGCATCTTCGTTTTTTGTCTGCATAATGAAGTAAACATGTTGCATCTGCATGCATGCATGTTGCTTTTCTGTCTATCTTTGGGTGGGTCTAATCAGGATGGATGCACATGTATTATCTCTGAGTGCTAGTGAGAACATCTAATCAGGGATATAACCTCAGGGAAAGATTCATTTAAAAGTTCCTCTGTCCCTAGCGGGGAACTTTAGTAATTATTTTTAGATTGTAGTCTTAATAATGTCCAATCACAATCACTAACGAATGTCTAATGTACATGCATATTGTGAAGAGAGGTGTCCGCTTGAATTTAGGCATAGAAATGGCAAAGTTTTGCTTTGCTTTCAGTGTTGATGAAATAAAAGTAGAGACATTTTTATTTCATATTTCTGCTTGTTAACAAATATTGGGGAAAAAAGACTTAACAGGACTTTGAAGGCTCTAATGTTAAAAGGAATGGAATGGTTCACAATGATGTTTAGCTTTTAATAACATAGATCTAAAAGGCTCTAGAGAGGATTGTATCTTGTATTCCCATTAATAAAAATCAGAAAACTTCTCTGCCTTCTGGGGGGGGGGAATAGAGGAGGAGGAGGAGGAGGAGAAGACAAAGGAGGAGAAACAGGAAGAGGAGGAAGAATTGGTGTTTCCTCTGGAAGAAACTGTAACAATCACTTCCACAGTTGAAAGAGCACCATGGATCTAAAACATGTAATTAGGTGATTACTCAATTATATCATTGGCAGTGAATGGAAATAGTCATTGTCTGCTCTAGTTTATAAAAGGACAAATGTTAATTAAGAGCATGTGGTTTTCTTTTTCCTGACTTTGCCAAAGAATTGCTGTACAGGGACAATCCTTTTTGTTCCCCCCCCAAAAAAGCACTTGCTAATGTTTGTGCAGCCCTTCAATTCTGGTATTTGATAGATACAGTTCCAGATACTGAACTATTATTCCCTTATGATACTGTTCATTGCCTTAGATTTTGAATTTTTCTTTTAAATAATTGTCAGATTGATAAAATAAATATCAAAAGTTCTTGCAATAAAATGAGTTTTTGAGAATTCTGTGAAACTCTTAAAACTCTATTACTAAATTACTAAAATCGCAATTACAAACTACAAAATGCTACCAATGCCATTAAGATTACAGGATTAAAATTAAAATGATAGAAGTGAATACAATAGAGTTGTACATAGTTTGGATAAAACTATGAGCTAATACCTTCAGATGAATAAAAACACCTAACATGAAATGTAAAAAAAATTACCATTTCACTAAAATCTATAGGTAAACTATAATATTCGTATTGTAATAATAAGAACTATATTAAAATGATATAAAATGAAAGTATATCAAAAGGAATGATAAAACATTAAAAGTTTAAGAGGGTAAAATGACCGAGAAATGTGAATTTATAAGTTTAGTTTTAATCAGTCTGATAGCTCTGGTAGCTATGGGTAAGTGAATTATAATTGATACATTCCTGAATTATACATAATAACATAAGCAACTTTGGTTTAGTTTTGTATTTATTATACTATTTACTTAAGTTAAACAGATTCCATTTAAGCATGTTGTTGTTTTCCTGTGATCTTTTTTAAAAAAAGTCTCCTTGATTAAAGTTATAGCAAAGAGGTCCAACTTTCTCAAGGATCTACAGGGGGATAACGTCTCTGTGGCCATATATGATCCCTGAAGCCTTAAGCATATTCCCTTCAGTTGTAATTTTTATTGCAGCATAAGTGGACATGGTGAAATATGTGAAAGTAATCAAGTTAAATGAATTTCATTAAATTAAATTAAATTTTGCTATAGCTCCACAAATGTATTCCGGTTTCTAATTCCCCAGCTCTCCAGCTCTGTTACCAATTGCTTATTGGGCAAATGAGGTCTTTGTCCCAGAATATAGCATGAGGGAAGTACCAACCTATTATCTCCCTAGCCCAGCACTGTCTTCACCTTTCCTTCTCCTTTACTACTCTTCCCAAACCTGAGGTGTAAACCTGATGTGGAGGTACATATATACTGTAGGTAGTCCTTGACTCATGATTGTAATGGAGACTGCCCATTATGGTTGGTAGTTGTGACAGCATTAATTGAAGCACCCATCTGATCACTTATGACACCCCCTCCCATCCATGCTTTCTCCAATGCGGCCATTAAATGAACATGCAGCTAATTAAGTGGAGCACAGGATGCCTCAGGTTCTTTAGGGGGGGGGGCTCCAGAAGTCATAGCACAAGTTGTAAGTTGAGCACCTACCTGCACTTATGACATATTTGAACATTAATTGATTGAACCTGCACCATTAATGTGTTCATGAAGAGTCAAACGCTGCCTTGGCTAGATGCATCTCCTAAGCAGCAGCAGGAAGAAGATGGTGAATGGTGGTGGTAGGGTGCAGGGATAGGCAGCGGTGGCAGAGTGCAAGGTGGCCAAAAGAGAAGAGATGGGAGGGGGATAAACAAATGGATGGAGTTAAATAGCAATAACACCTGGACTTATATACCGCTTCACAGTGCTTTACAGCCCTGCTCTAAGCGGTTTACAGAGTCAGCATATTGCCCCCAACAATCTAGGTCCTCATTTAACCAACCTCAGAAGTATGGAAGGCTGGGTCAACCTTGAGCCTGGTGAGTATCGAACTATCGAACTGCTGGCAGTCGGCAGTCAGCAGACATAGCCTACAATCCTGCATTCTTATCACTGTGCCAACACGGCTCTTTTCAAAACTCTGTGGTCATAAATAAGTGCCTGAATTTTGTCCAGATGACCAGTGGGGCATTACAGTGGCTGTAACTTTGAGTACTGGTTGTAACTGGTAGTATTTTTTTCAGTGTCATTGTAGCTTTGAATGGTTGCTGAATGAAAGTCATTAAGTGAGGACTATTTGTATTGCTATTTTGATTATTGTTATTTTAATATGTTATAAGGGGCACTTTAACTATAGATATATCATTTATCATACTGTATACTGTCCTGTGAGATATCAAGACTCTGATAGGACTTGGTGCCTACAAATTTAACAAACTATAAGTACCCATGTGTTCCTCACATGCCAAAACGTAAAATTAAAGCCCATGTAAACATTTCCCAGTGCTGGCAAATTTAGTGTGGTTCATTCAAACAAGCAATGTTTGGTGAAGGAAAATTCTGTAATAGGGAGTTTCCTTTTTCTAACATTACTGTGGCCACAGAAATGGTTTTATTTACCATCATGAATCCCAAAGTCCAACATACAGAGAAAATGTTTATGTAGCTTATTTTCAATATTTATATTCGATCGCATAAGTTCCTTGTATTTTTTCCCCACCCACTAACTCTAGTTACTGATCACTAGGCATAGCCATAAAAAACAAAAACTGAAGGTTCAAAGCAGCAGAGAAGTAAAATGGAAATGCCTGTTTATATTTTTACCTTGCTCACCATTTCTCTCTTCTTCCTACCGTAGCCATTTTCCATCTTCTCTGCCTGGAACGCGAAACATTTACCTCAGAAATTTGTTTGAATCTCCACCCCATGAAAGCAAAAGTGGATTAGGGTCATGATCTCAGGTTAAAAGAAAAAATAATAAAAAAGGCAGCTGATGGGAAGAGGATTAAGCTTTACTCTCCCTGCTGCTTTTCCAGCCCAAAGCATTTTCTTTTGAGATAGCAGTCAATGATTGGGGGTTTTGTTACATATCTTTAGATGTAGGCCCTAAGTAGTTCCTTTGAATTGCTTCCCATTTACAGATACTTTTTTCTGCTGGCAGCATTTAGCCAAAGAAATCTCATTTTGGGAGGTATCTACAAACTTCCTTCCTTCCTTCCTTCCTTCCTTCCTTCCTTCCTTCCTTCCTTCCTTCCTTCCTTCCTTCCTTCTTCCCTCCGTCCCTCCCCTTTTCAATGATCCCACTTTTTTAATGCTCTGAAATTTTGTATCATTTGTTTTCCCCATTTCTAGCCACAAAAAAAGAAAGTCCAGGTATTAATGCAAAGCTGTCTTCATTTTTAAAATAAGTTTATGAAATGTAGTAATAATTTTTCAAGGAGAATGCTGCATCGCTCCGTTATCTATTACTGTTTTTTTCCTTTTATGCTTGTCTTTGTGTGTGTGTGTGTGTGTGTGTGTGTGTGTGTGTGTGTGTGTGCCTCCGTGCATGTGCACTAAATGAGATACAAAGTTTCTGTGCAAGTTTGCCCCTCCTCCTCCCCCAATCTTTAAAATTCTGGGTTTGTGGTGCATCTTCCTGATAATATCATTAATTTATCAAGAGTAAATAAAATGTTTAGCGGTGGTCACATTAATTATTGCCTCCATCTACCGGTGTTTAAAAGGAAGAAATAATTAAATGCGCTTTTAATAAGATATGGTTCCAGGAAAGGTGGTTCATTTATGAATTGCTAGAGGTGCGCGGAGCTGCCTTTAACCTAGAGAGACAGAATTTATGCCAATACCCTGCTGATTGTTCCAAAGGCAAAGAACCAATAGTCGCACGTACAGAGGTTTAATTTAAAGTGTGTTTCTCACTAGGCTGCTCACAACACTTAATTAAACTCTGCTGTTTTGGCAATGACAAATGCTGTAGTGCACAAGGAACCCAAGCAGCAGTGACTGAGAAGCTATTGTAATTTCTTTCATGTGCACCAGCAGCCAGGCTTGGGTCAGAAAAGAAAGGAAGGGAGAGAGAAAAAAAGAAGATTTATTTGAGGCGCATGATGGGAGTTGCCACTTCTAAATACTGCCTTTAGGTCCGATGGATGGCTTCCTTAGTTTAGGGTGGGATCAGCTGATATTGGTGAACCTTGCAGGGCTGACTCAGTCATAGCCAAGAGGGAGTGGCCTTTGCATCAGATTTGACTAATCATTGCATCATCATCATCATCATCATCATCATCATCATTATTATTATTATTATTATTATTATTATTATTATTATTATTATTATTATTATTATTATTATTTATTTAAAAATAACCTCTTTGTGACAAAGTTATAGTCCTGTACTTATTTACTTTACCTGAAAACCAACCTCATGAAGTCAGGGGGACTTGCTTCCAAGCATGTATGGCTTTTATTGGGTGACAAGAATAACTAGGATGAATCTAAAAAGCGATTGCTCAGTTCTCTGTTGCTGATTTGAAAAAACTGAGGCCAGACATCCCTGAGGAGACTTTCAAAAATATTCTGCAGTATGGAGCGATTACATCCTTTTCCTCAAAAAGAATGGAGGAAGCAGAACAGCACAATACTTTGGCACCACCCAAATAGACAAATATCTTCCCAGAGGCTTATTTGTGTGTTGCCATAAACTGAAACCTCAGTACAGGTGAACCCTGGAGGCTGCCAAGGCAACCCTTGTCCCCAGATTATAATTTGTAAAATGATAAAAGGTGAGAGTTATTAAAATATGAGTAATAATATGCCTGAAATTTTATTTATTAGTTTATGGAATGGAATAATTTGTTGTTGTTGTTGTTAGTTGCAAAGTCGTGTCTGACCCAATGCGACCCCATGGACAACGTTCTTCCAGGCCTTCCTCTCCTCTACCATCTTCTGGAGTCCATTTAAGCTCACACCTACTGCTTCAGTGACTCCATCCAGCCACCTCATTCTCTGTCGTCCCCTTCTTCTCTTGCCCTCAATCTTTTTCAGCATTAGGCTCTTCTCCGGTGAGTCCTTCCTTCACATGAGGTGGTCAAAGTATAATAGACCACCAATTAAGTGAAAAAAATATTTTGACTTGGCTATACCCATGATTACCTAAGAATGAGCCAAATGTTGGAATTTGCCTGCCCTCCAAGGAAGTTGTGACTCTCATCTTAACATAACTTTAAGATATTATGAGCTGATTTATGAGCTACAATAATTATCAAAACTAACCATTAAAACTGTTCAGGAGGCAGGTGTATGCATCCAATACAAAATGACCCCAGCACAATCCTAACACAGTCCTAATTTATGAGGCTCACCCTTAAGTGTTCATTAGACTGGGAACATCCTCTGAAAATTAAAAGGATTGTTCCAAGCCACCTAAGTAGAAATTGTTGCAAAAATTATTGTTAGCTGATTCAAGCTACTGCTGCCTGGTAAGTCAGCCAATACTGAAATGACCAACAAATAGGCATTTTGTCAAGATCCTGTTTGGACCCAGAGATGTCCTTAAAGCCCCTTCAAACCTGAATTGAACCGTCACCTGCAGGTACAACAAGATTCACCTCAGATATTACGTTGTGCTTTAGAGACCATATTGGAAAGAACATACAAAGTTGCCTTAACCCAGGGGTAGGCAACCTTGGTTCTTTTATGACTTGTGGACTTCAACTCCCAGAATTCCTGAGCCAGCATGGCTCAGCTTGGGAACCTCTCCCTTTTCCCTCAGCATGGCTGGCTCAGGAATTCTGGGAGTTGAAGTCCATGAGTCATAAAAGAGCCAAAGTTGCCTACGCCTGCCTTAACCCAAGGGAAAGTATTGGTCTTCTTGCTCATATTTTTTTTTCAGACTAGAACAAACTCTTCAGGATTTAAGACAAACCCCCCCCCCCACAAAACTCCTGGTGCAGTCATTACCCGGAAATGCTAGGGACTGAACTAGGGACCTTCCATACGCAACACAGGTATTTCCCTACTTTACGTAAGTGCTCAACTTACAACCACAATTGAGCCTAACATTTCCGTTGCTAAATGCGACAGTTTTTAAATGAGTTTTGCCCCGTTTAATGACCTTTGTTGCCACAGCTATTAAGTGAATAGCTACAGTTGTTAAGTTAGTAACACGGTTATTAAGTCAATCTGGCTTGCTTATTGACTTTGATTGTCAGACGTTCACATAAGGGGAATCACATGACCCCGGGACTCTGTGACCGTCATAAATATGAGTCGATTGCCAAGCGTCCGCATTTTGATCAGGTGAGCATGGTGTGTGTGTGTGTGTGTGTGTGTGCTCCAACGGTCATAAGTGTGAAAACTGTCGTAAGACACTTTTCTCATTGGCGGTGTAACTTTGGACGGTCACTAAATTTTTTTTTAATTTTTATTTTAATTCCATTTATATCCCGCCCTTCTCCGAAGACTCAGGGCGGCTTACAAGCTTAGCAGTAGCCTTCATTCTATGTATATGCCTGCTTATTAGGGCTTTCACACACACCCCAAGCGGCATTATTACAAAGTCAGCTTAATTGCCCCCAACAATCTGGGTCCTCATTTTACCTACCTCGGAAGGATGGAAGGCTGAGTCAACCTTGAGTCTGGTGGGATGCGAACCTGCAATAATTGCAGGCAGCTGGTGTTACTTAAGGAGGCATTAGCCCACTGCTCCACCAAGGCTCCTGTTGTGAGTTATTACGATGACACCTCTGCAATTTCTCTATTTCTGAATCTCCGGTTAGATTGCACTCTCCATATATTCTCTTTTCCAGATTTTTACTAACGTAAAACTGAAATGTATCCTACTAAAACTACTGAAGTTTGCAGTGCTCCTCTAGGGTAGCCTTCTGAATCTTTACATGCATTCCTAGCATAATCTAATGCACAGATCATAAAGATTATGCCTGATGAAGTTTAAGAGATTCAGTGGCTTCCTGCATAAGTTTGGAGACAGTCAAAGGGATTGTTACAGCGAAAGCTAAGGAACAGCAGGTTTTTCTTTTTTTTAAAAAAAATAATATATATTTTACTTCTTTAAATAATTAAAACGCTCAGGGGTATTGCACTAGAAGAATGGCAGAAAATATTATGAAACAATAGCATATTAAAACTGCTTGTTTCCCCCCCCCCATCTGTAAATAATACATCAAAGCAAAAAGAGTAAAGGCAAGAGAGAGAATTCTTCAAACTGTTTCATTCACATGGTCACGGAGAGAAGGAAAAGAGGATTCGAGCCACCCTGTTATAGTCTTCAGAAAGGAAAAAAAAAAGCTGCCTATAGGGTAAAGTTAAGCAAGACCAGGGCCTAAGGCGATTATCACTTTTATTTATACAGGGATTGGTAAAGAGGCTGCTTAGATGAAATAGTGGTATTGATTTCCTGTATTCTTCAATGTGACGCTCCTGCTGGGTGCCAGCTATCAACCACTTGAGCGGGATAGAAAAGCTCATTTCTCAGTGTTGGTGTAAATCCTTTCAGAACTTCTCCACAAGACAGTTGATCTTTCCATAAACACAGCACAGATCAGTTTGGGATGTTTTCTTTGCAGGTTCAAGCAGATCCCTGTTCAGTCAAGTTTACAGTTTTTGTTAACTAATTAGTTGAATGTCATCATTTCAGCATCTGCAGGAGCGGAGATAAATTGCACTCATTTTGGTGAGTGTGTGTGTGGGGGGGGGATGAGTTTGGTATCCTATTGTGTAAGAAAACAGAATTTTTAGGGGTTTGTTTCTATTTCCTTTGGCTGCCTAGAGACTCACTGCATCTACTAACAGCATCCTTTGATCAGCTTTAAGAGCCTCCTTGGTCTCCTGTGCCTGCTTTTTATCACCCCATTCATAAAAGGAGATTGGAATGCTCAGATTTATGCTGGATTTATCTATAACATCTTTATGGCTGCATGAACTGATAAGAATCCAGCTAATCTGGCAAGATTCTGCATCTACCGAAAGTTCTCCTGCAAACGGAATGGCTTGAAGTCCTAATGCCAAGAAATATCATGGAAGAAGAGAGCTCTTGAGGTTCTTATAGGGGGGAAAATTGCTGGATAAAATTTCTGTAACATATGGGGGTTAGTGAGACAGTTGAAAATCATGGGTCGTCTTAAAAGTCAAAAATAGGAAGTGATGCCTATTCTAAAGTTGCCACTGTCTTTATTTTCTCTGATCCCCTTCCTGCCTTTTTGAGTGGCAGGCTTCAAAAAAGAAGTGGATAGATTTCAGGAAGTTTTAAAATTATTCCGAGGCCCACATGAAATTAATGCAATGACTACATATATCTGAAACATACGAGGTTGTCCATTCTGTAGGCTAAAAGAAGGAAGACAAAAATTATCCAATACCTTAATGACTAGACCAGGGGTAGGCAACCTTGGCTTTTTTATGACTTGTGGACTTCAACTCCCAGAATTCCTGAGCCATCATGGCTGGCTCAGGAATTCTGGGAGTTGAAGTCCACGAGTCATAAAAGAGCCAAGGTTGCCTACTCTTGGACTAGACCAACCTGTCCCCCTCTAGTCACATTTCCCTTGGAATTTAAGAATGTTGAAATTAGATTATTTTTTTAAAAAAAACATGCAAACAATTGCAATTCTTAAAAAACAAATTCTAATTTGTTTTAAAAGTATTAAAACAAATTACTAAAAAGTTGTTAAAATTAACTATAATTTTTGTTAGTTTGAATTTTTGCTTTATTTTTGATGGTTATGCACTATTCAAACTCAGTTATTCTGGCAGAAGTAGCACTGTGCCAATGACTCAGGTGCAGTCTGGTGCTGATGTCCTTACAGCTTTCATAAGGGACAAATTAAGAAAAGGATGGGTGGACTCCTCTCAATTCATTTCTCCATTCACTGAGTCATCTGTCAGTGGGTAAATCAACCATTCACGACTCTCCTTCCTATGGCCAAGTGTATCTATTTTTCAAGCTGCCTGAGTGACAGGTCAAAGGCTTGGAGGTATTTCACATCACTGACCTGCACTCAGGCTCCTTGTCCCAGAAGTGCTTTTTCAAAAGGCAACTGGCCTTTTTTTTTTTTTGCTTGAACCAAAGAAGCTTTCTGGATGAGATGCAAAACATCTTCAAGCAAAAAACAAAGGAAGTCCAGTTGCTTTTTGAAAAAGCACCTTTGGGACACCCATGACCTAAGGTGATTGAGAATCTCCTTCTGAACCTGGGTTTAGTCTTCCCATGAAAGAGTGCTGAACAATATGTTGAACAATAATCTCTCTGAGGTCTCTCTTTCACTTTTCACATCTGTCCTCTGTACTTGTGAGCTGGTTTTTCTTTTCTACCCATTTAAAAGGACCCTGCATAAGACATGGGAAAGTACCAGTCAGGTCTTGTGTGGACAGATATCTCTGTAGAATGCAGGTGTCCAATCTCTCCTGGATTCCAGGGTAGATTGGCCATGGAGAACAGATCCCAGCAGACAGATCCCAGTGTGCCTGCAGCAGCCTCAAATGACAATTAGGAGATGGACAGATTCCGAAACCTGAACCTGTCAGCAATTTTTTTTTAATTTTAATTCCATTTATATCCCGCCCTTCTCCGAAGACTCAGGGCAGCTTACAAGCTTAGCAGTAGCCTTCATTCTATGTATATGCCTGCTTATTAGGGCTTTCACACACCCCCAAGCGGCATTATTACAAAGTCAGCTTATTGCCCCCAACAATCTGGGTCCTCATTTTACCTACCTCAGAAGGATGGAAGGCTGAGTCAACCTTGAGCCTGGTGGGATGCGAACCTGCACTAATTGCAGGCAGCTGGTGTTACCTAAGGAGGCATTAGCCCACTGCTCCACCAAGGCTCTTGTTAGTGAAGCAATCTAATTCATGGCCATAGCGAAATATACGTGGGGGAAAAAATGGGATGACACTATTTTGACATTGGAACAACTAAATGTGACCTTATGCTTCCTCCACTGTGGCCTGAGGATGAGGCGTAGACAATGCCACAGGAGCATGCCATTCAAAAATGGTAAAAGGTTCATTTTCATTCTACAGTTAGAGGATGGGCCCTCATGATCTTGTTTTTAGCTTAGCCTGTTGGCTTCTCCAATTCACAGCATTTCTTCCTCGTTGTTCTTTCCGCTGGGTGTCTTCCGCTTGCACATTGGGCTGCATCTGCAGCCATTAGAACTGGCTGGAAAGGGGAGAAGCCTTGTAGCTCAGAATCCAATCCATTATCTTCAAGGGGGGAGTGTTTTCCCCAGTGCCGACTCAGCCCTTTGTCACCGAATGCTTCACTTGCACTTTGCTGCGAGTACAGAAGTGCCACAGTCCTTTCTCTCTCTCTTCCTCCAGCATGTTCTCCTTCTTACTTTCAGAACCATCTGGCTGATTTCAAAGCCAATTGGCTGGTAAGGGAGTTACATGTCTTATCCTTCCCATTTCAGAGAAGAACATAAAGCACAAAGAAGCTCAGTCATCTGTGTTCAATGTCTTGCTCAAATGCTGACTGCCTATCCATTGTGGCTACGGAGAATGCTCTGGAAACTATTGAAGTTAAAACTTTCATTTTGTGCTTTTAACACACTCTCTCTCTCTCTCTCTCTCTCTCTCTCTCTCTCTCTCTCTCTCTCTCTCTCTCTCTCTCTCTCTCTCTCTCTCTCTCTCTCTCTCTCTCTCTCTCTCTCTGTGTGTGTGTGTGTGTGTGTGAATGGGGGAACAGAGGAAGGAGGGAGGGAAAGAGAGAGATGATGAATGTGATTCAGCCAGGGCCTATTTACCTTACACGTTTCTTTTACAACTCCAACAATAAAACCAAACCATTTAAAACGGTAGATTAAAAAAAGAGAGAGAGAGAGAGAAGCAGTGAAATTGATGAATGCCTTTTGGCAAGTGCCGGTTAAGCTGACATGGGGTTTTTTACATTACTGACACCATCAGTGATTTCCGTGATTGTGGCTACAGCTGGGGTATTATTATTGCCACATTACAAGGCGACTTTGGGGGAAGCGATTGCACAATCGCAGCTGGAAATGCTGGTGGCATTTTGTGTTCATGACCTATAGTAATTGTACGATCTTACAGCAGGATTTGGGGAAATCCAGGCAAAAAAATAGAATAGAAACCCAGCCAACTACCTTCCCCTTCTTTGATGTAGGGATTCAGGCTGGGCCTGTTGTCAGTCAGTGGTTGGCAGAGTGGGAAGTTTTATATCAAAATATATTTTATTCCTTATACTGTCTCCATCTTCTCTCAAATGTTAACCAAATCCACAATGGACTGAGAATCAGCATCTCCACTAGATCATGGACAGTCAAACTGAAACCAAATTGATCAAGTAAAAACAGCAAATGGAGAGAATCTTTTCTCAAACTTACTTAAATCCCCAAATAGGTTACCTAGACATAATTCACATATCAAAGGAGAAAGTCTTAAACACAAATAGATTTAATTAAAATGGTCTCCCAGCAGAACTTAATGTTCACAAGAATAAACATCATAGATGACATGTAGCTACCGTAACCCTCAAGTGTCACCCTAGAATCAGCATGCACGCACTTCCACACCCAGAATAAGCTCCCCCCCTTTTTAAAACAGTGTCTCTGTATCCCATTTTCTCTACAGCTGCCCACAAAGCAAACCTCTTCGCTTTGGGAAATAAATTTTTCTCTTTCTTCAGAGCTGTTTGGATTTTATTTTTATTTATTTTTGCGCAACCCCAGCTCGAGTAGGAACCCCAAATTATTCTTCTAACAGCAACTACCCCTGGAAGCTGACACTGCAGTTGCAGTTGCAAAAGTGCATTCTTGCCATGGTATCTGGTATTGACTATTTTTTATTTTTTTATTTTTATTTTAATTCCATTTATATCCCGCCCTTCTCCGAAGACTCAGGGCGGCTTACAAGCTTAGCAGTAGCCTTCATTCTATGTATATGCCTGCTTATTAGGGCTTTCACACACACCCAAGCGGCATTATTACAAAGTCAGCTTATTGCCCCCAACAATCTGGGTCCTCATTTTACCTACCTCGGAAGGATGGAAGGCTGAGTCAACCTTGAGCCTGGTGGGATGCGAACCTGCACTAATTGCAGGCAGCTGGTGTTACTTAAGGAGGCATTAGCCCACTGCTCCACCAAGACTAGTTGTGTTTGAACTGAACTCCCTGTAAATATGTGATAATAATGTTAGCTGTCCAGGCTATAAAACAGTGTCCTTGGTTTTGCTTCGTATTTATTGAATAGCCTCCTTACTTTGAATATTGAATGGGTAGTAAATTATTAATTTGAATAGCTTCTAGTTTTTATTAAATATGGAAAGATAAACAAACAAGCAAAAAAACAAACAAACCCAAACCACCTTCCAGATTATATAAGCAACAGGAGAAAACACTGGTGTTTTCACACTTGAGTGGGTTCTTAAAAAAGCTATACTGGGTAGCAGTGACTACACTGAGGGTGAAGGTTCGTTCTCCGAGCTTGTGGTTTGGTTTCTGAACATTTTGTTACCAGGCTGGGCAACATCTTCAGCGGAGTTTAGGGGATGTCAGTGTCGGTGTTCGTCTGTTTATAAGGGCTTTGTGTGGTCAGTAGGTCTTGTGATGGGTCAGGTGTAGGTGTGTCAAATGAGGGTCTTATGATGGGCCTTGTGATGAGTCAGGTGTGATGAGTCAGTGGGAACCTTTTGATGGGTCTTGTGATGGGGAGGTTACATCAGGTGAGGTTCATTGGGAGGTGAAGTGCTGGTTGGGGGACTTGCATGGGTTGGTTGAGGGTCGGTGTTGCCTCTGATTGGCTGTGAGCTTGACTTGGATTCTGAGGGGTTTGTAGGCTGGTTGTAGGTCAGTGTATCTGTTGGTGGAATTGCTTTGGAGTGCCAGGCTTCGATGAACTCACAAGGATGACAGGTGGTAGCGTGGTCGATTATTTTAGAATAGAATAGAATAGAATAGAATAGAATAGAATAGAATAGAATAGAATAGAATAGAATAGAATAGAATAGAATAGAATAGAATAGAATAGAATAGAATAGAATAGAATAGAATAGAATAGAATAGAATAGAACTGGAAGGGACCTTGGAGGTCTTCTAGTCCATCCCCCTGCTCAAGCAGGAGAACCTAATACCATCTCAGACAAGTGACTGTCTAGCCTCTTTTTAAAAATCTCCAGTGATGGAGGGCCCATGATTTCTGGGGGCAAGCTATTCCACTGGTTGATTGTCCTCACTGTCAGGAAGTTTCTCCTTAATTCCAGGTTGCTTCTCTCTTTGATCAGTTTCCAACCATTGTTTCTTGTCCTGTCCTCTGGTGCTTTGGTGAATAGCATGACCCCCTCTTCTTTGTGGCAGCCCCTCAAATACTGGAATACTACTATCATGTCTTCCCTATTTCTTCTTTTCTTTAGACTAGCCAAACCCAAGTTCTGCAGTCGTTCTTCGTATGTTTTAGTGTCCAGGCCTTTGATCATCTTTGTTGTTCTTCTCTGAATTGACCACACAGTTTGCTTTGCAATTAAACCAAAATGAAATATAAATATTTCACTTTCACCTAGCAAGAAGCATTTTATATGCGTATCCCCTTTCCCTGTCAATTATTTTTAAAAAAACCTTACAGGAATTTGAAGTTATGTCAGTCATTATTTTGTTCATCTCTGATATGACAAATATTTTGAAACGTAGCAGTAGTTTACAAAGGATCTGTAGACTGAAAGTAGAAAAAGAAGGCCTGTCACATTAAAAGGTGTAATTCATCAGCAACATTTACAGATCTTTTTTTATTTATTTAGGAGAATTTATAGTTACCCAGCTCACAGTGATTCTGGATGACTTACAAAGATAAGACCCCAAATAAAAAAAAATCCAATACATTCCCATCCCTCTGGTCAAAACATTCAGAACTCGATAGTAAAAACTTTTTGGAGGGCCATTTCTGAGTTGTATCCATGGGATATGGGGGGGGAAAGTGAAAATGGAAATTGAAAAGAACAGGAATTTCTTAGAACTTATGTAAGACATTACTGTTGCAAGTGCAAAGTTAAGGACTGAACTTGGTGGGTCTGTGGTGCTGGCAGAAGAAAGAGTTGCTGCCCCATTTGAACCGCCATTTGAACAGGCCCCTTGTTGCAGTGGGAATGAATTGGCTCTTAGCAGCAGTCACAAAGCTGATGGGAGGTCTGCACCTCCAAACTACTGAATCCAGTGGCGACTCAACTAAGTTTGGCAATGGAGAATCTCACCTGGCCATGGGCAGGACAATCATCAACAACTCTGCTTGGTTCCACATGGGAAACATATGCTTTGCAAACTTAAAAATGGCTTCATGATATTCTGATGTAATAAAGTAAGGTACCTGGAGGCAAATACCCTTTTTGTCTGTTTGGAAAACCATGCAAAGGCTGATCTAGAACAAGCTAGTTCTGGGAAAGGCTAGTTCCATGTTAGGGATAAAATCGCCAAGATTGCAATGTTTTTATACGAATCCATGGTACAACACCCCTTCATGGATTACTACCTTGTCGTGGTGAAGGGGCTTGCATAATTCAATGAAGCTATGAGCTATGCCGTGCAGGGTCACCCAAGACGGAAAGGTCATAGCAGAGAGTTCTGACAAAACGTGATCCACTGGAGAAGGAAATGGCAACCCACTCCAGTATCTTTGCCATGAAAACCCTATGGACAGTACCAAAAGGCAAAACGATATGACGCTGGAAGATGAGCCCCTCAGGTTGGAAGGCGTCCAATATGCTACTGGGGAAGAGCAGAGGGCTAGTACTAGTAGCGCCAGAAAGAATTAAGCGACTGGGCCAAAGCCGAAAGGATGCTCAGCTGTGGATACGTCTGGTGGTGAAAGGAAAGTCCGATGCTGTAAAGATTTTTTCTTCATAGAAACCTGGAATGTAAATCCATGAATCAAGGAAAGCTGGACGTGGTCAAACAAGAGATGACAAGACTAAACATCGACATCTTAGGTATCAGCGAACTAAAATGGACAGGAATGGGTGAATTTAATTCAGATGACCATCAGGTATACTACTGCGGGCAAGAATCCCTCAGAAGAAATGGAGTAGCCTTCATAGTCAATAAAAAAATAGGAAAAGCAATACTGGGATACAATCCTCAAAATGACAGAATGATCTCAGTTCGAATCCAAGGCAAACCATTCAATATCACAGTAGTCCAAGTCTATGCCCCAACCACCGGTGCTGAAGAGGATGAAATTGACCGGTTCTATGAAGCCCTATAGCACCTTATAGAACTAACACCCAAAAATGATGTCCTTATCATCATGGGGGATTGGAATGCTAAAGTAGGAAGCCAAAAGATAACTGGAATAACAGGCAAGTTTGGCCTTGGAGTACAAAATGAAGCAGGGCACAGGCTGATAGAATTTTGTCAAGAGAATACGATGGTCATAGCAAACACTCTTTTCCAACAACCCAAGAGACGGCTTTACACATGGACATCACCAGACGGTCAACACAGAAATCAGATTGACTATATGCTCTGCAGCCAAAGATGGAGAAGCTCGATACAGTCAGTAAAAACAAGACCAGGAGCTGACTGTGGCTCAGACCATGAGCTTCTTGTTGCAAAGTTTAGGCTTAAATTAAAGAAAGTAGGGGAAAGTGCTAGGCCAGTCAGGTATGAATTAAATCATATCCCTGTTGAATATACAGTAGAGGTGACAAATAGATTTAAGGAATTAGATCTGATAGACAGAGTGCCTGAAGAACTATGGACAGAGGTTCGCAACATTGTACAACAGGTAGCAACCAAAACCATCCCAAAGAAAAAGAAATGCAAGAAAGCAAAATGGCTGTCTGAGGAAGCTTTGCAAATAGCTGAGGAAAGGAGGGAAGCAAAAGGCAAGGGAGAGAAAGATACGCCCAATTGAATGCAGAATTCCAGAGAATAGCTAGAAGAGATAAGAATGCCTTCTTAAATGAACAATGCAAAGAAATAGAAGAAAACAATAGAATAGGGAGGACCAGAGATCTTTTCAAGAAAATTGGAGAGATGAAAGGAACGTTTCATGCAAAAATGGGCATGATAAAGGACCAAAATGGCAGGGACCTAACAGAGGCAGAAGAGATTAAGAAGAGGTGGCAAAATTACACAGAAGAACTATACAAGAATGAGCTTAACGTCCCTGATAATCACAATGAGGTGGTCACTGACCTCGAGCCAGACATCCTAGAATGTGAAGTGAAGTGGGCCTTAGAAATGCTGAGCAACAACAAAGCTAGTGGAGGTGACAGTATCCCAGCTGAGTTATTCAAAATCTTAAAAGACGATGCAGTAAAAGTGCTACACTCAATTTGCCAGCAAATTTGGAAAACTCAACAGTGGCCACAGGATTGGAAAAGATCAGTTTACATTCCAATTCCAAAGAAAGGCAGTGCCAAAGAATGTTCAAACTATCGCACCATTGCACTCATTTCTCATGCTAGTAAAGTTATGCTTAAAATCCTACAAGCTAGACTCCAGCAGTATGTGGATCGAGAACTACCAGAAGTACAGGTAGGATTTTGAAGAGGCAGAGGAACTAGAGATCAAATTGCCAACATACGCTGGATCATGGAGAAAGCTAGAGAGTTCCAGAAAAACATCTACTTCTGCTTCATTGACTATGCTAAAGCCTTTGATTGTGTGGATCATAACAAACTCTGGCAAGTCCTTAAAGAGATGGGCATACCAGACCATCTTATTTGTCTCTTGAGAAATCTATATGCGGGCCAAGAAGCAACAGTGAGAACTGGACACGGAACCACTGATTGGTTCAAAATTGGGAAAGGAGTCCGGCAAGGCTGTATACTGTCGCCTTGCCTATTTAACTTATATGCAGAGCACATCATGAGAAAGGCAGGGCTAGATGAATCAAAAGTTGGAATTAAGATTGCCGGAAGAAACATCAACAACCTAAGATATGCAGATGATACCACTCTAATGGCAGAAAGTGAAGAGGAACTAAAGAGCCTCTTGTTGCGGGTGAAGAAGGAGAGTGCAAAAGTTGGGTTGAAACTAAACATTAAGAAAACCAAGATCATGGCATCTGGCCCTCTCAATTCCTGGCAAATAGATGGGGAAGAAATGGAGGTAGTGACAGATTTTATTTTCCTGGGCTCCAAGATCACTGCAGATGGGGACTGTAGCCAAGAAATTAAAAGATGCTTGCTCCTTGGGAGGAAAGCCATGGCAAATCTAGACAGCACACTAAAAAGCAGAGACATCACCCTGTCAACAAAAGTGCGTATAGTCAAGGCTATGGTCTTCCCAGTTGCAATGTATGGCAGTGAAAGCTGGACCATAGGAAAGGCTGAGGACCAAAGAATTGAAGCTTTTGAACTATGGTGCTGGAGAAGACTGGTGCGAGTTCCTTGGACTGCAAGGCGATCAAACCGGTCAGTCCTAGAGGAGATCAACCCTGACTGCTCTTTAGAAGGCCAGATCCTGAAGCTAAAACTCAAATACTTTGGCCACCTAATGAGAAGGAAGGACTCACTGGAGAAGAGCCTAATGCTGGGAAAGATTGAGGGCAATAGAAGAAGGGGACGACAGAGAATGAGGTGGCTGGATGGAGTCACTGGAGCAGTAGGCGTGAGCTTAGATGGACTCCAGAAGATGGTAGAGGACAGGAAGGCCTGGAGGAACATTGTCCATAGGGTCGCGATGGGTCGGACACGACTTCGCAACTAACAACAACAACAACAACATGGTATAACAAAATATAGTAGGTACAATACTGCTGCAAAAACCACCAGAAGAGTCTCATTCAAACGGTAGAAGATGAAATCCTGCAAGAAAGGGTACAGCATTTGATAACTTCCTGATTTAGAGGAGGAAAAAAAGCAGGAGAGGGGATAAATTATGGAGGGGTATAACATTGAATATTCAAGGTTTTTCCCCCCAACTTCTCACAGGGATGTCTGTGAGCTGTAAGAAAAGTCTAATTGGTATTTGCAACTGCATAATTGACTCCCAGTCATCACATAAATAAGCAGGGCTCTGATTGCACAACCCCAGCTGCCATCTTTTTTGACACCACCACCCCAGCCCATCCCCATGGATAGCCTTGATATTTCTTAATCACAGAATGCATCATCATCCAATGAAAATGTATCAGACCCTATACTGATGGCCATCAGCTTGATTGGCTTTAAAAAAAGAGAATCTATGGGGATAGCAATAGCATTTAGATTTCTAGACTGCTTCGTAGTGCTTTACAGCCCACTCTAGGCAGTTTACAGTGTCAGCATATGGCCCCCAACAATCTGGGTCCTCATTTGACAGACTTTGGAAGGATGGAAGGATGAGTCACCTTGAGTCGGTCAGGATGGAACTGCTGTCAGTAGGCAGAATTAGCTTGCAATACTGCATTCTTACCACTGCACCACCATGGCTCTTTATAACTATATTGAGTTGATGTTACATCTAGGATGAAAAGTAGCCAGCTTCCAAATGCCAGGGATCAAGAAAGATCATTGGGAAAAATCCACTGGTCAAGTCCTGTTGGGGGTTTTCTGTAAGCAGTTGGATAGCCATTATGGAGGGTTCAGGATGAGGAAGGATTTTGGAGTGTTTCAGGAAGATTCAGCCTGTCGGGTTTGAGGATATATATGAAATTTCACTATTTCATTTTCTATACAGTTCTTTAAACCTCAAGGTTTGAAATTAAAATATCAAGAAGCACCATAATACTGATATTTACACCTTCACAATGATTTTTTTCATTATTCCAAAGGGAAACAAGGTCCAAAGAAGATAACTTTAACAATGAAGCTGATCTCTGATTAATCTGCCTGATCCATAATTATGCTGCCTCTGATTACACAGAAGAAAAATAGGTTCTGAGAGAATGTGCATTTAAAAACCTCACAAACGCATCTTTAAAAGATCATCTTAAGTTTTAATGACTAAGCAGTCTTCTCCATATGAAGAGGAATATCAGAAAATAAAGCCAGAAGATATTGCTTTTGATGAGAAAATAAATCTAGATCTATGTACATATTGGCAAAACTAAAACCATCTGATCCGGAGGAATATATCAAAGATGGGAAGAATAATAAATAGTGCCTCCCGAGCAATGTTTTGAAGATGCTGCCAGTTTGCCAAAGAAGTTAATAAGTCAAAAATAATTCTGCCACTTTTTTCCCCCCAAAGAGGATCCTACTTAATGCTCCAT
Source organism: Vipera berus (assembly GCF_964194415.1). Classification (NCBI taxonomy): domain Eukaryota; kingdom Metazoa; phylum Chordata; class Lepidosauria; order Squamata; family Viperidae; genus Vipera; species Vipera berus. Next base: position 149,445,858 of record NC_138202.1, on the reverse strand, counting down.
TTAATTTGCTCAAATGTCAAGACACATCAAAATGGGAAATTTATTGTATTAGTCATTGAAAGAGATATAGTTGGAGCATCATGATATCTAAAGATGATGAATAAAAATAGCTATTGATTTTACAAAGACAATAAATCTAGCTGATTACATTATGCCACAGAGGGACACCCGCTTCCTTCCTTCCCTTTGTAGTCTGAAAATATCTCTATATTTTTGTTAGAATATTAGCAAGCCAGTTGTACCAAGTAGAGAGATGCCATTGCCTCAGTATAAATGCCTTTCACACTATTGCCTTTTTTCCAGCAAAGCATTGAATTGGTTTCACAGTGCTTCCTGAGAATAAATCATTGATGACTTTGAGGATGATGTCTTCAAAATAGCTTTAAAGGTAAAGCTTAAGCTTCATTAACATCTGGGAAATATTTCTGTAATGTTTATATGGCTTTCAGTCAGATCTATTGCCATCTCAGATTAATCCTGAAGTACAGGTAAGAAGGACAATAATAAAAACATTATAAATAATGAAAATTTAAAATGTTACATTTCCTATCTATTCAGAAGTAATCCTTTTCTTCACATGGAGGTGAATTTGCTCTATGTGAACTTGTCAGTATACTCTTTTGACCCATTGAAAGGCTCTGCTGTCTAAATTGGGAAAATTTGCAGTGCTATTCTGCCATATGTTACCAAATTATAGATAATGAATACAGAAAAAGAAGGAATTTGCTTTTAAACACTTCTCAAAAAGTGGTGAGAAAGAGGTTTATTTTGGCCTGCTTGCTCAGAACTGGGAGACTTTGAAAAGAAAATTCGTATCCCAGATTTCTGGATATAAACCCTTAAAGATAAAATCAATAATTATTAATAGAATCCCACTAAATGTTTTATAATACCAAGAACAACAAGAAGACATTAGAATTTTTCTAGGAGACAGGAGGAAAAAAGGCAACACAGACAGTTGAGCCTGAAGTACAATATTCTTTACCTTTCTATCTGTACTTTTATCATCCATTGGAAAAGACCAATTTCAATATTTTTCCTCTACCTATTCAAATTAAGCACAGTGTTCTCTTTTTGTGAAAATCAGTGTGCTTTTGAGAATTATATGAACATAAGGATGTATTTTGTGTAGAAAATTAGGAAAAGTGATATACTTGTGATGAAAAATATATAAATTAATTACAAGGCCACGTGAATGTTTCAGACATGTTTAATTTTTTTAAAAAACACAAAAATCTCTTACTCAATTGCTTAAAAGAATTGGCTTAAAAATATGATTGGATTTCCACGCTAAGCAGGTTCTTAATATAGGAATTTGTTTTTACCACGAAAACTGAATTGGAAAGATTCATAACTTACTAGTAAATTCTAATTTAAAAAGTATTTTGTTATGACAATGAGCTGTTAGAATTTATAAACATTAGAATTTACTCAGATTTCATAACCAGTTGGACAGAGTGAAAGAAGTGACAGGTCAATGTCTGGTGATATTATCTAGGAAAAGTTCAAATTTGTTAGTCCTGAAAAAATGGACAATGGAAGGCACAAACGGCTCTGGAAGAAATTGATTATCTGGAACTTTTCAATAGGGACTCAGGTCCAGACAGAGACAGAAAATCCATTGGTCACTCTGATGACAACTTATATAGGGACTTTGATAGGGAGAGGGAGAGAAAAATCCTACTCACCCTCTGGACCTCTCAATGGGTTTTGATATTATTGATCATGGCATCCTTCTAGACCATGGGTATCAAACCCGATCATGTCACATGATGTATCATGACATGTTGTGACTTTTTTGCCTTTGGGAAGCTGGGATGGGTGTGGTCTGCACGTGACTCTTTCGGCCCACAGCCGCCAGTTTGAAAGCCATGTTCAAGACTGTCTCAATGGCTTTTGATATCATTGACCATGGCATCCTTCTAGACTGTCTGCAAGGGTTTGGTATCAGAGGCAATATTTAAGTTCTTGAAAAGCAGAGTATACAATAAATGAGAAGTCAAGCCTTTAGCCAGTCCAACCTTTCTTCTATTTTATTTAATGAATCAAAACTGAGGCTGATTGGACAAATTATTTGATTGGTTAAGATAGACTACCATCAATATACTGAAACACAGTTGTAGACCTTTACCCCAGGAGAGGTATAATAGAAGTCTTGATCCAGTGTTTGGAGGTTATAGGTGGATAAAAAAAAAACAGCCAAAGAAAATGGAGTGGCTTAACATAGAAGTTAATTTATTATGGGGTAGTGACAACGTCTACTATAGATAGAATTGAATTTTCCCTGAAGGAACTTGTCAGTAATCTGGGTTTTTTGGGGATGCACAACTCCTACTGGGACAGCAGATGGAAGCTGTGTCTAGAAGACCATTTGTCTATCTCCAGTTGGTCTGACAAGTATGTTCATTCTGGAATAAAAGGTACTGGTAAGAACCAATACTTCATCACTAAAATATCCACTGGTACAGAATTAGCTGTGTGCTAATATAGTAGAAACATCTATATAATGTTTCATTCCAGCAATATGGCAATTGTATTGGCTATCATTTTTTTCTGATTGAAGATGCTAGTATTAACTTATGAAGTCCTACACAATGTAGAACTAGGTATCTGCAAAATTGCTTCAGTCAGTCTACCCAATCATAGAGTATATTAAAGGTCTCCACCTCTCAGTTTGGTGCAGTGGTGAAGATCCAGGTTAGAATAGAATTCTTTATTGGCCAAGTGTGATTGGACACACAAGGAATTTGTCTCTGGTGCATCAGTTCTCACTGTACATACAAGCAACACATGATAAATCATGATCATAATCATAAAATACATTCATCATAAATCATAAGTTACAACATTCAGTGATAGTCATAGGATACTAAATAAGCAGTCAATGCAATCATACTAGGATACTAAATAAAACAATATAAATCATAAGATACAAGCAACAAAGTTATAGTCATAAGAAGAGAAGGCATAGGTAATAGGAAAGATGAGAAGGATAATAATAATACAGCCCTACTAGGTAATTTGACAGTGTTCTGGGAATTAATTGTTTAGCAGAGTGATGGCATGGGGTCAAAAAAATGTCCTTGTGTCTAGTTGTTTTGGTGTGCAATGCCCTATAGCATCATCTTGAGGGAAGAAGTTGAAACAGTTTATGTCCAGGATGTGAGGGGTCTGTAGATATTTTCACAGCCCTCTTTCTTGCTCATACAGTATATAAGTCCTCACTGGAAGGCAGACTGGTAGCAATTGTTTTTTCTGCAGTTCTAACTATCCGTTGAAGTCTATGTCTGTCTTGTTTGGTTGCAGTGCTAAATCAGACAGATATAGAGGTGTAAATGACAGACTCAATAATTCCTTTGTAGAACTGTATCAGCAGCTCCTTGGGCAGTCTGAGCTTTCTGAGTTGGCACAGGAAGAACATTCCTTGTTGCTTTTTTGATGATATTTTTTGATGTTAGGGGTCCATTTTAAGTCATGAGATATTGAGATAGAAACTGGGAGACCATGAGTCCTGGACCTGCCTTAGGCACGAAGCTAGTAAGGTGATCTTGGGCCAGTCATTCTCTCTCACACAGGCCTAGGAAAAAGAGAGTGGCAAACCACTTCTGAAATCTTGTCAAGAAAACTGCAAGGGCTAACCCTGGCAGTTATCACAAGATAACATTGACTTGAAGACTATGTTGAAGGCACCAAGAGACAGAGGGAGATAGAAAGAAAGAGTGAGAAACAAGAAAGAGAAAGAAAGAAAGAAAGAAAGAAAGAAAGAAAGAAAGAAAGAAAGAAAGAAAGAAAGAAAGAAAGAAAGAAAGAAAGAAAGAAAGAAAGAAAGAAAGAAAGAAAGAAAGAAAGAAAGGAAGGAAGGAAGGAAGGAAGGAAGGAAGGAAGGAAGGAAGGAAGGAAGGAAGGAAGGAAGGGTGTATGTGAGAGAAGGGAAACCCCAAGGTATGACAAGAAGGACCTAAGAAGAAAGAATTCTGTGTCAGAGATCCCTTCTTCTGCAAGGATCAGCTTCCTATTTAGAAAGTACGTAAAAACCTGATTGTTTAGACAAGCATTCAAAGATTGAGCAATTGATGATGTATGTATTTTTGGATGTGTGTGAGCACTGCTTATTGTTGTTTGTGATTACTATTCTGATTCTAAAGTGGAATTTATATTTATGTGGTTGGTTGTTTTTTATAGCTTTTGTAAACTTCTTAAATTCCTGACTGAAGCAGAATAAAAGCATATGCAGAAGCAAAACAAGCATTACAACAGTCCAGGTTTAGAATAATAGGTCCTAATCTATTTGCTGGAACTATTTTACAGAACACCCATTCTATTATGTTCTAATTCTCTTCTCTCTCTCTTTTTGGATTAAGGATTTATTGATTAATTGAACTACCTTTTATCACAATTTTTTTTCATTCTCAATGCCTTAAAGATCTGTACTAGTGTGCAACAATTTCTTGGATTGCCAAAAAAATTTCAGTTCAATGATTGTATAGGTAAGAAAGTTTGGCATCTCATCATTAACTCTGTTAATACCAGATCTCTGCTCATTCCTTCTCAGCCAATCCCTAATTCAAACTATTTTACTGTTATCTGGTTAATATACAATAATATGCAATTAATAAAGTTTCTTACATGGAAATTTCATTTTATTTCTCTCTCATATCCTAATCCTGATATATCATATACTATATAATGAATAGATGAGGATGATACTAAAATCTTGTCAGGCAAACAATGAATCTTAGGTGTTTTATAGCTTAATCTTTTACCTTATTTCTATTCTAAGTACCTCTTTCATTCATAAAACATACGTTTGTTTTATTTTGTTCTTTACAGTTCTTTCCATAATAAAGTTCAGAACCTTGATTATATCACCATTTGTACATCTCCTCTTAAATGTCAGCATATCTATAAACCTACATTCCAAGGCAGAAGATTGCCAAGTTCTGTTCTTTCACTTTCCCTATTTCGGTGCAAAGCCATTCTTGATTTTCTATGTTTCATATTCTTTGCTATCTGATATTTGAGGAGTTGAAAGTAAGACGTTTTCACTGCTGAAGGATTTTTGTTTGTTTGTTTCAAGAAGAGATTATATTTTTTCCCCAAAGGGAATACCTGAATGATTAATCATCACGAGGAAAACTTGTGCAAATCAATGGTTCAAATTTATCATTACTTTTTTATACACTCACCATATTGAGCCAGTAAACATTTCTCCTTCTCAGAAATGGTGGGAATTGTAGTTCCATGGCAGGTAGTATATTTTAAATTTTATTATCTCATAAAACCACTGTTTTTGATAATAAGTCCAATGTATGATAGGTATAAGAGTGGAGAATAGAGTGTGTTGTCTAGTATGGTGTTATTTTATAAAAAATATTTATTACATTTTTGACATACATCATATTGCATGCATTGCAGACAGAACAATATTACTTAGAGTAACAAATAAAGATACATTAAAATGGATAAACACCACATTTTTTAAAAAAAATGTAAAGGGTATATTTAAAAAACTTTGAATAGTGGATAAAAGTAAAGAGGTTAATGTCTGCATGTGGCTACACAACAAGGAGAAAGGAAGCTAAATTCATTGAAAAAAATTCACTCTGCTGTACAAATATACATCATATCACTAGATCTGGAAGAAATAATGTTGTATCAGTTTTAAAAATATTTCTAAAATGATCAACGTTATACCCAGAAGTTATCTAAGATAAAACTAAAATTATGGCTACATTTAGCATATGATTTTATTGGATAGCATGAAAGCTGCCTTTATGTGTATTACACCGAAGCGACTCTGTACAAAACAATGGGATTATCAGCACTGTGATTCAATTAAAATGGCCAATATGCAGTGACAAAGAAGAAAAAAAATAAGAGATTGATTTAGAAAACCCTTTCTAGATTTCATCTGTCTTGCATTGTTGTACATGCCCACGCATGCATACCACACCCACACATACTGTGATCCTTGCCACTGCAGCCCCTATCTATTGGTATAACAACAAGCAATGGATGCTTCTATAGTTGAAAATTTAGTGGCTTTCTCCTGGAATATATGATCGTGACTATGCTTGTATATAAGAGGGAGGGAGGAAGGGAGGGGAGAGGAAGAGAAGAGAAGAGAAGAGAAGAGAAGAGAAGAGAAGAGAAGAGAAGAGAAGAGAAGAGAAGAGAAGAGAAGAGAAGAGAAGATTTGTGGGCCAAAATGAAAGGAGACATGGGTCATTCTCTCATAAAGCTGATAAAGTTTGCTGAGTCTCTATTACTCTGAGTAGGTGCTGAAACATGGAAGCTTTAGAGATAGACTCCTAGGGCAGGGGTCTTCAAAGTAGGTCTCCCTAGGACAGGGGTCTTCAAACCTGGCAACTTTAAGACTTGTGGACTTCAACTCCTAGAATTCCTCAGCCGACTGGCTGAGGAATTCTGGGAGTTGAAGTCCACAAGTCTTAAAGTTGCCAGGTTTGAAGACCCCTGTCCTAGGGAGACCTACTTTGGTGCTCAACAGAAACATTAGTGAACAAACTTTTTTTATATAAAGCTTCTGCAGTGATCATGATAGCTAAGCCATCCAGTTTCACTCAATGGCACAGTAATTAGTCCTATCATTTCTGTATAATTGTGTTTTCTAAGAAACAGCAGAGAACTAGCTTCCGTCTATTGCCCTTTCCTTATACTTCCGGGGCAAAAGAAGTATATCATCATCAAATGGATCAATACCTGAAGTTTGTCTTAGCTTCTGAATGTGGTGACTTGCATGCCTCCAATCCTCCCTCTGTTGCTAAGAGTATTTCATTCTCACACTCTTTGGCAGAGCCAGACATTTTTATTCATCAGGCCTGTGTTCATCAACTCCGTCCTTGTGCCAGGAGGAAGCTTTCATGCCACTAAGTTGATAAATAGCCTTTCTTAACCTGCAAATACTTGTCCCCATCCCATAGTGGCCGAGAATGCCGGGAGATGCAGTCCCACACATTTCAAGGGCGCCAGCTCGGAGAAGGCAACCCTAAAAGGAAGCTGTCCTGTGCGACTAACTTGAAAAGTAAAAGTGTTAATTATTCAGTGGCTGTATCTTAATGTTGCTGTTGAGGCAGGTACCATATTTATCTTAAAGTACCCCAGAGCAAAAGAACCTGGGAAAACGACAGGTAGCTCTGGAACCATATTTATCATGTAAATAGCTCAGAAAAGGATACTGCCAGTTACATCTTTTAAATACAAAAATGCATGCATTTCACTATTTTGTAAATGCCAGGGAGATGCAGCATCCGTTAGAGTTAACAGTGCGGCACTTTTGTGTTCAGTAGCATGAATCATTAATCATGAGACAGGCCATATTCTTGTACTGCTTCTGCTTTCATTACTTGGCCTAATTAAACAGTTCTCTGAACTGGAATCTCAGATTCCTCTGTTACAGATTATCATTAATTATGGTGAAAGTGCTCAGAGATGTTGGACTCAATTATATTCTGCTCAACCTTGGCACTGGGTGATTCATTGCACAGCCTGCTCTGCAGATGTACTCTTTTCTTATCTTGCACTCCCACTTTTGTAAATTGGGCTCCGCCAGCCAACAAACTAAGAGTTATGTGCTGCGTTTTCATTAAAAACATGTTGGAGAAGCACAGACCAATTAAGGATTCTGTATTTTATATGAAGTGATGAAGTGAACACTGGATTCTGGGAGCATTTGCTCAGCAAAGAAAAAGTAGAAGAAAAAGCTCCAAAATGCAATAGAAATACATAGAGACATTCTTCCTTTTCTTGTGATTTAAGTTGCAGAACTTTGGTATACATTCTGAACAGAACTTCTTGTAGCAGAGTATAGTCTTTCTGACACAAATATATATATATATATATATATATATATATATATATATATATATATATATATATATATATATATTGATTTCATTTTAAATTTAAGAACAGTAGCATACACCAGGTTTAAAAAAAAAACATTCAAACTTCATTCACGGACACTGACCAGGGTTGAAAAATAGGAATGTGTTTTAATAAGTATAATTAATAGTGCAAACCTATACATGTCTACTCACAAATATTGTGTTTAGTTCAACATTTCTCACACCCACAAATATGGTACTGCTTTGTTAACCAGTGACAGTGTCTGGTTAATCCTGGCAGAAAGTGATGGTAGGTAGTTTCCGGTTTAGCTTGCACCCAACACGCTTCCAGCCAACCCTGAGATTCAAATCAGAGCAAACCCATACGACACTCTGTTCAGCTAGCAAAAAATCTAGGTTGATGATAACAAGTTAACCGATAACAGTTAAGTGGCAAAATGGGACACAAGGCAGGCAATAGCAGGGAGAGAGAGAGAGAGAGACAGGAACAATAGGCAATAATTTGCATTATCTATGAATGCCTATCAAAAGAGACAGAACTTTCCAAAGACCCTGAAAACACTATTGCAGGTAATTGTCCCAAAGAAAGAGGCCTTTGATTATTTCAGCCTTAATCCTTTTCTTTACAGAACAGAAATGGAAAGTCGGACACCGGGCGATCCTCTCTGTATTCTGCACCATTAAAGAAAGTTTGGTGGAGGGGATGATGCATCTGACAGATCTGAGCAGATGATGCAGGCCTAGCCATTCACACAGAGTCCTTTGGGGAAACAAAACAAAACTCTTCCCGGGTCTTTATTCAAAGGGTTGGCTGATGCCGAGACCGCCTGGCTGCCCTTTTAAAAAGGCAGTGCCCAACAGATTTCACATATAATAATTAGGGAAAGTTGTATTAATGCTATTAAAGGCCCAGTGTTTTCCAAATGTTCTACTTTCTCATACTCTTCCATAATCAATAAAGGGATTTAGGCTGCTTTTCTCCAAGTGTTCTTCTCTCAACCTGTACTACAGTTCTGTGCGGCCCACATCAAATTTTCCTTCCGATTAATTTTTTTGAAAGATTTGAGGATTTGTCATCTCTGAGGAATTCTTGAACAACTGTAAAATCCCTGCAGTCTTGGCCTGCACAAAGAGCAGAAGGCTCACCTCTTCTAGATTGAAGCCAGAGTGTAATACACTTTGCTCAGAGTTTCTGGGTTGCATAAAAATGGAACTCCACAGCAATGTTCGTGCTACTCCCTTCTTAGGAATAGCAATGGCATTTGGACTTATATATCGCTTAATAGTGCTTTACAGCCCTCTTGAAGTGGTTTATAGAGTCAGCATATCAGCCACAACAATCTGGGTCCTCATTTTACCCACCTTGGTAGGATGGAAGTTTGGGTCAAGCTTAAGCAAGTGAGAATGAAACTCCAGCTGTGGGCAGATTTAGCCTGCAATACTGCATTCTAACTACTGTGTCACCACGGCTCCTATATTCAAGAAGAAACAGAAATATATATATATATATATATATATATATATATATATATATATATATATATATATATATATATATATATATATATATAATCAATTAAATAACAAGTACTTTATGAGTGGGATGGTATTATGGTTTTTCCATATTCATCAGTGATTAAAGAAACCTGAATATCTTTGTTCCCCAAAATCATGATTAAACTCCATGCACAATACAAGTATCAGCAATAACTGTTATATTACAATAACAGTACAGATCACACAGTAAAATTGTGGATTTTAAATTGCAATGAATTGTTTCTTTTTAGAAGTAATAAAATAAAAGAGGCACAAAAAGGTTGCTATTTTTATAAAGAGAAACAAGGAAAAAAGAAAGCAAAATATATTTGAAAAATAGAAAAGAGTAAACATCAGTTAAACATTATTAAAATTATTCTACCCTCCCCAGCTGTTGATTGGGCAACCAATCTTACATTTTTCCCCCTGATTTCTATTTGAATCATTTCATCAATTCAATTTTTATTCTCTTGTAAAATTCATACTGTAAATGTCTAAATTGTCTTGTATGTAATGTAAGATATATAAGTGAGTCATTCTTGCTTGAATTTAATTAATCTTTCCTTGTGAATATCTACCATTAATTTCACCACTGATGTGTATTCTCCAAATTTGAATTTCCAGTATGAAATTGTTTTGTTTTATCATTATTGTTTCTTTAAAATTCTGCATCCAGTTATCATACAAACGTTAACTTGTGCTGCCTTTATATTTTATTAACAGTTATTAACAATTTATATCTGCATTCTAATAGATGTTTTGATTCTGTATGAACATTTCAAATTCTGTCATCTTTTTAAAAAATCCCTTCTTCTTCTTTTAATATATTTTATTAATTTTTACAATAACAATCCCTGGTGCTTAGTGAACAGTGTGTTGTCTGTGTTCATATATTTAAAAACAATCAATAGTAATTAAGTCCTTCTTCTTTTCCAAGTGTACTTTTTATATTTATGGCAATTTGTAAATATATCAGCTGTGAAAGATTTTTTTAAACCTTTGTTTAATAATTTTTGCTGTGGTTTTAATCTATTTACAGTTTCTGAATGTACTGTATCTGTAATTATCTTTTTCTTGCTGTGACTGTCCACAATGTTCAAAAATGTTACCAGAATATTTTTGAAGGTGAAGCTAATGGTGAAATTACTGGACTTATTAGTTTTAAAACGTTCCATATTTTTCTCCTCCTCCCCCTCTCCCTCCCCCCTCCTCCTCCTCTTCCTCCTCCTGACTCTGGGAAACCCAAAATAAAATAAAAATAAATAAAACAGTGCAAATAGTAACAAAACATATTTCCTTTCAATTGTTGCATTTCCCCACCTCTTTTCTTATACTATAAACTACCAATAAGTCCACTGACTACACCAGTACCTTCTAATACTATTTGGAGATTTTATTTCTTTTGGTATTCATGGCAATTTAATTTAAATTTAACATTCGGAAAAGCAAGTCATCTTTTACGCTGGATTTGAGCCTTGTAAAATTTTAAATCTTAACTCTGATTTCCCCCCCCCCCACTCCATATAAATTTGTTGGCTGCCAAAATTTTATCTGGGATTGAAATTGGTGCCATTTGAAATAACTTCCCTAGCAAACTCAAATGTATTCGGGTTATACCTCTCTATATGCCCACATACGTTTACAACTTCATGTGAATGAAATATGAAATGTCATTCAGCGCCATGTGTAGCCAAAAATAAAAAAAAATACACACCTCAATTTCAGTGCTCTGTGTTAGTACAAGATATCAAAGACAAGTTTGTAATAGTTTTATGGGTGATTGACATTATTGGTCGATTAAGCATGCCTGTGACTTTGCATTATAGCTTAGTTGCCTTGGCTTACCTGAATATGTTGTAATTCATGCACACTCATTGGAGATAGTTCTTCTAAAGGTTTCAGTAAAGCAAGCAACAGAAAAGCCTACCTTTCACTCTAGTGTCTTTGGTATGATCAGTAGAAAAGATTAGGCAAGCTTTCCCCATCAACACATATGAATTGAGAACATTGCCTGCATCTTGCGGGTGAGGTTCAATATTATTAGCAAGTTGTCTAATGAAATTGCTTGACATTATGCAACTTGATTCACAGAATAAGTTCTGTTGGTTCAGAGAAGTCGGTTTACCGTTACTAGGATTAACCTCTCAAACAGGTCTTATTCTGGAGAGCATGTTTTCACTCATCTTTATATCAACCTTATAGAACAGGGGTCCCCAACCCCTGGTGCCGGTTCATGGCCTGTTAGGAACCAGGCTGCACAAGCGGTGGAGAGTGACTGAAGCTTCATCTGTGCATGTGAAGGATCTACGTTGCATGCGATACTATATCCCGCCCCCCACCCCAGTCCGTAGAAGACCATTTTTTTTCTGAAAGCAGTCCTTGGTGCCAGAAAGGTTGGGGACCGCTGCTATAGAACAATGGAAGAGCAACAGTGGTGAACACATCAGGCTAGAAACTGGAAGACTGTGAATCCTTAAGCATGGAGTCAGCTGGGTGAAATTGGACCAATCACTTAAATTTAAATGTAACAAAGACTACTGAACACATCAAGTTGAGAAACGTTTGGAAAATGAGTGGGTTAAGAACTTAAAGGACTTTAAAATTCAGACCAATAGGCACCTTGTTCATAATATGCCAGATATAACAGCCAATGAAGAGAAGAAGGGTTCCTTGTTGTCATTATACCAGATGATGCTAGGATTGAAGAAAATCAATTGGAAAACAAATATGAAATATCAGGACTTGCAGATTGAAGTTGAAAGCTTATAGAAAAAGAAATCCATTGTTATACCAATCCTGATTGGATCCCTTGGAGCAATACCTAAGGGATTCTCTTGATATTTGAAAATTTTGAATTTATCAGATCTGAACACCCTAATTTTACGAAAACCACCCCCCCACCTCACTTGGAACTGCCTATGATCTTAGATATACCTTAACAGCTCTTAGATCTTTGGTTAGGACTTGTTTCTACAAGTTTTAGATTGTGAATTTAACTTCTTCTCCTTCTTCTAGTTCTTCTAGTTCTTCTTGTTCTCCTCCTCCTCCTCCTCCTCCTCCTTCTCCTCCTCCTCCTCCTCCTCCTTTATCATCATCATCAACACCAGGCAACCCATGACCCACTGGGTAATCATTTCAGAGATATTTCCTTACCTAGACTAAAACAAAGTGACCACAAGTAGGCAAAAAATGCAGTGGGAGGGGGAGTGACTTCTGACTTCCTACCAGTTTTCCCATTGAATTTCCTTGTGGGAAGCTGGCAAGGAGCATCAGAAATTTTCCTCCCTCCCCCCTCCCTCCCTCTCTTCATCCCCCTCCCTCCCTCTCTCCTTCATGCCCAGCAGTGCAGCAACCAGCAGGACTAAATCAGCCACAACTTTCCCAATTTTCATCCCCTTGGTTCCAACAGCAGCCTTCAGCTGCTTGACTCTCAAGCTGATACTGGCTGGAAATAAAGCCAGATTAAGATCTGTGCAGATTTCAAGCTTTGGCAATGATGTTAACCAAGTGGATGGGGATTAACACAGTGCCTCACTGATGGAGTCCTCTGTTTGTTTATCCCTGCTATAATCACTTGTCATTCCATGGGGGATGAGCTTTTGAGGACATGGGGTGTCCACTGGCATGAGAAAACAATGTCCGGCGATCACAGAATCATAGGATTGAAATAGACTTTTGAGATCATCTAGATCAAACATCTTCTTTATACACAGACATCACCAGATGGAGTACATAGAAATCATATTGACTTTTATTGCAAAAAAGGAGGTGGAAGAGCTCAGTTTATAGCAACAAAGACATGACCATGTGCTGACTGTGGAACAGATCAGAAATTGCTCATGAAAGTTCCAAGTTAAGATAAAGAAGAAGAAAGCCAGACAGTCCCCATGATATGACCTTTAGTACTCTAGTAATAGAAGATGAAGTTAGATGAGCACTCCGGTCCTTACCAAGTCGGCAGGTTCCAGAAACTGATGAAATATAACAAACAACAGAAAAAGAATCAGTCAACATTCTAACCAAACTATGCCAGCAAATCTGGAGAACAACACAATAGCCAACAGATTGGAAGAGGTCAGTTGACATTCCAAACCAAAACAAGGAGACTTAACAGAGTGTGCAAACTAACATACAATATCCTCAATTTCACATGCTAGCAGAATAATGCTTAAGCTCATCCAACTCAGATTAGAGCCTTACATGGAAAAAAAAGGTGCCAGATGTCCAATCTGGCTTTCAAAATGACCAAGGAACAAAATGACCAAAGAAATAACCAAGGCACAATTATTGCTGGTATGGGCTTGCATACTGGATAATTGGGAAAGCAAACAAATACCAAAAGAAGTCATTGCATGCTTCAATGGTTATAGAAAAGGCTTTGATGTTGATCACATCAAGCTGTGGAAAGTGTCCAGAAAAACAGGAATCCTAGAACATCTCATTGACCTGATGGGGATCTCATATATAGGTCAGAAAGCCACAGTATGGACAGAACATGGCTAAAGAGACTGGTTCCAGGTTGCCAAAGGAGTGCCACAAAGCTTCATACTCTTCCCTTATTTATTCCATTTATATGTTGAATCTATATCAAGTGGAACTGGGTTAGAAGAGTGTGGTTTTGGAATTGGAGGTGTCGTGGAAAAACCCAATGAAAAAGACAAGAGACAGCAACACAAAGCAATACTTCTTACTTTAAGATTCAGAGGTTTTATTTCAGCAGTAATTTGGAACACACACATAAACATCACTTACATTAAAAACCCATTGCAATGAGGTCCAATGACATAGCAGTTCCAATAAGGACAGCTATAGGCCAAGGGCAAATCAATCAGGTCCAGTCCCAACTTTTTATACCCTTTCTTATCCTAAGACCATAGACAGATGGTCAGCAATATTACATTTTCTGCTGACTTTCTGCTGACTCTCTGCTGAACATAACTTTCCACATACTCATGTACATTGGAACCCGCATTCATCAGCCACTTTCAGTTCCCTATTTCTTACAGTTCCCGTCCTTATGTTCTAAATATATTTGAAGCAAGCAAGCTTAGCAAAATCATATTAAGTAAAGTACAATTGCAAATTGCAAAATTAAGCATAGCACTAACTTTGGTTCAATACTTTTTCCATGAGGCCTGATTTAGTTCACCTGGGCCTAAACCTTGCATAGAAGAACAATAGGCAATATTTTCGTCTTCCACAGAAAGAAGAAAATAAATAACCTGTGCCGATGTTAGTACGGAGGCCGAAAATGCATCTGCAAGTCCTAGTACTAAACCTCAAAGGGCACAGTGAAAAAATGGCATCAAAATTAAATATAAATAAGACAAAACTAATGACCATGAATCAAACAACCAGCTTTAGAATTGACAATGAAGATACTGAAATGGTGGACAGCACCTGCCTTTTAGGATCATCCATCAACAGTAAAGGAACAAGCAGTCAGGAAATATGCTGCAGATCAGTACCATGGACCATCAAAAAGCAAATCAACCCAGAGTTCTCATTCAAGGCACAAATGACTGGGCTCACCTTATTTCAGACAAATTATGCAAAGATCCAGATGTCCGGAAAAGGCTTTAATGCTAGGAATGGGAGAAGGAAAGAGAAGAAGAAGATGACCAGCAGGAATGTAGATGGACTCATAGGTGACGAGTGCACCGTTAGGAGACTTGGAAAAAAAATCAGGTTAAGGATAGGTAGGGAAATAGGAAATCTATCTATGTGGTCACTAGAAGTTGAAAAGGACTTTCGGTATCAGCTAGTGGGCTAAGTACAAAGGCAGATTCTAAGGCTTGCGGCTCTCAATCCTGTGGATATAAGATGATTTATCAGATCAGAAAATGAACTGGCAGCCTGTGTCACATTAAACATACTAATTGTATGTGCTGTTTCTTCCCACCCATGAGGAAAGCACCTAGTACATATCACATTAACGGCCATTTGTGAACAGAAGGACCTGCAACATTCAACGTATTTGTCAGAATGATGAAACAGGCATTGTTATGTTGTGATGCAAACTCCACCTCTTATACATATGTGTGCAATGTCACAACATATGTGCCAAAGAGATGGGATTTGTGTCATAATGCTTGTCTCATCACTGTCCTCCCCTTGCTACTCCATCCCCAGTAGACCCCAATGTTTGCAGACCAGCTTCAGTGGCAGCTGCATATACAATGTTGGTCTTAAAATTTATTAGCTAATAAAAGCAATATTAATCCTCACGTCCAACCTAAATTGTACTAGAATATGAAAGATGGATTCTCTCATTCTCCAGAAGCAAACATAACGGACCTATCAAATAGATAAAAAGAGTGCCATCTATTTTGCTAAAAATAATTCTGGCTACATACTTTTATAACAGATCATATATTAATTGATTGGAAAGATGTTCCAGGAGAAAGATGCAGAAATCTATACTTTGGGGGGGGGGGGGCGGAATGGCATGTACATATGGAGAACTTGACAGAGAATCAAATAGAGAAATGATAAAAAAGAAAATATAAAACTATATCTGAGAAATACAAGGCAGGGGGAGTGGGAGAAAGCATGTGTGATTGTGAAGAGTCAAATCACCAGACATGAGAACAAAACACTCAAAAGCCCTTGCCTAATTTTCTTCTGATAAATTTAGGGCTTTAGTGGACAGAAAGGAAATAGGGGAGAGAGGGGAGATGACTGTGGGCCACAGGTCACTTATTGATTAATTTAGGAGAAAAACAGAATTTGCTTTCTCCTAACTGATGACCATAAGCCTTGGTGGAGCAGTGGGCTAATGCCTCCTTAAGTAACACCAGCTGCCTGCAATTAGTGCAGGTTCGCATCCCACCAGGCTCAAGGTTGACTCAGCCTTCCATCCTTCCGAGGTAGGTAAAATGAGGACCCAGGTTGTTGGGGGCAATAAGCTGACTTTGTAATAATGCCACTTGGGGGGGCTGAAAGCCCTAATAAGCAGGCATATACATAGAATGAAGGCTATTGCTAAGCACATTGGTTTGTGCTTAAATTGTAAGCCGCCCTGAGTCTTCGGAGAAGGGCGGGATATAAATGGGATTAAAATAAAAAAAATAAAAAAATAAATAAGTGGCCCCCTCCGCCTTCAGAAAGTAATAATCAGCATTACAATTGAATGTTATGTTTAGATATTTTAGAACAGGGGTGTCAAACTCAATTTCATTGAGGGCTGCATCAGCATTGCAGTTGCCCTCAGGGGGCTGGGTGGGTGTGGCCTGGGTGGGCATGGCCTACTGGGTGGGCGTGGCTAAAGTGCGTATGGCCTACTGGGTTGGCATGGCCAGCTCTACATCGTTCACATCAAGGGTGCCTATGGGGGCCTGGGCAGGAGTGGGACAGATCTGAGGGTCTCTGGCAGAAGGAGGGTCTCTGGGCCAGGGCCAAGGCAGTGGGGGCCGTTCCCTCACTGTTTCCAGGATGGCTTTGTGGGCCGCATGAAACCACTTCATGGGCCGGATCCGGCCCCTGGGCCTTGTGCTTGACATGTCTGTTTTAGAATATCATAATAAAGTAGAGTAGAGTAGAGTAGAGTAGAGTAGAGTAGAGTAGAGTAGAGTAGAATAGAATAGAATAGAATAGAATAGAATAGAATAGAATAGAATAGAATAGAATAGAATAGAATAGAATAGAACAGAACAGAACAGAACAGAACAGAACAGAACAGAACAGAATAGAATAGAATAGAATAGAATAGAATAGAATAGAATAGAATAGAATAGAATAGAGCTGGAAGGGACCTTGGAGGTTTTCTAGTCCAGCCCCGTGCTCAAGCAGGAAAACCTATACCGTCTCAGACAAGTAATTTTCTAGTCTCTCCTTATAAGCCAAGGTAAAAAAATATATGGAATGAAATGCTTTTTCAAATTTTCTTAGGCAGTAGGTCCCGACTAACTGCAAGACGACATGCAGCCCTTAGTAGATGCGGCATCCATGGGCAATTTTCATTCAATCTTCATAAACAATCCATATCCTGTTATTATTTTTTCCCCAAGTTTTAGTTTCCCATCAATATTCCAATTTAACCTTTAATATTTATAATTTTCAGGCTTTAGGTAACCAAGATTTCCCTTATCAAAATTCATAACAGAATCTAATATCCAAAACACACATTTTATCTATTTGAATATAATCTTGTTCTATTTCCTAAAAATTATCTATTTCCCGCCATATTAAATCATATACTTAACAGTACAATATCCCTTTTAATAAATCAAAACCATTATATATATTACCTGGGTTAATTAATAAATCAAACATATTCATAACAATTTTTTATTTTAGGTTTAATTTTTAAATATTAAACAGATAAAATACTTATTTTCAACTAATTTCCAAATATTTTAAATCTAATGACCAGAATTCCCTTTACCTCAACTTCTCCCTTTAACCCTCTAATTAATAATATGAAATCCTCTCTAATAAATCAAAACCCCAATTTTCTTCAATCTTATTCTGGCTTTCTTCCTTGCCAACTAGGCTTCCATATCATGTTTTTAAATCATGAAATAGATATCCCTCTATTATTATATATGTTATTTGAAATAAAGGACACCATTTAATTGCCATTTTTTTTGGAATAACTAGCCCATTTGTATTCATTAAGTTGTCTCCCTATTCTAATTCCCCATGATTGCCCTGATATGTTTATCTTCTATTCAATCTGTTCTTCTTTCTCAAATTTCTTCTGATTTATATAGAAAATCTTTTCCATTTTCAGTGTTGTCACTTCCTTTTCTGGATTTTCCATTAACTGTATTTGTTGGTCAATTGAGTCCTGTCTCTTAATATTTGATTGTTCCATTTCTTCTGTTATCTTCTGCATTGTTAGTTCTTTGGTTGTAGTCAAAGTTTGGGTTTGTGTATCTAAGATGGTGTCTTGATCTTTTATGCTGGTCTTATTTTATCACAAGCTGAAAGAATGGTTTCATATATTGCTTTCAACATGGAAAGGATCTTTTCCTGGTCTTCATCCATCTCTTTCACATGTTTATAAATAGTCTTTATAGTAGAAATCATTTTTCAAGCAAGATTTTATAGTTCAAGGTGTTTCATCATCTCATAGAGTAACCAATATTCCTCAAATAAAGAGATAGGAAGGCAGTTCCCCACATAAACTCTGAAAGTCAGTAAAGGTTTACATTCACAGTTCAAGTAGGCCAGTTATGCCACCCTGCTGTTCTCTTACAGCTGAGTTTCTCACAGGTGGTGCCAAGGTCAGAAGAGTCTTATCTAAGGTCTCGGCTTTGAGCCAAGTCTCTTTTAGGAAATAGCAAGTTGTAATACCAAACGTCACCACAAGATATCACTGATGCTGTTTAAGGTTTTTTAAGTCCAAAATTTTTATAATCCTTTTTCTAATTTTATTTTATTTTTGTAGATAAAAGCAAAAATCTCCAATAAAAATAGGAAAAAATTTGGTCCTCAAGTTTCAGGAACATATAAATCCAATTAGATTGAAGTTGTTCTTTTAATGCTTTAATTCCCTTGGGTAGTCAGTCACCGCTATTCTTAGAGGGTGGGATAGAAATTCCCTTCTCTCTCTCCTCACAGGGGGAAAGATACTTCAGGCAGCTTTTACAGGAAAGGAAAGTACTTAGGGTAAAGAGAAGATCAGATCTCACCCAGTTTCATCCGCATTGCTTTCGAAGTGCTTGGTGGTAAATTTGACTTCGGCTGTCTGCAGCCTACTGATGGGACATATTACTATGGCCTATCTTTCCTCCGCTGGTTTGGAGGGCTGCCCCAGATAGAGCGTAAGGGCTGCCACCCTCCCACAATCAAGCGGGGGTCCCCTCCTTGCTCGTCAACACTACAGGGTGACTTTCAACCCTTTCCAGGGTCCCCCAGCGGAGCGAAACCGAACACGGAGGACAGAGCTCGCCTTCCAGTGTCCGCGGCGGCCACGATGGCAAACTGGAAGTCTCACAGGTGCATTTGACTTCCCATAAGAGTTTGTTGTTGTTAGAGAATGGACTGGCTTTAAGTGCATAACCAGGAAACACTGCATTTGACTGTCAGGAATGCAAAACTGACCATCTGCAATGCCTTAGAGCCCGTCTCCTCCACTGCATTCACCCTCCCCCTACTCACTCTCTATTCTCCCACCCCATAGGAATTTCCCTCTCTTTCCTCTTGAGTATGCTGACCATGCTAATAGGATTCAAAGGAAGGATGCATAGAGTCTGCCCTCCCTATCAGTTTCATTATTGTAACATTTGTTTCTGGAGCTGAGATTACTGCAATATAGCACTATCCCAACTGATGGAGGCTACAGAGGACAACTTCCAAAACAACTTCATTTACTCCTTATCATCTCACAATACAGATAGTTCCCGACTTACAACCATTCACTAGGGGGAAAAAACAAAAAAATGTATGATCATTTTTCTTAGTTACGACCACTGCAGAATCCCCATGGTTATGTCATCCACATTCAGATACTTGACCACTGGCCTGTATTTATGAAGGTTGCAGTATCCCCCGGGGTCATGCGATCCCCTTTTGCGACCTTCCGACAAGCAAACTCAATGGGGAAGCCAGAGTCACTTAATGATTGTGTTACTAACTTAACAACTGCAGTGATTCACTTAACAGCTGTGGCAAGAAAGGTCGTAAAATGGGGCAAAACTCATTTAACAGCAGACAAATTTGCTTAACAACAGAAATTTTGCACTCAATTGTGGACGTACATCTAGGACTCCCTGTGGGGCTTCTGAGCTCCAGGCACTTTTCACCCAATTCATCAAGAAATGATGAGAATGTTTACTTTGGTAAGATTCTGCTGCCGCCAAGTTTTTCTCTTCCTCAGGCAGACCTTTACATTTTTACCCATCTCTTCTTTTCACTTCCTACCTGCCTTTTTATTATCCAGACTGAACCTTCTAGTTTCGTCTTTGGGAGCTGTCCTTTTACAGAGTGTGAGGACAGCTCCTTTCCTGTGCCTTTTTCCCCCAGATAATTGGCTGAACCAAAGGGATGTGTTTAATTAGGAGCTTTTAACCATCAAAGAAGCTTTTCAACATTGGAGCCATTTCCTTTGAAGGGAGAGGATGCTCTCTCAGACTCTGAAATGGCCGAAAAGAACCTCGAACATTTGAGGATTTCTCAAAGCCCATCACACTGCGGTTCTGATTTTGTCTTTCTACAACTATACTCCATTCTACACCACCAGCTTGCAGAATAACTGGGCAGATGATTTACCATGTAAATCATGGTAAAACCATGTAAAAGTTAGAGTCATTCTTTAGTTACAAGCCCTCTCCTACTTCCATCCTCTGCCCAAAGGACTTTACTTTCACCTATGATATATGGTATGCATTTATGCATGTATAGATTTTATTTAAAAATACATATTGCCATCATCTTAATATGTAGCTCTGGGCAGCTAATACAGGTACCCCTCAAATTACAACAGTTCATTTAGTGAACTTAAGTAACACCAGCTGCCTGCAATTAGTGCAGGTTCGAGTCCCACCAGGCTCAAGGTTGACTCAGCCTTCCATCCTTCCGAGGTAGGTAAAATGAGGACCCAGATTGTTGGGGGCAATTAAGCTGACTTTGTAATAATGCCGCTTGGGGGTGTGTGAAAGCCCTAATAAGCAGGCATATACATAGAATGAAGGCTACTGCTAAGCTTGTAAGCCACCCTGAGTCTTTGGAGAAGGGCGGGATATAAATGGAATTAAAATAAAATAAATAAATAAATAAATAGTGACCATTCAAAGTTGCAATGGCACTGAAAAAAGTGACTTATGGCCATTTTTCACAATTATGACCATTGTAGCATCCCCATGGTCGCGTGATTTATATTTGGATTCTTGGCAACTGACTCACATTTATGACGGTTGCAGTATACCTGGGGTCATGTGATCAACTTTTGCGACCTTCTGACAGGCGAAGTCAATGGAGAAATCAGGTTCGCTTAACAACCGTGTTATTAATTTAACAACTATGGTGATTCAATTAACAAACGTGACAAGCAAAGTCGTAAAATGGGGCAAAACTCCCTAGACAAATTTCTCATTTAGCAACATAAATTTTGGGCTCAATTGTGGTCGTAAGTCGAGGACTACCTGTAACAGTTTATAAGAAACTGTGTGAATCTCATCCCCGTAACTATATAAATATATGAAAAATAATCCAAAATAAAAGAAAGCTGAAGCACCATAAAACAATGCAAAGACATGTATATTGGGTTCTTCTAACATCAAGACTGTAATGTTGGAGGAAAACTCACTTTGTAAGATTCTGGAAGAAACAAGTCTATCAGATTTTCTATCAGATTTTTCCCATCTAAATAACCATGTAATAATCTGGATGCCAACTCGGTTGGATCCTTGCGTATTTTCTTGGATTTGCCCCATTGGCTTCTGCCCCCTCTCTCTACCCCACCTTAGTAGAGGGAAGAAAGAATTCAAGGTAGAGTATATTTTGTGCTCCAAATGGGTAGCCTGGATCATCTGATTCCTTGGTAGGTCCACTCTGGTATGAATAGATAATGGGAAACAGCAGAATTATATTCCTGTTTTATATTTCTTGATATCCCCAGCCTGGCTTCACTCTCTGGCCTCAGTGCTGATTTGTGTTTCTGAGTCTGACGGGGGAGGAGGGACTGTGTAGATAGAAGGAAACAGGTAATTATATGACTGGGAGTGCAGAAAATGCCCACATGAAGCTGAGGGGGAGAGTTTTAGATAAGGAAGAACTGTTGATGAAGATACAGTACTGAAGATGCAGAAATTTCCCCCATAGCCAGGAAAGGCTTTCCAACCTCCGCCAAAGAAGTAATGGACCTTTCCATCCTCTTGGGATGTCTGAGGAGAAGGAAGGAGGAGTAGAGGGAAACAGTTAGCTCCCGTTGGCAAACAGATGGAAACAGAAAGCGTAATGGAAGCCCTTCCAATTTTCCCATGGCAAGAGGAAGGAGCTGCTGACTTCTCATGATCTAAGGAGGAGAAGGAGAAAGTAGAGAGGGAGGTGATTTGAAGGTTGAAGGTGGCATGGCAGGAAGCAGAGAGCCGAGACCCAGCTTGTTCTCCAACCACAGTGCATTCAAGACTGAGAAATGGGCAACAAGGAGCCTGTTGCTATTTAAGAGCAGGAGGAAGATCTGCACGTTGTGAACCCTGGATCTCTTAGAAGACTTGGCTGCTGGATTCTGAACAGCTAATTTTCACCATGAGGGTTTCGCGTATCTGCACTTGTTTATCCAAGGCTTGTCTTTGATTCTTCAAAAGCTCCTCGGTGCTGGTTTCAATTCCTATGGAGATAAATTGATGGTGGAGCCCTCTGACACCCATCTCTCATCTCAGAATGTCCACCTTAGCCAGCAGAAATACAGTACTTTGATACCAGACTGGATGTAGCCAGCTTTGCTTGAACAAAAAACAAAACAAAACAAAAAAACCCAAAGGGCATTGCTGCTTAACTGGAAACTACTTTCCATCGTGGAAAATGCCTAGAAGAAGTAGAAAGTGACTGGACTGGATGGGAAGTTGTGGATGGTTCTGTTGACGTGTGATTAATCATATATGTTGATGGGATATTTCTTGCAGGGTGTGTAAGCTAGGTGGACCACAGGTCTCCCAAATGTTATTTGTATAGCTGTAAAATGGTACTTAGAGGGACGCGGTGGCTCAGTGGGTTAGGATGCTGAGCTTGTCGATCAGATGGTCGGCTGTTTGGTGGGTCGAATCCCGAGTGCCACGTAGCAGATTGAGCGCCTGTTACTCGTCCCAGCTTCTGCCAATCTAGCAGTTCGAAAGCATGTAAAAATGCAAGTAGAAAAATAGGGACCACTACGGTGGGAAGGTAACAGCGTTCCGTGCGCCTTTGGCGTCTAGTCATGCCAGCCACATGACCACGGAGACGTCCTCAGACAAGCACTGGCTCTTCGGCTTTGAAACAGAGATGAGCACCGGCCCCTAGAGTTGGAAACGACTAGCACGCATGTGTGGGGGAACCTTTACCTTTTTAAAATGGTACTTGAGATGAGTATGGGTGCACCTTCTACAAGAATGTATCGAATAATTCTGCTTTTGACTTGGCCATCTAATCCTCAGGGACTCTATCAGATGTCGCCTGTGACACTCAAGCCACAAGTCTTGTCTTTGAAACTTCTGCGTGCCTAGTGCACATCCGTTAGCATGTTGGAATGTTACCACTTCATTCGTGCACATCCCTCTGTCTAAAAAGCGATGGGGAATTCTTTGCGTGAATATTAATGCAGTTAATGTGGAGTGTCTTAAATCCAAGCATGTGTGGGGTTTTCTTTGCCTCATATATTCTGAGTATTAATATTATTATTATTATTTGGGCAGTTCTCTTCAGTGTGTGTTTGAATTCATGAAACCTCATGCAAAGGGGGAGGGGAACCCGCTACCTGTAATTTTGTGGAGGTGCTTGTGTGTCAGATGCAAAGCAGAATGAGAGCTCTGCTCCCCAAAGTTTGAAATATAAGCCTTTTGGCTTAACAGTTTGCCAGATTTCATATCCTGCAGTAGTTGCCGATTTTAATATATATGAAAATCAGTAGTCTTGTATCTGTGCATATGTGCCTTTTGTAATATAATTTTGACAGATGGCAAGCTGGATAAATCTAGCTCGTCACTATATAAAATCTTGGCTTGGCTCACACTTTACCAAAACTTGTTTAAAAGGGTCTTTTCTCTTGCCCCTCCCTCTCCCTGTCTCAATTTTGGAAGGCTGCTTTTGTAGAAGGAGAGAGTTACATTCTTGTTTTATTTTTCATCTCAATATATTTTGGTCCCTGATGCATTTTGTTGAGCTTTAGCAGAAAAAATAAAATAAAAAGGGAAAGAGGACTCTCCCTTTGCATAAAACCATGGGCTATGCTATTCTACATCTCCTCTTATTAAAAATAAATATATTACTGGAGCCTGTTTGCTCCATCTAAAATTCTGAGAACAATATCTGCCTGGAAGGGGAGGGGAAGGGCAGGAAGCAGTTCCCTCTTTCTTTCCCCGCTCCAGACAGGCTGCTCATTGAAAATGTAATACACTGCTGCCATGTCACAGGTCAGCTGGCAAATGGCAATCTGAATTTTAAAAGGAATATGAATAAAATTCTGTTTTATTTTGAAAATGAACTTTGTGCCCTCCATCATGAATCCAATATATGTCTTAATCTTCTATGCTCTTGAAGCCTGCGGCACCTGGCTCAGTCCTTTGACTCCTGAACCTAATAAGGAAATAGGTTGTTTTCTCATCCTCGTCTCATTTTTAGAAGGGCTGAAACAAACAGTCCCTATTTCAAATGTAATTGACAAAGCATAAAAACATGTGTGTTATATAATTTTGGGGTTCACAAAGGAGCTCAGGGCCGGGGTATTTTATTTTAAAATTTGATTAAGATGTTATACTCTGGAAATAACACTGTCAGGATTCAGAATCCAAATTTACCAACTGCTCAGTCTCATGTTTACCTTGGAAGCATACATGCCAAGCTGATAAGAAGATAAAACAGATAATAGTACACTCCATTTGGGACCAGTTTCATTTAACCTGAATATTTTTCACAGCAGGATATTGACAGCTTTGTCACTGTGGCGATGAAACAGAGTATTCAATAGGTTCTGTATTATTAGTAAATTATAAATACCACATGCACCAATTCTGTAATGATTATATATATATATATATATATATATATATATATATATATATATATATATATATATATATATATATATATATATATATATATATATATATATATATATATATATATATATATATATATATATATATATATATATATATATATATATATTGGAGCATGTGGTATTTATAATTTATATTATATTTATTATATATATATAAAATCAGAACTGATTATATATTATCAATTCTGTGGACAATCAGGCTGGTATGGTTAGGTAATTCTTCCATTTAATGAGGTAATTTAGGTTTTATTTTAATAGCGAATTGCTGTTTGGGCAAAAGCTTGGGCAAAAGCTTATATTCTTCCTAAATCACGATTTGCTGTAAGTATTCTCATTGTCATAATACAAACAGCAATGAGGGATGCCAGTATTTCTTCTGTTTCTATCCTCATCTTGAGGGGGGGATATATCATTATTATATAAAGTAAATTTGATGACATTCATGTGTCCTGAGATATTAATGAGCATGTATTTGCTTAATTTTTATTTACTTAATTTTTATTTAACAATTTTATTTTTAAATTTTGCAATCAGTTGAATAACTAGTATTTACCAAGGCACAATCCAGCCCTTTGAAGCTGTATTGCTTTCCTGCCCTATTTAGACACTTCCCAGAGGCATCTCATTGCCCAGCATGGAGAACAGATGGCTGGGTTCAATGGATTTTTGATCTGATCTAGTAGAGCAGGGGTCCCCAACCCCCGATCCATGGACCAGTACCGGGCCACAGCATGCCAGCAACTGGTCCACACAAACAAGCAAAACTCGATCTGAGGGATGCAGGCAGCACACAAACCCATGCACCCTCTGGTCCGCGGAAAAACTTTTCTCCATGGAACCTGTCCCTGGTGCCCAAAAGGTTGGGGACCTCTGTAGTCTGTAGTAGAACATCTCTCTCTCTCTCTCTCTCTCTCTCTCTCTCTCTCTCTCTCTCTCTCTCTCTCTCTCTCTCTCTCTCTCTCTCTCTCTCCCTGCAAGAACTTAGCAAAAATGCAACATTCCCTTTGGCATCTATGAGAATTAAAATATGCACAGCCTTCACTTTGGTTACGGACACGGAACAACCGGTTTGATACTTTCACTTTCCTGTTTGGAGGTTTGCAAAGTTTATTATTTCTTTGAGGAATCTTTTATTTGTGTCTTGTGGCTGAAAATGGATCCTGGAGGAATTTACTGGCTGGATGCATTTTCAAGTGAGGCTTGCCATCCTTCTTCAGGGGCAATTCCTTTCTAGCTGAGTTTGTTAAGAGATAGTTCTGTGATGTATTAGAAGTTTCTAGAGTCAGGATAAGTAGGGAGCAATTTTTTTTCCTACTTCTTCCATCCTATGGTAGCCAACTAATTCTTTGAAGCAGATTTTTGCATGGAAGAGGGAACATGTTTACCTCAGTGTAATGTAGAAAGATCTTGGATCAGAGAGCAGAAATCCTAGAAACATCCGATAACTTTGTATTTGAATTTCTCCAGTAACTATTGTTCAGAGGTGTTGTGTAGTGGGTTCTGGAGAGCAGGAAGGACGCTGAGACAATGAGTACAAGATAACAGCTCTTTATTAGGTGGAAGTGACTGTACTGGGGAATAGGGGCTAACTGCCCTCTTATATATACCTGGCCAGCACCTGGCCAGGTACTCAACCAACCAATTGGATTGAACCTCTGTTTCCCACCGAAAATGCTTCCCGCCTCAACAGTTACAGTTCAACGCCTCCTGGTGGTGACTCTTATACAAGACAATTACTTTTTAAAGCACTTTTGTAGGTACATTTTCTATATGCAATGTTTTTTTTTTATTTGTCAGTTATCTCTGTGTAAAATGTTGGCATTTTTAGTCTATGCCTACTGCAATGAAAATTGGCATAAGAAATCCATTCACCTCTGCAACCTCCACTTCCTCTTTTAGTTTAAATGCACCTCTTTCTCTCTAAGTACCCTCTCCATATATTTCTGTATTACTAACTTCCTTTTCTTCTTGCTGAAGAACACTCAATATCTTAAGGTAGTACACAATATGCACTGTGCTTTTCAGGAAGTTAATCATGGATGTGATTTTGCTTTTTACTCCACAAACAGCCAACAATATATTTATTTATGTCATGCAGTTATATGGCAGGAGCCATCTTGTCCGTGATATACAGCATATTCCATCTCAGGTTAGCAAAATCTATAAACAGAATATGTCACACAGAGGGTAAGTCAACATGAAATGTTCATTACCATGAGCTTGCCTGTTTGGTGGTCTACTCAGTGATAGAAAATACAAGTAGTCCTCAATTTACGACAGTTCACTTAGTGACCGTTCAAGGTTGCAACAGTAGTGAAAAAATTGATTTATGACTGTTTTTCACACTTACAACCATTGCCATATCCCCATGATCATGTCATCAAAATTGAGAAGTGACTCATATTTATGACAGTTGTAATGTCCTGGGCTCATGTGATCTTCTTTTGTGACCTTCTGACAAGAAAAGTCAACGGGGAAGCCAAATTCACTTAACAACTGTGTTACTAACTTAACAACTACAGTGGTTCACTTAACAAAGGTCATAAAATGGGGGGGGGGAAATCACTTAAAAATGTCTCAATTAGCAACAGAAATTTGAGGCTCAATTGTGATCGTAAATCAAGGATTACCTGTATGGAAATCTCTATTATGCAGGAAGTATACAAATCATTATGAGCCAGATTAGGAAGGCCTGAGGTAAATAGACCAACAGCTGACCCTCATGCCAATACTGAAGAGACAGCTTCTCCATTGCATACGAGGACAGCAAAGTAATATCATGAACACTTAGCATCTAATTCAGCATCTAACAATAAAAAGTAAAGGTAAAGGTTTCCCCTGTCCAGTCATGTCTGACTTTTGGGGGAGGTGCTAATCTCTGTTTCTTAGCCAAGGGTGCCAGCATTGTCCAAAGACATTTCCATGGTCATGTGGTCAGCATGACTATACACAGTGGTGGGATTCAGCCAGTTTGCACCACTTCAGCAGAACCGGTAGCTAATTTTTTGTTGCCCAGGCCCAGAATGGACTTCCAGAAGTGGCATCCACACAGAGAACCAGTTGTTCACATATTTGAATCCCACCACTGACTACACACCGAGGTGCGTGGAATGCTATTTCCTTCTTACCAAGTGATAACTATTTACTACTCACATTTGGATGCTTTCAAACTGCTAGGTGAGCTGCTGAGTTTGTCAGCTGGAATTTGACAGCTGGGTTCAAAGCCTGAGTGCCACACGATGGGGTGAACTCCCATGACTTGCCCCAGCTCCTGCCTATCCAGCAGTTCTAATAATAAAACCTGATGCAATAATCTGTATCTACTGATGTTAGAGCCAGGCTCACAATAGTGATTCTGTTGTTGTTGTTGTTTTTAAATACAATTATCTTGGAAAACAATCATTGCTGTTCACCAGTTGGTGATCAACAATTCCAAACGTGCCTTGGTCACTTCAGTAAATTCAGTATCAGGCAGTAACAAAACATGGTTCCTGGTGTTTATTCATCTGCCCCAGTGGTGGGATTCAGCCAGTTCGCACCACTTTGGCAGAACCAATAGCTAATTTTTTGTTGCTCAAGCCCAGAATGAACTTCTGGAAGTGGCATCCACGCAGAGGACTGATTGTTCTCATATTTGAATCCCACCACTGATCTGCCCTGATGCTAAAGACAATGCATTTGATTCCCACCGTGTGATACAAATGTACGGCCCTGAGGAGGACACCGTCTTGAACACCAGCACTACCAGCAAATTAAATTAAAGAATCCATTAAAGGCAAAGATGGAGGCAAAAGAATTCCCTGCTTTACTAAGAAAACAGAATTGACAATGGGTCACAGGGATGACCACATTCCAATTCTTCTGAGGGAAATCTCCTGTGATAAGGGCACAGTGTCTCTCAGTAGCAGCCTCTGCTTCTTGTTCTCTTTCAACTGGTTCAATATCTTTGCTGAATATTGTGGGGAAATAGTTGGTGAATTGCAAAGAGCCGAGCGCCCCCTCCCTTCCCCGAGAAATCTTAGTTTGCTGTTCTCTTGGACTAAGATTGCTCCTTTTGGGCCAGTTAATTAGAAACACAGAGGACTCTGAGAAACACAACAGCTTTCGCTCTCAGCCTGTACCCTCTGTGACAAATACACAACAGCTGTGGGGCAATGATGCCAATTGCAATGTGGCTCCCTGAGGAATGGACCAGGAAAGAGAAAGAGAAAGAGCAAGAGAGGGTTGGCCAGACCAACAGCAGGAACATTCTAGGTCCTAAGGTCTCTGCACCCCATTTTCTACTTATTTTGAGTATTAGCATCCTGCTTAGTTTCCATCTAACAACTAAATAGCTATTATGTATTTTGAAAATGGCATTCATTCCAGAGAACGATTATCTTTTCCCATCCACCAAATGAGCCTGAACTGATTTCAAACTCTTTGTTTACCAACATGGAATATATTCCTTCTCTCCCTTCCTCCAAGTATATATTCATTATCTTATTTTAATGAAGATGGTTTTCTTGAACTTGATCCTTGTACCAGAGTTTCCTATACTCTTTCTCACAGCTTCCTTTAGCTAATGTCTGCAAGAAAACAGCCAAGCTCAAAGAGCACCAAAGACCCCTCGTTTCAACCCTGAGCTTCAAATATTCTCCTGTATCAGAATCCTGTTTTTTCGTTCGAAAGTATTGTAGGTTATGTGTAATACGAAGCCTTTTTACAGGTGTAAAAAGAAGTCACCAAGCCTACTTGTTAGCATTGCAATTTCCATATTTTTCTCTTGCTGAGTGTGCTGTGAGACACACACCAGTGGATCTGACATCTGTGTTCTATGGGTCAGCGCATCCTGGAAGGAACACTGTGGTCATCTGGGGCTGTTCAACTAGAAAAAGTACCTAACACAATCATGCTTTAGCACTTGGAGCGGGAGGAAGGGAGAAAAATAGCTTAGGTGCCTCCAAGAGAACTACTTTTATTTATCTTTCTGCTTATGCTGAAGGAAATAATTAACATTTTGCTTTTTATGATATTGCTTACCTACGTAAAACAGCAGGAGAAAAGTTTGAAGGGTGTTCTAAAGTTGCAGAGTTATGCCTAACATGCTAGCATGTCATAGATATAAATAACTTGGTAACAGCGCATTACATTTTTTATGTCCTGTTGATATTTTCGTTGAAATTTGTATTTTTTATTTTTTTTAAAAAACTTTTGCACCTATAGTTTAGCAACAGGAGAGATATTTTTCTTTTGTATTTCAGAATCAAATGCCTCGATAGGCAATGAACATATCAGGTGCTCCCCGATTTATGCCACTCTAGTTTTGCAACTTTTTTAAAAAAAATGCATGTTTATTGCTTATGCAGCATAACGGTTTGTATACTCCCCTGGTAGGAAAAGAGAAACCCCCATACATGCATGTGTTTCTGCATGCAAACGGCATGCAAATTAATTCATTTGTACTGAATCTCTTACTGCCCAGAACTGATGTTGAATTTTGCAAAGCCAACTTGGGTGGTTTAGAAATATGAATGAATGAATGAATGAATGAATGAATGAATGAATGAATGAATACCTTGATTTAGCAGATCTTGATAAAATGGATGGAATTGTGGATGTGTTTACAATATTTTGGTCACTTGCATAATGATTTCATTATGTGCCCTCTACTGCAATAGACAAATGGTAATAATAGATACCCCATCCAGCCACTTGTTCCACTAATTTGAGGCTTCATTGTAATGCTACAAAAATTACTCTGTAGTGAACTAATGTAGATAAGAAGATTGACCAGGTATCATTTTTGGATAGGCAAGAGTTTTCTATTCAAAGGCATTCTTTGTTTGAAATTAAGGGAGAATAGCAGAAGCCTTGAACCTCTCTATTCCCAGTTAATTCTGGACTGCAAAACTGAAAAGGAACCTTTTTTTTCAATTGTAATGTATTTCAAATTAAATTATGGCAGTTATTTCTACATTTGCATCTCTGCATATAAAATAGCATTTTTATGCCAATCTATTTTCCAATTTATTTTTTTAAGGGGCTGTACATCTTTTTTATGTGTAAACAGCCATCTTATTGGGAAATGTATAAAGTCTGATGCTGTCTTCTTTGAGTTGTTTAGTTATCTCTTCAATTGAAAATCTGTTAATAAGAAAGTAAATAAGGAAATATGCTGTTACCGTCTCATTGTTTGGCAGTTTGGTAGCTTTGTATGGTTGTGACAGAAAAGACACAGGAAAGGATAGAATTGATATATCTTCAATACTACAAACCCCCACCACCACCACCACTTTTTGTTATATTGTCAAAGTACATGCTACTGGCAACACTACTGCTTAGTGGAAGTTATAATCTGGTGACATAGAAGTATACTTTTAAAATAAACAAAAAATAGTATTTTTCACCAATTAATGGTGGAGTTTCTTGGCAATTACAGAATCAACTTCTACAGAGTTTCATCAAAACTATTTATTAATTTTATGAGCTTCTGCAGAACAGAGAGACTTTCATGATGGGTTAGTTGAAAGTAATAGAGGCAGTTGTTCATGCAACCTATGGAAATTAAATACCATTTTTGCTACTGAGAAATAATTGGTCTTCCACAAAACAGAAATGACCTTATGAATGTTCAGATATGTAGCATCAATGTTTTGTAATGTTTGATCTCTCAGTTGTTTTACTCCCTGCCTGCCAACTAATGGAAGTTGGAATGCAAAATATCTTCTTCCTGTTAGTAGAATTTCCTTCACTAAGTTTGGTAGTATAGAAGTGTAAATTAACTTTTGTATTATGAAAATTATAAAAAATATCACCTTTGCAGCTACATCTATTTCACAGCAGTACTCCAGTATTTGAGGGGCTGCCATAAAGAAGAGGGCGTCAAACTATTCTCCAAAGCACCAGAGGGCAGGACGAGAAACAATGGTTGGAAACTGACCAAAGAGAGAAGCAACCTGGAATTAAGGAGAAACTTCCAAACAGCGAGGACGATTAATCAGTGGAACAGCTTCCTTCAGAAATCGTGGGCGCTCCATGAGTGGAGATTTTTAACAAGAGACTAGACAGTCACTTGTCTGAAATGGTATAGGTTGTCCTGCTAGAGCAGAGGGCTGGACTAGAAGACCTCCAAGGTCCCTTCCAGCTCATTCTATTCTATTCTATTCTATTCTATTCTATTCTATTCTATTCTATTCTATTCTATTCTATTCTATTCTATTCTATTCTATTCTATTCTATTCTATTCACATACATACTATCCTTTTTGATGAACTCAGTAAACAGAGATTAAAAACTCACTATATTCTAAAAAGGACAACAGGTGGTGGTAACAATAGCAAAGATCTTAACTCTGTATAACATTATTGTTTCACCAAGACCAAAAAAATTGGAAGGGCAGTTTGTATTACACATAACACATAGCAATTCTTGACAAATGTCATTTATATCCTGATGGGTACCCCTACCTTTAGAGCTGATTGATGTTTCATGGAAGACTGATAAATAGCTTTTAAATTATTATTATTATTGTATATTTATATACAACATATATACAATATATTGGGGGTGGGCTTGTTGAATTATCTGGTAAACCAAACCCTTTGAAGGGGCATTTATTCTGAGGATAGCTTTGTGTAGGCTGTGGCTATAGACAGTGAATAGCCAAGTTGCTCTAGTAGTCTGTTGCTTATGTATCTTCATAGCCTTATTGAAAACATTCAAATGTGGCACCAATCAGGCTGTGAATTCATAATTATTTACATACTAGTCTTCAAGGCTGGTTTTTCAAGCAAACATTCTATTCATTCATTAAACTAAAGGAGTACTGCAAAAAAAAGTAAAAATGAAAATAAAACACCACACCTACACAAACTAAGTATTATATCCTATAAAAGAATAGTCTATTCTAACCACTTTTCTTTCTTTCTTGCAGAAAGGATAGGAAGACATTGTTTTGGCATTTTGAGGCTGATAATCTCTTTCTCCTTCTCTCTCTAAATATACTACTTTGCCCTTTTCTCAATTGTTTTTAGTTGATAAATGACCAATTCAAAATACATGGCAGGAATTTACTTGATTTTTCATGTGAGAGTCTTCTTTTCTTACTGAATTCCAAAAGATGTCACTTTTATGAGTAGTGAAACGTTTGGGCTACCTTTTCTGTTGTTGCTTTGCAGGTAGCCATTTTAATATCAGCAGAAATGCTATTAATGAATCAATGGTCACTTGCTTTGTAGAAGCCAGTTAACCAACAGAAGATCTGAGCCATGAAGAACCTTGTAATTTTTGTTTGCACAGCCAACCTGTAAACCAAGCAAGCAGTGAGGTAAAAAGGGTAACCTCTACAGATGTAATTGAATGAGAAAATATATTAAGTTCACTCAAAGCCAAAGGTTCTGGAGGCTGAACCAGCATCATGAGTATATGCACGAGATGCTTCTAAGCAAGAATTCAAAGCCCTCCCAAATTCCTTTAATCTGAACTACTTATTGATTTCTCTATAAACATAGTTTAGAAAATAATAACATTTATCCACTTGGTGGAAATCTCCTTCCCATAATCATTCTGCACCCAGTATAAAGGCAGTATTAAAAGAAAACAAAGAGAACCTGCTATTGATCATATGTTTCTCTAGGTTAATGAAAGTTTGGCAGTGTTATAGGTTGTTTTCATGCTTTAATATTATATCCATGAGCCTTGGGTGATCCATAGCAAGACTTCTCTCCTTCACTTCATGTAGGACTTTGGAAATATTTGCTTCCATTTTTAGGGTTTGCTATGGGGTGAAGGGACGCGGTGGCTCAGTGGGTTAGGACGCTGAGCTTGTCGATCAGAAGGTCGGCAGTTTGGCGGGTCGAATCCCGAGTGCCGCGTAACAGAGTGAGCGCCTGTTACTCGTCCCAGCTTCTGCCAACCTAGCAGTTCGAAAGCACGTAAAAATGCAAGTAGAAAAATAGGGACCACTACGGTGGAAAGGTAACAGCGTTCCGTGCGCCTTTGGCGTCTAGTCATGCCGGCCACATGACCACGGAGACGTCCTCGGACAAGCGCTGGCTCTTCGGCTTTGAAACGGAGATGAGCACCGGCCCCTAGAGTCGGAAACGACTAGCACGCATGTGCAGGGGAACCTTTACCTTTACCTTTTATGGGGTGAAGCCAGACAAACTGATTAGGGGATAATGAGGCTTATATGCAGAAATTTATTTATTTTTATTTTTTTATTTTAATTCCATTTATATCCCACCCTTCTCCAAAGACTCAGGGCGGCTTACAAGCTTAGCAGTAGCCTTCATTCTATGTATATGCCTGCTTATTAGGGCTTTCACACACACCCCCAAGCAGCATTATTACAAAGTCAGCTTAATTGCCCCCAACAATCTGGGTCCTCATTTTACCTACCTCGGAAGGATGGAAGGCTGAGTCAACCTTGAAATGTACAGCTTTGTTTTTGCAGTCTGTCTGAGGGGTCACAGGGACCATGACAACTTGATACTGCCATAGTAGCTGGGCCTTTTGGCATTTTAGTCCCTAAAACACCCTACAAACATTTATCAAATACCCCTAAAATTGAAAATAATGCTCCCTATCATCAACATCCTAAACATCCTTTAAAAAGGGGTATAGTAAAATGAATTTTGTCATTGTTGATTGGTCTTAGAGGCTGGAAATCCCAGGCTAGATAGCCACCCGTAGCATAGAGATGCTGTTAGAGAAAGAAACTAAACATAAATGTAGATTAATTATTCTAGCTTGTTTCAGTACGCTGTCATTAATATGCTGTGTCTTATTATGTCATTACTAATCTTTTAGTTCTGCTTTTATGCTTTTCAATGTTTTTTTATATCATTATTACATAGTGATGATTTTAGATAATGACTGTTTTATATTTCTTCTGTTTTATTGGATTGCTGTATGCCACCCTAAGTTGTTTTCTGTGAAATGGGCAGCCATATACATTTGAGAAATAAATAAACAGCTACTTTTCCCTGTTCAGTCATAATGTCCTGTATATCAGTATGGTTGTTTCTGCCATATCACCACTCAGAAAACAACAACAACAACAGATCATTCCAAATTTGTATTCAGAAAAGCAAACCATTCTTTCTCTGTTCAGTTTAGCATAATCTATTTATCTGAAAGTGAAGGCAATGGACAGTGGTTCTTAACTTTTTCTTCACCATGGACCCCCTTCAAATACGTTTTGTGGCCACAGACTGCAGGCATGGACCACCAAGACTTAATTCAAGATTTAAAACATAACGTCTCTTCATGCCTTCGTGAACCCCCTACGATGACATCGCAGCTCCCCAGGGGTAAATGGACCACAGGCTGAGAACCCCTGTGCTAGAAGAATGTCCTAGTCAAACATAAGAAATTCCTCCGTTTGGTATATAGCAGATAACTGAGTTACGTTTGTTTATTTATTTAATGTATAGGCCACCCATCCTATTATCCAAAGCAACACTGTTTTCAGAATAGATGTGGATTAGTATAATAGAGTGTATTGGTCATGTGATGGGCTATGAAGACTTTTCATTTTTGGACATAATGTTCCCCAAACAGACTGAAAAAGAGTATTTTTTTAAGTCTACCAAAAATGTACATTAAAAAAAAAGTCTCAATCCACTTCCGTTGGCCTCCAGTATTTATCTAAGAGCATATTTTTCACTAGTGCTCACACATAAGCATTCGGTTGTGCCTAGGTTAGCCATTCCCAGCTTTCCACAGAGTCCTGTTTGCATGGCAGCAGGAAGCAGGCAAGAGCTACATTTCACAATCCTACTATTTATCTTTTTAAACCCCTCCCCCACCCACATTCATCCCTACGCTAAAGTTTGAATGACACTAATTTCCTGAACAAGATACCCTAGAAACTGCAGTTTATCTCATAAAATCGTAACAGACAGGGTTTGTGATGTCCCCACTGCAAGGTTCTTTATTCTGTCAGTTTATAGCATTTGAAATGACGGAAGGAGATGTGTTCCTTTCATATGCCAGCCAGGAGAACAGGGCCTGTCACCGACAGTGTAATGTGCTGTGTATTATCACTCTGACTGATCCAGAGGCCCAAAGACTGTCATCTTTTTAGACTGTACAAGTCAACACAAATAAAACTGAGGAGGCAAATGATAATGTCTGAGATAGATCCAGGCTCATTTTGGCCATTACTTTTTATTCAAACCTTAGAGATGACATGATGTGAAAAATGAGCCTGTGTCTAGTTCACTGCCCATTAGTGTGTGAGCACATAATCTCCCACTTTTCACACAGAATCTCTCTGCACACACTCTGGCAGTTACAGTCAGCCCCCCCCATGACTGTTAGAGGAGATTTTACACCTCCCCCCCTCCTCTTGGTACATAGCACAAATATTTTCCCTAAAGTGATAGATGAAAGATATATTTTAAGGAAGTGAAGTGAATAGCAATTCCATGCCAACTTTTCTGACTCTCCTTTTTTCTCCCTTTTCAGAATCACCATAAATGGCTGAAATGTTTATTTACCATAGGCTGGGTATCCGTTCTAAGTACAGGTAGTCCTTGACTTATGATCACATTTGAGCCCAAAATTCCCATTGTTAAAGCAAGGCAGTTGTTAAGTGAACTTTACGGCTGTTTTATGACCTTTTTGCCACAGTTTTTAAGTGAATCACTGCAGTTTGTAAAGGGAATCATGTGGTCATTAAGTGAATCTGGCTGACTTTGCTTGCCGGACGCCGGTTGGAAAGGTTACAAATGGTGATTACAGGACCCCGGGGACAGTGCAACTGTCATAAATACATGCCCATTGCCAAGCACCCAAATTTTGATCATGTGACCATGGGGATGCAGCAATGTATACAAATCCAATTTAATAAATAAATAATAAATAAATGGCCGTAAGTGTGAAAACTGGTTATAAGTCACTTTTTTCAGTGCTGTTGTAATTTTGAATGGTAACTGAACAAATGGTTGTCAATCAAGGACTACCTCTACCAGAAAATCGAAACTGACTGACCAACACTGAGGTATCCAGGCCTTTGGAGCACTCAGTCCATTTAATAACTGGAAATCTAAGAATTTAACCCCAACAGTATTATAAAGCGAGCTTGACTTCCATGTGTTGGTGAACACCCAAACCTTTATTTTCTATAATTGGAGTATTAAAGAAAACTTGGACCATAGTTCTTGTGCCAGCATCAGATAGCAGGGCCACTGCCTTCATAGATCCATAAAAGCCAAATATTTTTGTTGTCTCTTGATGCAAAGAAATCCATTATTTTCTGGTATCATTCCTTCAGGGTGGCATTGTTTTGACCTGGAATAGCAGACTGTGCTGTGAAAACGGCTTTCTAGCCATTCTGCTGAACAGAAGTGACAAGCCTCTGAACATGACAGAAGACAGGGCCATGTGTGGAACCCGAATCGGTTTCCTGGAGAGATTTTGCACAGTTGCTAACACTAGCCATGCACAAGTACTATTCCTATTACTCTCCAGCATAACCTTTAATTACCCCCACCATTCCCAAATATCCCTCAATTACCTTGCAGGCAGAATTATATGCATATTTCAAAAGTTCTCCCAGGGCTTCAGTGATAAGCATTAGGTTCTTATGGTTCACTGGTTTAAATTATAGGGTACTTAATTAAAACAATATAGAAAGCTGTCAGAATTCCATCTCATTGGTGGGACTTTGATTAGTTTTGGAAAGGGGGGGTTAAAATAATATTACAGCATATTTAGTTTTGTTTAGGAAATGCCTTTAAATGGTGGACGATTTGTCCTTTCTTAGCTTGGTTAGTGGGAGTTCCAGTAGAGATAATATGAAAAAGATTTTTTTTATGATCCTGTATTTCAGAAAGAAAAGTTTAAAATACAATTTTAGCCCAAATTTTAAGTTAAAGCTAATAAATACGAACATTTAAAGCAGGTAGTAAAGTTTGGGATATTACACAAACATGTGGCAAAGATTATGAATTATCCTTTATTTCTGAAATTATAAATAGAAGAATTTGTGGGAGGCTTCTCTCTTAATAGAATTATACACCGTGATCCCTACTAATTAATTATTTAAACATTCATAATGTATGGTTTATAATGTGAGGATGTCCATAACTTTGTGCCACACAAAAAACTGAAATTGCAGGTCAAAATCAGCTTCCAAGTAGATTACTTTGATTTACTTAACAATTTATTTATTTATTTTTGTAAAAGAAAGCAATGTTGTATTATTGATCTTTGTCACTTTGGAATGTTATTGTACTAGGATTTTTTTTGTTTTGTTTTTTCTTTCTTTATAATAAACCAGCAAAAATCAGTTCTTGACTATGGAGTGTAAAAATATCATCATCAACAACAACAACAACAGCAACAACAAAATCATTTATCTGAAAGAAAATGTGAGAGGCAAGCCTTGATACTTCATAAAGACAGTAACCTAGGGGGAAAATCATTTTTTTTTTCATTTACTTTACAAATGTACACATTTACATTCTTGGCCATGATTCTTGGCTTAAAAAAGGAAGTCCACATCCAGTCCATTGTAGCTTATTCAGGAAACAGTGGATATAGAGCCGGAGAGTCCTGGCTGGAAATCTGACAATATCTTTGGGCAGCAATCACAGCTATCCCGACCGGCCGCTCCGTAGATCTGTACTCTAAAGGTGAGCCAGTTTGATTTGCAACCCTCCTATTATCCCCGCAAAAACCCTGTGAGATGGGTTGAACTAAGAGAGAGTGACTGGCCCAAAGTCTGCTTTCACGCCTAAG
The DNA here is from genome assembly GCF_964194415.1 of Vipera berus. Taxonomy (NCBI): domain Eukaryota; kingdom Metazoa; phylum Chordata; class Lepidosauria; order Squamata; family Viperidae; genus Vipera; species Vipera berus. The sequence goes on along the minus strand of NC_138202.1, from coordinate 149,407,026 downwards.
GTTGAACTAGAACTCACAATCTCCTGGTTTCTAGGTCAGTACCTTAACTCTTATACCAAACTGGCTCTTATATGACAAAACTGTATGAAAAGTAGTCTACCATGTTTCTGGCAATCCATTTATGTGGGCCTGTCGGCCTGTCTGTCTACCTACAGGCATATTTTCTCACACATAAATGCAAGTGAAGAGTCTCTGTCTGTCTCCCTCTACAAATATTATGATCCCAAAACGACAATAGTTATATATTTTCAACCACTGTGGGATGATAGCAGTGGCAGGGAATTTTGTACGCTTAAAATAAATGACCGCGTCTAAAAAATGGATTGTCTTTGATATAAAAGTATTTCCTGGAGATACCATTCTTCAAAACTGTTCATTTTGACCAGTGTTGCAAATCATTCATAATCATTCTAGTTTATTTTATTCATGACTTAACAGATGGGCTTTGTTTTTTTTCTTTTGAAGATTATTTTGCTACTATTGAAGTTTCTTGATGAAACCCCTGGAAACAAGGTGAGAAAGTGTTTCCCCTTTTCTGTCTCTTTGCACTCCACTCTGAAGTATACAGTAACATCTACCACAGATGCTTTAGTGAATCTTAATTAGGTATATGCAGATAGTTCAAAATCTATTCAAGATGGATTATCTGAATGAATGCTACTAAATTATCTTTTTATTCTTTTGATGTCTGCTGGGGAGATTCTGTAGAGAACCAGCAGCCATATGATAATTTCTCTGCTCTAGAGAAAAAACAGAAAACAGCAAAATGATAAAGAATTGGAATGTGCAAATATATTCCCCCAAAGTATAGCTTTGAAGTATATTGTTCCCAATTAGATCATCTCCGATCCCATTCATGAAACTGCTTGATTCACCCAGAATGTGAATCATTGGGCTCTTCCACTTAAGGTGAACTCCAGATACCTACCCAAATGTTCTGTACCAGCCTGCTACCGGCCCTGCAGAAAAGGCAACCCCTTTATAAACGGCAAGAGGCTGGAATGACGTCTGCCAAATTTATTACTACAAAAAACAAACAAGACACGTACCAAGATACAGGAGCTTTGAAACACTATCTGAGCGGTTGTTTTCAGCAAACCAGCCCTCCCCAAACATTCCCTTTATAAAGAGTTCAGGGCGTGGCCTCTCTCTGCCTCCTTCCGAGAAGCCCCACAGCCTTCCTCTGTTTACTCCTACTTGACTGTCTCCTGCGTCAGGCGTCCTTGAACAGGGCCAGCTGTGGGTCATCTTCATCCACACTGTCAGGCTCACACAGCTGGGTCTCCATGGTGACCAAGTGGGAGGGGCCTGGCTGAGGGCTATCATCAGCAAGATCTTCAACCCCCTCAGCAAGGTCTTCAACACCCCCCTCCTCCTCTGAGTCGTCCGACCCAACTGCCGAACCCACAGGCTGACCCTGAATCACAACACCAAAGTAGATATCTCAATCTCTGAGAGGGAGAGTAAAATAGAAATTTTCTTTTTATCCTTTTATTTCGAAGGCTAGAATCGGAAAATGAAGTTCTGCATATATAGTATATGGCATTTTATATGGCAAGTGTATAGCAATAGCATAGCAGTTGGACTTATATACCGCTTCATAGTGCTTTTACAGTCTTCTCTAAATGGTTTACAGAGTCAGCCTATTGCCCCCATCAATCTGAGTCCTCATTTTACTGACCTCAGAACGACGGAAGGCTGAGCCAACCTTGAGCCAGTCAGGATTGAACTATAGACTGTAGACAGAGTTTCCCTGCAATATTGCATCCTAACCACTGTGCCACCACTGCTCATATCATGTTATTGGGCATTTTGTCCATATTTGACATACACACAGAGAGAATCCATATGATTTGAGACAAAATGTGAGCCAGTGTTACAAGTGCATAGGCATAATTGCAAATTTCTGTTTATGTGCCTGGGATTGGGAAGAGAATGAGAAAAGAAAAGAAGACCCAAAAATGGAGGAAAACATCTGTATTTGGTTTGGTTCTTAGAATTGTATAAAAATGTGGTACACCCTCTTCCAATTCCATTGACATTTAGACACCACACTAAGTCCCATATGCTTCATTAGACCTTCATGAATGGCTCATGGCCACTGCAACAACTGTCCCAAGATCTGTGGCTTGTGAATTTACTGATTTTATTCATAATTGAGTTCTAATGCTGTTAATTTTTTAATCTGATGATTATCCACCCTTGAGTATTCTCCTGAAGGTATTCAAAATGTCTGCATGCTTTCATTTATGCACACAGGCATCCTTAAAAATAAGTTAATAGTTGCTTACAATAACTGTTTAAATAGAGATGGCACAACTGTCCTGGCTTATGTCTTGTGTATTGAAGAGCTTGCCATGCACATTGAGATTTGGGCACTTGGCTCTTGGTTTTGTTTTGTTGCTAGCATAATTTGGGCTCTGTCAGTGTCACAAAGTCCTCCATCTCCTCTTTTCCGATTTGCTTAGTCCAATGGACTTGGCATTCTAGTTAGTGTAACTGCTGGAACTCAACTATATAATGTCCAGCCCTAGAGAAGCGGTAAACATTCCAGGGCTGACTCTCCAGATTGTTAATTCCCTGCACAGATGGCTCTGCATAAGACACTGTGGGAGAAGAGTGTCTTCTTAAAGCCAATTAAATAGAATCCTTGTCCAAGAAGGATTTTCAGAATGCCTATGCATGCAAATTCATGACGTGCCTCACGACATCTATAGGCAGTGCTACTTCTCTCTTTTACCTTTATCCAGGGTAAGAGACAGTTTGATTTCCCTGCTTTGTGGGAGTTTCCAGGTTGAAGAATGTACAGCTCACTAGTCTTTGTAGAAATTACAAGAGATTGTGCCTGAGTGAAAAGAGAAAAATAAACACATTGCCTAATGAATTCAAACGAAGCAGAAGAAATCTGTTCCTTTCCTTTTGAAAACCACAGTTTAACAGAGTTGGGTATTTGCATGCTAGATACTTCTTGCTTGCAATTGCATTGTGACCTGCTGGACAATTTTTGTAGACATTCATTATTCAGCATTAATTCTTTTTATACTGAGAAATATTTTAAATGTAACATTAAAATTGCACTACTTCAGAAATAGAATTAGTTTTATGATTTCTAAAGATAAAAGTTCCCTTGACTTGAATTTGACTTCTGGTGACTACATAGAAACACATCCACATAGCTTTCTTGACAAAAATATGGGAATGTTTTGCCTTTGCTGCCTTCTGGAATATTTTCTCACCTTCCTGGACTAACCTACTACCCTGAGATTTCCTGATCTCCCATCAGATATTAACCATTTCAAAGATTAATAAGGAATTCTGTAGATCAATCTTTGGAGAGGTTAAATAAAGTAGACATGACTGACTTCCTGTACTACATGGTTGTGCATGTAATTCAGGAATATAACTATTGTTAATGCTTTCAATATAGAAATCAGTCCAATTGCAGATATTTTCTGTATATGCTGGAAATAATAATTATAAGAGAAGGCATGCAATCCAAGTCCAATATTATCAATGAGTGAACCTGATAGGCCTCAATGGGACTTAGATATATATAGGATTGTGCAGTCAATCAATCATGAATAAACAGAAGAGGAAAAATTTGCAGGCAGGGGAGGTTCTCTTCAAGAACTTATAATTTTAGTCGTTTGGTGTTTACACACTGTGCTCTGAAAAACTTTCTGAGATAAAAATGCATTCCTGATCAATTGAAATTAATAGAATGTTTGCCAATGCCTTAAGTGGGAAAGGAATTGCAGCTCAAATCTCCATGGAAGTCAAAACTGAAGCAATGATTTGCAGAACGAAAAAGTCAACACCGTTGTAATTCAGAATTCCCTTGCAGCCTTGCTGTGGTCATTACAAAGTTTGGTAACATCTTATCTTCGCGTGCATGCAGTACACGTTCATTTACCGATGCAAAGGAAAAGAGAGCAAAATACAATGAGCCTTTGGGGAAAGGCAAAGCATATAACAATTACCCCCAAAAAGAAAAGAAAAGTACCCTTGGGAATTAAGCAAACATTGAATGTAAGAGATAGGAATGAGACAAATATTGAATTAAGGCAAGCACTGCCTGAGATGGCAATCACAATTTTAAAAGGGGTGGTGGAAAGTGAAGTTGCTGGTTGAAGGGAAAGGCAGGAGTTACAGATAAGGTTTCCTAACTTCTATGCTATAGATATTAAGTCATGCTTCAAATTCCTGGGACAAAATAAACATAATCTGCATAGGGTGCTTGTCACAGAGCCTTTTTATAAGATATAATTCTGACATCACAACTGTGCAATTTTAGTCTGTAGCCTAGAAGTCAAAGTGTGCTGAAACCTGGCACTTAGTTTCCTAACTCATTGCATCACAAAAATATCCTTAATTCACAGTGATTGTCATCACAGTTAGCCTAATGTGCATTTTATTGCATCTATGGGCTTTGGTTGTGAAAAATAAATTGTACATTGAATTTAATGAAATCATTTTTTTCTCAATTAATGTGTTGCAAAAGTTGGCTACTTAGTACTTGTAGTACAGGACTGTTTTATCAGCATCCAATTAGCAGATTTAATTATTGCCTACAGTTTTGAATGGATAATACACAATTGGATTTTAGGTATGTATACTATGGTGCAGTCCTATGTTGCAGTCCTATGCATGCTGACCAGGAAATCCCTTTACAATATTGCATTTAGTAACTGAAAGGTCGCATATTAGATATATAATATGGCTAAATAATTTTTCACAAATAGCCATAGAAAAACTAAATGATTGAGCATTCTTAAAAATATTTAGTAATTCATTGAAATTTCTTAACTTGCCATGCTTCCTTGGTCAGTATCTCATGGCCTATCTCTTCTGGAGCACCAGATCAGCCCATCTGGAATTATCCTGACTACTTATTAGAAAGGAATCTTTCTACTTCCAACAAAGCCCCATCCAATTTTCCTCAACTGAATGGATGGATGAGATTACATTATACATGCTTTCTGGATGAATGAGATTACATTTTGGAGAAATTGGTGAGCTCCTTGGACGCTGTCATTCTTATGAAAATTATTTCTTATGGAAAAGAAAAAGTACCACTGATCTGATATTTATATTTTTTTATATACTCAAGTGTTTAAAACAAAGGATGAATATGCATATTTGAGTATCCTTGAGTGATTGGTTATAGTCATAACAAACACTTGTGATTTAAAATAAAATGTAAAATTTTGCTACTTGTTCCTCCTAATGGGTAATGTTAACATTTTCCTCTTACATCATCAAAAGATTTTTTTTAAAAAAAATCATCACATAATGTTCTTTAATAGAATTATTAAGCAGTCAGGTGTCTCTACTTTTTTGCACATTAAAGATTTTCTTCCGATTTTTAAAATATACATAATCAACTGAATTATTTGATGAATCCATACTCTACATATAAATTTCCCTCATTTGGAAATAAATTAATTCGTTTCACATCAAGGTGGACACCCATACAGTTCATATCAAATTAGATGTCTCTTTTTCTATTTTCAGACACAACCATTCGATTTTAAAACTTCTGTGAAGATGATAGATGCTTGCTTCTGAGTCCTAGCTGCCTATTTGACTTTGTGCTATGTCTTTAATCTTGGCTGCTAAATGGTCTCTGTTGTTCTGATTGGTAGGCTCTGGCTTATCCCACTGCACTTATTGTCTACTGTTCTAAACATCATTAGTTGAAATGTGCCTGTGTCATTTTTAGATCTATGATACTAACACTCAAAACAGTCTTTGGATACTGCAGAAAACACATATAAAAATGAGTTTATTCTAAGTATAAACAATAAAGAGGGAATCCTATACAAAATAGTGAACCTGAATAAGAAATTGATGCCTTATTTATTGACTAGGAATCACTTTCCTAATCTGTAAGAAGACAATAATGGGTTTTTCTTTCAAGGTCTTAGGACGATGTTGCACTTGGTGTGCTGATTACCGATAACCCATATTAAAATCCTAAACTTTTAATAATTAAGAACCCAAAAGCAAGACTAAAAACAGGAAGAGTGGAAATGGAAAATTACAGAGAACATTATGGATGCTTCATCTCAGTAGCTCTGCCTCATTATTCTATCAGGAAAAAAGTAAAATATATAGACTAGCTACATCTGCTTTTCTTTGGAAGCTTGGTGATGTATTTGAGTAATGAAAAATGTAGGGACACTTTTATCATATGGTGCAGACAGCACTGGATAACACTGGCAATCCATTTTGTCATTCACTCATAGACATTTGTGTTATTCTGTATGGACTAGTTAGAATAATAACATACATAAAAGCTTTTCTTAAGGTCTTTACTGAACTAATTGGTAAAATTCATGGTGTGTTTCTAAATTATATTTTTGATTACATGTGTATGCTGCACAATATGGTCCTTCCCTTGGGTTGCTGCATTTCAAGTATTATTACAGCATTGTGAAACACAATCACGTCACCCAACTGATAAGATACCTGAATTCCTCTTTATAAATCACTCTGCCGCTCTGGGCCAGAGAAGGAATAGCACTAGAAAAAGCACTTAGACTTACATACGTAAGTCTAAGAGTATATAAGTGTTATTGCTAGTGCTTTACAGCCCTTATTAAGTGGTTTTACAGAGTCAGCCTATTGTCCCCAACAAACTGACTCCTCATTTTACCAATCTCGGAAGGATGGAAGGCTGAGTCAACCTTGAGCCGGTCAGGATTGAACTCCTGGCAGTTGGCAGAGTTATCCTGAAATACTGCATTCTAACTTACTGCACCACTATGGCTGTTATCATAAGGGATCAAAGTCAAATTAGGGCAAGTTAAGGATTCTTTTCCTGTATAATTTCCAGATATGGGGAGAGGAAATTTTGATTGATGACAAGGGGTTAAAATTGTCAGCCCCCATGCTAGATCTTGATCAATATCTCCAATATTCTTACAATGGAATAAGCAGAGAAAGAGTAAGATAAGTGAATGGCACTTGGTCAAAGTATGGTTCTCATCACGACTTGCTATGAAAGAACAAGTCTTTAATCACTCACCAAACTCCCACTTCAGCATATTTTTTCTGATTTCTGTATCACTGGGAATCAATACTAACAGAGGATAGAAAGTCATCTGGAAAGAGATTGGGGAAATGAAGTTTGTAAATTCAAATATTTTTATAGAATCGACGATCAAATTATCATCTAAACAACAAAAATCTATTGGGTGCCTGGCAATGTTGAGAACTTTACTGATCAGGAACAGATATTATTTTTTCCCTGTATGTGGACATGCTATAAAGTAGACGCATGTATTGTGAACATTAACTTGTCCAGATAATTTCAGAAGGGGAAAAAAAGCAAATGAAACATATATGAGTTTCCATGATGAAGCTAGCAAAATGTGTCAGAAAGATTTGTACAGTTGCTTGACAATTGAGTGGGATTTTGACCTCAGAAATGCTACCTTTGTAGAGAATTCATCAGTTTTTGAACGGATTTTATTCTGGCTACTTTGTGATATTCAGAGTGACTGTACATAGCAGGGCATGTACACTTTTCCTGCTTTCTGAAGAGCATAGTGGCACTCCAGACTCGAAGTTATAACAAAAGTTGGAAAAATGATCAATCTAACCTTTTACTAAAGTTACAGTCAATTCGGGTTGTATCTGTAGTAGTAGTAAAGGAAGAATGGGAAATAATGTGCTGGGTGGAAAAATTATACATTATTAGAAACTGATCTTTCACACAACTTTGAAAGACTGCTTTAAAAAATACAATAAAGAATGGAGTAAACTTTTAATGGTGTTAGTCCAAATGCCAATTTTTTCAGAGTAGGAAATTTTAGCATTGCATGTTGCAAGAACATTTTCCACTGCGATGGAAGTGTAGTTGCTAAAAATACATGATTTTTATAAAAATGGAAATGAACACAAGGTTTTGCTTATCCAAAATTAGTACAACAGATTGAACAATCTAATCTGGCCTGGAAGACTCTGTACTTCAATTACTACCAAAAAAAAAATCCTCAGAATGTATTCCTAGAAGTATAGGGTTTATTTACAGACATTCGCATCTCTGATATGTTCTATTTGTAGCCATAGAGCTCTTACTATATTTCCTCCTGATACAAGCCAGAGTTATATTCATGAAGAAACTTGATTCATGGAGAAAAATCTAGTAATAAAAATGACTCTCCCATTTTAAAAGTGGTAGTGAATCATTGCATAGTGTCCCAGGCTCTGAATTCCAGTGGATGCTCCATTGTCAAGAGGAGTGTTTGTGGCAAGGAAGCCCAGTATCCCGGTATCTTTCATTACTGTTGAAATAAGGGTAGCAACGGTGGAAGGTACCTGAAAGGGAAATGGTGGTTCTGATACACATTTTCTACCTCATACAATGAAGTAGAGTCACCTTGTAGGGCAGATGGGTGGCATAGAAATTTAATAAATAAATAAACTGTGGAAAACCAAAAGATCTCTAGGATAATGTATGATGTCCCATTCCTACTTTTTAAAAAGAAGAATGGTGCTCTTTGAGCTTGGTTGTTTTCTGGGGGATGTTTCATTACCAAACTAGGTAATGTCATCAGTGCAGATGGAGACTGTAGTCAAGAAATTAAAAGACGCTTGCTCCTGGGGAGGAAAGCCTTGACAAATCTAGACAGCACACTAAAAAGCAGAGACATCACCCTGTCAACAAAGGTGCGTATAGTCAAGGCTATGGTCTTCCCAGTTGCAATGTATGGCAGTGAAAGTTGGACCATAAGAAAGGCCGAGTGCCAAAGAATTGAGGCCTTTGAGCTATGGTGCTGGAGAAGACTCCTGCGAGTCCCTTGGACTGCAAGGCGATCAAACCGGTCAGTCCTAGAGGAGATCAACCCTGACTGCTCTTTAGAAGGCCAGATCCTGAAGCTAAAACTCAAATACTTTGGCCCCCTAATGAGAAGGAAGGAGTCACTGGAGAAGAGCCTAATGCTGGGAAAGATTGAGGGCAAGAGAAGAAGGGGACAACAGAGAATGTGGTGGCTGGATGGAGTCAGTGAAGCAGTAGGCATGAGCTTAAATGGACTCCAGAAGATGGTAGAGGACAGGAAAGCCTGGAGGAACATTGTCCATAGGGTCGCGATGGGTCAGACATGACTTCGCAGCTAACAACAACAACATCAGTGCTAGAAAATAACCAAGCTCAGAGAGACCCTCATTTGAACTCTAAACTATAAATATTTTCTAGAAATATGTTCCTGCAAATATTTTCCTCCATTGAAAAGAATCTTGTACCTCCTTTCAACAAGGATGTTTATATCTGCAGCTGAAGCTCCAATAAAGCATGAGATATGCAACTAGAAAACTGTGTGATGCTAGTCTTCATATAGTTCTTTTATATTTTTTATAAATTAAAAATAACAGCAAAACCATTGCGTTCCAATGTTGGAGAGCCTATACATTATCACTGGGGCTACCCGATGAGGCTACAAACATCCTGATGACAACAAAGAGAAGAAAAAGTTCAGTGATTGTTCAAAGTTTGTCCAAAGCCCAAATCTGGTAGCCTTAACCAAGTAGCTGTTTCACTGAAACAAGAGTGGTATAGATATCCATGTGGCAATTATCTTGACTGAGGTTCCATGATTTATGCTACTGCAGTGACTTGATCCTATGAAAAATATGTCCATCTAATTTTCACATCAGGCTTTGAAAATAGGAATTGAAACTCAGGAGAAATTGTTAGAGGTGTGTTAGGCTTTATACCAAAAGCCTGTTCTTTCAGGCTTTCAAGAAGACACAGTGCTTGGGAAATATGAAAAACCTGAAAGAATAAAAAAGATTTTACTTCACTCTAAGACTTTATTTGATAATGTTGCTTATATGCTGCATTTTTGTGATGCTGCCTTGTTTCTGCCGAACTTCTTCAAAAGTCCACACAGCACAGGAGAACACAGCTTATAAATACTACGAAAGCATTTCGGTCTTAATTTCATGCCACTGGGTATACAGCTGGGCATGTTTTATGATTTACCAGGAGATCCACTTAATGTGGATTGTATGAGGAGAGTCATGTTAATTTATTGTAGTCAAAAATGAGAAGGAATCCCGCTGTACCTTTTCAGATTAACATATTTTATGAAAAGAATAATTCATGACAGATTGTGCTTTTTAATAAAACGTGACTCTGGTGAGGAACTACCGTACTCCTTCGGATGACTGGCCTCTGGAAACACATTTTGTGGTGGGAAGAAACTAGATTGGCTCCAATTCACAGTTGTTTGGTTGCCACATTTTCTGTTTTCTACTTGCTCTTGGTCTGTTTTACCTTCCATTTCTTCCAAATGTAACAAGATCACTCAGCAATTCTGACACTATGCATTATGGTAAACAGTTATTGCTGGGGTGTGTGGTTTCTCCTCCCACAGGCAACTCATTTCAGCAATTGGCAAAGTATCCATCATCTTGGATGAGTTTTAGAGAAGATTTTAAAAGATCTGTGGCCCATTGGAAAACTCCAATAAAGGCCTGCGATAGAAAAAGAATGTATCTGATATTTGCCTAACTCTGACAAAACGAATTTTAAGACCTTCTCTGGTTTTGTGGCATGTAAATCTGCTGATAAGGTCAAGAATAGCAATGCCATTTGAACCCTCTAGAAGACAGACTGCCTTAAAAAGGTTTCCCAGTAGTGCAATGATAAATTAGATTACAATACATTATCAAGGGTTCCACTAAGATATTACAAACAGACTCACTCACAAGATAAAAATGTTTTCTCATGTCTACTTTTCAGCAAATATAACCATATTTTGTACCACTGCTTTATATTTAAAAACGTCAATGGTCTTTTCTGTTATTTGGCAAGATTAAAGAGAAATTTATATATGGATTATGTCATCCGCTCTCTGGCAGTTCCTATACTATAATTTCACTGATGCTTTGGGCTTTTCTTTGTTTTCAATTCTTCTAACATTATAGTACTTAATCAAAAGGTCTTTCTGTGTGTCTGTGTGAACCCTCAAAATATATTAAAAAGTTCTATGTTGGAACCATTTCCTTCAGTTGTGAGTTGCATGCTTAAGATTAGGGGTCTTTAAACTTGGCCCTTTTATGACTTGTGAATTTCAACTCCCAGAATTCCTCAGCCAGCTGGCCAGAAGCCAGAAGCCACGCCCACCCCATTGCCGGCAATGGCGAAAAGGCTCCGATATGTTGCACAATGTCACGTGACGTCGCGAGTTTGACATATCTGTCCTATGATAAAGGTGGGAATCATGTTGGATGGGTGGAAAACATTGAGTTCAATGACACTTGGAATTTTGGTCTTAAAAGTGGCTGCCATAGTGGGGGTAATTTAAAATTGAGACTAACTAACTTCATCCATACATTTTTTTTGGCCCAATTATTAATATTTTCCCAACACCAACTGATTCTGTGACCTGTGGCATTTGGTCGTGGCATAGGTAAAGGACACATATTTCAGAATGAAGACATCTGCGGTGGCTTCTGCCATCCCACCAAGTTGCCATGATGTTTCTGATTACCTCAATTTTGTTTGTCTGTCATGCTGGGCAGGTGAGCATTTTTATTTTCTGAAAGGTTTTCCACTATGATCTGGTTGCCCCATTAACAAGAGGGCAATCATTTTTATTTTTCATTTTTTGAGGCCAGAAACAAGCTATGTCAGCCTTCGCTCAACTCCCTTCCACTGAAAATTCAACATCTAGGAGTATTTTCCTATTGTGGTTTGAAGGCAGAGTTTTCCTCTTACGTTTTCTGCAAGAGCTCTTTGGACTGGAGCATTTCATTTCATCGGCTACTTTGCAGAGAAGAGGACTTTCCTTCCTCTTCTCTGTGAAGGCTTCCATTAAGTCAGGTTTCTTTTCAACAGCTCACCCCCAGTTCTTTGCCCTGGCTGTTGCAATGGCAAAAGCAATATAGCTGCTGCTTGGGAGATCAAAGGGTGACAGTTCAAAATCCTACAGGATTTTTACTTCTCCCTGCCATTTTGGGGCAAGGATGTTTGGAGTTCCACTGTTTCACAATTTTTCCTGTCTCCAGGGCTAGGTTTACAATCACCTGAAGGGAGGTTTTCCACCAGGGATCTTTAAACGTGGCCCTTTTACGACTTGTGGACTTCAACTCCCAGAATTCCTCAGCCAGCATGCCTGGCTGAGGAATTCTGGGAATTGAAGTCCACAAGTCATAAAAGGGCCACGTTTAAAGACCCCTGTTTTACACCCTTCCTTCAGATGATTGGAAAACAATGAAACGACAGTCTAACCCTTGCACCTTGCAAGTTGTTACCAAGGTGTCTTGGTCTGGACAGGAATTTTTAAGCCATTTAGAGGAAAGTCAACATGAGCATAACAGGCAGGAACAGCTTAAATGGTTGGCGCAGATCTGCCCTAGAAATGAACATCAGGCTTTCAGAGGCTCAGTGGCAGTTTTATCAATAAAGATGATGCTGTAAGCTTATACTGTGCTTGGGACTATCCCAATTTTCCATTACTTTTTAATAAGAACAACAATAACAATAACAATAGAAAGTCCAATGGAACAGAGAACCTGGTGAGCACCATGTCAGATATTTGCAGACATTGGTGGCACATTGGTTTAACTTTAGTTGTATAACATTACCTATTAGGGGTCATTAAGTGCATTTGAAATAGGTTATATTATGAAAAGTGATTGCACTGTGTTTGTATATCAGGAGAGCTGCATTTAAAAACACACATGAATTTAAAAATGTAAACAGGTTTAAATAATTAATGTTGACATGGGATGGATTAAACCTAAACTATTAAAAAACAAACAAACCCCAGAGTACTTGGAAAAACTTGAACTATATATGTTCATCCATCTCTACTTGGTGTTACCTCCCTCCTCCCTGCAAACTCACTCACTATAGGCCTTGGGACTAGGAAGAGTTATGAAGATTTTTCATTTCTAATAAATTGATTTTTCATGGCACTGCTAGCAGAAAACACAGTATGGCAAATCCTTCTAAATACTGAACAATTGAAAGGAGAACTTGTATGGGGTGTAGCGTGACTGTAGTTTGGTGTGGGAAGGTGTGTAGCCAGGATCTGACTTCTTGTTTATTCATGAAATTTGCTGACTGATGTAGTAGACGTAATTACTGAATGCATCTCACAGGATTTCGTAGGCAAGAGGTGGGTGTGCAGTATCTTTGCCGTTTTGACTTCCTTGGGGAAGAAATGGAAGGCAAAGAGGATAAATGTACTTTTATCACAAAGCTGAAATAGGGTTTCCAGAACAAAATCTTATATATCACAGTAGAGGGGGGTGGAATCCCATTACACACAGTGCATCTGCCTATTTGTTTTTCAACTCTTCTTGATCATTTTAGCCTTTAAGGATTCTAAAAAAAACATGTCAAGAGCTTTCTTCCAATCATGGATTTATAATAATTATTGCAGCCTAATCATAATTTGAGAAATGGATTAATTTGCTTAATTGATTAGAAAACCTGATTGGGGCCTGAAAGAGCATGTAGGCTGCTCATGGGATTGCTCCATTTACAACCAAGACACTCAACGTTAGGCAGATACTTATAAAAAATGAAAGTATGAAAGACCAATGTGGAAGTCAGGGGAAAAAACACAGTAGGTGGTTAAAAGAATAAAAATGCCAGAATAGTATTAGTGGATTTGTACAAATCTTTCAGTTTCCATGGCAATGCTTCATAAGGAATGAGACTAGAATTTGACCCTCACTGGGTAGAGATGTGCTGGATTTGGAGACAAATTCTCCCTGAAATTTCAAATTTATTATAAACTTCCATGTGCTGCCAAGGACTGTAACGATTGGGGAGAGAGAGAAAGAAAAAATATTGCAAATATAGAATTCATATGGATGAAAAAAAAAATCCAAACTGTGTATTTTGAGATGGCCAGAATTTATGCTTCTCAACCTTCCCCATTTTGTTCAGGCACAAGTGTGCTTGTTGCCAACCCATCACCAACAGGAGGCCTGCTGATTTAAAAGAAAGTGAACTTCCAACACTCTACTAAACACACCTTTCAAAACTGCATTGTAAGAACAGAAATACTGAGGAAATTCTTCAGAAGCACACCCTCACGCTAATAATTAGGAAACTGTAGCCTAAGGAAACATGGTGGAGTTTTTGTTGATCTTGAAAACAGCAATAAAATGCAATGATTCAACCTTCAATGATATTTCTGGGCTATAATTGAGGAGAAAAGAACATACAAATGCCCCCTACAAAATATTGTGAGCAAGCTATTTTTTTTCATGGAAAGCCACTATTGAACCTCTACTTCCTTCCTTGCAAATTAGATTATATAATTGTTATCCATGTCATATCATTTGCAGCCTAAGTAGCATTGGTATTGTACAAGACATACATCTGAGTGGAGATGAGGCTACATCCCATCAATGCTTCAACAGTGACCTATTACAGCTCTATTTGGCTTGGGGATTGGCTAGGTAAGGAATTCACTTTCCTCATGCACCCGCCTGAGGTGAGGGCCCTCAAATCCCTGGAATACAACCTAATTTCCAGGAAGTGACTCTTAGCTTCAATCTAAGCAACAGTGGACAAAGGCCTGCCTAGAATCTGCTAAGCAGCCAGGGCTCCATGCAGTTTACCTGGGATAGTAGTGGACTAGAAATGATGGCATGGGAATTCTGTACATAGCATGTCTCAAATTAGTCATCACATTACATAAGACAAGACAAGACAAGATAACCTTTATTGTCATTTTTTTACTGTGAGCACAACGGCACACATCAAAAATGAAATTCAGTTGCCCACTCTCAAAGTGAAACACATACATGACACACACACCTAAACATACTATATACAACATATGTATAGACCCATACCCCTACATATACATAGCAAATAAATATTAAATACTGTCCATCTTGAAAATATAAAGGAAGCTTGAGAGTTCACAAGGTTAATGAAACTATGGCTGAATCTGGATGTTCTGCTACGGATACCACGAAGACTCCTCCCAGAAGGTAATAAGGAAAACAGGTCGTAAAGAGGATGTGTAGTGGAGGAGGAGGAGGAGGAGGAGGAGGAGGAGGAGGAGCAGGAGGAGGAGCAGGAGGAGGAGGAGGAGGAGGAGATGATGGTGGTAGTGGTGGTGATTGTAGTCCAGCGAAGCATTTTTGTGTAGTTGTACCAACAGCAGAAATTTAATCTGTGCAAACATTAGTGAAACAGGTTTCCTAAATATTATGGAAATATATTATAAAATAGACCAGGCGAGGAAATCCCTGCCAGAGAAAAGTCAGAAAGCAAGTACTCTATAGGGTTGACCCTGGGAGGAAAGGCAGAAGATTAGCAAACGGTAAAACAAAGAGCAAGCAGAGTGATTGATGAAAAAGGGCCACTGAATAGATCCTTAATTCTCTACATCTCCTCTAACCACTAACTAGCATTTTACCTTGGGGATTATGGATATTCTAATCCGATATTTCTGGTTATTGCCAGGATGAAGGAGGTAGGAAGTCTGTGACTTTCCAGATTTTTCTGAACTAGGAGATTTCTCTCCCATAGACATTTTTGTTGGAACTGAAATTCAGAAATTGTCCAGAGTTCCACAGATATTAAGCATGGATATTTCTGTTTACATGGGTGGAATGGTATCTTAAGCCAAATAATTTCTGTTAAAAGAATTTAAGTAGGTATGGTGAGCAATGTCATGCTGTTCTCTCTGCTACATTCTGGTATATTGTGTCTTAACTAAGAGCAGGTTGGCAATAGGAAACATAAAAGATACATGCAGAGTAGGAAACAAAACTTCCTGTCTAATTCTCCTTGTTATCAGCTTTATGATGCTGTCCTTTTAAATGTAACATGTCGAAGCTGCCGCCGAGCAGGGCCCCCTTGTGAAAAGCTGTCAAGTTTAATTAGGTGATATTATATTTTTATATAAAAATGTGAATGTTCTTTAAAGGAACTTAAGTTTAATAGGTACAATTCAACCCTAAATTAAGTCCTTTCGAGCAACTTACTTTCGATGGGAGTTACACATGTGAAGGTTGAAATCAATGGGACTTAAAAAACAATTGTTTGTGGGCTAGATCATGTTTCAAGCCCATTAAACAGGGTCAACCTATCCTATTGGAAAGAACAGCCTTCCCCCATTTGATGGGTTGAAATAAATGTGTTCATCTCTGTGAGCTCCAGGTTAAACAGGATTTTAAAATATATTTTATTATCACATGGCAGTCAGTCTGATGAATTGTTTTAGCCTTACTAACAAATAACCAAGTGACCAGACCACAGTGGTCTTATTTGGCTTTCTAATCTCTCAAGCTCCCTGCTTTATGAATTACCCATGGAACCATGTCCATCCAGTAGCTCAAATCATGGTCTCTTTGTATATTTGCCAGGTGGACCTTCCAGCCACGCATATCTTGATGTAAGCCTCAAATCTGGGCTATAAACATCTGATTGACCCCTGACTTCTTTGTTCTTTTTGCTGCCAACTAGAGGCCAACTGGGGTCTTGTAGCTTTGATCTTATTCGCTTAGCTTTAGGCCTTCTAAAGCTGTTATCTACAGTTATGGGCACAGAAGGCTGCTAAGTGTCTGTACCAAATCCATATATCTGGTATGTGCAATGTAGTGACTAACCAATTGCAAATTGTTTTTCAGACACAAATGAAGATGCCACCACTGACCTTTAAAGCCCTTCAGTTCAGACTATTTGCAGGATTGCTTCTCCCGTTAAAAACCCGTCCAAGATTACAATCTAAAGGAAGGACCTTTCTTAAGATGCTTCCTCTTTCAGAGGCCCATCTATCAGGCACATGGATGATGTTGTTTTCTCCTACCAATTTTAGGTGATCTCTTTGACACTATGGCATGCACTCCCTACAGACTGTATTTTGCTTTCATCCAATTTGCTTTTACAAGATCAACTAAATATTCATTTTTGCCAAATGCAGTTTTATTGTATTAGCTTTCTTTTATTCAGAGATAGATAGATAGATAGATACAGTAGATAGATAGATGTGTGTGTGTGTTTTGTTTGTGTGTGTGTGTGTGTGAGAGAGAGAGAGAGAGAGAGACGGTTCTTAGTTTCATCTAAAATACAATTGTGCATTTTGTCTCTTGATAATGGTAATGGTTTTACCATCTTTGGTAATGGTTTTCAAGGCCCTACATGGCATGGGTCCGGAGTACCTCGGGGATCACCTGCTGCCGGCGTCAACTTCCCTCCGCCCTGTGCGTTCCCACAGAGAGGGCCTCTTCAGGGTGCCACCGGTCAGAGAATGTCGGCTGGTGGCCCCCAGGGGGAGGGCCTTCTCTGTGGGCGCCCCGGCTTTATGGAATCAGCTGCCGGTTGAGCTCCGGACGGCACCTGACCTTCGCTCCTTCCGACGTGGTCTGAAGACCTATCTATTTGAACAAGCCGGCCTGGCCTGATGGGGGATGTGCTGGGGTTTTTATTGTGGATTTTTATATGATTCTATTGTTTTAGCTCGGGCTCTTATTTAATTCTTTTTTAATTTTTGTATTCTGTATTTTTATATGTGCCCTGTTCACCGCCCTGAGTCCTTCGGGAGAAGGGCGGTATACAAATATAATAAATGAAATGAAATGAAATGATAACTGCATAGACAATTTCATGCAGTTTTCTTAACCCAAGATATCCAGCTGGCTTCAAGCTTAAGTCAGGACTAGAACTCAGGTTTCCCTAAGTCAGGGGTGACAAACTGCCGCGGGCCGGATGTGTCATGCCGAAACCATGCCCATCCCATTGCTAGCAATGGCAAAAAAGTCATGATACGTCACGACATGTCACGCGACGTTGCGAGTTTGACACCCCTACCCTAAGTCCAGCACCTGAGGCACCAATCCAAGCTGTCTCAACATTTTATATAATAATACACATAATAATCAATGTTACTTTTGAAGGAGTCAGAATAGCACATACAGTGCTAATAAATTCAGAGTGCCAACTATGCTTTCTAGGAAAGAAGGAAGTGTGTAAAATGTTCCACAATCAGTGAAATAGATAGAAATATTGCTCTGATAATCTTGGGACTAATTCAGAAATTATAACTTTTTTCCAGTGTGCAAATACAGAAATACATTAATGTTCATTTAAGAATGTACCGTTTTAATCCTATCTCATACTCCTCTGGATGCACCAGTAGTCTTTTTTATTATATTACTTACAATTATGGGGGGGGTGGGGTTGGCAAATGTTTGGATCAAAGTGTTTATTCATTTTTAAGCATATAAAAATGAACCATATGGATTAAATAAAAAGAGAAAAGGAGATACAGTTGGTTTCAGGAGTTGAGACTTTTTCTCATTCCCAAACATTTTCATACAGAAAAATACCAGCTCTGCAGTTTTTTCATGCATTGCAAAACTAGTCCTTTATGGATAAAGTTCTACAAAACAGAAGTGAAAGGATGGGGGCAAGGATACCATTTTATTTTGGATCTTGAATAAAATGCACAACCAGAATGTGAGCAAGACTACGGTGTGATGCAGTGTGGGGTATTTTTCCCCTCTTTCCACTTTAACAATCCATTCAATGAAATGCTGTATGTACTTTCTGTAAACCAACCTTTCTTCAACATGACGTGAGTATCAATTTCCTTTGGGAAAAGTTGGTAAACTCCTGCATCATTTCTTTCAAAGATATAATTTATATAATTTTCAGAACACAGCAGCCCTGCAGCAATGCTTTCTATGAATTATCTGAAAGTGCTGAGAACTGCTTTATACATGTAAAGAGCTAAATAAGGACCATATAATTCGAGTTATTAACATATAAATGCAAAGGGGAAAGTGTTCACATATAGGTATTTTAGAGAGAATAATTGTTTCCTCACTTTAACAAGGTCAAATAAAATAGAAAGGAATAAACTTTGGATCCACTTCAGTTCACACTGTTATGCATTTGTCGATACTCTTGTAAATAAACTCTTAATAAATGGCTAAGGGGGATAGGAAGCAGAAAACAATAGCTAGTGAAAGAGCATTCTGACGAAGAGGGAAAGCAATTAACAATCACATCAGCACCCAGGGAACATGAAGACCTACTCTGGCGGCAAGTATCTGAAGGAACAGAAGTACACTAATGTGCCTTGTGCATATTTAGTATATCCACACAATATTCTTTTAAAGAAATAATGGCTGTTGAGAGGTGAAAGTCTGCAGCTTTCTGGGCAATAGTGCAGAAGACTTCAGAGAACAATATCTGTAAAACACTTTAAAAAGAAATCAGATGACATAGGAGCTGTCCAGTAAGATCGCAGTATCATACAGTGGAGAGAAAAAAAGACGTTTCTGTTACTTTTCGCAGAGTCAGAAACAGCGCAAACAAAATGTCCAATACGCCATACCTGCAAAAAGGCACAAAACCAGGTTAAAAATAGTAATTAAGAAAGTAAAAAGGCAAAACACCCCTCAACATCAAGTCCCCCAACCATAGTCAACCTATGGCAGGGGTCTTCAAACTTGGCCCTTTTATGACTTGTGGACTTCAACTCCCAGAATTCCTCAGCCAGGCGTCTGGCTGAGGAATTCTGGGAGTTGAAGTCCACAAGTCATAAAAGGGCCAGGTTTGAAGACCCCTGACCTATGGGAACAAATCTGACTAAATTGGAAAAATGGGAAAAAATTTAGTTTACCTGAGAACAAATCTTATTGAATTGAAAGGGCTGTGTTTGCACTGTTATCAAAACAGTATAAATAGAATACATTTTATATTTGAGTGGTTTTTCTCCAGGGCCCTGGTTTTGCAGGTGTAGTATAGTAAGTTGCAATACTACAAAGGCTACAAACATAGTAAGTAGTAATAAAATATAAGGGATATGCGTCCACACATTTTTGGCCCATTGGATAATAAGCCATTAATGAGTCAATGCAATTAATGCTAATATTGCTGTGGTTGTTTTTATGTCCCGCTCAGTTGCTGAGCCTACTTGTTTCCCACTTAGCTCACCTAGTTCTGACAGCAGAACTGTCAATGCATTCAGTGTCACTGCAATTAATGCTATTTTCCCCAAATGAAAAAGTTAGGGTAGAGTTAATTAAAGAAATTGGACCAATATAAGCAAATAACAGGTCTTGCTGATTTACTGCTTTTAAAAAATCAAATCCCATATTCAAACAATTCTCCCACTAAGTTCTGTTTAAAAGAGAAAGTCATTGGCACATAATTGCACACTGCAGATTTTCCACTGAGTCAAGAGGCAATAATTAAATATACAGCATATATTGATTTTGAAAGCACTTCATAATTTCTCCTTGGCCAATATACTGTATAAGACGAGAACAAGATTTAGAATAAGAAAGGTTTATAAATATACAATTAAAAATCATCAGGCCAGAACAGTCTTCCAGGATTGCCAAATGCAACCATCTACAACAGACATGTCAAACTCGTGACGTCATGTGATGTCGTGCGACGTATTGGAGCTTTTTCCCCATTGCCAGCAATGGGGTAGGTGCGGTTTCCTTGTGACGTGTCCAGTTTGACACCCCCTGATCTACAATATTTCAAATGGCCATGGCTTTACCATTTGGGCAACAATTAGACACAGCAGATATTTTCATGGTAGCCAATTTTGTTCCTATAACTCATAAGATGGATGAACCATGGCCCCTGTCCCATTCCCACTGCCTCCCAATATTTCTGCCAAAAATTGCTTAGAAAATCACCAATGGCCTATTGATGGTAACATTTTTATTTATTTCTTTGAAAACCCCATCACTGCAAAAACAGAATAACTACTAGTGACTAAGTGGTCACACCCATCAGGTTTTCCTAGCGTTAGTATCAAAATGTCTTTGTTTTCTTCTGTAACTTTTTTTTTCTTTTACTTTCCAGATTGACCAGTCCTGGAATATTCTAGTGGCCTTCTTTTAAGCAAGGGTAATGGAGGTGCTTTTTTAAAAAGGCAAGCTACATTTTTAAGCAAACCAATGCATAAAATCTACATAAAATATTTTATGGATTGTATAAGGTTTTTTTTTGTTTTTCATATTTTTATCATGGCTTACAATGCAATTCTTGCTTCAGAAGTGCATCCTCTAGGAAAAATAGATATACTGGGGGAAATTGAGTATGTGTTAAAATTATGGGATGATAAAACACCCCTTTCTGATATGAGTGGACTTTTATTATAATGCAACTTAAATAGAATAAATTGTATTTTTTAACTACTGTCACAATTATTGGTTTGCAGCATAATAATAATAATAATAATAATAATAATAATAATAATAATAATAATAATAATAATAATAATAATAATAGTCATCCATTTATTTCCTAAAACAGTAGAGGCAGGAGTCCCTCCAAAGTAAAATTAGCAATAAATAAATCCAATAAATAAATCCCATGATCCCTTGCTCTCGGCCATGGTGACTAGAGTTTGTGGGAATTAACCTCCAAAACAGCTGGTGACTGCTTATTTATTTTTTTCTTTGATATTATCAACAGCATCACTTGAATGTCTGAACAATCTATTTGGTAACAGAAAGAAAACGGAGAAATCTCTTCTGAAGTACAAGCTTTGTAAGCATGTCAGCTGTGGGAATCTCAAGGAGTGGTTCTGATTTAAACAAACCTCTCCATATGTGTAAAGTGTAGACCTGTGAGTCAGAAATAACTGTCATTGCTTTCCCCCCCCTTCCCCCCTCCCCCGCAATCTACCTCTTGAAATGGAGCGTGGCTGGCTGGTAACAGGGATGCAGTCTGTTTCAATGCAGTTATGAAGTCAAAGGCACAATCAAGAGAGGCTGGGTTTTAAAAAATGCATAAGAATGTATTCGTTAGAGAGTCAGTAGTTATATCTGGCTCTCAAGCATTCAAAGACAAATGGTCATATAATAAAATATGAAATTTCTCCCCTTCTCTCAACTACTTCAGAAGTCTTTGAATTTTCTGTGTGTGGGAAATCAAAGGCCAGAACAAACACTGTTTTGATACGGCTTTGAAGATGTTAACAGCTTCTATTAGAGAAAAGTGAGGCTGGGAGGCTGCAAGGAAGACATAATTGACATGAGGCACAACCCAAGGAAAGTTTACCTTTTAAACGAGTAAGCAGTCAGAACTGCCAGGAGGGTATTTCTTACAGTGATGAAATAAAGCACTCTTGAGAATACACACCCATTCTTTCAATTAATGACATCCATCCAAGAAAAAGGAGCATGTTTCAGCATTTCAAAATCCTTATAGAAGAAGGGAGGAGGGTTGCCCAGCTCTTGGAGAGCTATTTTGAGTAGTTTTTTTTTAAGGTTAGGACGCTGAGCTTGTCGATCAGAAGGTCGGCAGTTTGGCGGGTCGAATCCCGAGTGCCGCGTAACAGAGTGAGCGTCTGTTACTCATCCCAGCTTCTGCCAACCTAGCAGTTTGAAAGCACGTAAAAATGCAAGTAGAAAAATAGGGACCACTGCGGTGGGAAGGTAACAGCGTTCCGTGCGCCTTTGGCGTCTAGTCATGCCGGCCACATGACCACGGAGACGTCCTCAGACAAGCGCTGGCTCTTTGGCTTTGAAACGGAGATGAGCACCAGCCCCTAGAGTCGGAAACGACTAGCACGCATGTGCGGGGGAACCTTTACCTTTACTTTACCTTCCCAGAACTGGTATTATACTGTATCTTCAGCAATGGAGGTGCAGTAAGAATGTGGTAAAGAATACCCAAGAAATGCCTGGTTTTCTTCTTTAGTCATGAATTAATGTTGAACACATAAAAACAAAACTTAGCATATGACACCCAAACTCTCTAAAAGTTGCTGTTACTTGTTTTCTTTTTCTTCCCACTTTGGGTGAACCTCCGGTTGTGTTGTATTGTGTGGAATTTTATTTTATATAGTTTTCTTAACACAGTTATCCACACCAGCAGATTTGTACAGCTCAGTGGTATTTTTCCTGATCTTCTATTTATATTATTATGGTTTTGAGTAATTATTACCTGGAAGATTGATTCAATGCTTGTCTCTTTCTTATTTCATGAATCACCTGATTTTGGAGAATTTTCTTCATTTATTATCAGATACATCCCTGTTCAACTTCTTGGCAATGTCCACTGATTGGTAGGTGCATTTCCCAGCACTGTGACCAAAATTTCCAGCAGGTGTGGCAAAACTGACATCTGACATTAACAGAGCTACTTAGGAATGTCATCAAGAATGGCACCATTTTGGATCTGTCTTCCTGCCTTTTAGGATATCTAGAAATGGTGCTATTGATCTGGCATAGCTGCCACAACGTAGTACCTTCATTGACCATCACAAGATCACCCTAGGAATTTTGGTCAAGGTTAATGAAGACTAACATGTCCTTAGTAGTACATTAATTTGAGAAACAGGTTTGTCTTCCATTCACCATCCTGTTGAAGACTTTGCACCTCTTGAAACTTGTTGTTTACAAGTCAACAGAAGTAGTGTTAAATATAACAAGGGACAGGTTATTTTACAGATTATTTTACTTTAACATGTTTTTTAAAAAAAACTTCAGGCGACAAATATCTTTCCAGCAGATAGATAATTATACACAGTAGACTCCATGAAATGACCTGGATCCCAAACCACAGCTGATTTTCTACCTTCACAACTTCATAGGACATTTACCAGAAAGAGAAACTGTAATTATGAATTGGGCAGGAGCTTTGTATAATAAATCTCTTGAGACCAGGTGTTACCTACAGATATTGTATTGCTTATTCCTTAAGTTCTGGACAAAAACAATGATATAATGCCACTCCATTCAATGCCACTATAAAACTATTTTTAACCATTTGTAAATTGCCCAGCTTTACTGGGAAGTGGATAGCATATATATTTAATAAATAATATAACATCACAAGGTAAAATCTACAGGTGGGAAACCTACATACTTTATTACGTGTGCATCTTTGGCATTTTGACATTGAAAATGTTTAAGCTGTTCTTTAATAATTTTGGCGAGAAATGCCCTTAGCATGCAAGCTTGCAGTGTCCCTTTCTGTTTAAAGAGAAGATCAAAAGAGATGAATTCATTACATTCCCATGCAGTCCCAGCAAATTAACATTCAGAAGTTTCCTTCTTACAGTAATTCTGAGTACCATTTGCTTTGGTTTCCCACTGACTAGCGCTCAAATAATGAATATACAGCATCCAGGAGTCCTGTCATGAGGTTAGATTGCCAGTACATTTTTTTTAAAAAGGGATACTTTAGCACGTTTACACAGCTTGGCAAAATCCCCAAGCGAATGTAGGTAACAATATCAAGGAAGGAAACCAGAAATACGGTAATATGTCACATCCAGTCCTTTTATTTTACTGGGAGTAAATAATCTGAGGTTTGCTTAAATGGCATTCAGAAACTCTTGTACTATGAGTTAAAATTAATGATGAGAAGCAAACAATACCTTGCTTACAATTTGATCTTAATTTATTTTGGAAAATAATCGAATGCTCAGAGCATTGCTTGTTTGAAGTAAAATATAGGTTAACATTCCTCAACATTATCTAAGATTTGTAGGGTCAAAACATTAGACCCATGTTTTCTGTGCTATGTGTGGGTTAGTGTGATCAACAGCAAGATGTTTTTTGCAACCGATAAAATATTTGCTTAGGATCTTATAACAGCATTGTATATATTCCATGGATGGTAGCAGTTCCAACCAGCAACATCCACACATGTCCTACAGTAGCTGCAAATGCTAAGTTTGTTTGTCCTGATGATTAAGCTTGTTTTGCTTATACAGGCAACCCCTTCTAAGTCCCACTGAAAGTTGACATGATGTACCAGCAAATCTTTTCACTGAAACGGTAAAATATTATATCATATAAATAGAATTGCTGCTTATGTCAAGTTTATTAAATGATACTGTTCTGAATATACCTTTCCCATCAAAGGTAATATTTTCTACACAAAAGAGTGGATTTTCTGTAGTGCCCCTACCTCCCCAATGAAAGGATTATGCCTACATTAGGCCTACAAATCTTGTAGGTGTTCATCTCTTTGGGCCCATAATCCTACACTCTGCCACAAAGCTCTCTGAATGATCTTGCGCTAATTCACTCTCTCTTAAAATCATAAATTATATAAACAAATGTATTTGGGGTGGGTGGGAATGGATAACAAGCAGCCTTGTTATATCTTGTGTAGGCTATTGTTTTAATTGTCTTGGTTGTGAAATCTAGAACCTTTGCTTACTACCTTTCAATAAGGAGGACAATCCAGGAGAAAGTGTGATCTGAATTAAAGCGTGGCCTCTCAGTGTATGAGCACATATCATTGATCTCTGTGTTTGTTTGTGTGTGTGTGTGTGTGTGTGTGTGCATACAGTGCTATCAGTGATGTTTTGATGAAAAGAATAGGAGAGAAGACCCTGCATGAGAATAAATGTAACAGCAAGGAAAGCTAATTGTGAAATGGATTATGATACCGTGCATTTCAGTAATCAAAGTGTAATAAAGAGTTGTGCAGGTTTCAGGAACATCTCACCTCCTCCCTCATTAATCTTACACTCCAATTAGTTCGCCAGACATTCTATAGCTTGTTTAAGGATTTTTCTTCCTTTCTGATGTGAGTCCATGTGTGAGATCCAGCCTCTCCCATTCTCAGCGCCTGCTTTTGCCCCTCACTGTCTGATCACTCTCAAGCCTGCTATGCTGCCATGGGAACGTGC
The DNA here is from genome assembly GCF_964194415.1 of Vipera berus. Taxonomy (NCBI): domain Eukaryota; kingdom Metazoa; phylum Chordata; class Lepidosauria; order Squamata; family Viperidae; genus Vipera; species Vipera berus. Next base: position 149,381,410 of record NC_138202.1, on the reverse strand, counting down.
AGGAGACCGTAGGCTTCCATTACATTTATTCCCTTTCATCCTTTCTGAAAGAGACATATATTTGTTCTGGGGTGCTTGGCGTGAAAATGTGTCCAATTTACAAATTTTGCTCTGATATTAAGGTATGAGCCAAAGAATACTACCCATGATGGTGGAATGCCAGGAAAAAAAAACATGTACTGAACTTCCACATTCATATATATAATATGCACAACTTTATGTTCCTATACTTTGTAGGAATGGCAAAGAATTTGGAAGAATCTCAGCTATGCAGATAAGTCAACAGAACAGATTTAAACTGAAATTCATTATACTGCAGTTGCTCCAAGCATGTTTTTCAGCGGTATTGTTATGTATTGGGCTTAATTGTAACATCACGTGGCAAGCTGGAGCTAGCTAACAGCTCCCAGCAACTCAGACACCCCGTCTCCAGTGCTGCTATTGGCTGCCCCTAGGCGGCAATGGGTTGCTTTAAACCTATTGGCTGCCACCTAGGGGCCAGGCTATAAATTGCTGCAGGCTGCAGCTCAGTTCCTCAGTTCAGATCCTGCAAGCAAATAAACATGACCACTGCTGAACTCACTTGCCTTGTCTTCATTCCTGCACAACGAACTCACTACACAACACTGGCAATGAAGGTGGGATCCTGCTTCTCCGAAGGAGCTGAAAGTCATTAGGGGAGAGACAGCACACGCCTGGTGGGAAAGGCATCCCCCCCCTATGGTCGGCTAGCCAGACACGCTAGCGACCACGCACTCAGTGGGCATTGGAGAAGCAGGATCAGAAGACACAGGAACCAGCTGAGAAGACCTGAAGAATGCCCAAGGTTGGACAGCTGCAAGAGTTTGACATCAAGCGACCAGAAGGATGGCCATCGTACCTGTCCCAGGTCGAAAACTACCTCCGGGCGAACCAGGTTGCAGAAGATGGACTGAAGGCTGCCACACTGCTCTGTGTGTGCGGCCCAGAAACATTCAATCTGGCTGAAAACCTGTTCGCACCAATGCTGCTGGAGTCAGTTTCCTACACTGAGCTAAAGAAGAAGCTCGGAGAACATTTCCAGCCGAAGATGTTGGTGATTGCTTGGCGCTACACCTTCGAACAATGATTGCAGCAGCCCGGTGAGACCGCGTCTGAGTACATCGTGGCCTTGAGGCAGGCCACACGCCTGTGTAAATTTTCTGATGTCAAAGAGCGACTTCAAGACCGGCTCATCTGCAGCCTACGAAATCGAGAGCTACAGCAAAAACTTTTTGCTAGACCCAGTCTGTCATTCACTGAAGCCCAGGATGAAGTCATGGCAGACGAAGCCACCGGGGGAGCCATCCAAACAATCCAGCCCGCCAAAACAATGCAATGCAAAGAAACAGTCCACCATGAGGACGCCGAACACACAGAGGAATCAGAAGATGAAGAAGATGCCAAAGTCGACAAACTGCACAGACAGTCCGACACACAGCACTGCAGCAGCAAGCAACAAGAGACTCCTTACAAAGCAGATCTTTTACCTAGATGTAAAGGTTGTGGCAGCCGCCACCAACATGCAGACTGCAGATTCCAGTCAGCCACATGCTGGGCCTGCAGCAAAACCGGCCACATCGCAGCAGTATGCAGAGCTTGCCAGAGGGACCGGCCATCAAAGAGCTAGTCAGAAGATCCGATGAGGAGAGGTATCGGGGCCCAGGGGCCGTTTAGCATGGGGTTTTGTGCAAGCTGCAGAAGTGTATGCCGCACCGGGGCCCGATGCCCCCTCAGACCCAAATTTAAACTTCAGGTGGAGCTACAAGGCGTCCCCTGTAAAATGGAGTTGGACACAGGCTCAGCCATTTCCATAATTTCTCTGGACACATTTAATTTCGTGTGCAGTCGCAGTAGAAAATGGGCCAAGCTAAGGCCCTCCAACATAATTTTAATAGATTTTCAAAACACGAAAGTCACAGTCAAGGGTGAAGCTACCTTGGCTGTTAAATTTAAGGGATTTTTTGGGCACCTGGATGTCGTAGTAGTAGGGGCCAGAGAACGAGTCTAATTGGACTCGATTGGTTTGATGCATTAGGTATCCAAGTAACCGGTATCAACCGGAGGCAAGCTGCGAATCTAACGTCAGTTTGCGAGGACTTTGCAGATGTATTTGATTCAGCCCTAGGAACATACACAGGCCCGCCTATATCATTGAAGCTAGACCCCAATATGGGTCCCATTAGGATTAAGCCTTGAAGGGTTCCCTTTGCACTCAAACATAAAATTGACACAAAAATAAACAAGCTTGTAGAACAGGGCGTTTTGCAACCAGTTGATGCGTGGGGAGTAGGAAACTCCTATAGTAACACCACTTAAGGCCAACAGAGAAATTAGAATATGTGCAGACTACAAATGCACAATTAACAAAGCCCTTAAGCAACACGCATATCCTGTCCCAGTGGTGAACCACATCTTGGCATCTTTGCAAGGGGGCACTATTTTTGCAAAGTTAGATTTGGCACAGGCCTATCAGCAACTGCCGGTTGATGAGGCCACAGCCGCAGCTTAGACGATCGTGATTCACAGGGGGGCTTTTAAAGTGAAGCGTTTACAATTTGGGGTTAGTGTTGCACCAGGTATTTTCCAGGGAATCATGGAACGCACGCTTAAAGGCATTCAGGGTGTTTGCCCTTATTTTGATGATGTGCTTATTGCAGGGGAATCCACAGAGGTGTTAGCCAGCAGGCTCAGAGACGTCCTACAGAGGCTGCGTGAAGCAGGCCTCAAATTAAAAAAGAGTAAATGCAGTATTGGGGTTTCTTCAACCGAATTTTTGGGATTTTGCATTGATGTTAACGGCATTCACCCAGCTGAGTCCAAAGTGAAGGCCATTCAAATGGCACCTATCCCTAAATCAAAAGGAGAGCTACAAGCATTCTTGGGCCTCCTCAACTTCTGCCATGTGTTTCTGCCTAACAAGGCCACATTGGCAGAGCCACTTCACAGGCTGTTAGATAAAAAAGCTTCATGGAAATGGACCAGCATTCACGAGAAAAGTTTCCAAGACCTAAAGGCACTTTTGTCAGTTAAATCTATTGTCACTCATTTTAGGGAGTCTAAACCAGTCTGTTTAGCATGTGATGCATCCCCTTATGGGGTAGGGGCAGTCTTGAGTCATTTAGAGAAGAGTGGAACACAAGTTCCTATTGCATTTTATTCAAGGACATTGTCCTCTGCTGAGCATAACTACGCTCAAATTGACAAAGAGGCCTTAGCCATTGTAGCAGGAATTAAAAAATTCCATGAGTATTTATATGGCAGGGACTTCACGGTCTTCACAGACCACAAACCACTACTGGGACTCTTTACAACAGACAAACACCCCACATACTTTCCCCAAGAATGTTGAGATGATCTATTTTTCTATCAGCCTACACGTTTAAACTGGTTCACAAACTGGGCTTTGCTGATGGCCTGAGCAGACTCCCACTGCCACTAATTGAACCAGATCCAGCCCCAGTGGCCAGAATCCTGTCCATTCAGGATTTGCCAGAATTTCCCTTCCACGCAGGGGACATAGCTGCAGAAACAGCTACTGATAAAACCCTTAGTAGAGTACTTTCATGGGTGCACACATGGTGGTTAGATAAAAGCCCAGGCTCTGAATTCCAGAGTTATTTTGTTAGAAGACATGAGCTATCAGCTCACAAGGGTTGTATCCTATGGGGAAACAGGGTCATAGTTCCCACTTCACTAAGAGTTTTACAGTCACTACATGAAGGCCATCCAGGCATTGTCCATATGAAAGCTTTAGCAAGAAGCTACCTATGGTGGCCAGGCCTAGACAAGCCCATCAAGGCACAGGTTCATGGATGTTATACATGCCAGCAATCAAGGCCTGAAATGCCACACGCTCCAGTTCACAGGTGGGAGAAAACGCACGCTCCCTGGTCTAGAATTCACATAGACTTCGCTGGGCCCTTTCAGGGACAGCTCTTCCTCATAGTGGTAGACAGCCACTCCAAATGGCTGGAAGTAGTTCCAGTTGCAAACATGACTACTGCTAGGACCATCCAAGTGCTGAGAAAACTCTTTGCCACACATGGGCTGCCAGATGTCTTAGTTTCAGACAATGGGGCTCAATTCTCTGCTGCTGAATTTCAGGCTTCCCTAAGGGCAAACCTCATCAGACATGCAACATCTGCCCCCTTTCATCCGTCCAGTAACGGTCAAGCTGAACATATGGTAAGGACCACAAAGGGGTCACTTAAATGCATAGTACCTGGAGACTGGCGTCACAGACTGGCAGATTTTTTACTTTGCCAGCATTCCACGCCTTGCACTGCCACTGGGAAGAGCCCTGCAAACTACGATGGGGGAGGCGCTTGATCATGAAACTGGACAGATAGAGTGGCAGCAGAAGCCTCTCGACCAAAACCCCCGAGCGGGCTGCAAGTGGGTGATGGGGTGTGGGCTAGAAACTATGGGCATGGGAATCTGTGGGTTCCACAATCACTAAATCATCTGGTCTCCTCTCTTACGAAGTGGGGCTGGAGGGAGGGAGAGTTGTCAGATGTCACATTGACCAACTCAGAAAGCGGTTTCCAGAACGGCCACTAAGCGAGGACTGTGTCATAAGTCTCTCCCAAGGTCCCCAAACTGGCAAACAAGTCAGCCCATGCATAGACGCTGAAGACTCTCATAGCACAAGCAATGAGGAGTTGGCCATAGAGGAGGGGAGTCCAGAAGTGCAACATGGATCCCCTGATGGAGCAAGCCAACCTGACTTTCACAACCGCTGTGCCAACTCTGCTGAACAGTCTGACTCTGGGGTGGGCCAACCTGGAAAGGCCAGCCAAAGAGCACCAAATCCTTCTGGCTCAAGTGCATCAAAGGACACTGGTTTGCCCAGCCTGGTGGATAAGCTGGTAGACCAGAAAGTGACTGAACCCCTGAGGCATTCCACAAGGGCATGCAATCCTCCTGCTTATTTAGCAGATTATATAGTAAAATAAAGGAACTATAATGTTGTATGTACTTGTGATAATTGTTGACTATGAGACTGTACTAAAACAATGATGGAGCTATAATGTCATTAACTGTCTTATTGTATTGTTAATGGAAACCTATTCATACTATTGTTACATCTGGTAATTTGTTATTTTCATGCTTATTGTTGCTATGATGTTTGTTCATTCTAAGAGGGGAGGGGTGTTATGTATTGGGCTTAATTGTAACACCAGTGGTAAGCTGGAGCTAGGTAACAGCTCCCAGCAACTCAGACACCCCGTCTCCAGTGCTGCTATTGGCTGCCCCTAGGCAGTAATGGGTTGCTTTAAACCTATTGGCTGCCGCCTAGGGGCCAGGCTATAAATTGATGCAGGCTTCAGCTCAGTTCCTCAGTTCAGTTCCTGCAAGCAAATAAACATGACCATTGCTGAACTCACTTGCCTCGTCGCAAGGAACTCACTACACAACAGGTATGGTATTAACTAAGACCATGCAAAGTTTGATTGGCAAGTAATGATAATAATTCAGATAAAATTATTGGCACTTCATTTGCATATTTAGTTTATGAAGCTAAATTAGATTAGCCTCATATACCAACTAGCATCATATATGGAAAAGCAATAAAATGATAGGATTTACTTCAGAGTTGATTGAGAAACAAGGTCTGACCTGTTTATCTGGAAATGTTTTTTTTTAACTTTTGCCAAATGGATCCACTAGAGAAAGAAGTCTTGGTGTAGTTAGATGTACAGGTAGTCCTCATTTAATAACCTAGTTCCAGAGTTCTGACGGATGCATACACTCCCATGGTCGCATGATGGCATATCAGATGCTTGGCTATCAGCCCATGTTTAAATTTATTTGCAGCATTCCTCAATCATGATTTACATTTTTTTGCTAGATTTGGGCCTTTTAGGCTGATTTCTGGCAAAAAAAATGCCATATGATTATATGGATTTGCTTAACAACTGGGATGTTTGCTTAGCAATCACTGCAAAAAAAGGTCATAAAATCAGTTCCAGTCATGTGGGTGCCTCAACTTACAACCACCATGATTTACAATGGAAATTCCAGGCTCCATTATAGTCAGGAGTCAAGGCTTATGGTCTTATATACTTATAGTCATAAGTAACAGGCTTCTTATGTACATAGACTATGGTATGAATTTGTCATAAGGACATATTTCATGACCCTGCTCTGATACTGCCAACTTCCATGTCATCTATAGACTCTCCTTAGAACTTATTTCACTCTAAGAATGAGCTCAGATAAGATGGGGGCTGGAGAGGGAGAGAGCTAAAAAATGGGCCATTGATAAGTCATTCTATTCATTGTAAATCATTCTTTGGAGAAAGTTTTAGGAAGTTTCCTGCTTTAGATGTTTTCTGAGAATAGTATATAAGTAGTGCTGATTTTCCCTGTGATCAACTAGAATATAGAAGTTTATTGTATTTCAATAATCTGACTGAGTATCTTGCTGAGTTTAATCTCAGCTAGTATCTTAGGTATGCAGCCAGCAAGGCTTACCTGGAATATAAATAATAACTTGTTCTCAAGCACAGGCTGAATCCCATAGGTACTGCCTCTCTTTTCAATGAAAGAAATCTATAATTGTTCCGTTCTTTTATCATTGATTTACCATGGTCCTGTCACATTATGCTCTGGGAGTGCATAGGCTTCTTGGATGCTAGAAGATAAAGTTCTTGTGTAGTATTTTATGAAAAACATCATCATACCTATGGATACCACTAAAAGAGATTATCTGTAGTCCAGGGTTGAACTGTGGAGTCCTTGTTGCTCTCTGAGCTTGGTTATTTGCTGGCAACTGATTCATTATCTACTCCAGTAATGAAAAGTCTGTCAGCAAACAGTGAAGGTCAGAGAGCACCAAGGACTCTGGTTATGTCTAAAGAGGGCACCAATGGATATGTCTAAAACTGTATGACTATTGAGTTTACTTGCTTCCACTCAGTAATTATTTATATGTGATGCAGAGAATTAAAGGTATAGAAGAGACTTGAGAATTAGAGTGTCAGTGACTGCCACTCCCGTTTACAGGAAGCAGCCCTTCCTTCTGTTATCATGAGGGTGCCAGAAGTACAACATGTTACCCTTGTATGGCCCTTGGCCGCTTCAATTGCATGAGATCAACAATGATGCTTCCTTTTTAGCATTTGGGGAGTAAATTGAGCACTGAAGATGCATTTAACTCCTTGGGAGTCCTGACTCATCCTCCAAAACCAGGCCTAAAAGCCATCACTTTAAAGCCCAAAACAGTTCTCAAGTTGACTGGAGTTGTATATCCTGTATATGCATACATATACAGTATGTTAGATGGCAAGGTAGACGATGACAGTGGGACAAACAAATGGAATGATTGGAAGCTACTTAGATGCACTCTTTATCTTGTCTTCAGTATCCATTCAGGGCTTTTGTCTCTCTCTGCCTCTTCCACTTAGCCTCCAGATTCAAATACTTCTTATATGCCTTACAGTTACAGAGTCAGCAACAGAAAAGAAGAATTTGTTAACGCTCTGCCATCATCATGCTTTCATGTTAAATCAGGATGAGATGAAAGTTAAATTGCATGCTATGTTATGCTTATGATGTACTGACTCCTACTAGCTCCACAGAGAGGGATGCAGTGAGATTTATCAAAAATATAGGAATAGAAAGAGAAGTTTATGTTTGTTACTATTTCCTTTCTGTCATTTTACATGTGCTAAATCTGTCAGATCCAGTGATGCAACATCACCCCTTCTAACCTCTCTTGGCACTGTTGTGGACAAAAATATTATTCCAACTATTATTGGCAACATCCATTTTGTTTAATCCTGGAGTCTTGTATTTTTTTCCTCCTAAAAAAAGAAGGCTGTGTGTGTGTGTGTGTGTGTACCGTATTTAAAATGAATACTTGAATATTTCATTTTTGTTGAAATGATGTTTTATATATCTTGAACTTGAAAACTTGTCCCCATCAGGAAGACAAAGCACCAAAAAGCAAGAAAAGAAACAATGGTTGGAAACTAACCAAGGAGAGAAGCAACCTGGAAACTAGAGTCTAAACATCTTTTTTATATCATGGCAAGCAAAACTGGATGCGGTATTCCAGGTACGGTCTTACCAAGGCATTACAAAGTGGTACTAATACTTCATGTGATCTTGACTTTATCCCTGTGTTAGCACAGCCTAGTTAGCATTTTTGGCAGCTGCAGTTTAATTTCAATAGGTGTGACTATGTTTGTAGTTTTGCAGCATTAAACAGCATACGGAGAGATATTATGAAAGCACTTTAGCATCACTTTCTCTGAGATTTAGTTGATCTGTCATGGTGATTTTCTTTATCAGTATGGACTGTGACAAGCCTGGCACACAGGCACAGACATGCAAAGATACGTAGTTTGAATCATTGGGATTCAGAAAATGACACACAGAGAGTTGTCTTGGCTTTAATGATGCAAAATTTGTAATGTGCAGCATTTAATAGGTCCAGTCTGATGAATATCCAAGACACACTACAGCTGGATACATTGGGAGAATTGTAGGTGATTAATTTGTGCCATAGACATGAAAAGTCATCAATAAGTAATGGATAACCTCATTTCCCTCCCCCCCATCTTAATTCTACATTCCTCCTTAAGCACGCTGTTTCTATGAATCTTGACCTAACTCCTAAGCACTACAAATCAAAAGCATTATCAAGTGAACTGTCATGTTATTTCTCAGCCAATAAGGAAATATTGTTATCTCCAATTTATGGCCTTCTTGAAGTCTAACTCTGAGATGAGAACTCGACCAAAAGAGCACAGGAATAGAACATGCGAATGACAGCAAAGAAATCTTGGCTAAAAAATGAAATAAAAGTTATAGCTTGGAGTTATGCTGTGAAAAATTATACACAGATAAACATGCTTGTAGAATTAAAATGGAGCATTCAGACGTGGTATTGCTTTGTCCGTTTGTTAAAGTTCTACATACAAGTTAATCTGTTTAAAAGTATATGTTATAAAGGTGCCTGGGCATGTAAGGAAATCTACACATAGTGGGTTTTTATATTTAATTACAGTTTATTACTGTGAGAGATTTTTAAAAAATCAAATAACAGATTATGAGTCAGTACATTTTCAGCCCTTTCAGCTTTTAAATTCAAAACCAGCTATGAAAAACAAATGGCACTGGCTTAAAACACAGATATTCCTCATTGCCTTTTGGTTTTAAAAAAAATCAACCTGTTTATTATAATAATATTGAAGAATCATTGTTGACAGTGTTTCAGTAGGTTTTAGAAACTGTTAAAACATTCTTAACTAATTAAGAACATGCTATCACTCTTCTATACAAAAAGGAAAACAGTGAGAGAATAAAACTGAGAAATTATGAATGCTGTCATCATGATTGACAGTATAAATTCTATAACTCCAGGCCCTATTTGTGTGATGTCAGTGAAATAAAAAATAAACTGACTTCAACTATGTACTCCACTCATTATTTTTTACATTATTTTAGTGGTTGACTCCTCCTTTTGTAAGAATGAGCTTTTGGGTACCTCCGACCTTTTACATTTGGCTGTTTAATGTACTAAAAATATGTAATACAACTTTATAGTTTACCTGCGCCTCCAAAGCTTTACCAACTTGTATGATTTTACCCAGTTAACTTATCTGAGACTTGGTTTTAAAAATCTGCATTAAAATTAGATTACTTTTCAGGAATGTTTTAATATTAGAATAATATCTGGTAAAGGTCTGGTCCTATTACAGTACTTCTGACTTCTTTCCAACTACACCTACAAATATTTACTAAAGACATTTAAAGTCTGCTCTCTTGTTAACTATCTATTCTCTGCACATACATGGATATACACTAGTTAGCATACCAGAACCTTTATTTGAATGTGAATTTTCTACATGTGACATAGATTTAAGATTGCACTGAATGAAGCTGGATTTGTAACTGTGTTTATTTGAGAAGCAAAATATTTCTTATAGGACAAAACCTTGTACATGGAAAGTTTGTTTACAAGAATGTATCACCCTTTTAATTTTATGACTCTCCTGTCCTGACACACACACACACACACACACACACACACACACACACACACAATTTTGACCTTTGAAAATGCGAGTGTAAAACATGTGCTGAGTAATCCACTAGAAGCTTCATATGGTGAAACCTAAGAAAATCAAAGAGAGAACATTCCAAGTTGCAAAACAGGAAAAATAAATAAATAAATAGGAACTAAGTAAATAAATAAATAAAAACCAAACAAAGAAAAGCAGCAAATCTTGCCAGAAGATGTGTACTGTCACTGCATTACTCATTGTGTGCCAAAATAACTGCCTTTGAAATCACACTAAAAGCAAAATATTGCACAGTGATATTTGTAATTATTGACAGTATCTCTGTGTGTCTACATATGCAATATGTACACACACACATTTGTGTTATACAATGTATATATGTATCTGAGAGAAATAATAACAAAACTAAATCGGTGTCCTTGAACAAAAATCAAAAGAGGAAAAGAAAACGTGTGTTCAGTCCTGCATGGCTCATCTGAATATCCTTGCAAAACAAATCCATGTGTTTCAAATTTTTGTTAAGAAGGTTGTTAGAATGAGAGAATAACATAGCAGTACAAGGCTTAACTGGTGCAAGGAAAGGAATGATTCAACTGAACACATTCCCTTTTTAATCTATGTAACTACTTTTAAGTGCAAAACTGCCATTTATGTCCAAGTCTAAGTATTCCTTTTTAAGAGGATTGTCACTACAATAAATACTTTCCAAGGAGACTTCCAGTAGTAATTATTTTGTCTTGTGAAGTATTAGTAGAAAGCAAACTGTTTTTTTAATGCTTTACTAAATTTGAGGCACGCTGCACATTGCTAAAGCGAAAAAAAAATCATATTAGTTTGCTTTAGCTTCTTTTGTGAAAAAAGTTTGGCTGCGAGACAGCCCCATGGCAAGAAAAGAAATCACTGTTTGGAGGATGGGTGTGTATTTTTTCCCCCATCTTTCCTTTCTTTAAATTATTTTTCTTTTTTTCAGGCTGATGATCCCCAGGATCTAGCAAGCAATGTCTTAAAGGGGCTGGGCTGGGGTGGGGGGACTTCTGGCTGTAAATGTGCACAATATTCCACATTATATACATGTCATTTTTGAGTACTGTTGGAACGATGCAGTGTCAAATCTGTATGACAGATTGAGGTGAAATCTGGGAAGAGAGAGCCTGTGAAGAAAGAAGTCAGCCACCCTATAGAATTTATCCTGCAGGCTATAAGTAACCAGTTTCATCACATAAAAAGAGGAGTGGAAGAGGGATAATTGTCTGCTAATTTAACTATCTCATTTGGCTGCACTATTATGCACATTAGATCTCAGAGTAACAATGCCATCTAGTGATTTTAATTTAAAAGAGTGGGTGGGAGAGCAATCGAGAGAGAATTATTGTTTTCAATTCTATCAGTGACTAGACGGATGCCAAGGTGCTTCACGGCTTATAAAGCTGCTTCTTTTAATATTTTGATGATTAACCAAGTGGAACATCTGGAATACAAACCAAATAAATGTGGAGAATTAAAAAAAAACAAAAAACCAAATTGCTTTTCTGGCAAGAGAAACCTTTAGTTATGCCCTCCAAGTGGGTGTGAGAGAAAACACACCCACTGAAAGCCTCCCTAGCTTTAGAGCTAAGATTATAGAAGGGATGTTATGGATCAGTTGCTTGAGGTAGCTTTCAGAACTGTTGCCATTCTTTGTGGGGGTAATTATGCTTTACCAAAAGGCACACACAGCACAATGCTTTCCAGGAAAACAGCCTTCATTTCTGTCCTTCTGGGTTTTCAGTTTCTAACAGGGTGGGTAACCATTCCATGCCGCAAAAGGAAACCAGTCATTTGATTTGTTGTCGCTTTGGCTTGTGCAGTACAGCTGTTCCTTGCGTTTGTATTAGACACAGCAACTTCGCAACAAAGGACACTGCATTGCATTTTTGGTTGGATAGTGCAGTCCTGGACTACACATCTTTCAATATATTAGGGAGGAGAGATCAGGAATAAGTAATATACATATACATACATATATATATATATATATATATATATATATATATATACATACATATATATATATACATATACACATACACACACACACACACACACACACACACACACACACATATATATATATATATATATGAAGAATTGGACAACAATTTTAATTCCTCCTGGTAAGTGTATTGTTTGAAAATAAAATGTAGTCATGGCTAGTATGGTTCCATCTTATATCTTTGTTGAATAAGATATAAAGAAGTCAGCCTCTTGTTGTTTAACTACCTTTGAAAAAATGATCATTAATTATCTTTTCTTACCCAGTGGAACAATCTCAAAAATTTGCAGAAAATTATTAGAGTTGGAGGTCAGTAAGCCACCTCTAAAGTTAAAAGAAGCGTGAGGTACAGATTTAGAAAAAGAAGTGGAAGAAAGAAATGGAAATGCTTTGGAAATCAGGTGGTTTCCAAAAAAGAGATGCAGTGGACGACATTACATTCCTGGCATTTAACTCCAACTAGATTAGCACAAATACCTCATAATTATTCATCCAAATGTTAAAGGGACTACAGTCAGAAAGCAACATTTTTCATATGTGGTGGACCTGTGAAAAGGTGGTGCCTTATTGGAAGACAATATTTTAAAAAATAGTTACTAAACAAGAAATAGAATATATACCAGGGTAGCGATTATCACATATTTTTGAGAGAAATAACTCTAAACTGAACAAAAAAAAAGTATTAGGTTTTTAATGCTGGCTGCCAAATATAGAATAGAATAGAATAGAATAGAATAGAATAGAATAGAATAGAATAGAATAGAATAGAATAGCTTCTACAAAATAGAAGCTAGACATATTTAGGGGCCAATTTCATAATTAAAATTACAATTAGTTAAAAATGTAAAAATTGTTTATGCTATTCAGATTGAAATCTATTTAGCAGAGATTAACTAAATAGACTAGAGTCTTTTTTGGATTTTCCTTAAAACAAAATGAATCCCTAACGGATGCCAGGCGCAAAATAGAAGCACAAGAATTGGGACAGATATCAGCCTAGAGTTATGGAGCAGGACATCCTAGCCCAGGGCTGTTTATTTGGCATCATATCTGAGCTTGTCCCAGAAATCCATCCCAGGATTTCTTCCTCTCAGGTTTCTTGATTCTTGATAGCTGTATTCAGAGAATGAAGGGTGATGTTAAGTTTTGCTAAATTGTGAGGAGACAAAGATCCATAAATTCTGGTTCTGAATGAAATGAACCCCCTTCCTAGTAAGTATATCCATGGTGTTGGGGCGTGTTTTCCTACGTTTGCTTGCCTGCAAACCTTGCCATCACAGCAGGAAAAAGCTGGGATATGGTACAGGTAGTCCTTGACTTACAACGACAATCAAGCCCAAACTTTCTGTTGTTAAGGGAGACAGTTGTTAAGTGAGGTTTTTTTTACAACCTTTCTTGCCACAATCGTTAAGTGAATCACTGCAGTTCTTATGTTAATAACATGGTTGTTAAGTGAATCTGGCTTCAAAAGGGGATCACATACCCCAGGACACTGCAACCGTCATAAATGAGTCAGTTGCCAAGCATCTGAATTTTGATCGTGTGTGACCATGGGGATGCCACAACAGTTGTAAGTGTGAAAAATGGTCATAAATCACTTTTTTCAGTGCTGTTGTAACTTTGAATGGTCATTAAATGAACTGTTATAATTCGAGGATTACCTGTATAAATGGCATCTTCTCTGGTTCCTGGTACAGGAAACTACTTACAGATCTTTCAGTAGGTCTTGATCTATCTCATTTGGAACCTCATCAATTCTCAACCGTCCCATTGGCATATGCAGCAAAGGAAACTCCTGGGACATTATTTTACCAAGAGTATAACTTTACTGATAGATCCACATAGGCACAGTGGAAAGCAAAGACAGTTCTGCCTCTTGGCACGAAAAGCTGCACAGTTAAAATTCCCCTTTTCTCCCCTGTCCCACTGTCCATTGTCCACCAATCCAATACAATCTCTTTGTTTTGGGAAAAAATCTGCTCAGCTCAGAAGCTCTCATCGTTCGACCATGAGGTGTTGAGATTCTCCCAGGCCATAGAGGAGTGCACATGAATTCCTCAATTCCCTCCCAGCCACCCATACATTCCAATCATTCCTCCCCATCCCTGGTTTCTGTTTTCTGGCTATGAGTGAAAGTGCAGAGCGAGTCAGCCTTGATCTCAATATTATGTAGCTAGACTACCAACTGGCCAAGTATAAGTTCTTTCTCCTGTCTTTGGAAAGTCATCTCTCCCATGCACCCCAAATAGGTCATTTCAGCCATGATAAGAGTGTCCTGATTTTGACATTAATCTCTATTGAATTTCTGACTACTAAACTTGCAGATATCATTTTAAAAAAATGTTTGCTAATAGCATTTACGGATTCCAGGATAATATTACATCGTTACAAGGACATGTTTGCTAGCTATTCTAGAATAATAGCCACTACAACATAGCGTATGCCAAGTGTTTTCCTTATCCCAGAGCTACAGATAATCAGTTCGTTAGATGAAACTAAGTTCTATGTTTGAGCAAGAATAACATCAATTTTTAGCATTTCTAACTGGTTCATTATTGCTTAACATGTTATCGTGTTGCATTAGACTTTTCTTCTCAAATTAATTGTTGCAAACTAAATATTTTTCTTAAAAAATAAGGGATTTTATATTGCTGATAACTAATTTATTTCAAAACTTCCAGCTTTATTCTGTTCAACATGCATTGATCAGTCATCACGAATATAATGTAGTTACAGTACCCTCTTATACACTTTTTTTTTATTAAAGAGTTTTACAAAAACAAAATTTTACAATATATCCCCAAATCCCTCCCACCCCAAACCCACCCACTTCCCCCCCACTTCCCAGAGCTAAATACAGGATTATAGTTACAATAATCATATTCTAAATAAAAATTATGCATAATATACAATTAACCAAATTCATAATGTGCTTTAACTCCCCTTTAAGATAACATGCTGTTATCATGTTCAACATCAAGTTAGTTTCTTTAACATCACAATCTACAACAATGCCCAATAAAAACAATTGCGGAGAAAACTTTATCTTTCTCTTAAAAATCTTTTGAATGTTCCACCAAATTTTAATCCAAAAAGCTTTTATATTTCTGCAAGTCCACCACATGTGAAAATAGGTAGCTTCTAAACTATCACACCTCCAACATTTAGACTGTAAATTAGGATACATGTTGGACAACTTCTTGGGATCCAGATGCCATCTATAAAACATTTTATAAAAATTTTCTCTTAAATTTTGAGCCTGAGTAAATTTAACATTTCTAACATTTCTAACATTGCTGATAACTAATTTACTTCAAAACTTCCAGCTTTATTCTGTTCAACATGCATTGATCAGTCATCACGAATATAATGTAGTTACAGTACCCTCTTATACACTTATGAACTTTATTAATTTTCTTCAAAGCAAGGTCAGACTTAATAAAACTTAGGAAGCTGCCTTGTACTTAGTCCAGCCCTTGGTGTTTTTCAATGCAATGGCCTGTAGGGATAGAAATAAATTGAATTTGTCATTATCATTCAATGAACTTATGATTTACCTGCAGATTTACCTGTAAGATTTACTGTTATGTATTCACTTATAATTCATATTGTATGTATTCATTATTTACATTAGTAGGAATTGTTGTAATAGAGTTTAACAGGGCTGAGGTAAAAACCGCGGCAGCTTTTGACAGCTGTCAAAAGCTGCCGGACAGAACCGCGCAGGCGCAACCGACTGACAGTTCTACACGCGCCTCCACTGACAGCTCCGAGCTGTCAAAATCTGCCGGTTCCGATTGGAGAAGACAAATGGCGCGGGAACCAGCTCAGCCCTGATTGGCTAACCTACTGACAGCTGCCAGTATAAATAGATGTCATGTTCTTCTGTTGTTTGCCTGGTTCGGAATAAAAGTTGAATCGTTCAACTTGCTGTCTCGCCTGCTTCTTGACCAAAGCACTGGCGACGAAGGTGGGATGCCTGCTTGCCTAAGCTGAAGTCACTACCTAAGGGAAGAAGAGATTTTTCCCTTAGCCGAGCTGGTCACTCGCTGAAGTCACTCGGAAGCCAAACTTCCGTACAACGCAAGCAGCTGCACCCACTGCCACAGACAGCATGACGAACCATGGCCACATTCGAGAGTTCAACACTCGCCACCCAGAAGGCTGGGAATCTCATCTGGGCCAGGTAGAAGGATACCTGGTGGTAAAGAAGATTACGGACGACCGGGCCAAGGCAGCAGCCCTCCTCTGGCTCAGCGGGCCCGCTGTTTATGATGCCGCTGTGGGAATCTTCACCCCTGAACCGATCGCCACTATCTCCTACGCCGATCTTACCGAGGGGCTGAGTAGATACTTCATGCCCATCAAGTCAGAACTCTTCTGGAGGGTAAATTTCGCCCGAAAACTACAGCTTCCTGACGAGCCAGCAAATGACTTCATAACCCGGGTCAGACACGCCGCACGGCGGTGTCGGTTCCCGGACTTGGAAGACCGAATCCGGGACCAAATCGTCATAGGGCTCAAAGACGAGCGGCTGAGGAAGAAGCTGATCGCCAAGCCAGAAATGACAATGACCGATGTGGCAAGGGAAGTCATTGCATACGAGGACAGCCACAGTGACAACCGACGTTCACCTGACAGCGGGCCCAGTGGGTCCGTGCACCAGGAGGACGGCGGGTTCAGCGGTCCCGAGGATGACGACGGCTCCATTGACATCGATGCGGTACAGCGACGGTTCGAAAAGCTCAGGCTGCAACGCAACTACAGGGGGGGGGCCTGCCAACAATCAGAAGGGCACTAACTTCCAGTCAAACAGGGCCAAGTGTGCCAGCTGCGGCGGAAGCCACCCAAGAGCAACGTGCCGGTTCCGCAGTGCCAAATGCCACGGGTGCGGAAAGACAGGTCACCTCAAAGCCGTGTGCCGCATCCGGAGCCGAGAAAATCTGCATGAACTGGAGGTGACGCCCGCAGGTATGAACCAACACACACCCAGGGCCAGGCGCAATCCCAAACCCCTAGTACTAAATGTGAGGGGAAGGGCGGGAAAATACACAGTCCACAGCACTCTTAAGCCCAAAATCAAGGTGGACGTTCGGATTCATGGGATTCCCTGTGAGATGGAAGTGGACTCTGGGTCCTCTGTCTCACTCATTTCGTGGCAAACTTACAGGGACATTTGTAACCGCAGTAGGAAACGGCCCGCCCTTCGACCCACCAAACTCCGCCTAGCTGATTTTCAGAAAACGCCCATTAAACTCCGGGGAAAGGCTTCCGTCCCCGTGGAGTTCAAACAATTTAAAGGATCCCTCCCTATACTAATGACCCGGGAAAACAGAATCAGCCTGTTAGGACTAGACTGGTTTGAGGCGCTAGGAATAGCTTTGACAGGTGTCAACGCCATTCAGCTGTCAAATTTAGAATCCGTCTGCATTCAATTCGCGGACGTTTTTGACAGCTCGCTAGGAAAGTACACAGGACCGCCTGTATCACTTAAACTTAACCCTAACGTAATGCCTGTCAGGATCAAGGCAAGAAGAGTTCCCTTCGCTTTGAGAGAAAAAATAGAAGCGGAACTAGACCGATTAACTAACTTAGGAGTCCTTGAACCGGTAGAAGGGGCAGAATGGGAGACACCCATAGTGACCCCAATTAAGCCAAATGGCCAAATAAGATTATGTGCCGACTATAAGGCGACACTCAACCGCGCATTAAATGCCCATGCCTACCCGGTCCCGGCTGTCAAAGACATCCTCGCGGCCATTAAGTCAGGCGCCATTTTTGCCAAGTTAGACTTGGTGCAGGCGTATTTACAGCTGCCTGTCACCCCTGACACCGCCTTAGCTCAGACAATCGTCACCCACAAGGGAGCATTTAAAATTAACCGCCTTCAATTCGGCATCGCTACAGCCCCGGGGATCTTCCAAGAAATCATGGAAAAAACACTTAAAGGGATCCCCGGGGTCTGTCCATATTTCGACGACATCCTAATTGCAGGGGAATCAGAAAAAGACTTAGCTGACAAATTAACAAAGGTGCTCCTTAGATTCAGGGAGGCTGGCCTCAAATTAAAACGAGACAAATGCTCCATCGGGGTGCCATCAACAGAGTTTTTAGGATTTAAAATTGATGCTAAAGGAATTCACCCCACTGAAACAAAAATTAAAGCCATTAAAACAGCACCAACCCCAAAAAATAAACAGGAACTACAAGCCTTCCTAGGGTTAGTTAACTTTTATCATACCTTCCTGCCGCATAAAGCCTCCATCGCTGAACCCCTACATAGGCTATTAGATAAAGGCAAACCCTGGAACTGGTCATCTGAGCATGATAAAAGTTTTAATCTACTAAAAAACTTACTCACTAGCAACGCAATGGTAGCCCTGTTCAACGAACAGCTGCCCTTATGTTTGGCTTGTGATGCCTCCCCCTACGGCATCGGGGCGGTCCTAAGCCACTTAACTAGGGAAGGAACACAAACCCCGGTAGCGTTCTATTCCAGAACGCTGTCAAAACCTGAGCGTAACTACGCCCAGATTGATAAGGAGGCTTTAGCTATTGTGGCTGGCGTTAAAAAATTTCATGATTACTTATACGGCCGACCCTTCACCATTTTCACGGACCATAAGCCCCTATTAGGGCTCTTTACAGTAAACAAATTAACGCCACAAATATTATCTCCCCGCATCCTGAGATGGTCTACCTTTTTGTCAGCTTATTCATACAACTTAGAATACAAGCCAGGGAAATCCATGGGCCATGCTGACGGTCTTAGCAGACTGCCCCAACCGATAGTCGACCCAGACCCAGCACCAGCTGGGAAGATATTGGCTATCTCAGACCTGCCTGAATGCCCATTATCTGTTAAAGACATCTCTGCAGCCACTGCTGCAGACAAGATATTAGGCAGAATCTTAGGCTATGTCACCTCTGGCTGGCAATGCGCACCACCAGACCCGGAATTCCAACCGTATATTTTAAAGCAGAAGGAATTATCCACCCATCAGGGGTGTTTATTATGGGGCAGCAGGGTAATCATACCCGACAAACACAGACTCAAGGTGTTAGAGAGCCTCCATGAAGGTCACCCCGGGGCCGTCAAAATGAAGGCTCTGGCCAGAAGCTATGTCTGGTGGCCAGGATTAGACAGGCAAATTGAAACGTATGTAGCCGGCTGCTATTCCTGCCAAGTTAGAGCCGCTCAGCCCCAGGCTCCCATACACAGATGGGAAACTACAAAAACACCCTGGTCACGTATCCACATAGACTATGCAGGTCCATTCCAGGGACAATCATTCCTAATAGTCGTGGATAGCTATTCGAGATGGCTGGAGGTGGCACCAGTGACTAGCACGACTTCAGCAGCCACAATACAAGTTTTAAGGGGGTTATTCGCAACACACGGGCTTCCAGACGTAATAGTCTCTGATAACGGCCCCCAATTTACTTCCTACGAATTCCAGAGTTTCACAACGGCGAACTCTATTAGGCACACCACCACGGCTCCGTTTCACCCATCCTCGAACGGCTTGGCAGAGGTGATGGTAAAATCAACCAAAGAGGCACTGCGGAAAATCATCTCCGGCAACTGGCACCGCAGACTGGCCCAATTTCTGTTATCTCAACACACCACCCCATGCACAACTACGGGAAAATCTCCAGCAGAGCTCCGCTGGGGCAAAAGACTAACTACCAGACTAGACTGCCTACATCCGGACAGATCCCCTCCAGACCCAGAACAGCCCCTCCAGCATAGAACTCTCAGCACAGGGCAAGCTGTCTGGGCAAGGAACTATGGGGGGGCAACAAATGGACACAAGGGGTTGTCATTGAACAAACAGGGCCCCTATCATACATCAGGACTCAACTCCCACATCCGCAGACACATCGACCAACTCCGGCGGCGCAGCCCACAAAATATGGGGGAAAGGGGGAACAACGAAATGCAGGCAGAAGCCCCGCAGCAAACACCTTCACACCGCAACCCCCCCGATCAGGATGTACCATTTCAAGACCCCGCTCCAAACGACGCTGAAACAACGGAACCAGACCCCTTGACCCCTGAACCAGTTATCGAGTTGCCTGGGGAAAAGGAACAACCAGCTGAGACGACCCCCCCGGCGCTCCGAAAGGATAAAAAGGCCCCCTGCCTACTTACAAGACTTCGAATGGGGAAACCCAAAAAAGAAACAGTTGGGGAAAAATCAACTCAATCAGAGGGAGGGGTAAGGGGTGTTATGTATTCACTTATAATTCATATTGTATGTATTCATTATTTACATTAGTAGGAATTGTTGTAATAGAGTTTAACAGGGCTGAGGTAAAAACCGCGGCAGCTTTTGACAGCTGTCAAAAGCTGCCGGACAGAACCGCGCAGGCGCAACCGACTGACAGTTCTACACGCGCCTCCACTGACAGCTCCGAGCTGTCAAAATCTGCCGGTTCCGATTGGAGAAGACAAATGGCGCGGGAACCAGCTCAGCCCTGATTGGCTAACCTACTGACAGCTGCCAGTATAAATAGATGTCATGTTCTTCTGTTGTTTGCCTGGTTCGGAATAAAAGTTGAATCGTTCAACTTGTTGTCTCGCCTGCTTCTTGACCAAAGCATTTACCTGCATGCAATCTACCACTGAAATATTTACTATTATTTGTGGATTATAAAAATGTCTCCAAACTGTATAGTTTTCATCAATATTTGTTACGTTACCAAGTCAAAACTTACTGGTTTACTTGAATGTTATGAAATAAGCTGTTATGAATGATTTGTCTGAAATGGCATAGGGCAGTAGCTTCCAACCTTTTTGGCCACCAGGGACCGGTTCTGTGGAAAGAGAGGTTTTTCCGTGGACTAGAGGGGGTGTGGTGTCATGGGTGTTGGACTAGAAGACCTCCAAGGTCCCTTTCCACTCTGTTATTCTGTTAAGATGAGTATATCCAACTGTTTACATTTGCTCTGCTATTTTGGAATTGTACTTATATTTCAATCTCCTGATATTTTATACCATTGTTTGATGTTTTACATAAATAGTAGTACTGCTCAATACATTATTTATTTATTTAAAATAGTCCTCAATCACCCTCCAATGCCATTACCTTTTTTCAAAATGTTTTTGAACTTTTCAAACAACCTAATGCCCTGGAATTCCTTGGTGATATTCCATTTTGATACTAGGTGCTAATTCCAGGTGCTACCCCAAAACATGTGAGCTGAGATAACATCCTCATCCTTGAAAACATGGTGGCTTGTGGAGATGAAAAACTTGTGCCAATAATTGTCCATGGGAGAGGCCACGAAACAGCTGAGATTCCACTGCAGGGAACAATCTCACACAGGCAAACCTAGTCAATGAAGCAATAAGGTTATTAACATCCAGGTAGACTGACATGGAATGAAACCCAATTTGTGAAATCTGCTGTTCTTTGTATTATAATTGTATTCTATCCTTAGACTGTTTGACCCATTTTTACCACAATTTATAATTTTGTTTATATAGTAGACTGTGAGAGCGGTGCGGTGGCCTAGGAAGTGAAGATGCCCTCCTCCCGCTTGGAAAACAGAGTTCAATCCTTGGTAGCGATAGAAGTTTCTCTATCAGGGCGCAAAGAGAAAATATATGCTGTGACATCTCCATGTAGATGTCAGGAAGGGCATCCGGCCAATGAACTCTCAGCTCCACCCAGTTGCCCTGACCCCATCCCGAAACAAGGGATTAAAGGGTTGTAAAAAGAAAAAAAGTGGATTGTGAACTGCCAACTGTATTTAATCTGTGAAAGGTGGTACAAAAAAGTAAAAATAAATAAGGTAATCTAATTCACAAAAGATGCTTAGATGCTTCTAGGATTGTGTATATGTGGTCCCTTTCAGGAAAGTCAAAATTTTTCTATTTGGCTGTTTAGCCGGGGTAGAAATGAAACCATCTTCAATCCAGGACAGCCATTTCTTGGGATTTCAGCATGTTAAAACAGGCTTGAGCATGCATAATGCTAAGAAGAGATAAATCTCTCAAATTTTCTTTAACTCAAACTTCCACAAGAAAAAGTCCCATTTTCTGCACATGTGTTCTAATGCAGGGGTCCCCAACCTCCAGTCCATGGACCAGTACTGGGCCACAGCATACCAGCAACTGGTCTGCACAAACAAGCAAAGCCTCATCCATAGGATGCAGGCAGCACACAAAACCATGCCCCCTCCAGTCCGTGGAAAAACCTCTCTTCACATAACTGGTCCCTGGTGCCCAAAAGGTTGGGGATCTCTGTCCTAATGCACAAGTTTATATATTCTTTTTTCTAATTTATAAATTTCCCCAGTATAAAATAATTTTGCACAATTTGCACATTGTCATCAAACATGTTCACATACTTTTCCTGTATTGCACACATCTTTAGCAAAGCAAAGCAAGCAATCTGGAAAGTAACAAATGTTCATGATCACTTGTGTTCCACTGAGCATATAGGTTCAAGGGATGTGAATGTGAACCAGGGAAATTTCTCTTCTATATCCATTTAGCCATTAGGGAATCACATATACATTGCCTATTTAGGTGTACAATTCATCACCCAGTTTGGAATGTAAATGTAGAAATCTGCTTATGTCCACAGGGAAGCCTGTAGCTAGATTGGGCATTTTTTTGGGAAGGGGCAAATTTTTAGAATGAAAATATATTAAATATACTGTATATTGAGCTATTGGATTCATCCATTATTTTCTAAAATCAAGAGGTGGGAGAAGGATTTAGTGGGATGCAATCGTGTCTTCTGAAGGAGCCATCTGAGCTCTGATTAGCTTGCTCTTCTGAGCACCAAACTCCCAAAGGGTGAGATTTGGTCTCCTGCCATCTCACCAGCCTCTTTCTGATATCAGAGAATTCTGGCATGATTTTTTTTTAAAGAGAGAAATGTAGTGGAATCAAGCAGTGAAAAAGAGGAATCTCCCTGACATGCTCCGAACCAAAGAAAAATTTAGATGAGCTTTTGAGTTACAATAAATATATTTTTCACACTATTGCTTGATATGAAAAAGAAAGTCTTGGAACTGGGGACGTATGGTGAACACAACAGCAACTAAAGAAAAAAAGAAGAAAATTGTCCTCAATTTCTACTGTCCTGGACTATAACAAGATTTTGTTACAGCTTTTAGACTACTCAGCCCAAATTTAACTTTGTTTTACAGTTTTCAGTTTTAGTAATACTATTTTGAGCAAGATTTTATTCATTTGCACTTTGTGGATATATTTTTACTTATGAGCTCCAGGTTTTCTGTAAACTATAATGTTAAAATGTTAATGCTATATGTAACATTTTATTCTTAATCAGGAGTAGTCCAGATTTTCTTTAACACTAGAAATATTTTGATAGTAGGCTCACTGTAAATGCTACAGAAGAGATATGTATCATCACAACAGCTAAATCCTATTGTATAAATATAACTGAAAAGGACAGTTAGATATTATTTGTGTTGTTTGTGTTCATTACTAAACTCGCAGTTCTTTTTCCTACATTACATGGGTTTGTGTGAAGAAACCCAAAGCCATTTTTTGTTGCATGAGATGAGTGACCAAGTCCAAAATTAGATATCTCGACAATAAATATTTGGTGATACAAACATACCAATCTGATCCTCAAAATTCACTTTGTATGATGGTCTTCCCTTTGCACATAATTGGTTGAATTGTCTGGACACTTAATTCTACTAAACTAATTTTTAAAAAGGTAGTCTTCAAATCGTCAGAATGCAACAGGCCAAGCAATGAAACATGATGGAATAATAATAATAGAAGACTGAAAACAAAGACATAATGATCTGTTGTTTCAAATCAAATTCAAAAGAAGAAGATATCTGAAAAGAATGCATCAGTTCTGGAAAGAATCATAGCCGGAATCAAAAACAAAGGCAAATGATGATCAACATTATTTTCTAATATTTATTTATTTATTTATTTTATTTTATTTTATTTTTATATCGCCCTTCTCCCGAAGGACTCAGGGCGGTGTACAGGGCAATACAATAAAATACAATATATAAAAATTAAAAAAAATATTAAATACAATAGCCTAATTCAATAGATTACAAAACGTTAAAATACCCCTAAACCCATCAGACCAGGCCGGCTTGTTCAAATAAATATGTTTTTAGGTCACGTCGGAAGGAGCGAAGGTCGGGAGCCGTCTGGAGCTCCACCGGTAAACGGTTCCACAGGTCTGGCGCGCCCACAGAGAATGCCCTCCCCCTGGGGCCGCCAGTCGACACTCTTTGACCGACGGCACCCTAAGGAGGCCCTCTCCGTGGGAGTGCACTGGACGAAGGGAAGTTGATGCTGGCAGCAGATGTTCCCATAAGTAACCCGGACCCATGCCATTTAGGGCTTTATAGGTCATAACCAGCACCTTGAATCTTATCCGGAGGACAACCGGAAGCCAATGCAGCTCACGGAGTAGAGGTGTTACATGGGAGTATCGGGAAACTCCCACCACCACTCGCGCGGCTGCACTCTGCACCAGCTGGAGCCTCCGAGTAGTCCTCAAGGGCAGCCCCATGTAGAGAGCATTGCAGTAGTCCAAACGGGAGGTCACGAGTGCATGAGTGATAATACAAAATAAAGAACTGGAAGAACTGCAAAGGTCTACCCAGGACAAAGAAATTGAAGCCTTGCCAGAAGTAGCTCAGATGGTAGAGGCAAACCAAGGGGACTTGGTAGTAAAGGAAGCCAGCATGGTTATTGAGTTATTTTCATTCACTTCTCCTCAGAAAGAACAAAGCCCTCTGACTAAAAAAACAAAACAAAACAACAAAAAAAACCCAAAAGGAATTGAAACAAGGAATAACCAAGCATCTAGAAGAACACAAAAAGAGCAAAGTAAGGTTGCTTGTATTGAAGCCTGTTCCAAAGAAACAGCAAGAACAAGTATCAAAAGATGCCAAAGCTGTAATATCCAATATAAGCACCAGCTCAGTGAGAGAAACAAACAAACATACAGCACAGTTGAATACCTTGCATACAAAAATCAAGAAACAAACAAACAAAAAAAGCCAAACAGTGCCCCTGCACAATGGAAGTTCACATTGAAAAAGAAGATCAGCTTGCTAAGATCAAATGTAAGAACCAGAAGACTAAAGAATACCCGATCATGAAACTTCACCTACAAACAAGGAAGATCAAGGAACCACTGGAAATAAGAAAGCAGCAAATAACAGTGATAGCCAGGAAGATCAGCAGATATGAAGTTCAAACTGCAGACTATAGGCAGAATCTCCAGTTTGAATGATTTCTACCAATCCTGAAGTGAGAGACTGCAGCGAACAATTGACACCTGACAAAGAAGAAACAGTGCAGCTCTGCGTGCAGCTACGGGACAACCCAAAGAAAGACAACAAGAATTTGGCTTGGATGAAGGAGGTAGATAAGGATTTTTAAAAAGCTGAAATGAAAGGACTTGTAATAACAGCAGAAAATGTGAAGAAAAAGACAAGGAAGATCGAGCACCAGATGAATTTGAACGGCATGGTTTTTGGTTAAAATATCTGACTAGTCTACACCAATTCATTGCCAGGTAGTTTAACGACATACTGCAAGGAGGCAAAATTGAAGATTGGTTAACATCTGGTAAATTTTACCTGTTAGTGAAAAGTCTAACAAAACAGGTTGCACCAGGCAACTACAGACCAATGATCTGCTTACCAACAACCTTCAAATCGTTAACTGGTATTGTAACTGATGCAGTTCAATAGCATCTAGTTCAGGGGAGTCAAACTGCTGGCCCGTGGGCTGGACGCGTCACCAGGAAACCGCATCCACCCCATTGCCGGCAATGGGGAAAAAGCTCCAATACACTGTGCAACGTCACGTGATGTCACGAGTTTGAGATGTCTGATCTAGTTGAAAACAAACTCTTTCCTGAGGAGAAGGGAAACTGCCCAAACAGCAAAGGAACAAAAGTTCAATTTCTAATTGACAATTGATTTTCAAAAACTGAAAAAGAAGGAAGACTAACTTGAATGTGGCCCGGGTAGATTACAAGAAGGCATTCAAATCCCTGTCACAAGATTGCATATTTAAGTGCTTAGAAATAACAAGAATCAATAGAAACATCGGAAACTTTGTGCAAATATCAATGGCACAATGGAAGATTCAGTTGATGGTCAATGGTGATAGACTGGGAGAAATTAATATCAAGAAATGAATCTTTCAAGGAGACTCAGTGTCCCCACTACTGTTTGTAATTGCATTGATTCTTCTATAAACAATACTGAACAGGTCAGGCCATGGCTCTCAAACAACACAAACGCCTGCTAGGCTATCCTACCTCCTTTACATGGAGAATTCGAAACTGTATAGAAAATCACTATCTAAAATAGAATTGCTATTGAACATTGTCTCTATAAATAAACAGACAAGATATTACAATGGAATTTGAACTGGGCAGATGTGCCACCCTCATCATCAACAGGGGATAAATACAGAAAAATGAACGAATCAAGATATCCTGTGGAAATAATACACAGAATCTGGATGCAGATGATCACTACAAATACCGAGGCATCCTTCATATTGACAACATCAAGCACACTGAAGTCAAGAAAAAGAGAGAGTAAAGAGTGAAGAAGGTCTTAAAGGCCAACCTCAGTGGAGGAAATACCATCAAGGCAATCAACACCTGGGCAATTCCAGTTATTAGATACAGAACTGGAATAGTGGACTGGACTGAAGCAGAACTAAAAGCTCTGGATAGGAAGACCAGAAAAATAATGATAATGAATCATGCCCTTCATCTTCACAGTGATGTTGACAGACTCTACTTACCAAGAGAGTATGCTAAATAAATAAATAAGTGGAATCTTGCAAATACCAAACAGTTGAATAGAAAAAAAGGGCATTGGAAGAATATCTGAAGGACAGTGAAGAGGATGCACTAAAAGTAGTATAACATGAAGACTTAGTGAATCCCCAAAAGACCAAACTGACTTATTAGGGAAAATTAAATATAGAAAAGAAACATGGCACAGCAAAGTATCATATGGCCAGTACATTAAAAAATATTGTCAGGCAAAGCAGATCACAAGACCTTCCAATGGCTAAGAGCAGGAAAATTGAAGAAAGAGACCAAGGGACTAATTCTGGCTACACAAGACCAAGCCTTAAGAACAAATGCATACAAAGCCAGAACTGAGAAGACACCACAGGAAGGAAATGCTGCCTCTGCAAAGAAGCTAAAGAAACAGTGGATCACCTCCTGGTTAGTTGCTGCAAGACGATTGCACAGACTGACTGCAAATGATAGCATGACAAAGTAGCAAGTAGATTTAAGTTGTAGTTAAGAAAGACAAAAGTCTCTGGAATAGAAGAGAAAAGAGAAAAATCACAAAATACAAAGACCTACCAATACAGATAGAATGGCAAAAGAAAGCAAAGATAGTACCAATAGTAATAGGCACCTCGGGTGCAGTCCCAAAACATCTGGAGCACCACATAAACACCATTAACACTGACAAAATCACTATTGATCAATTGCAAAAGGCAGCTTGGAACAGCTGGAACAGCTGACATCCTGTGACAAAATCCTAACACTATCTCAACAACAAAACAACAGCCTATTCCAGGTCCTTGGTAAGCACTCAATAGGTGAGCAAAAATGCCAATATCTAGTTGACTCGGAAACAACAACAACAACAATAGTGCATATGCAATAAAGATGCTGATACAGGAAAATTCCCTACCAGGAGAGGCAATACCTCTGTAAATCTGGACACCCAAAAACAACAGAGCATGTGCTTCTCCAGTGCCTGTAACACAAGAGACATTTGCACGAGCCTCCTTTCACTATTATTATATAAATATTCGTGGTGTACAGGACAATGCTATTATTTCTCTGCTGCTTGCAGATACTAAGCCTGCCACAACATCCTGTGTTGCCAGTTTCCTCATAGCAGTGCTTAAGATCCATCAGATAGTTTGTTAGTTAAGAGTGTTTTGTGTTGTGATAGATCTAGTTAGCCGTATATTAACTCATTAGAAATATATTTGATTCTGTTTACAAAGAGGAATTTTAATTCTGACAACAGTTCAATCACAACAGGCAGTGAGGGCAGTGGTTTATACAATTGCTCAGTCTGAACAGCTCAGTAGCTCATAAAGGCCAGCACAGTTTTTGTTCTGTGCCAAATTGTGAGGACTCTATGTAACTGTGGCAGATCATGTGACCCAGATTGAATTAGATAGATAATGGGATAGGACAGGCCCTGTCATATCTGAAGAGCTGTAATTGTATCCCCTGGCCTTGAGGTAATTAATTAGACTAGCAATATACCCCCGGTTTATATATTTTAAAATTATTATTCAAATTCTGATACTTTTTTATCGAAAAAAGTGACTTCTCCATTCCTCTTTTCTCCTTTATGGTGTTTTTACAGCAACACTTAAAAAGAATAAGACTTATGCCATCACGGTCCTGTGGTTGGGATATAGGCAAATACATATTTGTACCACATAATTTGTCTTAGATTTCTAGACTGATACCACAGTATTACCGTACCTGAGGGCTGATAAACTCATTTATGCTAATCTCTGTTCTTTGTTTACTTGTCAAAAGATAGCTTAATCTAACTTCTGAATAAAGATTCCCAGCTGTCTAATTTTGTAAGAAATCCCATTGATCTCATTTTTTTCTGTGAGCAAATCAAGGATTTGGACAGGGTTTTATATTTGGATCATCTTCTGTTCTTCATTCCCTCTAAATAGTTCAAATTAGTCTAAGATTAAACTCCTGTTTAAGCTTACTCTTACTCTTATCCCAGGGATATTTTCAAATTTTCCCACCTTTTCCATCTCAAAATAGTTGTAGCATAATCATGGCAAATTAACTGCAGACCTCGATTGAAAAAGTGACTAGCATCATACTGCAAAATAGTACAGGCCTGATATAGCTGCTCTCTGAAACGTAATAGGAATAAATTCAAAACTTACATTGTGTTTAATCATTTCTTCATAACCCTTCCATTTGTTTTGATAAAAATCCTTATAGACAGCTTTAGGTGAACCTAAGAGAAGACAATCCTATAAAATAATTTTATTTGACAGATACTGTGCCCTTATATTAGTATGTATTTTTTATGCTGCAGCTCCATCTAGCAACGATCATTGGAAATTCACAATCTTATTTATTTTATTATTTATTTATTTAGAACACAGTTTGACAATCCAATAAATATTGTTCTTTTGATATAATGCATATCAGCAAATAAGTTAAAATAAATAAATAAAGAGGACACCACCAAAAAATAAAACGAGCAGTACAACATTTAAAGTCAAGACAATATTAACAGAAAAACAAATCAGATTTAAAAACAAGAGAAGAGAAGAGAAGAGAAGAGAAGAGAAGAGAAGAGAAGAGAAGAGAAGAGAAGAGAAGAGAAGAGAAGAGAAGAAACATTGCTAATACAGTTAATGGTAAATACAAACCATTTAAGAATTTATCATGCCCCTGGAAAAATCTCATTAATTTAGGTTATTCAATTTCTATACTCAAAATGGAATGGATAATTTCAAAACACTTGGGCACATAAGTCTGTTGGTTCCTCCCCCCCCAAATATTTTTTTCTGTTTTGGTATATGTAACCCATAAATTACATAGGAATTTATAGCCTTCCAGAAGTTATGGTACAACTTATAGCAGAACCATCTAATACTGTTAATACAGTTTCCCACCCAACTTTAAAATATGACCTTGAGAATAAAGCAGTTAGGAAGGATTTTGTCTTTCAGAAAAAATTGCTTTGTTAGCAAAATGGCATTAAATATTTGTCAAAAAAGAATATATAATTCATATTTAATAGATGGTATATAATTATGAATAAAAAAGGATTCAAGAAATACTTAAAAGTACCATAGGTGAATGTGAATAGTACTAATGATTGATCTAGAAACATAAAAAATGAAATGTTAACATTTTCTTAATTTAATTTGGGATTTCACAAACAATCCCCTTTCCGAAGTTGTCTTCTAAAATGCCCCAGCCAGCTATGATACATTACCTTCCTATTAATTGAATGTGATATTTTGCCAAGCATTTGATTTATGAGTTATATATTCAGTAGAAGAGATCTAAGGCAGCACTAACATAGCCAAAAAAGTAGGGTTTTATACGACCGACTGGTATCAGTGACAATGGCTATTTTTTTTGTTCATTACAAAGGAATTGTTTAAAAATGTCTGCCCCATCAGTAGGACAGGACCACAGCATAAACAGAACCTGACCATCATACAGTTCCTGATGTTACTCATCAGGGCCCTAACCTTTTCTTCCTTTCCCTTTAAGTCTTGGCCACTGCCTAGACAAGCTTCTGCAATTTTCTTGGCAAGATTTTGGAAGTGGTTTCCTTCCCTTTGCCTGCTTCCAAGGGCTGAGAGAAAATTACTGACCCAAGGTCATACAGCTGGCTTCATGCCTAAGGCAGGACTAAAAATGCATTGTCTCCAGCTGGTGCCTTAACCACTACACCAATCTGTCTCTCTTTAACTCTCCCCATCATGCTGCATTCATTCATAACCCTGATTGTTACCTTCAAAGGACACCTATAGAATTCAGTCAGGGACCAGAGGATTAAGGCCTAGATGCCCTTACGAGGAGGTCAGCTCTTGGCCACTGCAGGAAAGGTCACACATAATTATATTGGCAAAACTAAGGAAGTGATGTGCCATTGCCTCTTTTTAAACTTCCCAGTATTGTCTACAGCTCTGGTAGTCCTCACATACATGTAGTTATAGGTCCAACCCTTCTTAGTTTTCCAAGAAGGCCGGCCCAGGCCTGCTAAGTCCTTCCACATAGCTAGATATAGAGCCCCTCAAGTCAAACTTGAGGAATTTGTCTTTAACTTGGTCTTTATAGCCACAGAGCTTTTCCAGAGCCTTGTGGGATCAGAGTGGCATGGTTTGCTGATCTCCAGCTAAGGAGCTGCCTCCTCCTCCTCCTCCTCCCTCTGAATTTCTGAATATCTTATTTCAGGGCTCCACCATTTCTCTCAGTTTAACAGCCACATCAACATGCCCCAAATGGATTGGATTAGAACCTATTTAGAGAAAGTGGGGAATTCAGGTTTTTAAAGGGAATGTTAGTGACTGCTTTAAACCTCTGCAAGGTATATGGTGAAGAAAAAATAAGTAGCAGTTTTCTTGGGAGTAAGGTTCACCTGCATGGAGTGAGAATTGTTAGGTTCCGTGCCTGAAAAACTTAACGGCTGTGAGGAAAAAGAACAAAGGAAGAGACAAATGCAAGGTGAGGCCAGAAGGAAGCAAAATCATGGAGAAAAGTACTACTGCAGCTCTCCACTCAGGCCTGTAAAACTCTGCCCAGGGGCCTGGCTTTGAAATAGCACCCTTTTCTGATAGAGCCTGGGCCATTATCTCAAGAAGGGACTCAAAGGATGTAGCTTCATGGACTAAAGAAAAAACTCAAGACCAAAGGACATCAACTTGTGTTTCCAAACAGAGCTTCTGTCTTTAACTGAACATTATAATGTAATGTAATAATCTGACAGAACTTCCAGGAGACTATTATTTGTTCTAAAGCTCTATTGCTGAGATCTTAAAGGAACATGTATGAATCAATCCATTCCCCAACTTCTTCGGTAAGTCCTCTTGTAAATGCTTATTTGTTCCTCACCTGTCTACACAAAGGAGTCAAGAAGTGAGGGGCCTTTTGAAGACTGGAATACCTCCCCTAATCCAACAAATGCAAAAAAAGGGGGAAAAAGGGGGGTCTAATTCATTGCTCCCACCTACTGTGCAGAAGCTATAAGGTAATAGTGGGCCATACTTGTATCTCTGCCTTGATTTTGATGCATGATTAAGTCCCATCTCAGAGTTACCTACAGTCGTATTGGAAAGATGTTGTGTTCTAAAGGGTTCGACAGCGATTTTCTTGTTTTAGCTCAAGAAGATGAAATCAAGGAGGACTAGATACTTAGCAATAAAGTGATTCTTGGAGTTTTTTTTTCAAAAGGGTCAAAACAGCGTACAGGAAAAATATGCCAAGTTCAACCCTCTCAACAGATGCAACATACACATCATGTCTGTTCCTGTAATTATAAGACTATTAATTTGAGTATTTTAGCTCAAATTAATAATGCTTATTGCCATCTGCTCAGTAAAAATATGTCAGACTCAAAAGGGTAGGGTAGATTTGAGCTCCAACACAAGTTAGCATTGTAGACAAGAATCCTGCTTCAAACACAAACACAATCTGGGGAAAGCTAACTTGCTGGTTTTCTCAATCACTGGCCTTCCTTTTGCCGCTTTACTGCTTTCACTTTTTAATATGTGAGGAACATCTCCCTCTAGTGTTTAAAATAATACATTTCTGATTCTCACCATCCCAAGCAAGTCTAAAAGCATAAAGAAAAGGAGGCATTTTTCCCATTCTGCAATATCAGCATATCAGATTTTGAAGTAGTTCTAATATGCTTTCAGAAAATATGTCAATACATTGAACTTTAAGAAACTGTAGCCTTCCCATTGTTGTATTTCTCAGCATTGATGATGCTGGAATTGTAGTTTAGCAACAGTGGGAGGCCCACAGGTTCGCCACCCATAGTTTAAAGACAGGTTTACCAGCCTTAGCTGTTTGAAGACATGTGGACTTCAAATCCCAGAACTCCATGGTGGCTGAGGAATTCTGGGAGTTGAAGTCCATACATCTTAAAATGGCCAAGGTTAAGCATTGGTTTAAGGTGTCATGATACACTATTAGGAGAGCCTTAGCTTTTGAAGACAATTAAGTGAACTTATTTAACATAAATCTCTTTTACTCCCTTTGGCATTCATAAGCTTAAAAACATTCACAAATCCAAATATTTTAGATTTGATAGAATTTAGAGTTTGATTCTGTGTTCTAATACAAAAAAGTCAGTGGAAAGGATAAAGGAGAATGTTTGTAGCTCAGGGTTGAAATGAGGGGTCCTTGGTGCTCTCTGAGCTTGGCTGTTTTCTTGCAGACATTTCATGACCAAACTAGGTAATGTCATCAGTGCTAGTCGTCAGTTACTTGGTTTGAGTAATGAAACATCTGTCAGAAAACAGCCAAGCTCAGAGAGCACCCAGGACCCCTCAGCGGAAAGAATTCAGTATGCTTGTGAATGAACTGGATTGTGGCATCTTGGCTTCAGCTTAACAGTTTATTCATGAGACCAAATGAATAATGCAGAAAATTGATAGTTCTGTAATATATATGCTGTAAAAATACAATGTCATAGCAGCTTGGGGGCTGAAATGTTCCTATATATCTCCCAGAATCTGTGTGTACTGAAAAACCAAATTATATCTGTAATCTGTCTGGAAAGAAAAATGTGCAATTCCTATAGTGATACCTCAGATAAATATTCGGAAAGCAGCAGATGAGGTGGACAATAGCAAGCAGCTTTACCACCAATCTCTGCATATACTGGCATTTGCCAGAACTGACTAGGGTCTCCAGTATGACAGTATGAATATATTAATGTATTAACATACAGAATCCTTTTTCTATAATAAAATGGTACTTAAACAGCCTACATATATTTAACATCATGGCAGCAGAAGCAAACTGCGTTTTATTTCAGTGGATGTTTCTGTGCCATGATTTAAGACAATTTAAAATGCACAAATATATTATTATTTTTTTTTTAAAAAACAGTACTGGCATCCATTCTTCTAATATTGGAGATAATGCCAGGCTGCATCATGGCCAATATTTTTTCTGTAGGCAAGCAGGCATACTTAATTTTCAATAATTTGAATGCATGGGTACTTATCGGTGTAGTATATATTTCTTTTGAAATCAAAATGGACAGTGTAGCAGAGTTTTAGATTTTCAGGGGGGTGGGGGAAGGCAACCCCACATATACAAAAGTCCTTCCTAATTGGGGTGAACTATATGTATACTGTTTTCTCAGACCAAGCACTTCTTTATACTACAAATGGGGTTCAGTGGCATATAAGCTTTTATCCCTTAATGACCAAAGAGAGCATTGTTTGCACCAATGGATGGAGGCACACCACTGCCTTCATCATTGCAAAGGGAAAACTCACTCATGTAGGAACTCTAAATCTGCACTGAAGACCACATGGAACCCCAAACTCCTCAAGTACCAGAAAATTAGAATTTGGGCAGATGAATGAAACTGGCTAGAACGGTAAAATGACATGGCTAAAAGGCTTCCAATTGCTGTGAATTCCACGGAATTTTCTTAACTGTGGGAACCTGTTTGGCACGTTAACACTTTAAGTTAAGTGCCAGCAATGTACATTTAATTTAGATTTAATAACACCATTTTTTTCCTTTATGGAAGCTCAGTCAATTATTGAAAATGTTTCTTGAGGTTCAGCAATTATTTAAGAGGTGTATTTACAGCAATATAATTAGTTCAAATAGCATGTTCTTAGAAGTAGCATATCTGGAACAAATTTCAATATTTGTTAACAAAAAGGATTTTTATAGCACAGTAATTTGGTAATAATCCCTAATAAAACTTAGCCTGTCAGTCTATTCAACAAACCACCCCAGATAATCATAGGCCAGTGTCAGATTTACCACTTTTGATAAGGTTGTATTAGGGAGCTTAGGCTTCAACCATAGAAGAGTCTGGATGAGATGTATTATTGAGTGGTTATCAATAAACCACTTTATGACTTGGGCCCTGGTTACTCTGGGACCATATTCTTCAAATAGAAACTGCCTATCCTGCATGCTCTGGAGAGGACCCTGGAAGGGATGGGGCTGTGGATGTGTCACAAACCAAATTCTCAGTTTTTACCATGAGGCAGCTTTTAAATCTGCCCTGTCCCTTTCCTGGTTATGTTTTATAAAATGCTGAAGAGTCCTTTCCAGGAGGGGATTTAGATCTTTCTGACAACATCAGCAGGGTTGTTTTTTAATTATTATTAAAAGCTTTATCAATAGTACTTACTAGTTTAAATGGTGTGGTTTCATGAACATTTTATTGATGTTATATCTGTTATAAGCTGTATACAGTCATAAGAACAGGCAGCATACAAACGTTGTATTTGACATAACAGCAGTCTTCCAATATTTGATGGGCTTTCGCATCAAGAGAAGAGGGGGTCAACTTGTTTTGCAAAGCACCTGAGTACAGGACAAAAGTAATGGATGGAAGCTTATCAAGTACAGATCCAACCTAGAGCTAAGGAGAGATTTCCTGTTGGTGAGAACAATTAATCAGTGGAATGGTTTACCTCTAAAAGCTGTGGGTTCTCCATCACTGGAGGTTTTTAAGAAGAGACTGGACAGCCATTTGCCATTTGCCTGGAATGGTATTGAGTCTTCTGCTTGAGCAGGGGGTTGGACTAGAACAGGGCTTTTCAACCGGTGGTATGCGTACCACCTGTGGAACATTAGCAGGTGGCAGGTGGTACACGGCCCTGCCCAGCCAAGTGTAGTGGGGGAGGGAACGAGCCAGCGCAATGCAGGACTTACTGTGAGAGAGTCCTCTGGAGCTGCAGAGTGGCTGGGGCCAGGCAAAGGCCCCAGGCTCACTTCTGGCTCAACTGGAAGAGAAAGGAGGAGGGGGGGTGGAGACAGGAGAGGTTATAAAAGGAGGCAGTTTGGGCAGGAGAGGGAGAGAGAGAAAAAGACACAGTCTTGGGAGGAGGCGGAGTCAGCTGTAGCTGCACTGAGGGGAAAGAAGGAGGAGGATGGGGGGAGAAGAGAGGAGATCAAGCAGGCTGGCCATCAGCCGATTTACAACTTCTGTGGTAACCATCTGTGCTGGCAGGAACAAACAGGCAAGAAACACAGCGGGGGAAGGGTCCCCCTCCACGAGGAATGAAGAAAGGCAGCAATGAAGAAAGGCTGACTTTCCAGCAGGGAGGCTATACCTTTAAGAGAAAAGAGGAAACAAGCCTCCAGCTGCTGCTGCTCCGGCTGCTCAAGAGGAAAAGTTTAATGGCAGAAACAAAGTGCTGTTTCAGCTGAACAAACCAGGAGAATGGAAAGATTCTTATGTGCTTTTGTGACTTTGAAGTTCTGGGATTTGTGCAATGTGGGCTTTGTGTTCTTAAGGAGTGTTTGGCAATTTCAATTTGGCTGATGGCTGATGTCTCGTTAGCTTCTGTTGCTCTGCTATTGTTAGCTATAGGTTTTGCTGCAAGGGATTTTGAAGTGTTTTTCTCCTGAATGGATTTTGCCTGTAGCATTCCTTTACTTATGAATGGAGCCATTTGGGGAGGCTGCCTTAGCCGGCAGCCAGTACTTACTACATTTTTTTTTCTTCCTTAAGTGCTGGCTGCCGGCTCCTTAACTTTTCTTTCTAGCCAGTAGCTAATTCTTAAAGGGGAATTTGCCTTTTTAAACTAGTTCCCTCAGCGACTTGTCTTTTCTGTCTCTGGAGGCTTTTCCTTGTTTGATAAATACATGGAAGAGGGAAAATATGGGGTTGTTTTTTTTTCAAATTCTTCCTTCAGAAGGAGATGGGAATTAGAAAGAGGGAGGGAGGGAAGGAAGGAAGTCCCACGTTAGCAGTTGGCCACCAGCAGCCCTGCCATTGACTTTACTTGTCAAAAGGTTGCAAAATGGGATCACATGACCCTGGGACACTGTGACCATCATAAATATGAGTCAGTTGCCAAGCATCCAAATATAAATCACATGACCCTGGGCATGCTGCAATGGTCATAAGTGTGAAAAATGGTCATAAGTCATTTCAGTGCAATTGCAACTTTGAACAGTTGTTTTTTTTGGTCATTCAGTTTTTGACACTTTGCTAGGTGGTACTCGAATATTGTCATATCCTAAAAGTGATACAATCAGCGAAAAGGTTGAAAAGCCCTGGACTAGAATATCTCAAAGATCCTTCCAACTTTGATATTCTGTTACTATTTCTTCTTCTTCTTCTTGTGCCACATCTGTTATCGGACGTTGGCGATCATGTTGGCAATCCTGTTTTTATCAGCAGCCACACAAAAAAGTGCTGTTGAGTTTTGTCCAAAGCAGTCCGTTAGATTTTGAAGCCATGATGTTCTTCTTCTGCCTGGACCTCGTTTTTCTGGTTGTCACATCACATGTCCGAAATATTCTAACTTTCGTTTTTTAATTGTTTTGATGATTTCTCTTGTCTTTCCCAGGCAGCTTATCACCGCCTCATTTCTGATCTTGTCAGCCCAGCTTATACGTAACAGTCGCCTGTAAATCCACATTTCAAATGCTTCTAATCTCTTCAGCTGGCCTTCTGTCAGAGACCAACTCTCTACTCCATAGAGCATGATATAAAAAATATAACATCTGACAAGCTTGATTTTCAATCTCATTACTATTTGTATGCTGCCTATTCTTATGACTGTGGACAGATTTGAAAATAAAATGAATACAAAGGTGTTTGTTTTCTGTTTATTATTTCGTTTTGGGCATTCTTTTATTATAGACAGCTACATTTTTCATTTCTTCTGTTTTAATTTTTCCCCCAGTTTTAAACCATACTTAAATGTTATGTTGCTTTTATGACTAACTCAGAGATCTTTGCTGTTGAGCAGTAAAATAAGAGAGATAAAATTTTAAAAAATGAATAAAACTAATGAATATCACCAGAATTAACCTATTTTAATTTTCCGAAAGCACCAGCTGACTTCTTTATGTTAATTTGAAGTGCACAATGTAAAGCAGAAAAATCATGTATTCTCCAATCACAGTGAAACTAGGAACAGCTCATTAAATCAATTATGCTCCTTTGGTCATTCACACCAGAGCTGACTGGCGTGAAGCAGTGTTTCAAAGCAGTCCATGTCACTAATAAACCATCCTCTGTTATGAAACCAAAAGTCTCCACTGCTTCATCTGGAATTTGTGATACAACTTATTTGTGGCACAATTGTTCTGAGTTATTCCAGAGGGCAGGATAACAAAGAATGCATTTAAATGACATGGAATTGGAGTTTAGTTGAAATGGGGGCGGGGAGATCCTAATGACGAGAGCTCTTCAATAATAAAAGTGGCTCTCCTCCAGTGGCCATCTTTTTAATATAAACTGAGGGGCTGTTAGGTTGCAATATCAGACATTTACTTCAGAGAGTAAGAGAGAGACAGACATTAATCTTATTCAAAGACTTGTTTCTGTGATAGAAAATCTTGATTTCATGGTTTGGCTGAAACCTTATACATCTTTTGTATAAGGTTTCTTGCTTGACCAGTAGTTTGGTCTAGCAGAGGTCCCTTCCAACTCTGTTATTGTGTTAAGAGCCCATAGTAGTAGATTTCTGCCCTAGGCAGGGGCTTGGAGTAAACAAACTCTAAGATCACTTCCAACCTTTAACATTCTATGACTTTGAAATTGTAAATTTTTGCCTGTGTTTGCTTGCAAATTAAACAGTGATTTATGAACTCACAAGTCTCACTATGTAAAGCAACAATGATTTTCTGTCAATTAATGAGAAAAAAAATCAAGATTCTCTACCTCCTCAGCCAAACCATGAAATCAAGATTTTCTATCACAGAAACAAGTCTTTGAATAAGATT
Source organism: Vipera berus (assembly GCF_964194415.1). Taxonomy (NCBI): domain Eukaryota; kingdom Metazoa; phylum Chordata; class Lepidosauria; order Squamata; family Viperidae; genus Vipera; species Vipera berus. The sequence goes on along the minus strand of NC_138202.1, from coordinate 149,342,834 downwards.
AATGTCTGTCTCTCTCTTACTCTCTGAAGTAAATGTCTGATATTGCAACCTAGCAGCCCCTCAGTTTATATACTTGCTGGCCACACCCCTTCTATTCTATCCACCTATCAAAAAGCAGCAGGAGAACATTCTCTCTTCAAACAGCTGGAAAGCTATCCCATTTTTCTTTTCCACAAGTATATTAATGCACTGTTTCAGCCCTAGACAATTTGGGAAAGAGTGGCTGGAGAATGTGGACACAAAAAGTGAATCCTCCAGAGAACTGGGATGGAAAAGCAATCCTAGGAGTCACTGAATTTGGTTTTCTTAATGGAGGAGGAAAAATAGATTGATGTCATTCATTTGTAAAAAGAATACTTAAAAACAGGGGTGTCAAACTGCCGGCCCGTGAGCCGGATGCGTCATCTGGAAACCACACCCACCCCATTGCCAGCAATGACAAAACTGTCCCAATACGCTGGGCGATGTCACGTGATGTCGCAAGTTTGACATATCTGCTTAAAAGTATTACATTGGTCCAGCAACTTGTTTCTGTAAATTGGTATGTTCTGGAAAATTTGGAAGAACTGACCCCAACACTGAGGAGAAATACTGTAGCCAAGCATTTATTTCAATGGCCCTTGGGTTCCAGCTTCACAAGGTGAGAACAATAGAAAAATAAGAGATTTTGTAAGAATTTTGAACTGTAGAGTGGGCAATTCTAGGGCTCTGATTCCTTGTCAGGATTTGGGGCCTTATAGGAAAAACTGGATATGTTTGATTCTGTAGCCTTTTTATTGCTAAGGGAAATGGCACTTTTTAGAGGTGGTAGCAATGCTGGAAATAGCTGACAGTACTTGTTAGCTAAGCTGAAGAACATGGATGAGCTTAGCTTCTTATGTTTCTAACTTTGTTGTTTGTGTCTCATGATTTATGTTGATTCCTTCTGTTAGTACCCTATTATGATTTATGTTGATTGATTATTCAGTATCCTATGTGTTGTATATTATGATTTATGGTTACTATACTTTATTATGATGATCATGATTTAATACTTGTTGCTTGTATGTACTGTATGCTGAGAGCTTATGCACCGGAGACAAATTTCTTGGGTGTCAAATCACACTTGGCCAATAAAGCCTATTCTATTCTATTCTATTCTATTCTATTCTATTCTATTCTATTCTATTCTATTCTATTCTATTCTATTCTATTCTATTCTATTCTATTCTATTCTATTCTATTGCATTCCATTCCATTCCATTCCATTCCATTCCATTCCATTCCATTCCATTCCATTCCTCCCTTAGTCAGTTGCACTGTTTGTCCTTTGGCTACGTCCAGCCATTTTCTTTTTCATTTACCTTTGTAAATGATGAGCCATACTTCTTTTAAGAAAGGGAAGGATTAGGGGCAGATATAGTTCTTTTGGATCTCCAGGATTATGTAAAGCAGGGGGTTGAACCTTGGCTCCTGTCACTCTGCAAAGCTCAGGAGAAAGTGCACTGAAAATAAAATTTCACCTCACTTCTGCCATAACAAATAGAAAACATTATGAATATGAGAAGAACAATCTCTGCCAAGGAAGCAGCAGAAAATTCTAGTAGAGAGGCTTTTCCCAAAGACTTTAATGTATTTTGTCACCACATATATAAACAGAACTGATGCAATGCTTACATTTTTGGACTTCAGAAAAGATTTGACAAGTCCCTCCACAAAAATTTCAAACTCAAATAGTCATGGATGGATAAATCCTCTTATCAACTAGTAAATGGCCTGGAAAAGAAAGGAAAAGCATAAGAATGAATAGGAAGTATTGCAACTGAAGACAGTAAGCAAGAGAACTATGTAGGACTGTTTTGTTGAGTCAGGGGAGGAGTTACATCATCACATTGGCAAATATAATCAAATTATTCAGGATAATGAAAATCAAGTGAGGAAAAAAAATGCCTTCCCAAACTGGTTGAATGAGCAATAAACGGAGTCATGGCAAATTAAATTCAGTGAAAGCCTAAAACGATGCATATCATGATAAAACGACAAGAGAAAACCCAATCACAGGAGTTGGCATACAAATTGATGACTTTCAAATCAGTTTTGTAGAGAAAAATGGAAGAAGCCTGTAAAAGGACCCAGATTGTTGGGGGCAATAAGCTGACTTTGTAATAATGCCGCGGGGGGGGGGGGAGGCGGCGAAAGCCCTAATAAGCAGGCATATACATAGAACGAAGGCTATTGCTAAGCACATTAATTTGTGCTTTAGATTGTAAGCTGCCCTGAGTCTTCGGAGAAGGGCGGGATATAAATGGGATTAAAATAAAAATAAAAAGGTAACTGAAAATGTCAGCTATGGAGATGCTGCAATGGTCGCAAGTGTGAAAAACAGTCATAAGTCATTTTTAAGTGTTCTTGTAACTTTGAACAGTCACTAAATGAACTGTTGTAAGTCGAGGACTGCCTGTACTATGATAGGGAAAGTCCTGCTCTAATGTGGAATAAGTGCTGCAGGAATATATTGAGATATGCATAAACTTTCTTCTGATATGCATACAGGGATTACTTTTGTCTTCCACGACTTACTGTTCCTTCTTGGTCTTGCCCTTATATGAGCATCTGCTTGTTTGAACTGCACAAGTGAATAATTTTAGAAAAACAGAAATTACTTGGACTGAGAAATATAATAGGAACACATAAAAGGGATGGGATGAAAGAGGTGGGAGTGAAGACTGAAATAGGTGGATATTGTCAGAATTGATTGACCTATTTTGAAATAATCCTCTCCCCAATGCTATTTGTGACTTGCCCTTCAGATGGAATATTCAGTTCAGTTCTAATAAAGATAATCATTATTGTGTTAATAATGTTAAAATTTAAAATGTTAAAATTTAATCTGAGTTTTTTACATAGTGCATTCAAGTTTTGTTTTGCTTTGTTTTCTACAGCCACTTTCACTCAAATTTCAAGGTTAACTGTTTGATGAGAGCTGGTGAGATTTGGAATAGGCCAGGATTGTCCCTTGATCAAATATAAATCTGAATGGAAAGATTATGATGAAAATGAATATTTTTCCTTAATGAAAGTCTTTTTTCAGAATTCAGCCGATGATTCCTCATATTCAATGAGGAATATATAATAATAATACATTGTTAACAGAGGGTTTTGAAATATTAATCTTGTCTTTTTTGTTGTTCTGCCTGTTAACTATATTGTTATTAATATAGTAGAAAGGTAACAGGTCAATAATTTGTAAATAGAGTTAGAAGTTTAAAAATGTTGGCCCTGTTACATAAGGGGTGAGAAACTAATGTTGCAATGTATTTATCAGTACTCAACTGGGGGGGGATAATATATGTATATGTGTTTCTGTCTTTTTCTTTTGCACATTTTTAATGTCTTTTTTGTTTGTTTCTATAAACGTTTTTGGGGGGAGTTTTGTATTTTAACTTTTTGTTTTAAAAAAATTAAAAAATGAATATAAACAGATTTCCCATATGCTTCTGGCCAGTGAACATGCGGTCACTAACTCTAGTTTTTGCTTTGGCTAAGATCTGTGTGAATGGCAAATGTGTATTTTATATAATTCAGATTTTACAGTGTAAACTTGCTAACACATATACATTTTCTTCAGTTTGATAAGCAAGAGGAAAACTGGCAAAAGAGAGGCAAACACCTAGCAACTGAGTAGGGACACATAATCACTATATTAGTCCTGCAGAGGCGCCATCTTATGATTTCTGAGGTAAATGATTTTTTATCAATTTTGTTTTTAACCTCCATAATTTTGTTATCAGCTGACTTTCTATTTGCTATAACACTGACTGCAGCATTTATTTAATACCCTTTCTATAGCACCTCATCTTCATTAGTTGTTCACCATCTTTTGAATCATCACACGATAATCATTTTACTAGTTAATGAATACTTTTAAAGGAAATGAGAAATAAAATAACATCATTCTTCTATCCTTTCTTTTACATGTGGATGTTGTTGTAATAATTACATTCAGGAATTGAAGAACAGAAATTAGAAAACATATCAGGCCACTAAGAGGAGCTCTTGTCAAAATGATTTTTGAAAACACAGTTCTGTGAACCTTTATTTCATTGTTTTTGATTAAAATAAATGTATATATGGTACAGGACAATTTGAATCCTTATTTCTGAGCTAAATTGGTCAAGAAATAACTGTTTCTACTTTTTCCAAATTCATAGTAATATATTATTGTTTATATTTGTCAGTTTTAGAAGGAAAACATATTTGAATTATGTGGTGTTGCTAATATGCAAAACAATTATGTAGACTTATGCAACGTGGCTGTAATTTATCTCCACTCCACACCATGAAGGAAGCACAGTACTCATTCAGTGAAGAAGGAAATGTATTTTCCTTCCAGCCCTTATCTGAGAGTAGAGTATTTGGTAAAGCTTCTTCTGGATATTACTGGACTACAGGCCCGGAACAATGCCAAATGCAGGAATATTACCATTTTTCTTAACTTTTAGAAGCAGAGGTAAAGAGCTGGTGTCACTATTCAAAGCAGTTTTGCAGCTTTCACACAAGACCTCATCAAAGTAAAGCATCTAAAGCATCCCTAATATGTTGTCCCTCATCAGAACTGCAGATATTTCCCACATCAGGAATGGCTCTGAACAATATAGAAAGAATCTTGAACCATAACATATATGTGTTTGTAAGGTTTTACACTTAGCCTCACAATTGCCCCAGCATTACTCAGGAATTTAAAAGAGCCAAAAGAAACTCCTGAGCTGAGGTTTCAGCAAGCAAGCAACTTTTATTTTGATCAAAATAGAGTTGGGTGGCCACATCTCTCTTCGTGGCTGGTAGAGAGATGAAGGCAACAACCAGCAAAGATGTCTTCCACCTTTTATACCTTTCCAGAACAACGAGATCTGGTCTTGGTACTAGGAACCAAAAGGTACAGAAAAACAATTCCTAGATCATGACTCATACACAACAACCCAGGCTCCACCACAGCTCCTTTCCCCCCTCCCCTTTAACATGAGGCTTTTACTTTTCCAAAAATACATAAAGCATCTGACTACGAAATAATGATTACAAAATAACCAAACAATGATTACATAATAACAATACAAATATCAATATAAATTGGTTACTAATGGTTACTATATAAAATAGCTGCTAATGTCAAACGTATACTAAAATCATAAGCACAATAAAATCCCTTCATGTTTTACTAAGGGCACAACATTGAAGTTGCTCCTGCTGTCCCATCTCTCTCTCTCTCTCTCTCTCTCTCTCTCTCTCTCTCTCTCTCTCTCTCTCTCTCTCTCTCTCTCTGTGTGTGTGTGTGTGTGTGTGTATTGTTTTGAAGCTAACTCAACCCCTTTATCCATGAAACCCCACTACCAAAACAAGTAACAGAACACACAGTAATGTGTAGTAACTGTATAGTAAGGACAGAAGTGAGTCTCTCTCTCTCTCCCTCTCCCTCTCATTTTCTTATTTTGATCTGCTTTGATTTTAACTTTTATAAGCCATCAGGAGTCACTCTCCTGTGTGTGTGTGTGTGTGTGTGTGTGTGTGTGTGTGTGTGTGTGTGAGAGAGAGAGAGAGAGAGAGAGAGAGAGAGAGAGAGAGAATAATAATCTATATAGGGTAATTTATAAACATATATAAAAATACATTCATACAAAGTTAAATTTTTGTAAGCAAAATTAAAGCATCAAATTTCATATATACAGTATACTGCACATATAAAGGTGCATTAGCTACTTTTAAAATAAAAAATCCTTTCTTGCTGGTCCTTTTCTACTCTAATAACTTTTAGAGGTTCCTTTTATCACCAGTGTTGAAATAGTGCAGTGGTGGTGAAAAGAAGGAGGTAATGCTCATGGTCTGATTCCTATAGGAACTCACAGTGTCATTGACTCAAAACTGATCCTTCTCGGTAATGGTCCCACAGTTTGAAACACCCTGTCCTTTCCTAAAGCATTAAGGGTGGCTGATTTAAACAGACATTTGGGATGGAAGCTGATAATTGGATGGCCATGTATGGATTTTGTTGTTGCCATTTTCTTATTTTGATCTGCTTTGATTTTAACTTTTATAAGCCATCAAGAGTCACTTCAAGTTGGATATTATAAAAACATCCTGGTTCCCCCCCCCCAGTGCTTTCAAGTCAGTGTTGATTCCTGGTGACTGCCTGAACTAGCCCTTTCAGTTTTCTTGACAATATTTTACTCCATGAGGTGCCACTGCAGTCTAGTTAAGCTTTGAATTATCCTTTTCAATCTTGTTCCCAGGCTGCTTTTTCTATGGCTTTTTCAAATGTCATTGGGCTGTCCTAACATTTCATGATAATATACTTCATATTATTTGGGCTGGCAGAAGACTTTCCAGTGTGAAAATGAATCAACATAAAAAACTAAATTCTATTAAATAGAAAATTTAAGATATGATGTTTTTGTCCATATTTAAGAATGTCCAGGGCTGTAACAATGGGACCAAAATGGAGCTCTACAATATGAGGGATTCTGTCTCAAAAAGGAGCTTAATAGTTTGCCTTTGGGGGTATGGCAGCTGTAGGGCAAAAAAAGATGTTGTTGCTTTAAAGAGTTGCAGAAAAGTGCAACATTCATATTTCTGTGTGCTTTGAAGCACCTGTTCCAATTTATTTCCAAAGCACTGCACATCCATAATTCAAAGTAAAGAAGGATTGACTTACTTTTTCCCCCAATATAAACATTTTAAAATATTTTTACAATTGTTCCTGAATTTAAAACCAGCAGGCTTGCAACTGTTTTTGAGCTACTTTATGAAAAAGCAAACAACTACTCCATATTTTGCATAGATGAAATATTATGCTCATATTGTTTCTCTTCTCATATTGTTTCTCTTCCATCCATCCACCTGCATAATTCATTGCATGTAAGAACATGATTCACACAATATTGGTGCTAATGTAGTTCTGTTTCTGGCAGTCCTGCACATTAATAGTAGGACCTATCTTTTCCGTTCCTTATTTATTGTCACCTTTTATCTACATTATGTATCTTCTTATTCCTGCATAATTTGTTGGAAAAAAGCTAACAGATGGAAAAGTGGCATTTCCAGGCTAAGTACAGAGCCTAGGAAAAATCTGCAGCTGCTAAAATGGGAGGACATTTTTATAACAAAAATGCTTTCATCCTCATTTTCTACTAATCCGATGGAAGTAGTTTTCATTTATTTGTGTACTCAGTTTATAGAGCTGCCCACTTGATTGATGAATTTTTTGAGAAAATATGACAGAGATCAAGGTGGTCACAAGTAGAAATGTCCAGGGTGCACCAAAGACCAGGAAGACTCTGTTCTTCTTTTCATAGATTTCCTAGTGTGTTTCCTAGGCTATAATCTCATAAATCCTTAGTTAGGGGCAAGCTTCATTGAACTGGTGAAGATTTACTTCTGAGTCAGCATGCATAGAATTGGGGTTGTGTAATTTTGTAAACTAGTGTTCCTTATAAAATGCATTCTTACATAAACATTGGCTTTTGCCATTAAAAAGAACTAATCTGATAGCTAATTGCAGTTTCCAAGCTTAATTTTCATTACTCTGCTTGTGGAAACTACAGTGTTCTTTAATTGCTTTTAATAAACACCAACAATTTCCTAGAGATAAATACCTTATTGGAGTCATTTCTTTCAACAACTTGAAAGAAGTTAAAAAGCAAATCCTTTCCTTGTCTTTGCAGCACCTATAAGCTCCCATAGTTCATTTTATACACACACACACACACAAACATATATATATATATATATATATATATATATAAAAAGGTAAAGGTAAAGGTTCCCCCGCACATGCGTGCTAGTCGTTTCCGACTCTAGGGGCCGGTGCTCATCTCCGTTTCAAAGCCGAAGAGCCAGCGCTTGTCCGAGGACGTCTCCGTGGTCATGTGGCCGGCATGACTAGACGCCAAAGGCGCACGGAACGCTGTTACCTTCCCACCGTAGTGGTCCCTATTTTTCTACTTGCATTTTTACGTGCTTTCGAACTGCTAGGTTGGCAGAAGCTGGGACGAGTAACAGGCGCTCACTCTGTTACGCGGCACTCGGGATTCGACCCGCCAAACTGCCGACCTTCCGATCGACAAGCTCAGCGTCCTAACCCACTGAGCCACCGCGTCCCTTCTATATATATATATATATATATATATATATATATATATATATATATATATATATATATATATATATATATATATATATATATATATATATATATATATACATACATATACATACATACAGACACACACACACACACACACACACATATATATACATATATATATAGGGACACGGTGGCTCAGTGGGTTAGGATGCTGAGCTTGTCGATCAGAAGGTCGGCAGTTTGGCGGGTCAAATCCCGAGTGCCGCGTAGCAGAGTGAGCGCCTGTTACTCGTCCCAGCTTCTGCCAACCTAGCAGTTTGAAAGCATGTAAAAATGCAAGTAGAAAAATAGGGACCACTATGGTGGGAAGGTAACAGCGTTCCATGCGTCTAGTCATTTCATTACTAGGGGAGTATGATTCCAGCAATATACGGAGGAAATGAGAGTTTTCTCAGCTGCTGATCTGAACCCATGGGTTTATCCAAATATTTAATTTTCATTTACCAATAATGGGCAAAACAATTTGTCATTGGGAAAATACCACATATATATAATTATTGGCTGACTTCTAACAAAGGGAGAGTTACTAATTATGAGCTACAAGCTATAGATCAGTAGAGATACAGAAAATGACCAGTTTGGATTTTCACAGTCATAAATGTGACAAATGTGCAATGGAACTTGATCTTGAAGAGAACATCTGGCGGTGGCAAAATCTCCCCCTGCCACCTCCAACCTTATAATTTTATGAAGTTACGGAGTCCAAAGTCACAAAAGTGACAAAGGAACTGGAATGAGAGGCTGAGATACTCCAAATTTTAAGGATAATCATCTACCTGGAAGTTAGGAGCAACTATGCATTTTACTTGGCCCTACTGACTTTGGATGGGGCCTATGGAGCATTTTTTTTTTACAAATAATAAACTATGGCTGTGAGAGTTGGCTCATAAGGAAGGCTGAGCACCAAAGAATTTGATGCTTTCAAATGGTGGTGCTGGAGAAGACTCTTGAGAGTCCCTTGGGTCTGCAATGAGATCAGATCAGTCAATCCTAAAGGAAAGCAACCCTGCCTGTCCTTTGGAAGGACAGATACTGAAAGCAAAGCTCAAATACTTGGGCCACCAAATGAGGAAAGGGGACTCATTGGAAAAGAGTCTGATGTTGGGAAAAATTGAAGGCAAAAGGAGAGGAGGATGGCAGAAGATGAGATGGTTAAATAGTGTCATCAACTCAATGAACATGAATTTGGGCAAACTCAGGAGACAGTGGAGAGAGGGGCACCTAGTGTGCTATGGTCCATGGGGTTGCAAAGAGTTAGACATAGCAACTGAACAAAAACAACCACGGCACTGAAAATTAGTGACATATTTTCATTGAAGCTTCTGGACTGAGAACCTAATCCTTGTTAACTGATTGCCTGGGTAATTGACTTGGTCTTGTTTTCCAACTGTTTGAGCTTATTCTTTGTATTTTTTTCTTTGTACGTTGAACTCTGAGTTTGACCCATGTCTTTTTATGCTGCTTCTTTTAGAATAAATTTTGATCATTTTATCTGCTTGCTTAAGCTTTAGCTTGGAAGCTTATTGCTGAATGTCTCAGTCCCATAGTTGTCCACCTCAAGAAAAAGATACAAGTAGCCACAATAGCTACTGCACCAGATTCCCTAACCTGGTCATTTTGGGACTTGTGCCCTTAGTTGAAAAGCATGAATTGGAGGAAGCTGCACTGGGTCAAAGTCAGGTATGATTGTGCAGAACCTTCATTCAAAATGTGTTTATGCCTTACAGAACAAAACACCTGAACAATAATCAACCTTACATATCTGAGTTACTTTTTTAACAAGTATCTAGAGACTTTGCTGCATTATTCTTCTAGCAAAACACACACACACACAAAGTGTTAGGTATGTAATACTTTATAGCTGTATGATAGTGTAGCTACTTTTCCCTAAGATGTTTTCTGTGTTTTACTCAGCATAATCCTGAGGATGAAATTCAGGTGACTATTTGGTTGTTTATTATATCATTGGGAAAAGTGCATCCCTGCAGATATTGCTGAACTCCAACTGCTGAAGAACTCTGGAACTAGTGGTTGATTCACATATGGAAACCATATGTGGCCCACCATTTACTCTCTAGTATTAGCATTTCAGAATCCCAATATATAAATGTCCATGTAAAATCATTCTAACAATTTGTAAATATCTAACAAATTACATTAAATTAGTAATTTAATGTTATTATTTAGTAATAATAACATTAAATAAATTTAGTAATTTAGTGTTATTATTTCATTTGAAGATTTTAAATTATTAATTTATTGAAAATATATCTGGAACATTTTAATATCAAAAAACCTCTGTAAAATCAATATTATTTTATTAAACAACTCTAATGAAAAAGCAAAAGTAATAACATTTCTTCTAAACAGTGAAATCAACCACATTTACTGTAGAAAATTAATGTGTTGTATGTATTCCTAATGAAACCAAATTTTAGAAGGCAGTAGGGGACCTGAGGTTCTCCAGATGTTATTTGTCTCAGTAACTATCAGTCTAATCGTGATGGTCAATGATTAGGAGCTATAACCCTGTGGTATTACAACTACCAAGTGCTGAAACTGCTGAGGTGGGAATCACTAAACACTTAGCCAAGACAAAATTATGTAAACAGAGACTTTGACTCTAGAGGCTTGGAAAAGAAAATCCCAAAATCCATTGGGTTGAAAGGATGAGAGGAAATGTAAACCATGGGGCTGACATATCAATAGACTTTGGACTGTTCTTTTCCCAATGTCTCTCTATATGGCTTGATTCCTCTGTTCTGCAGTAGGTAAAACCTGTATAGCCATACTTAGTTTGTGAACTCTGAGAAACATCTGGGAAGACCATTGATTTTCCAACATTGCTCTAGAATATGCAGAACACATGTCCAGAATGTGACATAGTTTTGAAGATGAGCATAATAATTGTGCGTGATATCTGTTAGTAAAGGTATTTGGGATTGTATCTTCAATCTCATTGAAGTAGCATATGGGTGTGCCTATGTGCAGTGCAAAAGTAGCAGGAGACTGATGTTAATGTCATAAAAAGAATTATTTTTTGCAAATAGGCAAACATTTAACATTAGTGGCAAAACTTTACAGGGGGAGGATTTTTCTGTAGGGTTTATAGTATTGTTATTTCTGACAAAAGATGTCTGCCAGTTTACCCCTTTTTTTGCAGAGAGACGGACCACTTTGTTTTATAATTGCTACATAAAACAAAGTGGGCAGATATTGGTATATATACATTCCAAGATGTGCAGATGCATAAACCCCTCATTATGTTAGTGATGCTTAGCCTTGTAATAAGGATGCCAGAGTGAGTATAGAAACACATTAGGCATTTAGGTTTGATTCCAATATCTGGAGAGCCCTGTCAAAGTACTTGAGAAACTGTTTTGGGCTTGATCTTGTCTGTAGGAAAGTAGAGATCCACCACAAATTGGAGCCTAGTGGAAGAAAAAAAAAGCCGTAGATCAAGTATTGTGAATCTGAGTGGTTTTAGCTGTTAGTGTTAAACCAAGGGTCTTCAAACGTGACCCTTTTATGACTTGTGGACTAGCTGAGGAATTCTGGGAGTTGAAGTCTACAAGTCATAAAAGGGCCAGGTTTGAAGACCCCTGTGTTAAACAGAGCCTTAACATAGAATTCTCCTTCATTTTCTTTTCTATTTTTGCCTCCTTAAGAAAAAGTTGGAAAGGGCATGATTTTAATCCTTTAGCTGTGCCTTAACAGTTACACTACAATTCAAGTTTTTACCCTGAACATGAATTAAAAGAACTAAAAGGTATCTTATTCCATTACAGTGTTTTAATTAATTCAGAAATTTAAGAGATAATATGTATGCAACACACACAATTATTTCTTGTGTCAGCCAAGAAGCATATAATGCCTGAATTTAACTTCATTTGGAGTTTAGTCTTTTCCTTCCCACAACTAAATTAGTCTTCCTCTGAGTAATATTCCATTCATCTAATGAATTGAAATGTGATCTACAAGAGTGTACGTCTCAATAAATCCATTAATATTTAAAGTGTTCCTGGACTGTTTAGCATGTTCATGAAGATATCGTTGTTTGAAATCCATTTTCTCAGAATTTGTGAGCCTAAGGCTTGTTTCTAATCTTACCCAGGATATAATTTCAAGGCCAAGCAATCAACAAACAAGCCAATATTTTGATAATCTGCTTGCAGTTGATTTTGGATTAAAAATCTACTCCTGCTGCTATAGACATTAGACATGTCTATTTATTAGAAATAATTTCTCTGAATTAGAAATAATGAGTAAAAGCCCGTTTTCCCCTAGCTTAAGAGAAATGTTTTTTTAAATATACTGCAATTTTCCATGAAGACCAAGTATCTTAAATATTTAAATCTCGACATTTCTTTAAAAAAATAAATTGTAAGATTTAATTTATTGGATAGAGCTGTTATTCATTCTCTAAGGATTTAATTATAGATTCAGCTTCCTGTATAGGGCAGAGGGTGTGTCATATGCATTCATTTATACAAACTTGATTAGATAATGTTTGTGAAACATAGTTTTACATTGCTTTGTTTCAAATTAACTCCACTGCAGTCCATGTGCCAGAATTAACATAGGGTGATGTGAATATTTAACTGCATAATGCCTGATTCACATCTACATGCTCCTGGAGAAAAGCAAAGATTCAATTTCTAATGGTGTTTAAGGGTTTTTTTAAAATACAGTTCATTCTACTTGTAAAAATGAATAAATGTGACAAGGAATGAACAGTGTGAAATTCCTCCAAGTTACCTCAGCCACCTATATAGGCCAAAATATATTATCCTCTGGTCATGTTTATTAAGTCAAAGATTGTTATGACATCTTTACCTTATGTTTGGAGATACACCAGGAATTAAATTTGGAAATTCATGCATGTATGTGCTCTATCATTCAGTCATGATCCCCCAGCATCATAGGAAAGTGTCCCAATAAGTATTCAATGTAGTACTATACCAACATCATTCCTCCATGTTTCCAAAAGTCTTCCTTCTTTACAAAATTTTTTATTTGATTTTTCTAGTTACTTGCTACTATTGTTTTCTTGTGATGTAGCCCCAGAAGACTTATACTTCTCTCTAAGGGACGTGCCAAATCTCACTAACTATCCAAGGGAATTTCACTGGACTTTTTGATTCTACTTTGAAAATATTTTCAAAAGCAATTTCCTTTTCATCAACCTGAAAGAGAATCATTGAAAAACAAATGCAAAAGAAATATTCAGCATAGTGCTACTGCACCTTCAACCTCAAACAGAAACAAATATGGCTAGAGTTTGTGATGGGGATGAAGTTGGAATAAATAATTATAAAAATAATTTCAAATGAATGGCTATGGTCCTCCACCTTACTGATATCATCATTCATATTTGCAAGCACTAAAGATGCAAAATGGGAAATCTCTCATCAGTTTTCTAGATTTGATGAGAGTAATGTGTATCTAGTTGAATCCACTCCGGAACCCAAAATAAGGAAATGAATTGTAAAGCCTGGATATAAAATATGCAGTGGACAATTGTGTTGAGAACATTCATTTTGATTTGTATTCAGTCTATGCTAAAAGCAGTCTAATTGAACATGAACAAATGGTTATAATTATGAAAGATAAGTCAAAGTAATATCTTAGATTTTCCCAAGATGCTTCAGAAATAATAAATTAGGACGCTGAGCTTGTCGATCAGAAGGTCGGCAGTTTGGCGGGTCAAATCCCGAGTGCTGCGTAACAGAGTGAGCGCCTGTTACTCGTCCCAGCTTCTGCCAACCTAGCAGTTCGAAAGCACGTAAAAAATGCAAGTAGAAAAATAGGGACCACTGCGGTGGGAAGGTAACAGCGTTCCGTGAGCCTTTGGCGTCTAGTCATGCCGGCCACATGACCACGGAGACGTCTTCGGACAAGCACTGGCTCTTCGGCTTTGAAATGGAGATGAGCACCGGCCCCTAGAATCGGAAACGACTAGCACGCATGTGCGGGGGAACCTTTACCTTTACCTTTAACAACAAAGCCAGTCCTTTAATTACTTTTTTTTAAAAAAAACTTTATTTCTCTGTTCTCCTGAGACTAACTCTGGAATTAATTCTAATCTTTAAAAGATTAAGGATTAATTCTAATCTTTAAAAGAAATGTATGAAGACATGATGAAGACATATGAAGAACAATCCATTACATCCAATTCTACCTCCAAGCAATGTTATCAATAAATACTAGCTTTACCATAAAAATGTGTACAGAATTTTTTTTCCTACATTCTGGAAACATTTCACCGAAAAGGAGAAAAATATTAATAAATTTTCTTAGTCAGTGCATGGTATTTTTGCACTTATTTAGCTGTGAGATGCCCATTGTCGGCTTACCTGACTTCCATGGCTCAATTAAACTCTCATTGGGCCTTTTCAAATTGGAAAGTATAAGCTGTCGAGGGAATACTGATTTGCTGGGGGGGGGAGGGTTAAAGTGATGAAAAGATACGTAATTGAAAACAGTTCCACTAACAATCACATTTTCAGTCACCTCCAGCAATAAAATCAAAAACACTCTCAAGAGAAATCTTAAATACATTTCTGAGAACAATTTAACAAACCGCAAGTGGTTCCATACAGGAGAAATATAGAGAACACTCTGGAGAAATTCAAAGGCAGGTTTCCACAAATATCTATTGCAACCGCAACATTCTCCTAACTGTAGGGCTGTTGGCCATGCAGGCTGGGAATGAGGTGTTATTGTTTTGTTCCAGCCTATGACTGGCCCTGTTTGTGTGACAGGAGCAACCCCTTTTTCCTTTTGACAAATTAATAGGCTGGAAAAAACCCAACCCAAATTTATTTACAGTTCCAAAATGATAAAGTCTTTCAAACAAAAAATCAGCAGAATATTTTCTTCAATAAATGATTCAAAACATCAAACAAGAGTCAACAAACAAGAGTCAAACAGATTAGCAAGAATAGACCAGGATTCTCTTTGAATGTCTCCGAACGGTTGCCTTCAGCAACCAGCACCACCCACACCTTCCCCTTTTATTATCTGTTCCAAGCCGTGGCTTCTCAATGCCTTCTCCTCCTTTCACTGAGTTGCCTCATAGATTTTCAATGCTCTGCTCTGCTGGATTGCCTTCTGCTTCTAGCATCTCTGAACAGATTCAGCTGTGACTCCTCTGAGTCCAACCCCTCCTCCTCACACAGCTGAACCTCATGAGGAACATGATTGGAGGGGCCAGGCTGAGAGTCCTGCAGTGCATCAGAGCCTCCCTCCAACACTGAAGGCTCTCCAAACCCCTCCTCCTCCTCCTCAGATTCATCAGACTCAGCTGCTGGGAGCACAGGCTGACACTGAATCACAACAGTTATTGTCTCAGTCCACCTGAAGGATTATCATGTTCACGAGCATCAATGGGGATTACAGTTTTACTTGGGGGAGGGGGGAGAAAAAGGGCTCATATTAACTTCCAGAAAATCGGATTGAGAATATTATGGATGATTTACTAGCAGAGATTTAACCTTTAGTGCCCTCCGCAGATTAGATCCTCCTTTTCCCCCCAAATGTTTCTCCCTTTCCTCCTTTATTTTTATTATTTTTCCCAAATGTTCCTACCTGAATATTTTATCCAGTGTTTTGAGACTTTGTTTTTTCTTATTCTTTCTTCTGAGCCATATTAAGCATTCACATGTGTCAAAGCTCACATGCCATACATTTGGGAAGACACGTTAGCATTTGCCAACACTACCAACAACAATTTTTGAAAGCAGGCCCTCACAAGAATTTTGGAGGTTGTGTAGGCCATAGAAGAATGGGGTTTGCTCTCATGCGGCTTCCTTTTTTCAGATGCTGCATAGAGGCCTCAGAAGACCATTCCCCAAAACCACTTGAAGAACTTGTGCAAGAACTGGAGTAGCCTCTGGTAGGTCACAAAGCCCTGTCAACAGACAGAAAACATGACATAAAGGTAAGGGGCACACTGAAAGGGTCTAGGACAACTTGCCATGGCCAACTTACCACAGCCAACTCACCAGAGGACAACTTGCCATGGAACAAAAGTTACATAATAGCAAAGAAATGGATGGTAGAATAGAATCATTAAAGAAAGGATGCAAAAGGAGGGACAAAATGAAATGTGAATGACAAATAAATATTTTTTAATTATTTTAAATTATTAAATAAAATTGTTGAATTATCCTGCAGTGAGTTGTCCTGTGGCCATGACGAGTTGTCCAGTGGCAAGCTGGCCATGGCAAGCTGGCTATGGTGAGTCGTCCCATTTTGCATGGAAGATCCTGGGGAGTGCTGAGCTGCAGGGGCAATCACACCATTCCCAAGGCTTGCACGCCTTGGGGAATGGGGCAAAGCAGCCTTTTTGAGTGGCAGAAGTGCTGCTAGGGATACTTAAGACCCAGCCTCAGCACTACCACTGAGTGCCATTGTTCAGAGTGACCTAGATTGAGGAGGATATCAAATTGTTTTTCTTTTGTTTGGGGGGGGGAGTGACATATCAGCAAAGTCATGTTAGTTACTTTCTGAATTTTTGACCCACTGAAACCAAAAAGTTTGCTATCACTGCACTAAGGTATTCTTCTTAGTGTAATATTTACTGTGGTTTGATGTAGTTTCTTTAAAAAAAATGGTTGTCTTATATTGTTATTGCTGCTCCCTTTCTCTTTATTAATTTAATACCTTCTTGTATGGCTTTCCTTCTGTTTTAGGTTACCCACTTGCCTTAGAACACTGTTGTGTGGGTTCATTCCTCTGCACTGTTTATTTTGTAAGGATGTTGTATTCATATCTGGGGAAAAGCAGATATATGTCTATTAACAAAAATATGCATTTATATTTATTGGAATACATGTTAGAATGTATTTTGTATTGCAACAACTACAGAATTATTCAGCCAGTAGATGGCAGTGTTTAGTTTGCATCTATGGTTATAATCTATGGTTCCTTTCTTTATATTCTGAGGAGAGTTTCCTGTGACAGTTGAAACCGTTAAGCAGCAAGGATCATGCTGACTGTACACTGTACACTTTATTTGATCTGTATGGCTATATAATAATACTCTGCTACCATTTCTATAGAATAAAACAGAATTTCTAACAATATTAGTAGCAGCATTTGAGAGTAGGAGAATATACTGATCAAATGTAGCATACCTAGCAGGCTTTTAATGTTTGAAGTGGACATTATTTTTACTTCCCCAGAATAGGAAAATACAATGAGGAAATTACATCTGATTATCACAGGTGATTGCTACTTGATCCAAATATTTCATTAAATATTGTTCAAGGCTTTAACTAGAGGCAGAAAATATTACTATTTGATTTCTGAATCCACTGAGAGAAAATGTTGTTCCAGAATGTGGAATGGAAATTAACTTTCTACATGTATTTTTCTTGTTCAGATGATGCTCCATTGTAGATGAAGCATTAAAAGGGGTGTTTTGAACATAGGGTGGGGCGGGGCGGTGAGAGCAGCTAAGAATTGTTAAAGAACCAATTAAATATTTCTAGCTGCAGGGCTTGTTATATTTTAATTTTATTTATTGTTTTATTGCTTTGTAAAATAGTGAGCAAAGAAAGAAAGAAAAACTCCAAAGACTTATTGTGTTTTGTGTAAAAGGGTCCAATATTTCATTATATTGGTGTCAAGTGCAAGAAACCAGATCCATATGTAATGGTTCAAATTAACTGATTTATTGCTAAAAGCCTATGCACATGAATCTTCTCAACTAATGGTCAGCATCTGGTTAGAACCAGATCAGGGTCGATGGTATTCAAGGGGGGTTGGACTTATTTGATTCTGGCTACGTAATAACTCTAAACGGATCCCTCTTTCACCTTTTCCCCTTGGCTAGTCTAAGGAAATAGGGGAGACATGATAGCAGTATTCCAGTTTCTGAGGGGCTGCCGCAAGGAAGAGGGGTCAGGTTGTTCACCAGAGCACCAGAGGGCAGGACGAGAAACAATGGTTGGAAACTGATCAAAGAGAGAAGCAACCTGTAATTAAGGAGAAACTTCCTAACAGCAAGGACAATTAACAATTAACCAGTGGAAGCTTGCTTCCAGAAATCGTGGGTGCTCCATCACTGGAGATTTTTTAAGAATTACTCATTAATTACTCATTAATTGGTAATTGTATTTTCTGTAACAATATAAGGCTCAATGAATCCTGTAGAAATTTTCTAAATGAATTTTCTAAACAATTTTCTGAAAACATTTTCCATATGTAAAAAACTGGAATTCCCTTCAGAATATAAATTAATCAGCACTTATTGTTTATTTAAACCTTGGGTAAGGTTTAATGATCCCATCTATTAATATCTGAAGAAATCTCTCTCTAGATTGTATTTATCTTACATGTTACTACCTGAATTATGTCCGTTAGTAGAGACAAGCTATATTTTCAATGGATTCAGTACAAATGGAGAATGGATATTCCTTAAATGGACAGCTAACCAAATTTTCACCTATAGACATCAATTCTGATTTGGATTAATAGAGTTAATAGAGTGTCCTGCTATTTTACTAAAGGCATCTGTCTTTTTTTAGCATCAACACTGGCATGGTAGTATAGGTTAATAAATAAACAAAAGAATGTCATCTGCAAATAAAATCAATTTATTTGGTTATATACTACTTCATAGATCTTCCAATGTAGTCTAATAGCACAAGTCAAGGGTTCCAGGCAGATATTAAAAGCAAGGATGAAAATGGACATCCTTGTCTAGTTCCTCCATATAGTGGAAAAACAGAAGAAAACATGCTATTAACCTTTTAGTTGTGGGTGACTCATAGTATCTTAATCCATTTTGTGAATTTCAAAGGAAATCTAAATCTATTTAGTACAGCAAACATGCATTTTGTCAAAGGCCTTTTCAGCGTCTAATGATAAAATTGCATATTGATCTTTATTTTTACTCAAGTCTATTAGATCTTCGACTAACCTAATATTGTCTGCTGCTTGCCTAGCTTTTATAAACCCTGACTGATCATTCTTAATAACAAATATTTGTATTTGTATTTGTTTTCTAATAAAACACGGCAGTGTCTTGCATTTATATATGTAGCCATAATTCTGAACTGGGGACCAATGATACATTTTTATAAAATGTCAGAAATCACATCTCTCACGAATCTTATAACTTGGGCAAGCAATGGCTATATTTATACATCAACCATATGGTGGCAAAAGGCAATACCCATAAGAAAGTTTAATCTTTGAAGTAAAGAGTCTTTGAGAGACGCTTTATGGTAATAACGTGTTTCATTTCTTCAAAACATGCTAAGCTGATGGCATTTGATTAATGGCTTCTGCATGATGTGTACTTTCATACAGAATGTTTACTGATCTGAGACTCAACCTCCAGAATGGTTATCTGGACACATCCTTCCTTTGCTTTACAATGTTGATTTGAAAGATGAATGCAGACTATGGATCTTGTAATTCTGACTTCAAAATCTTAATATTTTATACTTTGTGTGGTTTTTGAAATACAAGTGTAGTCTGGAGCATTCTAATCTTCTCACCTTAAACTGAAAAGTCTTTTACTCTTGAATTCCAGCAGCATTTCTTCATGGCAATTTTTAATCAATAAAAACATGCATTGATTTACAGGAATGCTTTTAGTCCTAAGCTGAGATCTCAAGAAGAAGCTAGAAACCTGTCTGCTAAAGGGTCAAGAGATTGGCAAGTTTAGTGATTCACTGAAGGAAAATGACTGAATTTGCTTATGGATATATCTGCATGTGGAAAATTCCCATTTTATGATTAAGCTGCAGAAGCTGAGTGCATTGGGAATGGCTTGTAGGTAGCATGGATGGCAGTAAAGCTGAGTTCACTACTTGTCTGCTGCCACCTCAGGCTTCCTTGTGCTTCACTGATATGCGGTGCCAGTCTGCCATAAACTATGAAGAAGAGGGGACAAAGGGGGGAATGCTTGGAAACCAAAAGTAAATGCTGTGCCATCTCGAGAAGCTGCTTCAAGGTCACCCAGTTGGATAGGTAGAAGCTTCTCTACTTCTCTTCTTAATGAAGTTGCTTATTTTTGAAGATAAGAAAGTGTTGCTTGTGAAGTCCAAGAGAAGTGGTGTTTGTGTGATGTTTCACTTGAGTTTAGAGAATGTCAGTGCTACTTGAAAGCACAATATCCTCTATTCCTCTCTATTCTAATTTAAAGTAGTTCATTGGAAAGCTCTTGAATTTTGGATAGAGACTAAAGTCCCTAAAGTGAAAATGAAATTGGGTTTAATCCTAGAGACAATGGATCGCCTTCAAAAAGATTGTGGAAAAATTTTAGAACACCAAATTTTAGACAAGTGTGAAGAGATCTTGGAGTAAGTTCCTAAAAATGGCCTGATATATTATGAACATCAGGTTCCATGAAACTGAAATACTGTATATAGCTTTTATTTTATGAGCAACATAATGTTCAGAAGAGTAATACTAGAATCTAAAAACTCCAATATTATGAGACACTCCTTATTTAATGTCTCTGTCAGGCTGGCATCGAATTGGCCTACAGACAGTCCAGCAATTTGCCCTCAGGCAAAGCTTCTATGAAAACTTTAAAAATTTAGGCTGCCCTTAGAAATGATTTATTGCTCAGAGTTCTAGAAGTCCAGAGACCCTACTTGTTCTCTATGTCACTTGATCCCATTGGGCATGTATATCCTGCCATCATTTAAGGCAATAGCAGCAAGAGTAACAGAGATCAGACAAGCAAACTTATTTGATTTCAACTGCTCCGATGAGACAAGACATTAAGGTACTGCTCCAGTCTAGAAATCTTCAGTTCAAGGCCTCTTGTACCTTAGAATTTTTAAGTCCATGTGCATTCCAATTGATATGTCGATTATCAGGCTTCTTCCTCCGCCTCGTCCCTTTTTTCCTCAGAAACATACTTTTCTTTCTACATCTATGCACTTTTTCTCTTTCACAAATAGAATGGAACATTCCTGTGGGATGGGGTTGTTTCTATGTACTCTGTCTTACTGTCCATATTGATTCTTCATTACAACAAAGGCATCCATCCATTGCTAACTGTTCCCAAATGCTGATATGGGCATGGTGCAAACTCAGCCTTTACATGTTGCATCCAGATGCAAGTATCTAAACCAGAGTTTTGTATCATGACGTATAGTCTCTCATTTGCTTCCTCTTGCCCATTCCCATGGATATCTGTGATAGCAAAGAACAATATACAGGCAGTTCTTGGCTTACACCTATTCATTCAGCAACCTTTAAAGTTACAAAAGTGCTGAGAAAACGCTTATATGATCTTTCCTTGAAGTTCTGGCCGTTGTAGCAACCCCACAGCCACAGGTTCACAATCTGGGTGCTTAAGTGGCTGGCCTTTGATTATGACATCATAAGGAGCCACAGCCACGTGATCACCAATTGCAACTTCTCTACCTGCTTCCCTCAAGCAAAGTCAAAGCTCTCCAGAAAAGTGTCAAGTTACTCTGATAAATCACTCCTGTTTTTCCTTCCACCAGCAGCACCCATCCCATCCACCTATGGCCTATGCTGGCCCTTTCCTGCCTTCCCCTGACTCCTGCATGACCTTTGCCAGCTGTCCCCCCCAACCTCCCCTGACTTGCACATGGCCTGTGCTAGTGGTGGGATTCAAATATGTGAACAACCGGTTCTCTGTGTGGGTGCCACTTCCGGAAATCCATTCTGGGCTTGGGCAACAAAAAATTAGCTACCGGTTCTGCCAAAGTGGTGTGAACTGGCTGAATCCCACAACTGGCCTGTGCCCTCCATGGCACTCCTATACTCCTTACCTGGGAATTTGCCCTATTAATGACACATGTGTCTTGATGTTAGAAGAGTAATTGAGACTGCTGGGATTGGCATTGCTAAGCACTACGGTCGTGTGATGTTGTCCTTCACAACTGCATCACTTAGCGATGGTAGGACCAATCACAGTTATTGTTATAACCCGAGGACTTCCTGTAGTTTGTATTTTGCTGTGTGTTATATTGATTAATATTATTAAAATAAAAATCATTTGTAAAACCAAATAATGTTGCCAAACAGGACTAGCCCTCCTTTTTTTGCAAAAGGATTTATGTCCTTTTTCTTTTATTATTTACCAATCTTCCAGATCAAATATGGCTGCTCTTTTTTTCTTCTTCTTGCTAAAGTAGT
The DNA here is from genome assembly GCF_964194415.1 of Vipera berus. Lineage (NCBI taxonomy): Eukaryota > Metazoa > Chordata > Lepidosauria > Squamata > Viperidae > Vipera > Vipera berus. The sequence continues at coordinate 149,320,519 of NC_138202.1, read as the reverse complement.
CTGCAAGATCTCAGCAATTTCCAGTTCTTTTTATAGTGAAGTATTTTGCCTGTGAGGATGATCCTCATCAAACATGACCTTTATGAAAGTTTGTATTGCTGTGCTATAAAATAAATAAGAGGAACTTGGTTTGAGATTAGCACTGGTGTCAGTCAGAGATTGCTTATGCTGTATCTGCTATACTTCAATCACAGATCAGACAATAAGGAACTCAGCACGTGGCAAAAACTTTGAAGTCAACACTTCCAAGAAACAGCTGCCTGTAGTATTAAAATGGCCTTTTTTGTACTCAGCAGAGCAAACCAAATAAATTAAAAGCTCAATAAATTCCATCTGTTAATTCATTTGGGAGAAATATTATTTGCTTGCACTTTCCAGAAAATGGAGTATTGCTTTAGTGTAAGTAAATTTCACGGGATAATCACCTATGGCATATTAAAGATAAAATTCATTCAGTTTAATTTAATAATATAAAAAGTACAGATACAGAATGTGGATAATCCACTATTCTGTGTTCAAGACCCAAATATATATTGTCAGAGGAGTCCTGTGTGAAGCATGATGCCTCTGATAGCCCCAAGAGCCATTTCTCTATGAGAGTTTGTCATGAGGGCAGCTCTGTCACCCAACAAAAATATTGTCCTTGTGAGCTGATAAATAAAAGATAGGAGTTACCTTGGTTTCCCATAAAAAGATCTTCTCATGTGAGAAGTGAGGGAGCTGAGTGGATAAAAGAAGAGAGAGTCTAAAAAAACCTGAAAGACAATTCTGGTAAGGAAAAGGAGAACTTTGATGGAGGAGATAATATCTGGCAACCAACGAAGTAATTAGTCAGAGTTGGATATTGAAGACTGATGGTTTAGTAAACAGCAATGATAGTTAGTGATCCTGAGATGCTTTGGGCAGCTGAGTTTGATTAGTTTAGGAAGAGGTTGGGTTAAGATACTCAGAAATGTATCCTGAGAAAAGTGCTGAAGACAGGATCCTGGATCATAGGAGAAGGAGCCTACAAGCAGAGATTGAGCTTCCACAAAAATGGGCACACCATCATGGTGTGGGTTGCCCCTACTCTTTTAACCTTCTTTTCCTGCCAACTGTGCCAGGCTGTTGTGAGAAAAAATGCTCACTTTAAATAAAAAACCCAAGCATTTGGACACAAATGCGATAAAATATACCTTTTGGGGAATATGCTACAATGGTCACCGGGCTTCTCACTAAGTAACAGCTGGAGAGTGATTGAATGAACCAGCTCTACAGATTACATAGGTTTGGTTTGTTACACTTCAAAAGAATAGATAAAAGGAATGTTATAAACAAAATATGATCCTTCTACTACAATGCTGTAGACAGATAAACTGTTAGAGGGATCTCAACATTACTTTTCACACTATTACTGTAGAATCTGAGCCTTCTAGATAATATCAGCATGTAAAATAAACAATATTGTCACATCCTTTCACACCACTCTAATCACACTTGGCTAAGAAGACAGTTGTCTGCTTTCTGCTATCTGTTTCCATTCCAAAGTCAGAGTACTGAACTCTAAGCTTCATGCACTGTAATACTTGCTCTAAGAAAATATAGGAGTAGAGGCTCTATATAACTGGTCAAATCTCCACAAGCAAACTGTACATGTTACTAATTTAAACAAAATGTTTTAAAGAAAGAAGAGATACTCTCAAGCAATGGCACTGTGAACTAACATCCTAACTAGTTGATTTATCAAAAAAATAAAAATAAAAAACCCCAACACTGTTATGTTTTAAGTCCAGAGAGAAAATGTCCGCCATGTAATATTGGCTTCAAATCTGGTTTGACAAATGTGTCATATCTGGTAGTCATATGGAAAACGTCTGGAAAAACAAAGGAAATGTATAGGAAAAAAGAAGAACAAATGACTTCTAATCCATACTGGAGTCAGTGTGAGGTTTCCCTTTCTTGCACTAGTTGGAAAAGGGGAAGAACCAGTCAGATTTTGCAGTGGCCATAGTTTGAACTAAGCAAAACCCCCACCCTATGCCAACCTACTAGAATCTGGACTGCAATTTCTAAAGTTGGCTTAAGAAACAGGCCAGAGCAGCATGGGAGACAATAGTTTAGGCTGCTATATAGAATTTCCCTGTGACTCTAAGGGTATGACTTATCTCTTTCTCTCTTTTTTAACCTGATGGGGAACAATAAGCATTTAAAAAGTGGTAAGAAATAAGAAGATACATGCGTATTTATTTACAACTTTGTTAATAAAGATCTCTAGTACTTTGCATTATTGTCCTGAAAAGACACATTGTTTCCATTGGCTAAATCGTTATTAATGAATAATTGCTCAGTTTGTCTTTGTTATTAATTTTGACCTTGAACATTTCCATTATTGATTATACTGGGAGCATGTTAATTGTCGCTTGTTATTGGAAACTGTCATGAGCCTTGAAGCATTATCTGGGATTCATTTCAGCTTGTGGACTTTGAGAAACTAGATAGACTTTTCTGTGAGCTCTACCATGGATCCATGTCCAAGGTGACTAGTTCCAGTAGCCAAGGGGGTACAAGTGAGATGGGAGTCAGAAGGTAGTTTAGAGCTATCTGCCTCAAAAGCACTCCTCTACATCAGGGGTGTCAAACTCACAATGTCACATGATGTGTCCCGACATATCGCAACTTTTTCCCCCATTGCCGGCAATGGGGTGGGCGCGGTTTCGCTATGATGCATCCAGCCTGTGGGCCGGCAGTTTGACACCCCTGCTCTATATAATCAGTCTCTTGAACTTAAGTGGTGGCATGGTGGCTCAGCAGTTAATACGCTGGGCTTGTTGGCTGGAAAGCCAGCAGCCCAGGTTCAAGACCCAAGCGCCATGTGACAGAGTGAGCTCCTGTCTTTGCCCCAGCTCCTGCTAACCTAGCAGTTCAAAAACATGCCTGGCTTGCTGTCAGTTCCTATGTTATGTCTGAACAGGGTTGTAGTCCTACTGAAGACACAGATCTAGCCTATTGCTAGATCAAAGGACATAACCAACAAGCCTTGCTATGGCACACTACTGCAGGTGTACCGGTTGTGGCTCTTTTTGGAATAGAAAGTCTTGGCGACAGTAACCCATGCCCTCAAAAATCTCATACTCAAATTTTAAGGTATGACCTTTGAAGACTTCTGAAAATTGCAACAGAATGCAGTGGAGCCCCTGGTAGAAGGTGAGAGCTACTATAACCATGTGACAAATGTTTTGCAGGCACTACTTGAATGAATGACTTCTGCATATCTGTAGTTCATCTAGAATAGCATTCCCTCAGAGATTTGTATGGCTCTCATCCCACAGCTGTACTGGGAGATGTTAAAAAACATTACTTCCCTGGAGTTAGGGATTTTGTTGTTGGTGATGGTGATGTTTTCAAGTGTGTTTGGTTGTTTTACTCTTCTGGAAGCTTGTTATTGTTTGATTTTTTTTCTTTGTATATTGTAAGCCACTCAGAATCCTTTGGGAATTGAGTAGTCTTCAAATCTAATAACTGCAAAACAAATTAATTTCTGACTCCAGTTCTAATGCTGTGGAAGAAGAAAAGCCTATGGAAGGAGGAAGCACAATACAGGTAGTCCTCAACTTACAAGTATTTATTTAGTGACTGAAAAAAGTGACTCATGTCCAGTTTTCACACTTACAACCATTTCAGCATCCCCATGGGCACGTGATAAAAATTTGGGTGATTGGCAACTGGCATAAATTTATGACAATTGCACTGTCCTGGGGGTCTATGGGATCACCCTTCGTAATTTTCCCAGCCAGCTTCCGAGAGCAAAGTCAATGGGGGAAGCCAGATTTGCTTAACAACTGCATCGATTAACAACCATAGCAAAAAAAGGTCATAACATGTGCAACTCACTTAACAACTGCCTTGCTTAGCAACAAAAAATTTGGACTCAATTGTTGTAGGCTACCTGCATAATAGATGCATGCCAGGATTGCTTGCTTCCTGTTCTTTAAAATGGCTCTCCCTGCTCTGACCTTGCTGTGGAGGGAAAGGATGGTGTTGAGTTTGGGGTGTAGTGAATGAAAGAGGAGATGTGGTTGTGTGGAAGAGCAGCATGGAATCAAGTTTGGTTTGATGCAGTGGTTAAGGAGCTGGCCTAGAAGTCCAGAAACTGGAAGACTATGGTTCTTTATCTGTTGCTTGAATGTTTAAATGAAGGGTCTGAATTTGCAAGATCCAAGGAAAGATTTCAAGCTGACTTTGACCAACAGAATGAAACATGCAAACCCATTTCTGGAAGACAGTTAAATATACATCAGGTATCAGCATTTGAAAATCTGAATAGCGCTAATTTACCTGCTTGTCTTTCAGGTTTTACCACATTCAGGTGAAGCTTCCTTCATCTAATTACTTGATCTTAAATAGCAGGAAAGAGAGAAGGCATCCCCTTTGATGGGAGGGTTTTTATTTCTCTCCCCCCCACCTCTCTCTCTCCTGCATTCTAATGCTGCCCTGTCTAATGGTCTATTAGAATGCAACAGCTGTCAGAGGAATTTTTTACATTTTGCTTTTGGTGTATCCACTTAGTAAAAAGGAAGAGGCTCTACAAATTTTGATCTGTGGCAGGGAGCCAGAATATAAGTCATGTACATTTCCTTCAGATTCTGCTTTGGTTCTTGAGCAATTCACTTTAGTGATACTAAAGAAGAAAAATCCATTTTAGCTTGGTAATCTGAGCTTCCAGTGATATTTCTGGGTTGATGCAATCTAAAAATATTACTGCTCAATATTTTTACTGTCCAAGATAAGTGCAGTAGCCTTTTCTAAACCATAAATCATAGCTATATAGTTTTCTTCTGTTTTCATTATCCAGCATTTGGGATTAAGACTAAATTCCTTGATTTTCCAGATCTTCTCCATGCTAGCCTTTGCAATGTGCCCAAGTAATATTCAGCATTTAATGTTAGATCCATTGTTTCCTGTTTAGTCAGTTTGGAAACTAAGGAAAATTACAGCCCTGAACTGATTCCATTTCTTTTTTTTATTGAAAAGTTTTAACATACATTTTATCTTTAACAATCCCCCCTCCCCCTCCCCTCCCCTTCCCTCCCTACCCCTCCCCCCCTCCCCCCCCCCCCCCCGACTTCCCAGAGCTAAGTACAAGGTATAAAAACAAAAAAACAATCCTGAACATCCATATGCTAACAACCATAAACTCTAAAATCTATCGCTCTCTAGCTCATATAAGATAACTACAAGCACTATTAATATTAAATATAAAAAAAGAAAAAAAGAAAAAAGAAAGGAAGACTTATTCAAATGCTACAAGAAACTTTTTAGTCCCATATTTGTTCTGGATATACTCAATCCATATTCTCCACTCCATAATATAACGTTCTTGCGAGTGATCTTTCAAATAAGCCGAGATCTTTGCCATCTCTGCCAGGTCAGAAACCTTTAAAGTCCATTCTTCTATAGTCGGCAGTTCCTCCTTCTTCCAATATTGACCTATTAAGAGTCTTGCTGCTGTAATTAGGTTCAACATCAACTTAGTGTCCACAACAGTAGCATCTGTAATTATGCCCAACAAAAAAAATTGCGGACAAAACTTTATCCTTTGCTTGAAATTCTTCTGCATATTCCACCAAATTTTTATCCAAAAAGCCTTAACCTTTTTACAAGTCCACCATATGTGAAAATATGTTGCATCTTCGTCACCACACCTCCAGCATTTGGGCTGATAATTCGGATACATACTTGCAAGCTTTTTAGGATCTAAATGCCATCTATAAAACATTTTATAAAAGTTCTCTCTTAAATTTTGAGCTTGTGTAAATTTTACGTTCCTCACCCAGATCTTTTCCCACGTGTCCATTGTAATAACTTCTTGGATGTTTTGGGCCCATTTTATCATACAATCTTTAACAAGTTCTGTTTCTGAGTCAATTTCTATCAATGCAAGATATATCCGTTTGATATGTGCTGGACCCTGATTTCTAATTTGCTTTATCAGATTTTCATCAGTCATTGTAAAACCAGTTTTCTGATCTTCTTTCCACCTGGCCCGTAGCTGAATATATTGAAACCAAGTTTGAACAATCTTCTCATCTCGCAAGAGGCTGTACGGTTTCAGACACCAGACATTTCTTTCCAGACTTAAAATCTCCTTATACGTAGTCACATCATGTTTAAAACCAACATTTATATTTTCTATTGCGTGTTTTGGGATTGCCCACAATGGTATCTTACAATCTAACTTATGTCTATACTTCTTCCAGACTCTCAACAATGCCTGTCTTAAAATATGCACTTTAAACACATTATCAACCTTCTTATCATACAACAAATATGCATGCCAGCCAAATAACAAGTCGTGGCCCTCAAGATTTAATAATCTCTCTTGTGTCAAATTAATCCAATCACTTATTCCTGCTAACGCAGCAGCTTCATAATATAATTTAAGATTGGGCATTTTAAGACCACCTCTTTCACGAGTATCCTGCATAATCTTAAGTTTAACTCGTGGCCTTTTCCCTGCCCAAACAAATTTATTGATACCTCGCTGCCATTCCTCCAGATTAGAATCTTTCTTAAGAACCGGTATCATTTGAAATAAGAATAAAAATTTAGGCAGGACATTCATTTTCACTGCTGCGATTCTTCCCAACAAAGACAATTGCAATTTTTCCCAACTCTCCATTTCTTTTTGAATTTTTCCCCATAATCTTTCATAATTATTTTTATATAACTTTGTATTAGAGGGTGACAAAAACACCCCCAAGTATTTGACCCTCTTGACAATCTCAAATCCAGTTAGTCCTTCTAAAAGAGCCCTTTGCGATACTGTCATATTTTTGGCCAGAATTTTAGTTTTTTGTGCATTAACTTTAAATCCAGAAACCTTCCCATATTGCATTATTATCTCCATCAGGTCCACAACAGAGTTCTCCGGCTGGGTCACCGTAACAACCAGATCATCTGCGAACGCTCTCAATCTATAATCCTGATCTCTAATTTGTATACCCTTAATTCTTTCCGAATTCCGTATTTTTACCAATAGCATCTCCAATGTTAACACAAATAACAAAGGCGATAACGGACACCCTTGCCTTGTGCCCTTCTCAATATTACAAGCTTCAGTCAAACTATTGTTAACTATTATTCGGGCAGTTTGTTTTTGATATAATGCCCTAATTGGTTGCAAAAATTTATCCCCAAAATTCATTTTATCTAAAACTTTCATCAAAAATTGCCAATTCAATTGATCAAAAGCTTTTTCAGCATCTAAAAAAATTAGCGCCGCAGGGATCTGGTTGTTCCTTTCCAAAAACTCTAACACATCAACTATATGCCTCACATTATTTTTCATTTGCCTACCACTAATAAACCCAGTTTGATCCCCATGAATCACCTGTTGCAGAACCCTCATCAGTCTATTAGCCAACACCTTAGCAAATATCTTATAATCTGTATTTAAAAGTGATATCGGTCTATAATTTTTTACTTGAGTAGCATCTTGATCTTCCTTCGGAATCAAAGAGATAAAAGCAGTTCTCCAAGACAGAGGCACCTTTCCCCCTCTCTGAATTATCTGGAACAGTTCCTTTAACGGCTTTACCAACTCCATTTGCAAATTTTTGTAGTAAACCGCAGTCAAACCATCCGTACCTGGTGCTTTATCCAACTTCAATTCCTTAATTGCTGTAAGAATTTCTTCTTCTGTTATCAATTGGTTAATCTCCTCTTTTTGTGCCTGCGTAAGAACCGGGATGCTAGCATTCTCCAAATATACATCAATATCTTTTTCATTAATCTTCTCCTTAGCATATAATTTAGAATAAAAGTCCAGAAAGGCTTCCTTAATAAGATCCTGTTGAAACACAACCTTTCCCTTATGTTCAATTTTATCTATATTAGAAGCCCTATGCTTTTTCCTTAGTCTATAAGCTAGCCATCTACCTGGCTTGTTAGCATTGCAAAAAGTATTATGCCTAGCAAACCGCAAATTGGTTGCCACTTGATCAGCCATTAATTTGTCAAATTGTCCTCTTAATAGCTTAATAACCTCCTTAGTCTTCACATCCAATGGGTTCAAAATCAAGGCCTTTTCTTTTTCCCTAATTTCATTCTCCAATTCTTTCCTTCTGGCTTCCAAAGTACGTCTGTGTTTATTATTCATATATATCAACACCCCTCTCATATAGGCCTTGCTAGCGTCCCAAACCATGTCCATAGAAGTATCCTTATTCATATTAATTTCAAAAAAATCCTTCATCCGCTGTTTACATTCTTCCACATTTCTCTGATTTCTAAACAAATTCTCATTTACGCGCCACGAGCGCCTATCTCTATTGTCCTTATTGATCTCTAACCAAACTGGACTATGGTCAGAAATAGCTCTTGCACAGATCTTTACCTTCTTAATCCTAGAAAAAAAGTCATTAGTCAGCAAAATAAAATCAATCCTGGAAAAAGATTGATGTCTATCAGAAAAAAAAGTATAATCCTTTTCATGCAGGTGTGTGTCACGCCAAATATCTCGCAATTCCAAATCGTCCTTCATTTCAAAAAAAGATTTAGGCAATCTGGCATGACTCGGAGCACACTTAAAGGAACCATCCTTATCCATCTGTACATCCAAAACACCATTCCAGTCCCCCATAAAAATAAACGATTTGTAATCCAATTGAGTAAGCTTTGTATGAAGTGAACTAAAAAAAATCAGCTTGTTGTTGATTAGGAGCATAAAGGTAAAGGTAAAGGTAAAGGTTCCCCCGCACATGCGTGCTAGTCGTTTCCGACTCTAGGGGCCGGTGCTCATCTCCGTTTCATAGCCGAAGAGCCAGCGCTTGTCCGAGGACGTCTCCGTGGTCATGTGGCCGGCATGACTAGACGCCAAAGGCGCATGGAACGCTGTTACCTTCCCACCGTAGTGGTCCCTATTTGTCTACTTGCATTTTTACGTGCTTTCGAACTGCTAGGTGGACAGAAGCTGGGACGAGTAACAGGCGCTCACTCTGTTACGCGGCACTCGGGATTCGACCCGCCAAACTGCCGACCTTCCGATCGACAAGCTCAGCGTCCTAACCCACTGAGCCACCGCGCCCCGATTAGGAGCATACAGTCCAACTAAAAGCGTTTTTTTGCCTTCTAGCAACAAATCTATCATAACATATCTTCCATACTTATCTGCTTCAATTAATTCCGCTGTTAAAGTACTTTTAACATAAACAACCACTCCATTTTTCTTATTCATCGCAGAGGCAACAAATTGCGTGCCCAACCTTGAGTTCGATAAATACTTTTGGTCCATAACCCTAATATGCGTTTCTTGCAAACATATAACATCAATCTTGAATTGTTTTAAATATTGAAAAACTTTCTTTCTCTTCTGTGGTGAATTTAGTCCATTAACATTCCAGGTTAGAAATTTAGTCACCATGCGTGGCACCCCGAAGCTGTTGGAGCACATCTTTAATAGCCCCTCTGTCTCTTTTGGGCCGTGCTCCTCCCACTGCTTCACTGTAAGTACACTTTGAAAGTTCCATAACCTTCTGCTGGTCTTGCTCTTTTATTTGTTTTGCTCGTTTTAAAGCGGCACGCGTCACCCTCTGCTCTCCAGCAACAGCCGACGGGGCTATAATTTGATCCCCTCCAGCACCATTCTCCTCTGTCTGTCCACCTTCGGCCTCTTGAGGTTTCCCTTCTCCAAATCCCTTTGCAGCTTCCAGAAGTGGTAGAGGGGTTGCTTTTAAAACATTATTGTAGAAATCACGCGCCTGTGTCACAGTAACCAGACGATATCTTTTACCTTCATGCATCACCACCAATCCGACAGGGATCTCCAAATGCAGCAAAATTTAGCTACCAGTTCTACTGAACCGGTGTGAACTGGCTGAATCCCATCACTGATATAATGTTCTCTTTCAGGCCAAAACTACAATCTGAGTTGAGTGGCAAGAGTTTAAAAGCCAGCAACGAGAGGCAGCAGAATGGCAGGTGCAAATAGACATGCTTTGAGCAACATTTATAAGCAAGCAAAGTTTTGCCTGAGCATGTCCAAAGTCAACTCATACTATTTCGGGTAATCTAGGGGGGAAAAAAACAGACGTTTGGGCATCCCAGAGATTAGTCACAGCAGCTACAGCAAGATCATACAGCCCAAGGTTAAGGAAGAAAACAAGATTCAGGAACTCAAAAGCACATTATCCTAGGTTTGATGTACTGTAGTTGTTTCCAATAAAGAAGGTGAGCATTGGAGATGCTCTAAATACAGGCTGGCTGTAGGCACGGCTCAGTTCTGGCATTGAAAGTTTTGTTTCTCAAGAAGCTAAACAAAGTACTTCTGCTCCACTTTTGGCATTTCCAATACGTTCTTGGGCTGGGTGACTAGTCAGAATTAGGATCTCAATCAGCTGATTCATCTTTACATCTATTCTGAGTGATTGCTGGGTGTTAATTGCTCCATGAAACTTGAGGCTGACCATCTGCTGGTGCAGTCTCCTCCACCTCTGAGTCCTTCCAATCAAAGGACAATTTTTTTTACTGTTTTAATTGCCATGAGCTATGCAGAGTCATATATCTGAGATGAGCAGCTATATAAATTGAATTTTCTTTTTACAAAAAGCATGGATGAATGGAGATTTGATATGGCTTTCCATTCCTAGTTTCACTGTTATGAGTACACTATGGTATTCATACTGTATTGGTAATGAGCTAGTAAAAATCAAATTGAGCTAATGGAGCTTAGTTACTTGGCCCCAATTAATTCTGCTTTATTCATATTTCACTTTTCGACCTACCTTCTACCCTTAGGCTGCCAATGAGTTGCCTGTTTTGGGGAATGAGTACAGATAATGTTGCAAGCATTTGTGATTCTGATTAAAAGTTAACCTACTAATATTTCAATCCTATGCCTGTATTACTGCCTTTAATGCTCACAGAGTTGCAAATATAGATTACAGATCTTTTTAAAGCACTGGTGTCAAACTCGCTGCATCACATGATGTGTCATGATGTATCGTGACTTTTTTCACATTGCTGGAGTTGGGGTGAGCGCGGCCTCCCCATGATGCAACTGGCCCACAGGCTGGCAGTTTGACACCCCTGTTTTAAAGTTACACCATTTTCAAAGAAGAGTCATTCTTCCAAAAATGTTAGCAGCACTTCTGTGGGTGAAATCCATTGAAACCTTGCTCCAGATTTTTGAATTATTTCAGCTGGGTGCAAGAGCAGAGCTTATTTATTTCTGTCTCAGCTGTTGTATATCAAAAACAGCTGAACTAGTTTTTTTCTCTGAAACCCTGCTGCTTAATGTAGCATTGATGGCTTTGCAGCTACCCTTGATTTGAAGAACTTGGATTGGAACTGGATTCAAGCAATTGTTGATTTTCTTTTTTATTGGAATATGAGTGAGGACAGTGAATAGGACAGCTCTGGTGGGGCACTGATTAAATAAAATATGTTGCTTCCTTTTCTGACTGTTTGGTGTCCATAGAGGTGCAAGTGATCATGAATCATTGTCAAACAGCTATCCAGTTGTCATATTTAAGGCTATAAAGAGATCACTCAAGGCCAAAATAAAAGGTACCTCCTACCCCAGCTCTGTATACCATGTAGATGGTGCATATTAAATATACCATTCAGTATGTACTATCAGTGATTATGTTAGTAATTATCACCCAGTAAAACAAATGTATAATGTTTCACCCAGTGAAATGTTTCATCTAGTCAAACAAATTACACACTTTTGATTTAGTGGGGAGAACCTTCTCTTGATGTTCATCTTAATCTAATGCAAATCAATACTCCAATGTATCCAAGTATCTAGTGGCTCTCAGATATCGTTCTCTTAATTAAAGTATTGATTTCATCTGACTTACTTTAATGGAATGGGAGAGGGTTATTTACCAACTTCAAGGCATCACAAATCATCACAGGATTTACAAACTTTACTTAAGATAGCTGAGATTAAAGACAGAAATTATTTAAGGTTTCTTGTAGTAAGTGTTCAGACATTGGAAGTTTTGGGGCCACTTTTATAACCCATAAATACATTTGGTATTTAAGAATTGATTGTGTATATAGTCACAAAATAGCTATATGACAATGGACAGCCATAAAATACTCGTTTACCAGAAAGCAAATTAGCTCCCTTAGTGTGCACTATCACAGAGGGATTTTATTGGAGTCCTAAGGAATTGTTGCAAATAATTATAAATTACCCAATTTAATTTAGCAGGGAAAATCTTCTCCTGATATTCATCAGAGGGATAGAATCAAGATCACGTGAAGTACTAATACCACTTTATAATGCCTTGGTAAGGCCACACTTGGAATACTGCATCCAGTTTTGGTCACCACGATTTAAAAAATATGTTGAGACTCTAGAAAGAGTACAGAGAAGAACAACAAAGATGATTAGGGGACTGGAGGCTAAAACATATAAGAAACAGTTGCTGGAATTAAGTATGTCTAGTTTAATGAAGAGAAGAATGAGGGGGGACATGATAGCAGTGTTCCAATATCTCAGGGGCTGCCACAAAGAATAGGCAGTCAAACTATTCTCCAAAGCGCCCGAAGGCAGGACAAGAAGCAACGGATGGAAATTAATCAAGGAGAGAAGCAACCTAGAACTAAGGAGAAACTTCCTGACAGTTAGAACAATTAACCAGTGGAACAACCTGCCTAAAGAAGCTGTGAATGCTCCAACACTGGAAGTTTTTAAGAAGAGACTGGACAGCCATTTTTCTGAAATGGTATAGGGTTTCCTGCCTGAGCAGGGAGTTGGACTAGATGACCTCCAAGGTCCCTTCCAACTTTACTATTATGATTATTGTTATATACTGGGTTCGTTGCTTGATTGTCGAGACGAGGCAAGTGAGTTCAGCAAGAATCATTCTTTATTTGCTTATAGGAACTGAACTGAGAAACAGGGCTGCGAATGCAGCTATTTATACCCTGGCCTCTAGGTAGCGGCCAATAGGTTTAAAGCAACCTATTGTCGCCCTAGAAGCAGCCAATGGCGGCGCTGGACACGGGTTGTCTGAGGAGCTGGGAGCCGTTAGCCAGCTTCCCTGCTTAAACAACCTTCCAGCAGTTAACCCCACGTGATACTCTTTAGTAAGACAAAACCCAATACATTACAATTATGATTATCTTGTGCTAATGCAAATCAATGCCCCAATGTCTCCATGTATATGGTAGGTTTCAAATATCTTTATGAAGTTAATGTGACAGGGGCTATAATGTCTTACAGGTCTATCCACAATCTATCTAGTTGAATGAAAAGAAGGACTAGGGGTGATATAATAGCAGTGTTCCAATATTTGAGGGGGAGGGGTATCTATTCTCAAGAGCACCTGAAGGCAAGACAAGAAGCAATGGATGGGAACTAATCAAGGAGAGAACCATGCTAGAACTAAGGAGAAACTTCCTGACAGTTAGAACAATTAATCAGTGGAACAACCTGCCTCCAGAAGCTCCGAATGCTCCAACACTGGAAGTTTTTAAGAAGAGACTGTACAGCCATTTGTCTGAAATGGTATGGGGTTTCCTGCATGAGCAGGGGTTGGATTAGAAGACCTCCAAGGTCCCTTCCCACTCTATTATTCCATTATTTTGTTATGATAGGAAACACTGGTTTTCCAAATATGCAAGCAACTAGGGATACAGGACATTAGTCAGGATCCTCATGTGCAAGCTTGCATAAATCGTAAATAACATCTGAACTATGGGAAAAAGGTCTTAGCTTTATGAATTTCATTTAAGTAGGAAATCCTTACTGTATGAATATTGTTTAGGTTCTTTGCATATCAGTCCTAACTACTACAGCCAATGATTGAGTATAATTGGAATTTTAATCCAGCATATCAAAGATAATAATTCACCCATCTGTTGATTCAGATATAGGGAACTGAAAGATGCATTGTAATTTTTTAAAAAGACAAATAATTTTTCAGACTGATAATTACTAGGAAATGTTTCTTGTCCTGACATGTTACACAGTGTAACTTTTTCTGCTGGATATCTCCTGTTTCTGTAAATTTTTAACACATCTTTTAGTTTGATTTTCATGCCTTTTTAAAGCAACTGTTTGTTATTACATACCTTTTTTATAGTCTTTAAGAGCAAGCAAGAGCACTTCACCTTTTATGCCGTACAGAAATAATTCCCTCCTACGCTGAAAAATAAAAAAGGAGACAAATGATTTTCACTTGTGTCTGGAAAGCATCTAAACTCTGGCAATCTAGTTCCATTTCTTTTTTCTTCTTTGGAAATATTGAGATTTTTTTTCCTTCCAATTTTTGAAGAGTTGAGAAAATATTGAAGAAAGTAGAGCAGAAGCAGTAGTAAGTAGCTGGAAACATAGCATAGAAATGCTCTGAACGCAGCTTGATATGATGACACTTTAATGACCTTATTGTAAAATGTACAATAAGAATAAAGCTACTGAGTCAAACATGAAAGGTAAATGTTTCAAAGCAGCAGAATAGAAGAAAGACTTTTCCAGGGAGGGTTGAAGCACCCTGGAAAGGAATGGAAAAGTTGTGGTTATGAAATGTAGCTCCCAGCAGTACCAACAAAGAGGGTCAAGTGATGTGCAAAAACATAGTGTCCCAACCTTGCTCCATCTGTAGATTGTCATGGTTCCGACAGATGAAACTCTTCAAAGAACTCTGAGCCATTGTTTACCTTAAAGAATCTTTATTTGAGAAGCATATCATCGGCACTTACATGGTCAAAGCCAAAATCTGAATTCCCCTCCCCTGAGCACATAGTATCAAAGCACAATTCCATCCTCTAATTAACAGTCATAAATCACATTCTCCAATTAGTTTGAAATGCAGGATTTCCCTCCAGTTCTCCCAACTCGCCAATTATTATCATGTCTTATTTCAATAACCTTGGTTCACACACTAGTTACAGTATTGTTATGTCTAACTAAACTCCCATGCACAATCCTCCCCCCCCCCCGAGTATCATCTAATTCTAACTCTAATTCTAAGAATAAAACACGAGAAGGAAAATGGTTGCATCTCCATATGTTGTCAAAGCAAAAACATCCAATGTTAGCAGCATTGACATAGATCATAGAAACATTGTTGGGGAATTTTTATTTTCCATAAACCCCAATTGGGAAGCCTTTTTGTTGTTGTTGTTAGGAGATGTGTTCTCCTAGGATAAACTTTTGGAGGAACATGGGCCAGTTGTGGGAATGGTTTAAACTAGCCTAAATCATGAATCACCATTTCTCCCTGGTCTCCATCTCTCTTCTTCTAAAAGAACTGGCCCATGTTCCTTCTTTTAGAAGAAGAGGCTGTTGCTAGAGGTCTGAATAAATTGTTTATGGTGGTCCACTTAAAATAGCCAAGGAACAAATATAGCTTTTACACCAACAGTTGCTTGGAGCGGCGGGGGCGCGAAAATGCTGGAGTGGTGGAGACGTCGTTTAGCTGGTTTCCGAGATGGCTGACGGTGAAGGGAGTGGGCCTCTCTGATATGGTGACCTGGCCTGGTGGTGGAACGCGGACGCTGTTGCCTCGGACATTTGTGAGGCAAAACTTAATCTCTGCGCCGCCAGAAAATCATTGGACCATGTTGTGGTTTCCCTTCTTGACTGACTATCATCCAGTCTTTTTTGCAACATGGAAGTGACTTATGTAACCAGAATCTCTCCTACCATTTTGTGACCATGCCGGCTTATTAATCCTGATGTATTTCATAGATTCTTTGCTCTAACTCCCTCCCCTTCTCCCCCTCCCCTATAATAGAAGGCCCGGGTTGTAACCACTGTGGGAGAGTGGTTAAGTTTTTACATCTGCTGCCTCCCAGAGGTGAGAGCTCTGGGGGGTATTGCTCCCCCGGTTTGTATGTACCAGGTTGCCCCCCGGCTTTGACCGCCGTGAGAGGGCGGGATTCGATCTATCCCGGGATTTCCCAGCTCCAGTGGCAGTGGAGCTGGGCTGGCTCTCTGGTCACTTGCCTTCGATTTATTTATTTTGAGATCCTCCCATGTTGAGTTGATCTGGTCTGCCTTGCTGTTTTTTGTCGGACTTGTTAAGATCATGCGTCTGACTTATTTGAGCACGACCTTATACGCTCTCAGGGGGGCCCCCCCATCCTGGGAGCGACCCGCCTTACTTTTTACACCTCCTCTTGATGAAGGGCCCGAGTGTTGGGACCCTGAGAGATGGCTGGGCATGGGTAGGGGCCTCCGATATAAGCCAAATAGGAGGCCCCTGGTTAGTTTTTTGGTTAAATTTTTTAGGAGGTTAGGGAGGGGGGTGGGAACTTCTTTTGGTTGTTCGGATATGGGGGGCAGTCCAGCAACCACTGTTCAGGCCAGGGCCGGGATTGATCGCGGAGGGGAGGAGCGGAGGTCGGTCGCCCCCGGGGCTCCAGGGCAAGTCGTGGGAATGCCTATTCCCACGACGTTAGGGAATGGCAGCAGGTGCAGGAACAGAGGGCCGTATCGACCTCAGGGAAGGCCTCTCCGCTACTTGCAAGCGGTGAGGCGTTCCGACCCTCTTGTTCTACCCCGAGGTCCCGGGAGTGAGGATGTGCAGCCTCCTGAGCTCCGGCTGGTGTACCTGAATGCCAGGTCTGTCGTTAATAAAGCTCCTCTCGTCCATGACTTGGTCGAGGGTGAGCAGGCGGACCTGGCTTGCATCACGGAGACTTGGTTGGGCCCAGAGGGCGGTATTCCTCTGGCTGATCTCTGCCCACCAGGTTTCCGGGTGCTACACCGGCCTCGGGCTCAGGGTAGGGGTGGGGGAGTGGCTGTTGTTATGAGGGAGACCTTAGCTCCGCGGGAGGCCACCGTTCCGCAGATAGTCGGGTGTGAGTCTCTCTTCTTGAGATGCGGCCCTGGTGCGCAGTTGGGCTTGCTGCTGGTGTACCTTTCGCCTAGTCACGCAGCAGCAGCCCTGCCTGAGCTTCTCGATGTCCTCTCTGGGTTGGTGGTTGAGTTCCCGAAACTTATAGTTTTGGGGGACTTCAATCTACCATCTCTGGGAGGATCATCTGAGTTGGCTCGGGAGTTCATGGCTTCCATGACGGCCATGGACCTGACGCAAGTAATTTCAGGACCGACTCATGAGGGAGGTCACACCCTTGACCTAGTTTTCTTATCTGGGCGGTGGTTAGATGATCTTGGTGGGGGCTCCCCAATTATTATGCCCCTGTCATGGACCGATCATCATCTCCTGCGGCTGGTCTTCCGTTTTGCCACCCCCCGCCGTGGGTGTGTGGAACCAGTTAGATGGTACCGCCCCAGACGCTTAATGGATTCCGCGAGATTCCAGGCAGCGCTGGGGTCCCCACCTGCCTCCCCCACTCACAGCTCGGCAGATGCCTTAGTGGAAGCTTGGGAAAGGGCAGCCACTGAGGCTCTTGACCGAGTTGTACCCTTGCGGCCCCTGACCCGATGCAGATCCCGTCGAGCTCCATGGTTCTCCGCGGAGCTCCGGGAGATGAAGCGCCGGAGACGGGGCCTAGAGAGCGGTTGGAGGTCCAGCCGATCCGAATCCGACCGATTGCGACTAAGAACCCATATTAGGTCTTATCTCGCTGCGATAAGGGTGGCGAGTTCTAATCACTTCGCTACCCTTATCGCGTCCGCAGATAATCGCCCGGCCGCTCTGTTTAGGGTGACTCGCTCCCTCCTTAATCAGGAGGTGAGGGAGGAACCCTTGCAGGGTCGTGCCGAGGAGTTTAACAATTATCTGTCGGACAAAATCACTCGGATTTGGACCGGTCTGGACTCCGACTGGGCAGAGTCTGGCGATCAGGACGCGGGTGGTCTTGTCGATATCACTTGGGAGGAGTTTGATTCTGTGACTCCGGAGGAAGTGGACAGGATTATGGGGAGACTGAGCTCCACCACATGTTTATTGGACCCGTGCCCTTCCTGGCTGATTTATGCAGCCCGGGAGAGGACACGCAGCTGGTTCCAGGCAGTTATATCAGCTTCTTTGAGTGAGGGTAGCTTCCCTGCCGTCTTGAAAGAGGCGGTGGTGAGGCCCCTCCTCAAGAAGCCTGCCTTGGACCCAGCTGTATTGAACAACTTTCGTCCGGTCTCCAACCTTCGCTTTCTTGCGAAGGTTGTTGAGAGTGTGGTGGCGCATCAGCTCCCTTTGGTCCTGGATGAAGCGGATTATCTAGACCCGTACCAATCGGGTTTCAGGCCCAGGCACAGCACGGAGACGGCATTGGTCGCGCTGGTGAATGATCTCTGGAGGGCTCGGGACAGGGGTCATTCCTCTGTTCTAGTCCTATTGGACCTCTCAGCGGCTTTCGATACCATCGACCATGGTATCCTGCTGCGGCGTCTCAGGGGATTGGGAGTGGGAGGCACGGTTTTACAGTGGTTCTCCTCCTATCTCCAGGGACGCTCGCAGTCGGTGTTGACAGGAGGGCAGAGGTCGACCGCGAGGTCTCTCGTTTGTGGAGTTCCTCAGGGGTCGGTCCTCTCGCCTCTCCTGTTCAACATCTATATGAAACCGCTGGGTGAGATCATTCGTGGCTTTGGAGTTGGGTATCATCAGTACGCTGATGATACCCAGCTTTTTCTTTCTACCCCAAACCACCCCAGTGATGCCCTCAACGTGATGTCCCGTTGCCTGGAGGCGGTTCAGGTCTGGATGGGGAGGAACAGACTTCAACTCAACCCCGACAAGACCGAGTGGCTTTGCATACCTTCATCCCGGGTCTATTCGGATATTCCATCTCTTTCTATGGGGGGTGAATTATTACCCCCCGTAGATAGGGCTCGCAACTTGGGAGTCCTCCTAGATTCGCGGCTTACCTTGGAAGATCACATGGTGGCCGTGACTAGGGGGGCTTTCGCCCAGGTTCGCCTGGTGCGCCAGTTGCGGCCCTATCTAAGCCGGGATGATTTATGCACGGTCACTCACGCGCTCGTGACCTCTCGTCTAGACTACTGCAACGCTCTCTACATGGGGCTTCCCTTGAGGACCACCCGGAGGCTCCAACTGGTACAGAATGCAGCCGCGAGAGTTGTGTTGGGAGTTTCCCGATACTCCCACGTGACACCTCTGCTCCGTGAGCTGCATTGGTTGCCAGTTGTCTTCCGGGTGAGATTCAAGGTGCTAGTAATGGTGTTCAAAGCCCTCCATGGCATGGGGCCGGAGTACCTCAGGGAACATCTGCTGCCGGCATCAAGCTCCCTGCGCCCTGTGCGTTCCCACAGAGAGGGCCTCCTCAGGGTGCCACCGGTCAGAGAATGCCGTCTGGTGGCCCCCAGGGGGAGATCCTTCTCTGTGGGCGCCCCGGAGCTATGGAACCAGTTACCGGTTGAGCTCCGGACGGCGCCCGATCTGCGCTCCTTTCGCCGCGATCTGAAAACATACTTGTTCGAGCAAGCCGGCCTGGCCTGAGGGGGGATTGGTGGGGTTTTTTATCATTCTTATTGGGGTTTTTACTATGTATCAATTGTATTTTAATCGGGCATGCATTTAATTATCTTTTAATTTTTGTAAATTTCTGTGTTTTATTCTTGCCCTGTACACCGCCCTGAGTCCTTCGGGAGAAGGGCGGTATAGAAATGATAATAAATTAAATTAAATTAAATTATTACTTATTTATTGATTAAACACATATAAGACAAAATCCATGTAGACTGAGGGCCATTTATGTAATACCTAATATTTTCTTTTTTTCCACTTTTTTCTTTTTGATGCCCTTGATTCAATTTTCGACTCCTGGTGATTGCTTGGACAAATAGTTTTCTTGGCAATTTTTTTTCAGAAGTGTTTGCCTTTGCCCTCTTCCTAGGGCTGAGAAACAGTGACTAGCCCAAGGTCACCCAGCTGGTTTCATGCTTCAGGTGGAACTAGAACTCACAAGTCAAGCCTGGTGCCTTAACATTTTACCAAACTGATTTTCTAAAAGAGGGGTCTTCAAACTTGACCCTTTTATGACTCGTGGACTTCAACTCCCAGAATTCCTCAGCCAGTGTGCCTGGCTGAGGAATGCTGGGAGTTGAAGTCCACGAGTCACAAAAAGACCAAGTTTGAAGACCCCTGCTCTAAAACATCCATAGGAGCAAATTAATTTAAATGTCTGTAGAACATGAAATAAGTCAGGGGTAGGCAACCATGCTGGTTCAGGAATTCTGGGAGTTGAAGTCCACGAGCCATAAAAGAGCCAAGGTTGCCTACCCCGGTATAAGTAATCAACTATAATAAATGTGAGAACAATAAAATATCCCTATGAATAAATGTATATAGAAAGAGCCACAATAATGTTACGATAATAAATAAATCACTGGTTGATCATCCTATAGTCATAAATAAAATAGTTGCTACCAGTAACATCAAACCATAGCATCAAAAGTTTTAAACCAAACTACCCTGACTTTGGACAGTTTGAGAAATGGAGGTTTATAAGGCTGTAATGGATTGTACAGATTGGGGCAGAGCAGCTTTCTAACAATATTTTTTTCCTTGTGTGAAACCGATGCTGCCACTTATTGTTCTGGTGCTTTCATAGGCCACATGTTTTGAGAAGTAGCTCTGAATTACTCAGCTCCTGGATGCTAAATAATAAACCTTTATTGTCAAAGTACAACATGTGTACATTGAGATTAGCTGAGCCTCCCCCTGTGCTCTCACCCCCCAACACACAGTGACAACAAACCCTCCATCCTACCACACCATGTGAACCAACTACACCACACATGCTCTGTCAACTCCTGCTTTACGTTAAACTATTTAACTATTATCCCACCACTGGATGAATTCTGTTCATTTTTTAGAAATTGAGGGACTGGAAAATTGTGGGGTTAAAACACTTATAGTCCTTTTCTAATGGAAACATCATCAAGAGGGATACTTTGAAGTAGAGGATACATAGAAGAAGTGAGTCCTTTCGTTCTCCCTGATGCCCCCTAGTCCCCAGGCTCAACCTTGCCCTTCCCGTCTTCCTCTGGACTTTGTGATGGACAATTCTTTTTTTTTTTAGCTTTATAAGTTTTTTATTGTTTTTTAACCTTTACATACATATGTTATGTTAGTTTTTCAAACAGCATGCGATCTGGATTCATATAACACTAATACATAATCAAGTCCTATTCTTTGGTTCTCTCTTCTAACCATTTGTAGAATAAATTCCAGCTTTGGTAATATTCTGTTTCTTCTTTATCTTTCAGCCTCATAGTTAGTCTGTCCATCTCTGTGCATTGCAGTAACTTTTTTATTACCTCTTCTTCTGAAGGTATTTGTTCATTTTTCCAACATTTCGCATAGCTTATTCTTGCTGCAGTTACAATATGTAAAACCAAGTATAAATTTTGCTTATTAATCTTTTCTGGTACTATACCTAATAAAAAGAAATCAGGATTAAATACTACATGTTCTCCTAATATTTTTTCTAGCCAAGCATGTATTTTTTCCCAATAGGCCTTTACCTTGTCACATGTCCACCAAATATGATAGTATGTACCTAAGTTATGTTTACATTTCCAACATTTACCTGATACATTTTTAAATATTTTGCTAGTCTAGCTGGAGGTAAGTGCCATCTATAAAACATTTTATACAAATTTTCTTTATACGCAGTTGACATTGTCAATTTATGATTTCTCTCCCACAATTTTTGCCATTTTCTTAATTCTATATTATAACCAAAGTTTTCTGCCCGCCTTATCATTGTCCCTTTAATTTGTTCACTTTCCATGTGATGGACAATTCTATTGTCTGGAACCTTCCCCCTAAACATTTGGGTGGCAAATATTCTTATGTGTTTTAGATAATTACTGGAATCCATCTCTTAACTTATCTTTCCACGATTTTCCTCTTCTTTCCTCCCATCATTTTAATCAATCTGTTTTAGATAAACTGTTCTCAATTTTATATCAAGGAAGGCAGTTTTATTCTCGTTACTTGTATGCTGCTTTAAGATATTTATAGAGAAATATAATTTTTTAAAATGAGTTAAATAAAACTTATACAGGACCCTGTTTGTGAAATAAAGACATGGTGTCATGCCATCGGAAAGAAAATAGCTCTCCCATTCCCAAAGATGCTTTATACGAAGAGACATACCATCTGGCTAATGGCACATACGGCTGTGGTTCTGCATGGTGTTTGCTTCATTATTCTTCCGATAACTAAATCACAGCAACAATAATGATGGAAAGCCACAGTTTCAACCATCAGCTTTTTTTCCCCCTGCCCAGTTAACAGTTCCCCCAGGAATCTCCCAGAATATTCCGTCTGTAATCTAGTACTATGGATAAACATTTGCTATGGGTGGGAAATGTAAATTTAGTTTACAAGAAATTTCAGACTTGTAGATTTCAACTCCCAGAATTCCCCAGCCAGCACTGGGAATTCTGCGAGTTAAAATCCACAAGGGGAGTTGAATTCTGGGAGTTGAAGACCACAAGTCTTAAAGTTGCCAACTCTGGACACCCCTGCTTTAAATTTTTTACTGAACTCCTGGTGGATAATCAATATTAGGGGTCAGCAGGAGCAATTTTATTCTTTCACATCTTCTTAGCAATTTGTGAAGATGTTTCCAGAAAGGCTTTCCTATCAAATGGGGATTGCTTCTTTTCCCCATTTCACCCTACCCCAAAAAGGGGTGATGGTGGGGTTAAAAATGCAGGATGAGAAATGACTAGACACCCAGAAATGAACTCAGTGAAGGTAATCCAAAGACGACACCTCTATGAAACTTAATTCTGCTTGTGAAGCTGATCTCACCTTGGTTTTTATATTTCCCTGCATTTGGTTTATATTTCTCTCCAGTGAAAAAAATGTTTGAGAAAGGAGGGAAGAGAAAAACAATTGCAGAACTTCTGATGGGCTGGCAGAAAACCATTAAAAATAGAGCTGGGATTTCGATCCCAGGGTAAAATGTGCCTTTTGTTATTGAGAATTCTCAGAAAATCCTCCAAAGGATTTCTAAGAGAATTGGAGAATGTGTGGGCCTTTAGATGTTGCTGAACTGCTATTCCCAGAAGCCTCACCTGGTCTGACCAACACACTCAGATGGTGGGAATTGAAGTTCTGTAATATTAGAAGGCTGTAAACTTCTCCATCATGATTTTCATCATGTCTCTCTCACAAAACATCTCTTTGGTAGCCCCGATGTCTTTGATTTCAGGAAAGTGCAACACAACTTATTTGCCATTGTATTTTTTTTAAATCCCATTTATATCCCGCCCTTCTCCGAAGACTCAGGGCAGCTTACAATCTAAAGCACAAATCAATGTGCTTAGCAATAGCCTTAATTCTATGTATATGCCTGCTTATTAGGGATATCGCACCCCCCCCAGCGGCATTATTACAAAGTCAGCTTATTGCCCCCAACAATCTAGGTCCTCATTTTACCTACCTCGGAAGGATGGAAGGCTGAGTCAACCTTGAGCCTGGTGGGACTCGAACCTGCACTAATTGCAGGCAGCTGGTGTTACTTAAGGAGGGAGGCATTAGCCCACTGCTCCACCAAGGCCCTGCCTTCCTCTCACTGCACCTCTTTGCCTTTCCCTTCTGTGATGCTTCCCTTGCTGATGGTCAGTAGATGGTAAACTAGAAGAAGAACTCATTTTTTTGCAATGGTTACTTGATCCTAGTTAAAAATATGACGAGAAAACATTTGCGAGGTACAGTATTACTAAGGTCTCCCTATTATGAAGAAAATCTACATAAACGGTACTAAATGCTAACACCTGTGATTTCAAGCAACTTCTGAAGTTCTATTATTATTAGTAATACTATTATTCTTATTATTCCCAGCCAGTTCTGGCACTGTCATCCTGGCAGGTGATATGTGGCACAGGAGCCCTGCTGCTTTTCCTGAATGTTCCATGTTTACATTCAGCCAGCAGCTGAACCTTTGTGGGCTTTTCATTTTAATTGGCAGCTCAAGCATAACAAATGAAACAAAAGTTATATTTAGAGCCATGAATAAGTCTGCATTATGAGGGAAAGAACATACAGTACAAAAAGCGTGGGGAAATTCATTTTTTTTAAAAAAAAAATCCCGAAGCTTTTTCCTACCTGAATGTTTGAATTTCCATTTGAAAACAGATGAGAGTTAAAGCTGGTGTTGTGTGAGGGAGTTCTCGTGGAAGTTGTCTGTAGTGTTTATCAGTAATGGACAGCGCCGTAGCTATCAAACCATACTTTGATTATTATTTTTTTAATAACAAGAGTTCAGTTGAAGATGCCTTCCTCCAACTGATTCCCTTCAAGTGTATGTTTTGAACTCATGCTAAATAGAGGTCATGAGGATTTATTAGCAATAGCACTTAGACTTATATACCACTTCACAGTGCTTTACAGCCCTGTCTAAGGGGTTTACAGAGTCAGCATATTGCCCCCCATCAACAACAACAACCTGGATCCATTTTTCACACTTAAGATCCTTGCAGCATCCCTGTTGCCACATGATCAGAATTTGGGTGCTTGGCAACTGGTATCTATTTATGACGGTGGCAGCCTCCCCTGGGTCATGTAATCCACCTTTTGCAACCTTCTGACAAGCAAAGTCAATGGAGAAGCCAGATTCACTTAACAACCGTGTTAATTTAACAACTGATGTGATTCACTTAACAACTTGGCAAGAAAGGTGGTAAAATGAGTCAAAGCGTACTTAACACCTGTCTCGCTTAGCAATGGATATTTTAGGCTCAGTTGTGGTTGTATGTTGAGGACTGACTCTATTCCAATGGAGTCATTAAAAATACCACCAAACCTTTAGAATAAATACCTGGAAGGCCCTGGAAATATATTCAGTAATGCTAGTTATATATCATGCATTAATTTTAACAACATTCCGATACACATCAGATCAGAAGGCAAAAGGGGCAACTATGCAACAGTTGCTATTATATGCCCTTCTTTTTGCAGCCATTCAAACACAAAAGGGAATTTTCCTTGTTTGTGCTTGCTAATTTGTAGAGAGTCATATACTAACAATGAAAAAATTTAAGTAAGTTTCTTTTATTTTGGCTGAAGGAGACACCTCCACCAACTTTTAATTCTACTTTGGTCATTATTCTCCAGCTGAACAATTTTATATCATGTAGAAATAAGGCCTTCCAATTGTTTTTTCTTTTTACGACCCTGAAATCCCCTTTATACAGGGTAGAGTCAAGGTGACTGAATAGAACTGAGAGCTTACTGGCTGGATGCCCTTCCTGATGCCTACATTGAGTTTGCAGCAAATATTTTCTCTCTGCACCCAGAGAGAGAAACATCTGTTGCTACCTAGGATTGAACTCTCAATCTTCCAAGTAGGAGGTAAGAGTCTTGACCACTAGGCCACCACGCTGCTGATATAAGGTTTTCAGATGATTTATTGACTCAGGCTTTTACTTCTGAATTACAAAGGAAAGATGTGAACAGTCATATTTAGTTACCAACTCCAAATTAATAGGATTGTCAAAAAAGAAAATAGAAATCTTTCAATCTAAGTGATTGTTCTTTGATGCAGGGTCCTGCAACCACATAATTGCATTTTAGTACAGTTTTGCCGAAAGCCAGCATTTACTTTTGTTTTGTGGCAAAACCAGCCCAAAGCAAACCATTGGCATGCTTAACCATCACAGCATTCATTTAACAACCGCTACATAAAAGGTCATAAAATCTAATGAGTCACACAAGTGTCATGACTTACATCCTTGATGGGCAGCCTCCATTATGGCCATAAGTCAAGGACTTCCCTTTATGTTGCTATTTTGAATTTTCTGTGGAATTGTTGGCACTTGGACTGGAAAAATGTTGTGTATTGGAGCTTGTCTCCTCCTTTTTAAAAAAAGAGATATAGTGCCTGATTATCATGTTAAACTTTGGGTTTTTGTTTAGTCTAGGATACTGGAACCATTTTAAATGAGGTTTTAGTAACTTACAACTAAATGGGGTCTTAGTTGCTTACAACTAAGTTGCTTACAACTAAGAGTTGAAATGTGGAATATTGAGTTTTACATATGTTGATTAATGCTATTCTTGTATAGCTGTGTTTGAACTTTTTGCTGATAACTGGATTAGAGAAGATTATTTTTTGATTCGTGTATTAAGGGAAGAATTTTACATTAGTTAATTAAGAGGAGGTGAAAAGATTAAAAGATGTTTATACTTGAAATTAGAGTGAGAAATTGCTTTCTTGGGGGGGGGCTTCTTTCTTTTTTGCTCTCTTTCACTCTTTTTTTTTGGCTTGCATTATATTTTATTCTTGTTATTAAAATTACATTTAAGTCAGCATATATAATTTCAATAGAGCAAAAATGCATGAAAAAATATTTTTTTAGAATGATATAGTCCTGACCTTGTAAATGTATCCCAGGGATTTCTATAAATTAATTGCTGTTCTTAGTAGCAAGTTAAAATTAAGTAGATATAGGGAAGAGTTTCATCTTTCACTAATCATTTAATAACAGTTAATTTACACTTTTCAGAAGACCACATTTTTGGGTGAGGATTTGCCAGTGAATGTGAGGACATTGTATCTTTTCTCTCTTTAATTGACAAATGAATGTGACAACTTTGTAATGGCTTCCTAACTTTTCTCCATAAAGCAATTAGTCTTCCTGAGAAAGAAAACGAAAACTATTCTCATAGGTCACAGTTCCAACTTCCAACAAGACATGTGCAGAAGGAACTTCTGGTCCAGCTGCCTTACTTTAAAAATGGTCCTGAGACCAGTTAACATGTTAGACTTCTGGAGAAAAAAGGAGGAACCTGCCCCACTTTACATCGGGGAGGACTGTGTGGAGAGAGTTTCCTCCTTTAAATTTCTGGGAGTCTACCTCTGTGAAGATCTGACCTGGAAAGTTAACACAACCCAGGTGGCTAGAAAGGCCCAACAGAGGCTTCACTTTCTTAGGGTCTTGCGGAAGAACAGGGTAGAACAACGGCTAATGACCCTGTTTTACCGGTCTACTATAGGGAGCGTCCTCTCGTATGGTATTGTGGTTTGGTATGCTGGTCTGACAGCCGCGGACAGGAAAGTATTACAGAGGGTAGTGAGCACAGCACAAGACATTGTGGGCTGTTCCCTGACACCACTGGATGACATCGCCAGGGCTCGTTGCCTTGGAAGAGTGAGGAAGATTCTCAGGGATGACTCACACCCTGGATGGTATCTCTTTACTCTCCTACCATCCGGTAGGAGATATAGGAATATAGCCAGCCGTACCAACAGGCTAAAAAATAGCTTTTATCTGTGAGCTGTTAGGCTTTTAAATGGGACACAATCTCATGCAGAATTGACTTGGGAGGCCGGTGTGTGGTGTAGTTGGTTCACATGGTGTGGTAGGATGGAGGGTTTGTTGTCACTGTGTGTTGGGGGGAGAGAGCATGGGGGGAGGCTCAGCTAATCTCAATGTACACGTGTTGTACTTTGACAATAAAGGTTTATTATTATTATTATTATGTCCTGATAAGAGAGGAATAAAGCCCCTCTTTTGGTTCTCCATCCATCCCTTTCTGCCTTCTCCAGTGGGTTTATAGACCTGGAGTTTATTGAAAACAATTAACGCAATTGGAACAATGATCCCTACTTAAAACTACAACAGAAACTCTTATGGGGCCAAAGGAAGGGAAGTTCATTAAAGTGCTGACTTTCCAGGAATTCTGAAGTCTACTGCTTCTCTTCTAACATTTCTTTTTCTAATGCTCCCGAGAAAAGTGATCTCCTATCCTATTTCTTCCAAGGGCATTGAAGACCCTTTTTATAACCAGCATGAAATGTATACATGCATTCTAGCCGTTCCAAATAGCTATTACTGCTGCTACCTGCTTTAAAAACAGCAACAACTAGCAAATCTAGTGCAAAGCTTAAAAAGTAAAATTGTGCTGCAACCAATTTCAAAAACTATAGTAAGGATTCATGAATTACATTATTATTATTGGCCAGGTATTTAGACTGGATTTGGAATTTCCCCCCCCACCTATCTTGTCTTTCTCAAGGACCTGGGATAGGCAGATGTTGTTGTTTAATAATATTAAAGGTATTATTGTTATACATTGCTATTATATCATTAATACAATAGTAATAATACAATATCTTTAACACCCTCAAACTTAAGTATTTTTCTGTTTTCTGAAACATGCAGACATGCAAGTGTAACGAGTGGGTAAAGTAATAAACGTAGCACTGGTGTCCCAAAGGTGCTTGTTTCCAAAGGCAAATGGACTTTCTGTTTTGCTTGAAGACTTTTTGCTTCTCTCCAAGAAGCTTCTTCAGTTCTGACGATGAGAATGGATGAGAAGAAAAACTTCTTCAAGCAAAACAATGAAAGTCCAGTTGCCTTTGGAAAAAAGCATTTTTGGGGCAACCATGATCTTGATGACTGAGAATCTCCATAGACACATAGCGCTGGTGTCCACAGAGGATGAAAAACCTCACAATGGTCACTTCAGTGGGACAATGAAAGCCCTGCTCCTTTTTTACATGGATCAAACAATCATCTTGACATTTTTTTTCTCTCTCCCCTCCAGAGATTCTCTAAATATACATCGATTCTAGAGTTTTTGACAACTATTTTCCAAGTTTAGATGTGATGAACAAGTAGGTGGGATCCATCTTCCTCTCACCCATTTCCACAGTGGCTTCTTTCCAGGTTTCCCATCATTGGAGTAAGCCAGCTGCAGAACTTGGCAAAGGAGAGAGGTGGTCTGCTTTTTTCCAACCTTTTTTCCTGAGCTTCAGAGAAGGAAATCTGGAAAAACCTATGTTCCATGGATATCCCATGTAACACCTCTTCTCCGCGAGCTGCATTGGCTTCCAGTTGCCCTCTGGGTGAGATTCAAGGTGCTGGTGATGACCTATAAAGCCCTAAATGGCATGGGCCCGGATTATCTAAGGGAGCACCTGCTGCCAGCGTCAATTTCCCATCGTCCTGTGCGCTCCCACAGGGAGGGCCTCCTCAGGGTACCACCGGTCAAGGATTGCCGACGGGCAATCCCCAGGGGGAGGGCGTTCTCTGTGGGCGCGCCTGCCCTATGGAATCAAGTGCCAACGGAACTCCGGACTGCCCCTGACCTTCGTTCATTTCGCCGGGATCTAAAAACCTGGCTCTTTGAGCTGTCTGGTCTGGACTGAGGGGTTTAATGTTTTTAAATTGTGATTTTAATTTTTGCGGCTAGACTTAATTTAATTTAATTTTAATTTTATATTGGATTGTTTTTAAATTTTGCCTTGTAAACCGCCCTGAGTCCTTTGGGAGTAGGGCGGTATATAAACCGAATTAATAAATAAATAAATATTTTCCCAAAGACCAAGGGTGTGTGGGCCTAATTCTACATTTAAATGCATTGCACAAGAAACCCTGGGACTGAGCTGCTATCTTCAGTCTGATTTAAAGATATGCTGATTAGATATGCTAAGCAGGATCCTCTGTTTTAAATAGGAGGCTGTTTTGTTTTTTTTAAAAAAAACCTCGTTATAACTTGCTCTAGTTTATTTGCTAACAATAATAAATAAGCCATAGAGGAGAAACAGCCGGAAATTTGTTACTGCAATGAGACTGTCCAGATTTAATAAACTTGAAGCAACAATTTTAAATTATGACTATCCCTACTCCCCATCTTTTAAACTGATGATCAAAATCAGAGAACTAGAACTGTGTGATTTGTATTTTATTGAGAATATTGCAAGAAGAAATCTGCTCTTTAAGACAGAGGACACTTTAATTGGGACGTATATTGCTGTAACCCCTTGCTATTTTTATTTGTTCTTTCTTTTTAACGTATTTATTAGATATTTTATACAGAATATATAAACAGGGAAAGAAAAAGAACAAAAGAAAGGGATGAGAAAGCATGATTATAGACAAGTGAACAAGGGATTTACAAATGTCATAGAGAATATAACTTTCCCATACAGGTAGTCCTCAATGAGCCTTGGTGGAGCAGTGGGCTAATGCCTCCTTAAGTAACACCAGCTGCCTGCAATTAGTGCAGGTTCGCATCCCACCAGACTCAAGGTTGACTCAGCCTTCCATCCTTCCGAGGTAGGTAAAATGAGGACCCAGATTGTTGGGGGCAATTAAGCTGACTTTGTAATAATGCCGCTTGGGGTGTGTGTGAAAGCCCTAATAAGCAGGCATATATATAGAATGAAGGCTACTGCTAAGCTTGTAAGCCGCCCTGAGTCTTCGGAGAAGGGCGGGATATAAATGGAATTAAAATAAAATAAATAAAATAAAATAAATTTATAATAATTCATTGAGTGACTGTTCAAAGTTACAACAAAACTGAAAAAAGTGATCCATCACAAGATCCTCACTTGACACACCCACACCCAAAGCCTTTATAAACAGACAAACACTGACACTGACACCCCCTGAACTCAGCACAACTACCTAGCCTAGTAACGAAATGTTTGGAAACCAACCCACAAGCTCAGAGAATGATCCTTCAGCCTCATCCTACACCCAAGCAATAGATATTTGCCGCTATTGCAGAACTAGTATTTTCAGCTTCCTCCTTGTGTTGTGGTATCATTTTAGGCACTATGGTAGACATAAACTATAGCCTAGCATACACTTAAGTGGATGCTGTTTGTTTCTCTAATTAGAGAACTATAGCTTCTGCACTATCCTGTCCTTACTCTGCCTATTTAGATAGATTTAGCTAATTTGGGCAACTGGTGTTGCTAAGCAACTGAAATACTCTTCTTTCTACAATCCCCCCCTTCCCAAAAACACTATTCAAGAGACAGATGTTAAAATCCCTCGTCTCTTTTCCTCCCTCACAAAATCATGAAAATATATCCTGATCTAAAAAAACCATTTATTTTCCTAGAAAATCAGAATTCTAAATTGTGTGGCAGTTTTTCCACCGATCGAGGAAGTCTCTACCGTGTTCAGTCACCTACTACTTCCCTAATCCAGGGAAGGTAGATGTAGTAAGCTGATTTGCCCTTCTTCAAGTTTATGAGTACAGTGTCCCTACCCTTATTCATGGCTAAAGAGGCATGACTGGAAGACAAGAAGACATCCCTCCAACTGAAGGGAAAAGATATGCAGAAGTCAAGTATAGACCTGTACAGGCCAAATGAGTCATAGGATTTGGTTAATAAAGATATACTCTTTTTGATATGCTGTAGCAGGACAGTTTTCCATGTCTTGTGCGCCTAATCAACTCATTATAGCCAAGGTGAATGATGCATTGGTCTATTTTTAGGGATTTTTTTCCCCTTGGAAGACTCTGCCAGCTAAATGGCAGTGTGCCTGCTACCTTGGCTGTTCCTGAAAAAGTCAGCAAGCTGAGAACTGGGAGTTTTGGATGGGAGACTACAGAAAATGCGAAAGCTGTAAATTAGGCCAGGAAATCAAATACAACATCCAGAATAGCAAACTACTTGGTCTTGTTGCCAAGGAAATTATATAGATGTGCCCATGAAATCCTTAGCAGTGGAGCTCAATTCACAATAGGCTTTATCTTTACTTTTTTGTAAACGCGTATGTTCTTTCTTTTTTCTTTTTTGCATTGTCATACCCACCTGTTTATTTTCTTATTTGTTTTGTGGTGAGCATTTTAACAGGGTCAATTTACAAAATAGCATCTCTACTAATGGTATATACAGCCACAGGGACTGTGCATGATAAATGCAATCCCAGTGCCAAACCTCACAGTAGTGTTACAGATGCTTGTTTAGATTCATATCCTGGGCATATTTGCTGGAACTGCCTTGAATCCTCAAGTTTTCTCATGGCATCATCTGTAGGGGAAGCCGAAATCTGCAAAATGACATGTACAGAGTCATGATTCAAGCTCTATCCCTTTGAATATACCTTGACCCATCATTGAATCAAAGCATTGCACTTGCCTTCTTGCAGATTTCGATCATTTTCTTCAGATGCTCCTGAAATTGAAAATAAGTAACATACAGGTAGTGGCACTGATGGAATGGGGCATTGAGAATCTAATTTAATGAAAAATGAGGTGCATAACTATTTGGAAAGAGGGGTGACCAAAAAAGGAAATCCTCCATCTTTTCCATATCCAGTATTTCCTCTAGGTTTGTCTTCCCCTTCTGAGTTAAGTCATACTTTCTTCTGTTGTTAAATTCCATCTTAAAATCTCTCTCCTCTGTTTCGTATTACGTTGTCTGTTTTTTCTGCTCACTCTCTATTTTTATTTTCTGAGAATTTTTGTATTGTAAGGTTAAATTGGAGATATGTCCATTTATATACTGCTCAAAAAATAAAGGGAACACTTAAACAACACAATGTACTGTATTTAATAGTAGGATGTCTTATTTTGTGTTCCCTTTATTTTTTTGAGCAGTATATTTTCAACGCTATTTTTGATTTCCTCATGGTTTGAGATCATTGTTGTTTGAATTAGTTTCAACATAGCATAGATCTCCTTCTGGAAAGTATTTGTTTTTTCTTGGTCCATTCTTTCGGCAGGTAACGAAAAGTCAGGGTTTTCCTTTCTAAGATCACAAAATAGGTTTCCTCCAAATCTGCCTTCTCATGGTCTATCTTAATCTCCTTGGAATCCTCTGCTATTCCCTTTTTCAGTTCTTTCATATCTTTTGTGACCTTTCCTGGCACCCTATGCAGTAAAACTGATGGATCTCCAAGCTATGTAGCAAGCCATTCCTGCCCTTTCAATTCTCAACCATCTGGAACTTCCTCAATAGTCTGGCGGTGTGTGTGTGTAGCGAAGCTTTTGCCACCGTAAAGAATATTCAGCCCCTAGGGGGAAAAAAAACAAAAACAAATTACTATTGTAAATACTGTTTTCCAAATGAAAAAAAAACCATCTGTTTAAAGCCATTCTAAAAAGCTGCCACTTAGTTGTCATTAATGTAGATGGCCTTCACATAAGAAGGGTGGATTTTAAAATTATTAGTTTTAAATACAACAATGGCAAGGGCGCATGGTTCTGACTTCATTTCATAGCTAATAACATTTGCTGTGAAGCAAAATGTAATGCTGATAAACTATTGATTTTATGCTACTAACAAATGTGTCTTTCCGATAGATTGGCTTTAATCTGAGCACATACTGAATTTAATAATCAATTCTCTAAGTGGCTATCTGCAATGCAGATCACAAAGCATTTTAAATGCAAAGCCGAAAATGTTCCTCTTTTCTTGCTAGGAGCTTTGGTGTATTTCTCTAAATTCTCAACCATAGCAAAAAATTATTCCAGGAAATGTCTGCCTGTCTGCTTGTCTGTCTGTCTATAAAAAATGTCAAGAAAAGTGTTGGTTTCCTTTGGACATATTTTAGAGTTTTCCTCCAGCTTCGTAAAACAGAGTTCAATCCTAAAAAAAAGTCTTAAAACATTGTCTCGGCTTGGTTTTTGATTGTAATCTGTTCTGCAGGTCAGTGGTTTCCCATTATTACATCGTAATGCCATAGCAAGTACAGGTCTAACTCACAAAACTTGGCAAGAGAATAAAGCTGTCAATAAAAGATGCTAGGACAGGGGTCTTCAAAGTTGGCTTTTATAAATAGCAAGTACAGGTCTAACTCACAAAACTTGGCAAGAGAATAAAGCTGTCAATAAAAGATGCTAGGACAGGGGTCTTCAAAGTTGGCTTTTATAACTTGTGGACTTCAACTCCCAGAATTCTTCAGCCAGCGTGCCTGAAGAATTCTGGGAGTTGAAGTCCATAAGTCATAAAAGGGCCAACTTTGAAGACCCCTGTGCTAGGATACCAACAGCTGAGGTTATTGATGCAAAAGGGGCTGAATATTCTTTATGGTGGCAAAAATTCCCCTGAGTTGTGAATAAAGGCAGGACAGCTCTGGTATTCAATTCAAAGTTTATTAAGCTCTTTCTTGTTTTGCATTTCTTAACATGGTAAGCCATCTCAGAATTTTTCAATGGAAAATTATGAACAAGAAAGAGTCCAAAATAGTATAGAAAAAGTGCGTTAAAAAAACACACAGAAATGAGTATTTCTCTGGGGGGGAAAAAACCCCATATCACAGAATTAAGCATAAGACGTGTTTATAAGACATTTCTATTTTAGGCTAACTTCAGAATAGAAGAGAATATTTGTAGCTCAGGGTTGAACTGTGGAACTCTTGGAGCTCTCTGCACTTGGTGGTTTTCTTGCAGACATTTTATTACCCAGCTAGTAAGTGGTAGTGAGTGTGGGCTTTGCTCCCTGTTGATTAAATAGCTTGCCCTGCCAAGGATGGGGATGTGACTTTTTCCTTGGTAGTTCCTTGATTAGGTCACTATTTTATGTTTGATTGTTTGCTTGTTTGTTTGTTCCCTTGGTAGTTCCTTGATTAGGGTATGTAATATGAATGTTGTGTTGTTCAATGAGTTTGCACAACATACCATTCACATTACACACCATTTACTAGAGATTTTTTTTAAAAAAAAAAGCTAAGAAGGAAACAAAAAGATCAGAACATATCCTTTCTAACAGCCAACAGCCAGCTTAAACAAGGTTTAACACCAGGCAAATAAAGCAGGGATTAACCCCACTCTCACTACAACTGATAATGTTGCCTAGCCAGGTAATGAAATGTCTTTAAGAAAACAAGCTCAGAGAGCACCAAGGATGCCATGACCTGTGAACAAAAATTTCAGTATATTTTTGTAAATATTTTTAAAATAAACCAATGCAATTAAAAGAGCTTGGGCTATTAAACATTTGAATCTAAGAGAAGTGAGATGGCGAGATTTTAATATATCCTACTTGCAACATCTGTTGATGTGCCACAAGCCCCACGTAAAATGATGTACCACATGAGTAATCAAAAGATCTCAATGTTCATATTGGAAGCAGCAGAAACAGAAAAATGCCCCAGCTACAATTTGTGGACAGGATTAATTATCCATAAGTGACTCCCTAAAAAACTTTGCCTGATTAACAAAACAGTGACTTCAGGTTTCAACTTCTTAGATTGCCTTTCCCAACATAGTTGATCTTATATTCTGGATACAACTCCTAACTTACCTATTGTGAGCAAGGCCAGCTAGTGTTAGAGAAAGCTATTATCTAAAACACCAGGAGAGCACATTGGAAAAGCTGGTCCAGAAATAAAATGGTTCTCTGGAAGAAACATTTGAACAAAATAGGAGGTTATGCCTTCTTTCACCCACTGTTAGGAGGATCGGTAACAAGGAAACAAGTGTGAAGCTTCCATCTGAAAGTTTAAGAAAAACAAGAGAAAACAAAAGATAAACAGGGACAGTAAAAAACTATGCAAGAACAACAAAGCAAAATATGTAAAATAACAATAAAAAAATAAAGCCAAAAGAAAGAATGACAGCATGAAAGTGCAGCTGAATAATAAAATTCAAAAATATATAGTAGCTAGTAAACAGATATAGCTAGATTTTAGAAGTTAAAAAATTGAATATAACAATATTTAATTTAATTTAATTTAATTTAATTATGGGACTTATATGCCACCCTATCTCCCGAAGGACTCAGGACGGCTAACAACAATAAAAACAACAATAAAAACAATAAATACAAATATTAAAATAAATTAAATTTTACAAAGCCCCACTAAAAACCAGTAAAAATTAAGAACATAATTAAAACCCCCAACGTCAGTCCAGGTCGGCCAGTTGGAAAAGGTATGTCTTTAGGTTGTGATGAAAGGACCGGAGATCTGGGGCCATCTGAAGTTCTCGGGGGAGCTGATTCCAAAGGGCAGGCGCCCCGACAGAGAAGGCCCTCCCTCTGGGGGTCACCAGCTGACATTGTCTGGCCGACGGCACCCTGAGGAGACCCTCTCTGTGTGAGCACACAGGGCGATGGGAAGTCATTCCTGGCAGCAGACGGTCCTGCAAATATCCCGGGCCTAAGCCATGTAGGGCTTTATAAGTAAGAACCAGCACCTTGAACCTCACCTGGAGGGCAACCGGCAACCAATGCAGCTCATGCAGGAGGGGTGTAATATGGGAGTATCGGGATGCTCCCATCACAACCTGCG
Source organism: Vipera berus (assembly GCF_964194415.1). Classification (NCBI taxonomy): domain Eukaryota; kingdom Metazoa; phylum Chordata; class Lepidosauria; order Squamata; family Viperidae; genus Vipera; species Vipera berus. The sequence goes on along the minus strand of NC_138202.1, from coordinate 149,284,659 downwards.
CGGCCGCATTCTGCACCAGCTGAAGCCTCCGGGTGGCCTCCAAGGGCAGCCCCATGTAGACAGCATTGCAGTAATCTACACGGGAGGTAACGAGTGCATGAGTGACCGTACGTAAGGCATCACGGTCCAGATAGGGGTGCAACTGGCACACCAGGTGAACCTGGGCAAATGCCCCCCTGGCCACGACCCCTATATGGTCTTCTAAATTGAGTCGTGCATCCAGGAGGATGACCAAGTTGCGAGCCCTATCAATGGGAGGCAACACCTCTCCCCCCATAACCAAAGATGATGAATCTTGGACAACACGAGGTGCCGATATGTAGAGCCACTCGGTCTTGGCCGGGTTGAGTTGGAGCCTGTTCTTCCCCATCCAGATCTATACCTCTTCCAGGCAATGGGACATCACGTCGAGGGCATCACAGGGTTGGTTGGAGTGGAGATGAAAAGCTGGGTATCATCAGCATATTGATGATACCTCACTCCAAAACCACGTATGATCTCACCCAGTGGGTTCATGTAGATGTTGAACAGGCGGGGAGAGAGGGCTGACCCCTGAGGCACCCCACAATCAAGGGGCCTTGGGGTTGACCTCTGTCCTCCTGCCAACACCATCTGCGAATGGCCCGAGAGGTAGGAGAACCACCGTAAGATGGTGCCTCCCACTCCCAACACCTGGAGATGTTGCAGCAAGATACCATGGTCGATGGTATCAAAAGTTGCTGAGAGATCTAATAGGACCAGGATAGAGGAATAAACCCTATCCCGAGCCCGCCAGAGATCATCCACCAGCGCGACCAATGCCGTCTCCATGCTGTACCCGGGCCTGAAACCCAATTGGTACGGATCCAGATACTCAGTTTCCTCCAGGACCAACGGGAGCTGCCGTGCCACCACACTCTCAACAACCTTCGCAAGAAAGAGAAGGTTGGAGACAGGACGAAAATTATTTAAAATAGCTGGGTCCAGAGCAGGTTTCTTGAGGAGGGGCCTCACCACCGCCTCCTTCAAGGCGGCAGGGAATCACCCCTCACTCAAAGAAGCATTGATCACTGCCTGGAGCCAGCCTCGTGTAACCTCCTGAGCCGCATAAACCAGCCAGGAGGGACACGGGTCCAGTAAACATGTGGTGGCACTTAATCTACCCATGATCCTGTCCACTTCATCCAGAGTCACAGGGTCAAACTCCTCCCAGATAATATTGGCCAGACCTATTGCTTCCTCCTCATCAGATACTGCCCAATCGGAGTCCAGGAAGGTCCGATTCTGAGTGATCTTGTCCAGCAGATGCTGACTAAACTCCTCGGCCCGTCCTCGCAAGGGATCTTCCCCTGTCCCTTGATTTAGAAGGGAGCGGGTCACCCTAAACAGGGTGGCCAGGCGATTACCTGTGGACGCAATGAGGGCGGCAAAGTAAGTACGCTTCGCCGCCTCCATTTCCACAAGATAAGTTCTAGTGAAAGATCTTAACTGTGCTCGGTCAGATTCAGACCGACTGGATCTCCAAACGCTCTCTAGGCCCCTCCTCCGGCGCTTCATCTCCTGTAGGTCCATGGAGAACCATGGGGCCAACCAGGACCTGCACCAGGTTAGAGGCTGCAAAGGAACAACGTGGTCGAGAGCCTCAGAAGCAGCCCGTTGCCAGGCGTCAACCAAGGTCTCCACCGGGCTGTGGGAGAGGGAGGCAGGAATCAAACTAAGCACCGTCTAAAACCTTTCTGGGTCCATCAGGTGCCTGGGGCGGAACCGCCTGGTCGGTTCCGCCTCCCAGCAGTGGAAGGTGGCATGACGGAGGCCCAGCTGCAGGAGATGATGATCTGTCCATGAGAGGGGCTGTACAGATGGAGAAACCCCACCCAGATCATTAAACCACTGCCCGGAGATAAAAATAAGGTCGGGCGTGTTTCCCGATGTATTCATTAGTTAATTTTTGTATGTAAAATGTGTATGCCACCCATCTCCCAAAGTTGCAGAGACTCTGTGTAAGGGGTGTCAAACTCGCAACATCACATAACCTGTCATGACGTATCACAACTTTTTTTCCATTGCTGGCAATAGGGTGGGTGCGGTTTCGGCATGGTGCATCCGGCCTGCGGGCCAGCATTTTGACACCCCTGCTCTATATAATAGTAGAAGAGTTTAAATTAATTAGTAATTTGCCAGATCTGAAGTAGTCTCTCTCTCTCTCTCTCTCTCTCTCTCTCTCTCTCTCTCTCTCTCTCTCTCTCTCTCTCTCTCTTTCTCGTCAGTTGGGACTGTTATTGACTGGCATATGACAGACACAATAATTTTGATGAATGGGTAAGTCAATACCAGAGTCCAAAAGTAAGGATTCATCTTTATCAGTTCATCTGAAATCAAGTTTTCTTCTGTTGCCCAACCATTTTTCAGCTGAAGAATAAGCTTGTGAATCTTGTCAGGAACCAGTTGGGGCTGGGCTGGCCTATGGTTTCAAGACAACTCAAAAGAGATTTTTTTTCCTCATGATTTGTTGCTAAATTAGACTGAGCCCATAAAGTTCAAGAGGAATCAGTCTAACGCAGCTGATTTGTTTGAGAATTATATCAAGACACCAAAATGCTGACCATTTTTCAGTCTTGACCATTTTAGCAAGTTTTGACCAGTTGTTTGATTGGATTGCCTGTTTATTTTAACACTTTAGAAGAGTTTTTTTCAGTTCAAATACCAGTTCCCTCCAGAAAACAGCACTGTTAACTCCAGAAACCCTGTAAGATTTAGTTAGTTTAACTTTAGCTGTATCATACAAGAAACTGGAGGAAACTCTTTTCTAGGGTTCTTCATTAAGGATTTAACAATTAGATTCTCCAAGTGAATAGAATAGAGCTGGAAGGGACCTTGGAGGTCTTCTAGTCCAGCCCCCTGCTATGGAACACCCACAATTTCTGAAGGCAAGCTGTTCCACTGCTTTATTGTCCCCACTGTTAGAAAGTTTGGTTAGGAAGTGGATATTTGATGAATGGGATAGAATGGAATGGAATGGAATGGAATAGAGTAGAGTAGAGTAGAGTAGAGTAGAGTAGAGTAGAGTAGAATAGAGTAGAATAGAATAGAATAGAATAGAATAGAATAGAATAGAATAGAATAGAATAGAATAGAATAGAATAGAATAGAATAGAATAGAATGGAATGGAATGGAATGGAATGGAATAGAGTAGAGTAGAGTAGAGTAGAGTAGAGTAGAGTAGAGTAGAATAGAGTAGAATAGAATAGAATAGAATAGAATAGAATAGAATAGAATAGAATAGAATAGAATAGAATAGAATAGAATAGAATAGAATGGAATAGAATAGAATAGAATAGAATAGAATCCTTTATTGGTCAAATGTGATTGGACACACAAAGAATTTGACTCCAGTGCATAAGCACCCAGTGTACATGCAAACAACAAAGTGATATAATCATAAGATACCAATAGGAGAAGGTAGTAGAAAAGATGACAAAGATAATAGCAATACAGACATACTACATGCGTAAATATCCTTACACAGAAGACAGTTCTGTAGTAATTAGGTGTTCAGCAGAGTGATGGCATGAGGGGAAAAAACTTTCTTTGTCTCTAGTTGTTTTGGCATGCAATGCCCTATAGCGGCATCCTGAGGGAAGGAGTCGAAGCAGTTTATGTCCAGGATGTGAGAAATCTGTAGATATTTTCTCAGCCCTATTTCTGACCCATGCAGTATGCAGCTCCTCAATGGAAGGCAAGCTGGTTTCAATGGTGGTTACAATGATGGAGGAAATGGAAATGCTTCTTGGGGATTTAGATGGTTTAATGAAGCTTGGTTCTAGTGAGAAAGCAAAACAACTGTAGCATAGTTGCCTCAACTACTCTAAATGATTTAATTTGAAAGTCCTTGAAAGTTAGAGCCTGAAATAGAGAAGCATTAGTTGAACAAGTTTCCAATGAGCTGTCAGTTAATTGTGTGGTTAACAGGAAATGATCACTGTCAGGCTGGATATGAATTTTAAAAGAGCTAACATTAATTAGATTTAAGGATACTATGATGTAATTGATGGTCCCGATGCCAAGACTACCCCTGACTGTATATTCTCTGTTCAGGTCCCCCTTGACAGATCCATTTTAAATAAAATGATCGTATTTTAAAATGTTTGCATCAGTTGCCAACCCTGAGGGCTTGAACAGACAACACATTTAACGCATCCTTAATCCAGTGAGGAGAAAGCTTGCAAGGGTACTTTTCTGTTCCACTTCACAATTGGTCTTTTCTGATTTTCATGAGATAAGCCCAGCTATGTGGCTTCTCTGCTGTATGCTTTCATTCTGTCTAAGCAATGCCTGGGCTTCTACTGGTCAAAAGGGAGATTGCCAGCATGTCCTCTTACTTCTGGCCTCTGATCACTGCCTTCCACAACCATTTGAGCATCTCTGAGTCTGAGGAGAAGCCAGGCCCTTCTAGGCAGACCAAATACCTGGAAGTCAAACCTTCTAGGTCAGGCATGTCAAGCTTGCGACGTCACGTGACGTTGCATGACATATTGGGACTTTTTCCCCATTGCCGGCAATGGGATGGGTGCTGTTTCGGTGTGACGCATCCGCCCTGCAGGCCAGCAGTTTGACATGCCGGTTCTAGGTAAAACAGACCTCGAAGTCAGCCTTTCTAGGTAAAACAGTCCTAGACACCAAAGTTATGAATATTAAATCTAATTTTATTAGAGGGTTATGGTAACAGAAATTTACAAATCTGAATGTGCTGCCGCCTCCTCCTTGCCTTTATCTGAAAGAGAACTAAGGATGTCAGGCCTGAAATGATTTTTCAAATTCTGTTCCTGCTGTGAGCTGTTGAATGTTTCTTTGGCTATATCACTCTTTCTCAAGGTTATTTTCACAGGCCTTTATAGGAATGGGGCATATCCACATAAAGCCTAACCCCGTTATAATTTGTAAAATAGGTTTCTCGGCATTTCTGATACTGTAAGTGGTGCTGTGAGGCAATGGTTTGCCAATTCCTCATCTACTTATAGAATTGGTGGATACCGACATTTAGGCCAGATTGGAGAAGACCAGTCAACTAATGGATTTTCTCCCTTCCCTACTGTGGAACAGTGAAACACTAGACATTTTTAAAGAGGAAAAAAATAGAGAAAACTGACAAGAGTCCTGCCAGTTTCTCCTTTAGCACAAGTGACAGGGAAAACAGTTAACATTGATCTTGATTTTATTTTATTTTTCTTTTAACCAGTCCTCTACTGGATGGAAAAATATCAAACAGAAAGAGAATTGAATAAAGAACGCTTCCTAGAAAAGGTCTATGAATGGAAAACGCACATCCTTCAAGATGTCCCCTCAGTCATTGGTGCTTGCTTTGTAGTCACAGTTGTGAGGGATAAAGAATCAGAGAAGCCATCAATCAAGAGTCATGGTAACCAGTATCTGGAGAAAATATTTATTCATTTAATAAATATTTATGGCTCTCCATCCCATATACACAACTCTGGGCAGCTGACAATTAGAAAGAAAATGAAAACAGATAAAACAACATTTTTTTTAAAAAAAATCCATTATTAGTCTAAAATAGCCATTGAAAACATTCATAATGTCTCACATTTAAATTAACCATAAAATGAGCTTACCCGTACTGCCAGAATCCCAGGCTTGATGGCCATGCTAGGTTTTCAGTACCTTGTGAAAGGGCAGCAGGATCAGGGCAAGTCTAATCTTTGGGGAAAATGATGTTCTGGAGAGCAGGTGCCACAGCAGAAAAGGCTCTCAAATCCACCATGGCTGCGACCGGTCCACCAAATCAAAAAGTTTGGGGACCCCTGCCCTAGATGATAAGACTTGGAGCATTTCTCTCCTGCCAGATCTAAAAGACATCAGTGGTGGGAGACGATCCCATAAGTAATGGGAGTAAGCAAAGTAAGTAAAGTAAGGTCCAGAATCATGCCAAAACTGAAGAATGGGCTGAAATCCCAGCAGCAACTCCTTAAACCAGGTTCCTTTTGCAGTTCAGCAAGGGAGATGAGGAACAGCCCTAATTTTTATTTTAACTAGCCCCGTTTGACAGTGATATCCAGGGGATTCAAGACTCCTGCTGTTGCTGCTGGAATGGCAATGGATACTGTAGGCACTTTCCCTTTGAACATAAATGTCTTCACTCACAGAGCCTTCATATACACAGCTGTATGTGTGCTGGTTCCATGCCTTGATCCATAGGGTTCAGAGGGAAACCAAAGTGGTGTTTACTGCAGGTATGATAGGTTTACAGGTTTATATAAAGTAAACTTTTAAGTATAGGTTTGAAGCACCATTTCAAACTGAGTGATATTCTGGAATTCGAAAGCTCACCTGGAACTGCATGCAATTTTGGCATTTTGTGTTCTTAATTTATATCCTGGTGTGACTATTGTACTAAGGTACCTTTGAAAGTATTCAAGAGCTTTGGCAATGGTGCAGGATGTGATACTGCTAGACTGTTAATAAGAAGCATGCAGCTTACCTATAGACACTGGCAAGGGATGTGCTATACATTTGCTAAATATATAAATGAAAAAAAACTTTAGCACCTCTCTGAAGTATTAAAGCACACACTCTATCTTCAAATGTGTTGATGCAAGACCAGCCCACCTCAACCAGCTCTTTGCTTCTGGCAAAATAGGTTTGGGACATATGAACCAAAGAGTACAGAAGGACTAAAGAAGTGATGATTCTGATCTGATCAGTCAGTGTCCTTTCCCAAGATATGGTTCAGTGTGATAAGGTCATTTCAAACCATAAATCAAGGTCCTGTACAGTCCTTCTGATTAAGGATTACAAATCCTACTCATTTGGGGACTACTTATTTTAAAGACTACATCCTCTTGTATGAGCCTGCCCAGATTTTAAAATATTCTGAAGACTCTTCCCTCTTGGTCCTGAGACCAATAAAAGTTGAGTCTGATGGAAAATTAAGAGGTGGATTTTTCATTGCTTGTTAAAAGACTTACTCAACTTCCTTGCAGGAGAAATCACATTAATTCTTTTTTTCCCCCACTTCTGGCTGAAGCTCAGGCCTTAAATTTTGGTCTCTCCAATCCTAGTCCAATGCTTCAACCACTACAACACCTTTTCCTTCGGCAAGAAACCAAGTGGGTCATTTTCATCACATTCTCTGTGAAGGAAAGTATCAGTGTATTTTCCATGCATAACTTATATTATACAGTCATAACACAAAAGATGCAGATTTTTAATTTGCCAATCATAATGGAAAACTACGGTTCATTTACTTCACTTTCTGTATGTTCTTGAAGTCAAGACCTTATACTATTTCTTCTATAATGAAATGCTACACACATTAATATACCAAATGTTAAGGTATCCTAGCAACATGCTCCAGATAAACTCATCTCTTCTTGGGTCCTTAAGACAACCTGCAAAGCAATTTCTGACCCAAAGGTAAAAGCCTGCTCTTAGAAATATATATTTTTGCAATATATATGCATAAGCATTGCACAGAAACAATTATTTGATGAATTATTCAAATGGATTTTGTTTGCACTTTTTTTCTCACCCGAATCTTTCCCCTTTTCTGTGGCCTTTTTAATATTAATAGGTACTCAAAAGGCTGATCTAAAAGTGGCAACTGTGATAATTCAGCATTAAGGAGAAGAGGAAAGCTTTAGTCCAAAGCTGCCAGGTGGAATTTCCTTCAAGGTGTAAGAGCTCTGATAGTTATACTTAGTTATACTTAGAGATGCTAAATGGAGATGACAAGACGTTCCACATACAAGCTGATCTATACAATGGATGGCTAGTTTCTAAAGGTCCTTGTCTACACTGAAACACATGACAAGGATATTGTTGGTTGGGCATATCTCTGGCTAAGGAGAAGTGGAGAAAATTAGGCACTGAGAGGATCACAAGGGTGAGTAGCTTGTGTGTCACACTTGAAGGACCTTAGTGGCAGGTAGCTAAGGGGAAACAGGACAGGGGAGGCACTGCCAACTTCTGTGGATGGACCAATGCACACGCCATACTGAGCAGAGGAGAAGAAACGACGAGGGGTATCACCCTTGCCATGCTCACTCCTTTAGTTTTTGTTCCAGCCAAAACCCTACCTTAAATATTCTGGGTTTCCATCTTGCCAAAGCATAGTTCACTTGTAATGGTTCAACAGAACTTCTGAAACTTTGGGGCTCAAATGCAATTTCTATTTCATGCACAACCCTAACATCAAACACGTCATTGGCTACAACGTATGTGCATTCTCGAGATAGCACAAAAATACATTCACAAAATAAAATAAGGCTGTACAATCAATGCAGTTAAAATCAATTTTAAAATTAATTTTATTAAATCAGGTAAAAGCTTGGCAAAATACCGTTTTTTCCCATTTTTCCAAAATATCAAAAGTGGTGGCCGAATCCATCTTTGAGAAAACCTTCTCTGTTTGGAAGCCTCCAGGCAGAAAACTGTCTTCTGCATATCAGACAGCCAAGCTGATTTTCATACCATTTCTTTAACCTAAAATGAACCCAGAAACCTATCTGTATCAGCCCACTCAGCTCAAGGTCTGTAGCTCTTATCCTGACAGATCATTATTACTCTTCTTAGAAACACCAAAGAAACGACAAATTACATAAATTGGGGTTCTCAAGTGAGACGCTGATGCATTTGAGACAGGATCAGGCAATGGTAGCTCTTAAAGAAAGAAACCTTGGCAAAGAATTAAAAACTGCATGTACCAAGATGTTTCTTGGAGCTCAAATGGGGAGGGAGGTGGAAAAGCAAATTCCACTTTTTAACTAGTAATATATCTGGTCCAACTTACAAATAACAAACTTTGGAGAGCCTTTACACCACTGTGATTTAACATCTGACCATCAGCAGTGTGGAGGGTAAATGTCTCCAAATGCCTCATGCTGAAAGGCTTTGATCCTGCAAAGAAGGGAGCCCTGAATCAAAGGATCGAGTCCTGCTGCACCTGTACTGCAGTTACAGATAGTTCTCATGTAACAATGGTAATTGGGACTGGGAATTTCTGCAAGTAAACATTGAAAATTCCATTGCCATTGTTAAGCAAATCAGCTCAGATCATTAAGCAAGGATATCAGGTGGCTGCCATTTGCAACCTTCTGCCAGCTTCCCCATTGACTTTGCTTGTAGGAAGCCATGAAGGTCACAAATGACAATCACTATAACCAATGTAAACAGAAGGACCAGTTGTAACAACACTTATTCAGCACCACTGTATATTCAAATGGTCACTGAACAACTGGTCATTAAGCAAGGACCACCTGCAGTGGTGGGATTCAGCCGATTCGCACTAGTTTGGCAGAACCGGTAGCTAATTTTTTGTTGCCCAGACCCAGAATGGACTTCCGGAAGCAGCATCCATACGGAGAACTGGTTGTTTACATATTTGAATCCCACCACTGATCACCTGTATTACTGAAATACCCATAATGTGTTGATAACACTACTTCTTAGTCCATTTCCAGGTTAGACAGAGAAATTCCATGGGCAGCTTCTTCTGGCACATTACATCCCAAGATAACTCTTGTAGCTGCAGAGTTTACATTTGTAGCCTGCAGAATCTATGCACTGTTGGCAGCAAAGTAGGCTAGGCCTGACTACAGGTTCTTTTGTCATGTATATCATACTGCAGTTTGTATTACATGCTGGCATTTTTCTTTCTCTTTTTTTAAATGAAATCTGAGTTAGTGACCTGTAATAGAGTTTGACTTGATTTTATGTCTATGTACATCAACACACAAACATTGTCTGTCCTGATTTTATAGGATTAACACCCACACAAACGCTATGGATGAGCAAGACCACATATTTTTTATCATTGATTCTAAAAATAGGAAATATAGCCTGCCTTAATTTACATAAACTCAATGCAACATAATAATTGTGTTGCATTAGGGTGTCAAACTCACCACATCACATGATGTGTTTCAACATATTGTGACTTTTCCCCCATTGTCGGAGCTGGGGTGGACGTGGCTTTGGCATGACGCATCCTGCCCATGGGTTGGCAGTTTGACACTCCTGCATTAGAAGAACGGGTCTTCTAGCTCAACCATGTTCCTTCCAAAAAAAAGGCTGATGGAATCTACCCAGCCCCTTTTCACAAGCTAGTCATTCAATGATTTCTTCATCCACAATCATCACAAAATTATGTAATTCAAGTTATAATTTGTATGAACACTGAAACTGTATTCCTATGCAATTTAATATGTGAATTGAAAGTGGAATACCATTCAGTATTGTGAATGGGCCTTATTAAAAGATTTTGCTACTCAACCTTTCCTAGGTTTCTTTTGGAGGTTTCTCTAACGTTCTACATCACAAGGTCCTGGTGTACCTGGGTACCAAAGCCACTTCTGATGGTTCTGAATCCACATTGAAACGATCAAGGGAGGAAAATGTTTATGTAGATTCTGTGAACCAGGTCATGGTTGTCCCAAAGGTCCTTTTTCAAAAGGCAACTGAACTTCATTTTTTCCCCTTGAAAATGTTTGTTTCTAATCCAAGAAGCTTCTTCAGTTCTGACTGAATGATGGAGGATGGAAGGGCCAACCAGATGACTGCAAGGGATATAAATCATTCCATCCTCCACCCTTTAGTCAGAACTGAAGAAACTTCTTGGATGAGAAGCAAAACATCTTCAAGAAAAGAACAGGTCCAGTTGCCTTTTGAAAAAGCACATTTGGGACAAGGGAGGAAAGCCTAGGATTCCTTGCCATTACATGGTATGATGGTATAATGTGTCTCATCTCTCTGAATTAAGAAACACTCCAGTGGGTGGGATTCAACCAGTTCGCACCACTTCGGCAGAACCAGTAGCTAATTTTTTGTTGCTCAGGCCCAGGATGGACTTCTGGAAGCGGCATCCGTTTGTTCACATATTTGAATCCCACCACTGAAACACTCCCATATTATACTATATGTAGTGTCCTAAAGCGAAATGGGCAAAATTCTAATGCTACCTGTACTGGTAAGCGAGATCAGAAATATGAGATTAAACCCAGAATTATCAGGTAGAATATCTATGTAATGAGACTGTCATATAGCAATAGTGACTCCTCAGTAATACCTCCCCAAGTTCCCCCTGAACTGAAAACAGGAGGCAAAACCAAGTAATTCCATTTATTAAGTTCAAATCATTCAAAATAAAATAATAAAAGGAGGGACAATATGTTGAACAGAATTGTCAATAACCAACATTAACACTGAGTGACTATTATTAGGAGGTGCAGTCAAATCAACAGCACTCAGGATAAGATGGAGTGTAACAATCGTATCTCCCTCCTTCCTATCCTTGATATCTATTAAAGTATTAGTTTTATATACCACCATAATCTCTCACGCTTCCAGGCACCCAACATTTCATCTCATGCTTCCTACGATTTTTTCCCCTTCATTATTTTTTTTCTTTTCCATAAACACACAGTTGCCTAATGACCAAAGGCATTTAGAAAGCTCATCAAGATATGTATACAGTATCTTGATGTTTGATCGTTAAAATTGGTTTATGAAGGCCAAAGAGTGTCACAGCCTTTTCTTCTCTGAACAAATTCCAATTTGACAGACATAATCCTTTCCATATCAAGGTGCCACTGACTAGCAAGATGGGGCTTTTGAACGACGCTTCTAATATTGGGCAAGGAAAGAGATCTGCTTTTCTTAAAGTTGCATTGGAGACCTGAAATTCTTATGGACTTGTGGAAAGATCTCCACAAATAGCTGATGGATCCTTCTGAAAAGTGTAGCAGCAGGCTTTTCTTGTCACACCTTAAGCCAGCTAATATGGACAGGAAAACATCTGATCCAGCATAAACAGCCAAAATGTAGCTATTAGATGTGCTAATCATTTGGGGTTGAGCCTAGAAATGGATGAAGGGAAAGAAGATTATTTTATTTATACAACTAGAAATTATTTCTTGTATTCATGCTTTTATTTATTTATTTATTTTTGAGCAATCTTTTTTACAATCTCTCTCACGACATCCTAATGAACATTATTTTAACAGACAGAAAAGTATGCTTAAAATAGATTATCCTTGGTGAAGAGTACTTAATTAGCATAAGATGGGTTTTATTTCTATGCTATTGAAAATGATAATAAATGCACCCAAAGGGTTTTTCTCCAACAAAAAAAGCAGTATTGCATTTGAAGTTTGTTTTCATACTGCTAATAGCCATATGTTATTCTTGCCCATTACTGATAAAAATAATTCAAAAATACATTTTGGTTGTAATAGTATACCTGCTTATCAGAGAGAGAAAAACCTCTACTGAACACAAGTGGAGCTAGAGTATCTGTGAGCAAACAAGTTACAAATTCCCTAAAGAGCTATCTTTTTATTATTGTTTTTTTATAAGTTTAAACTGTGGCTTGATTTTTAAAAAAAAAAATATGCAAAATCCAGAGATATTTACCATAAAATTATTCATGGGAAATAATGAATAGCTACAATGCAGCAAATGTTGCATTTATAATAATAAAGTGGTAAATAGATTGTATTGATTCTTTAAATTAATCTGTTGAAATGTCACCATGTTTATCCACCAGGAAGACCACATCCACCCCCCCACGCACCCAAATAATTATCTATGAGTTGGGAAGGTATTTCATCTTATATTCACTGAGAAAAACACAATGTGCTATTGAAAACAAAGAAACAGAGGGAAGTAGTGTTGACGTTGCTATTAAAAGTGTTAAAAAAGAGTTTGTAGGAAGAAAAGTCTTCATCATGGTTCCATCCAAGCCAGGGATAAACAACATGGCGTCTGCTTTAGGAAGAAGGTTACAGTTTATTGCAGAGGTAAGCCAGACAGAAAGATGGTTCCAGCAGAAAAAGGACTGAGCACATGTAGGGAGTGGGTTTTTATACCCCCTGGAATCTTTGGAGTTATTTCCTCTTTCAGGCTTTGTATTTCCTGTGTCACGTATTCTAACCTGAGTCTGGGTGTGCCCTTCTGGTATTCTTGATCCAAAGGTCTTATCCTGCTTTCCTGGGGCTGGGGTATGTACATTTTTGGTCTTTGTCTTCCTAAGCTTCCAGCTCCAACTTTCCTCATGGCTGACATTTGCATGTCTATAGAACTGGTTTTCTGCTTGGGGGAAGGAGACCTGGGACTATTAAGAAAACTGGGAATGCTTTCCTGGTCCTTCAGTATCTTTTTAGGAAATATATTGTTCTGCCCTTTTTAATATTTTCTTCTCTGGGGAGCTGACTTCCCACAAGTTAAAAGGGACTTTTAAGATTAATCCATAGCTGGGGAGAAAATTGTAACAGGCCTAAACAGGCCTGCCTTCCTTCCTTCCTTCCTTCCCTCCCTCCCTCCCTCCTCTAAATACGGTAAGTGGTGATTATTTGGGGTAATAGTTTTGAATTTCTTTTTGTAATGTTTAAATGGTAAGAGAGGGGTGAGGGGAACATAGACTAAATGGCAAAGGGGGGCTATATATGTAGGTTATTAGGTCTTTTGCTAATTTTTATGGGATTCTGGCTGACTAATAAGGAGAGTTGAAAATTTAGAGATGACTTTATAAAAAAAATGGGGTGAGGTATGACGAAGAGACAGTGATGCGGAAGTTACTTTTAGATTTCTTGTGAGAAACTAAGAGAAGTGTAATTTTGATTTTGGGATTTGATGATTAGAATTATATGGGATACTAGAAGTAACGTAGACTGTTGTTAACTTTAGAGAAAGAATTGGATGTATATTTTATCTAAATCTAAGGAAAGTCAGAAGCATTTTCCTTTTTTTTTGGTGGGAGAACTTTTATCTATCTGGGGTTTGTTTTTTTTGTTTATATTTCATTTTTCTAAACCACCCATCTCCCTTAGAGAGAAAGGCTCTGGGCTGCGTACAATATAATCAACATATAAACAATGTCTAAAAATAATTTTAAAAGTAATTTAAGATTATTATTTTTTAAAAAAAAATAATAATTCTGCTCAGATACGATATTCCTTTATGTGGTAGATGGCAAACAAATGCAGGTATCCCTGTGTAGGTGCTGCCAGTCTGACATTATAATCATCCTTTCAAAAAACAAATGTCATAAATAGCCATTTTATTCTGAAAAAAGACATAGTATCCTTTTCCAATTCATCTTCCTTATTCAAATTAATTTTTTAAATGTGATTTTCTTCAATTGCCAAACCACGAATAAAAAGTAAATAAACAAGAAAATGTGGCCCTGCAAGCTTGCACGAGGGAGCACAGAAGACCACCCAACTGTGGGGCTGGCTGAAAGTCCCCCCCTCCCCCGCCTGCAATAACTAATGCTAAATGGCCATCTTGGAATTTTTTTATCTTTTGGAAATTGTAAAAATGGTTTGAATAAAAAAGATGAATTGGAAAAGGATACTATGTCTTTTTTCAGAATAAAATGGCTATTTATGACATTTGTTTTTGAAAGGATGATTATAATGTCAGACTGGCAGCAGTCTGACAGAATTATATCAGTTATAAGTCCTCAGTTTACCTCAGTTATTCTGGGCTTGTTTTCTTTAATTGCAAAGACAGGCAACAATAATTAATATTTGGAAGAAGTGAAAAGAATTAAAAATAAGGACAAAAATCATCCAAGAAATCAGAACAAAAGAAGCTTTAAAGTGATTGTCAATCAGCAGGGCCTTGACAGTAGAAGGTACCAGAGTTATAAAATTGAGGACTTTGGCAGAAATATAATGGCCTACTCATGTTAAACACAGGGCAGAGAAAAGCCATTTAGAGCCTCAAAGTGGCATCAATTCAGTGATGAGGTTTAGACACAGAGTTTCTTGATTTCAAAGTTAGGATCGAGAGGTGAGGAAAAGTTCCTTGAGTTTGCCTATCCATAGTACCTTTATTATTTAGAAATACTTGATATTAAGCACTTTGTCCACAAAGAAGCTAACCAAGAATAAGCACAGTGACATACTCCAATGGATTCTAAACATTTTATCACCTTCAGCCGAAGGCAGAGAATTATGGGAACTGGAGTCTCAAATATTTAAATGGCATGCAATCAACCATACTGATTCAACACAAAACTGAATTCTGCAATCCTACTTTGTGAATTAAAAAAAATCAATTTCCACAAGCATTTCACATTCATGTATGGTGACAATGTGAACTCAGGAGAATGTGATTGGGGAAAGCCGGAAAATCCATGGTGTTTTCTATGAACTGGGTTGAAATGGGCCATTTGACATCTATAACTAGTTAATATTACTTTAGTGAGATATCATGATCAGAAGGAAGCTAAAATAGAAGAAAGAGGTGACACAAGATGCAGTGCAATGAGTACAATTTTTTCCAGATATTTTCATCAATGCCCTTGATTTTTTTAAAAGGGAAATGTACATGAACGGAGAATTGTAGAATTCTTGCATAGCAGTTTCCCAAATGACTGTTTCATGAATTATTTTAGATACTAACCACATGAAGCAGACTTAGTCATCTTGTTCTCCATCCAAAGCAGTGACTCAATTTGAACTTAGCTTAGTGTCAGTCTCTTTCTCACTGCCCTCACCCACTTAAGTAACTCAGAGGATTTTGTTTGTAAGAAGTGCCTGATTCATTATAGCTACTATAGCCACTAATGTTGGCTGTGGCCTTCAAAACTCATATGACTACTAATAAATTTACAAATATAGTGCCCTTCCTTTCAATGGACTCTAAGGTGGTACACAATAATACAAAATATTATAGACAATTTATAAAAAACAATGTATTGTAAGGCCATATTATACCTCAAGAACTGGAGTAAATATGGACCAACAATACTATCTCAAAGAAAGCATTCCTGCCTTTAGTCTAGAAGTGAATCTCAACTAAACAGAGGTTCTGCTGGTCAAAGTTCTGCCCCTTTGGAAGTGTTTCATGCTCTCAATGATTGTACTTTAGTTTAGGACTGCTCCTGTACTTTAGTTTAGGACTGCTCCTGAACCGACTGCTCTAGAAATGAAATGAATAGTGATGACCAAGAATATTTTTAGGGGGGGGGAGTCTGGATTTGATAAATTGCCTTCTCTTTATATCCCTCTAGTGATAAGCAGCCTTCATCATCAGTCCATAAATAGCTTCTGAATTCATGTCTATTTGTGGTTCTGCGTGCCTCCTGTCCAATTCTTAGAGTCAGGTAAACTCAGGAAAAAAAGGATTAATTGGATATCTGTGAAGATCTCTACTGCTAGTAGGGTACTGTAACAGAAACTTGAAAGTCTGCCAAAATCGTTTTGCAGCTAGTTATATCTTGTATAATTAAAGGAGGGTTACTCTGTGTCTTTTTCACATGTCTTCCTTCCTCCCTCCTTCCCTGGACTCACAAATCTTTTCTATAATGCTTGGGATCTCTTCTCTGTGTTCCCAGAGTATGTCTGACATTCAATCACAGTTACCTCTTATCTTAATTGTTGAAAAATGGTGCCCTGTTTCCCTAAAAATTTTGTAACACGTATACAAAACCCCATTAGTGTAAGCTTTATAACCAACTTAATCTTCCTTTTTTAGGAAAAAAAACACCACCCACACAAATATACATATGAGAGAGGGGGAAAAAAATAGAAAATCATGTCTGAGCCAAGACTAATTGTCAAGTTTGCTAATTCGTAGATTGCTTTTCTTCGCAGGACTATTCACACAGAAGGCTCTGGTAGGGATACTTGTTTCAAAACTCAGATTTAAAAAATTCTAGTAAACCTTCTTAAAGACCTAAAGAAGAAGTTGCCATGAGAAATCAGTGCGGAAGATGTGGAAGATTCTGTGGTTTTCTTCTTTTATTTTGTACAAACGTGAAAATGCATTTATTTAAGCAGTTTGTTAGGACCTGCACTTTTGAAGGGTTAAAATGCCAAATTCAGTGTGGCATTAAATGTAAAAAAAAAATCACAAGAGAATTTAGCATTGTATACAAAGTGTAATCTGTTCCTATTTGCATGAACCCAGTGAAAATTTACTGTTTTTGCAATCATGAAATGTTCATATTAATTAAGTTATCTACTTTCTAAGGTAAATCACCACTGAAGTTATCTTCTTCTATTTTTTCAAAGGACCAAAAATAAGATCCTGTAATCTTGTAAATCAGAATTTGGTTAGCTTCTTAGTGCCAGAAATAATAGTAATGATGGTTTGTGGTGGGTGTATTAGTTTTACTAAAATAGTCTTATAAAGATGAGCATAGGAACTTATTGCTCCACCTTATCATGAAATCCAGAAGAGGCTGTATGGGTTTTGAACAGATTCGCTACTTCTTATAAAATACATAAATTAACAAACCTAATCTGTAAATAATTGGTTTAATAATTGCTTAATTCTTTTGAGACAAATGCCCTCATGTCCTGATGTGCTGCCTCACTGTGGTGGCTGTCTATTCCTAGGAGAGATGACTAAAGAATCCTGAAAGTGTTTGCCAAAATTATATATTCTTAGCCAGGTTATTCAAGATGTGAAGGTCATCCCAGCTGCCCAGCTAAAGCAAGCAGGTATCTATATTAAAGAATCTTGGTATAGGAAGATCCTAGAGGCAGATGATTCCTTTAATGACAATGACAAAAATATCATTACATATTGTGTGGGAGCAGGCAATGACTACCCAATCCTATATTTTACCAAGGGCTCTCCACGCCTTGACAATATAAAGTGAGGGTGTAGCCATGAATGATGAGCCCTTCAGACTGTATAGCACACAAGGTAGTTGAGGATATTTTTAGAGTATCTTTGACAGGACTAGATAAAAGCTTTCTGGACATCCAGTTGCTGATATTGCCATGCAGTAAAAGAAAACCCAAAGCTGCAAAGACAGAATTGTAATGGGAGTATGAAAATAAGAAACATGAACATAAAAAGCTCAAGATACTGACAAGATAAAATGAACTGACTACAGATTGACATCCTAGCCACTGGCAAATTGAAATGGATAGTTTCAATCAGAATTTCATATTGATTGCTACTTAGAACACACACACACACACACACACACACACACACACACAAAGAACAATGCTAGTTTTAAAGTCAAGAAATATATACCAAGAGGAATACTTGGTTACAGTGCCACCAATGACTAAATCAGGCTTCAATTTTGCAGACCATCCTTCAGCATGACAGTTCCCCAAATTTATGCTCCAACCGTTGATGCAGAAGAAGAGGAGATGGATGAGTTTTACAGTATGGTGAAGCTCAATGCAAAATCAACAGAACATGCAAGAAAGATGTGCGACTTTTGGGTGGAAACTGGAATACAAAGTTGAAAGTATTAAGGGGAAATTGTAGTTAGCCTAGGCGACCAAAATGAAATATAACAACTAAACAATTTCTGCAAATCCAGTAATTTCTTCATTGTTAATACAGGTTTCCAACAATCAATATGACAACTGTATATGGGGATATCATGACATGAAACTCCAGTTGAGTGTATTATTGGGACAAGGAGGCAGAAATCTCACATACAGTATAACAGCAAAGACAGGACTAGGGCCTGACTGTAGAACTACCCGTGTGCAACTTCCAAATCAAGCTAAAAGAGAAGAACAAAGTCTTTCATTTCATCTCATTTCATTTGTCATTTTCACTGACAATTCCAGGATTTCATCGCAAGCTGAGGTCGGAACTGGGCTCCAGTGAATGAACACGTGATGACTTGTTCACTACAGATCTTCATGCCCAGCTGCTGTTCCTCCTTTGCAAAGCCCAGCTGACAGGACATGGCTTTCTTTCCAGCTGAGGCCAGGCCTTTGCGTACTGGTTGCTTTTGCTTTGCCCATTACCTTGGTCACTGTTAGCTTTCCACATAATCCATCAGATATACGGTTATTGTAAAGATACACCGAGGAGGTCAAAGCATATGTGCTGTACATATTTCCTCTGAGGAAAATAAACACTGGATCATCAGAAAGAAAACAGGAGCAAGTTGAAGGGAAAAGAACGTTAAATACCTTCTTCCTGAGCTGGTCTGCTTGTTCTGAGAGGTTCTCTTTCTGAGATGAGGTTTTTTTGTATTATTTTTACTTATTTAATCCTTAATAATATTATTGGAATAAATGAAATACTTGGGGTATATATCACAGCATCGAATGTGAAATTATATAAAAACAATTATGAATTGTTATGGCATAAGCTGACTTTGTAATAATGCCGCTTGGGAGGGGGGAAAGCCCTAATAAGCAGCCATATACACAGAATGAAGGCTATTGCTAAGCACATTGATTTGTGCTTTAGATTGTAAGCCACCCTGAGTCTTCGGAGAAGGGCGGGATATAAATGGGATTAAAAAAAAAGATTGATAGTTGGAAAAAATTACAATTGTCTTGGTTGGGGAGAATAGCAGCCGTGAAGATGAATGTCTTACCAAAATTTTTATTTTTGTTTCAAATGATACCAATACTTAAGAAAGATGCAAATTTAAATGAGTGGCAAAAAGGTATTAATAAATTTATCTGGGCAGGGAAAAGACCGAGAGTAAAGCTTAAAATAATGCAAGATGCACGTGAGAGAGGGGGTTTGAAGATGCCCAATTTGAGATTATATTATGATGCAGTTGTGTTATCAACAATTAGTGATTGGTTCAATTTAACGGATGAAAGAATATTGAATATTGAGGGGTATGATTTATTGTATGGATGGCATGCGTATTTATTTTATGACAGAAAGGTGGATAATATTTTTAAGACTCATATTTTAAGGAATGCTTTGTTCCGAGTTTGGAAAAAGTACCAATATATATTAAATAATAAAATACCTATATGGGCAATACCTAGACATGCAATAGGAAATATAAATGTGGAGCAGAAACAAGATGTGATTACTTCTTAGGATGGAAGGGAATATTTTGAAACTGAAACCTCTAAATGTTTTAAAGGAAGAAAAGATAGTACAGACTTGGTTTCAGTTTATACAATTACAAGCTAGATGGAAAGAAGATCAGAAAATTGGTATAATAAAAGTTGATGAAAATTTGATAAAGCAAATTAGAGATCAAAGTCAATCGCATATAAAAAGATTATATAATGCTCTTACAGAGGTTGATTCAGAATTGGAGTTAGTTAAAGATTGTATGATAAAATGGGCTCAGAATATTCAAGAGCCCATAATGATGGATACTTGGGAAAAAATTTGGGTTAGAAATGTAAAATTTACAGAAGCACAAAACCTAAGAGAGAATTTTTATAAGATGTTTTATAGATGGCATTTAGATCCTAAAAAGTTAGCATGTATGTATCCAAATCAACCACCTAAGTGTTGGAGATGTGGTAGTGAAGAGGCAACTTATTATCATATATGGTGGACATGTAAAAATGTTAAAGCCTTTTGGATAAAAATATGGTGGATTTTTCAGAAAGTTTTTAAGAAAAAAATAAGATTTACTCCGCAGCTATTCTTATTGGGGATTATTTCGGATTGTACTGTTATAGAAACTAAATTAATGTTACACTTAATAACGGCAGCCAGACTTTTGGTGGCGCAACATTGGAAAAAAGAAGATTTACCTACAATAGAACAATGGATACTTAAAGTAATGGACGTAGCTGAAATGGCAAAAGTTTCAGCATATTTGAAAGAACAGTCACAAGAAAAATATATGTTGGAATGGAAAAATGGATTGATTATATTCAAAACAAATATGGGACTAAAAAGTTTCAAATAGCATATAAATAATTCTTAACAATTATAGATGTGTTATTATAATTACTTTAGTTTTGTTATAAGGGAGTTAAAGGGTGGAAGGTTTGTTAACGTTGTAATAGATATTTAGCATATGTTTGCATAAGATTGCTATATGTAATACCCTGTATTCTGCTTTGGGAAGTCCGGGGGGGAGGGAAGGGGAGAGGGTTGATGGGGAGAGGGGGGGGTTATTATTAAATTTTTGTAAAACTTTTAAATAAAAAAATATTATTGGAATAAATGAATGAATGAACCTTTATTGTCAAAGTACAACCATGTATACATTGAGATTGGCTGAGCCTCCCTTCGTGCCCCCCCACCACAACTCACAGTGACAATAAATCCACCATCTTGTTAAACCATGTGAGCTAATTGCTCAACACACCAGCCTCACAAGTCAATCATACATAAAGTTATTTCCCGTTCAAGAGCCTGACAGCCCATGGATAGAAGCTGTTCTTCAGCCTGTTGGTACGGCTGGCTATACACCTGTATCTCCTACCTGATGGTAGGAGAGTAAAGAGGTACCAACCAGGGTGTGAGTCATCCCTGAGAATTTTCCTCACTCTTCCAAGACAGCAAGCCCTGGCGATGTCATCCAGTGGTGTCAGGGGACAGCTCACAATGTTTTGCACTGTGCTCACCACCCTTTGTAATACTTTCCTATCCGCGGCTGTCAGGCCAGCATACCAAACCACAACACCATACGAGAGGACGCTCTCTATAGTAGACTGGTAAAAGAGGGTCATAAGCCGTTGTTCTACCCTGTTCTTCCTCAAAACCCTGAGGAAGCGGAGTCTCTGTTGGGCCTTTCTGGCCACCTGGATTGTATTGACTTTCCAGGTAAGATCTTCACAGAGGTAGACTCCCAGGAATTTAAATGAGGAGACTTTCTCCACACACACACACACACACACACACACACACACAGACCCGATGTAAAGTGGGGCAGGTTCCTCTCTTTTCCTCCAGAAGTCTAGCACCATCTCCTTTATCTTGCCAACCTTCAGTTGCAAGTTGTTCTCTAAACACCATAAGGATAGTTTTTGTACCTCCCTCCTGTACGCTGTTTCATCTCCAGAGTTAGCTTATGCCTTTTGATATTGTACTAAAATAATTGGAAGACAAGCCAACATCACTACAAGATCCTTTTAAAATTTATTCTTTCAAACTCCTTTACAAAAATGCTTCAGCCTTTTCCTTGGCAGCAACTTCATGTTCACTAAGGATGATATTAATCAGATTGAACTCTGATTTTGTTTGAATCTTTTCAAGTAAAACAGACCTCAAAGCCGTCGACATGGGAATTAGTCTTTGGTTTGATTCTTGAATGACATAGGGTGATTAGTTTCTTCCACTTTCATTTCGTCTGGTCCATGTGCATATGTAAGGGTCCGTGTGTTTGGGAGAATGCACATGTATGAAAATGACTTTTTATTCTGCAACACTGAAAGCCTCCGGCAAAGGTATTCTCAGATGTGCCTTTTGCCTTATTTTTTTAGCAATAGATCTCGTAATAGGCAGTCATCCATCCATTCATTATTTTTAATCACAGTGAATCTTTCCTCTAACTACTTTCCCTAAAGCTTGAGATGGTAGCAGCAGGAAGCAGTTCTATATTTTATGAGGCTCCCTTTACATCTACAAAAGATCAAGAACAGGAAGGCACTTACTTTGAAAGGGCTTAAACAACCAACACTTGGTGAGTGCATTGTTAGTGAGATGTGTTATACATGACTTAGTAATTCTAGCAGTGCTATTTCTCTCCTTCTATTACTTTTGTTCTGCAATTTTGAAATCCATTACACCTTGCCATTTGGACTGCAGGTTTCTTTTTCTACCCTTAGGGCTGGAGACCCCTGGTAAATGCAAGCAATTTGATCTGAAATAAAAAAAATACTTTAGACACTAAATATAGCTCCTAACACAATCATAAATCTTCTATCTCTCCACTCAGAAGTAAATTCCTTGAGTTCCACTGGTTTATTGCCCGACAAGTAGGTAGCACAATGGTGTAATAATAACAGTGACAAATATTGCTACTTAGATTACTACTCAGTTGGAAGTATCATTGAGTTCAAAGAAACTTCCTCCCAGAAGGTGTGCCTTCAACGGGAAGCCGTGGGTTTCAACTCTGTTCCATGGACTTACTTTTCTAGAAAGCAAGTAGCATAACTGAACACAGAAAAACTACTTCTGAGGAAATAGTTATTACTGTACTTTGTACTTAAAAGAATGTTTCCATCTCTGTTCCTCAAAGATACTTTGTCTTATCTGTGTGGATGATAGTTGAGTACAAAAGAGATTGAGTTCTTTTACTTAAAACATTTATATAGATTTCTACCTGCCATAGCTAGTTGTACCTTTGACTCAAATAGTCCGCAGCTTGCCACTATTCATTTAGTGATCCATTTGAAGTTACAGCAGCATTGGAAAAAAGTGATTGACCACCAGTTTTCACGTTTACAACTGTTTCAGCATCCCTACAATCACTTTATCAACATTTGGGTGCTAAGCAACTAGCATGTATTTATGATGGTTATAGCATCCTGGGTATCCTGAGCCATGGTGACGCAGTGGTTAGAATGCAGTATTGCAGGCTAATTCTGCTGACTGCCATCTGCCTGCAATTTGGCAGTTCGAGTCTCACTGGCTCAAGGTTGACTCAGCCTTCCAACCTTCCGAGG
The DNA here is from genome assembly GCF_964194415.1 of Vipera berus. Lineage (NCBI taxonomy): Eukaryota > Metazoa > Chordata > Lepidosauria > Squamata > Viperidae > Vipera > Vipera berus. The sequence goes on along the minus strand of NC_138202.1, from coordinate 149,261,346 downwards.
TCAATAAAATGAGAACCCAGATTCTTGGGGGCTATATGCTGACTCTGTAAACTGCTTAGAAAGGGATGTAAAACACTGTGGAGAAGTATATAAGTCTAAGTGCTATTGCTATATGTGATTGACAGCTGCAATCTTTGCAGCTGCCTTCCAACAAGCAAAGAATGGGGAAATCCGGATTCATTTACCAACTACAGTGATTCAGGTAATAGCCATGGCAAAAAGGTTGTAAAATTGGGCACAACTCAATTAACAACCACCTTGCTTAGTAACAGAAATTCTGGTCCCAATTGTGATCCTAAGTGAAGGACTACCTATACCATAATGCCAAGTATGTAGTTCTGTGCTAAATAATTGCCTATTTATGGGTGCGCAAGAATAAGCGAGAGAAGTACCCCAGCAAAAATGACAGCATACTAAAAATGCTCAGAGTGGTCGAACAGAGCGTAGATCCTGCATGTGGGAAAACCAATGATAACAGGGGAAAAAACAACTTAACCAGACCTTTCTGGTTTGCAAACAGTTGCTACCATTTTCTATTGAAAGTTGAACTCTGCAATTATCCCAAGACCTTGTTGTACCTAGGAATTCCATAGGGAGCATCACTAAGTGCGGCAAATGAACATTTCCCCCCCCTAACAGAACATAACTGCCCAGACGAGGAACATTTCTTGAATTTTGCAATTGCAAATTAACATGCTGAGCAGATGATATTGTGACCAGCTGATATTAATGGTATTAATTACAGATACCTGGCAGTGGCTTTGTTGGCATAATAAATATGAAGGTTTAAGTAGAAGTTTTGAGTGTTCTTTTTAAGTTCGGGTTGAGGAGGACTGATTCTTTCTTTCTTTCTTTCTTTCTTTCTTTCTTTCTTTCTTTCTTTCTTTCTTTCTTTCTTTCTTTCTTCCTTCCTTCCTTCCTTCCTTCTTTCTTTCTTTCTTTCTTTCTTTCTTTCTTTCTTTCTTTCTTTCTTTCTTTCTTTCTTTCTTTCTTTCTTTCCTTGCATCGAGACAGTATGGACGCTTGGTGATTGTCTGGACAAGTTCCTACAGTTTTTTTGGCAAGATTTCTTGGAAGTGATTTGCTATTGCCTCTTTCCCAGGACAGAGCGAGAGTAACTGGCCCAAGGTCAACCAGCTGGCTTTGTGCCTCAAGCAGGACTAGAACTCACCTCGTTTCTAACCTGATGTCTTAATCATCACACCAAACTGGCTGTCCTGCTACTCTTACATCTTTATATATTTGCAAGCAGCATTCCTTCACTAAAACTTTTGAAATGTGTCATCTTCTGTGTTGCTTCCCAAGGGCAGTTGGATGTGCTTGTTTAGTCCATAGTATGCATCAACTACTAAAATTAATGAATGATATGTGGATTCAGAGAAGTATATGCATGCTTGTGTTGTATTGTTCATTGGGAGAAAAAGAGGACAACCAGCACTAAGATCCATGAACTCAATTACAGTAGTGAGGAGTGTACTCTTGCGTCTTAAAAGGCCAGATTAGAAGATCTATGTGATTGCTAGGAGTCAAAAACACAACTGGATGGCATATAATCAATTAATCTACAAATACAAAAGTTATCACAATCCCTATGTGGCATCCACTATCCTTTACTATGTGCTAAATGTTACATTTATAACTCTGATGCATACAGAGGACTCCCAACATAAACACAAGAAATTAAATCAAACCACGAGAAATTAAATGAAAATTAAAACCAAAGATAAATAAATTTATACTCCCTTAAAAGCATCAATTAGTCCGCTATTACAAAGACAATCTGAAGAACTTGGATGTGATTGTTTTTTTCCTGCTCATATTTATTCTCCTTTTCACTGATGTTCTTTTCACATGGATGGACTACGTAAAGGCAATGTTTCCATTCTACTTCAACAATTAGTGATGGCTTTTTGAATGAGCAATTTAGAATAATTAAATCCTTGTGTTTGCTCATGTAAAAAAATGAATACAAGTTTTAAAATTCTTAAACCTTTTGTTCTGGACAGAAAACGTAACAAAAACCCATGCTTGTGTTCTAAGTAAAATATTAGTAAAAGATCAAGGATTTTAATGCTTTTGTTATCTTGGTGCAATCTTCCTTTAGAAGGTGTTCTGGGACTTAAATAGGGTTCTATCAAGGAGTCTCAGGATATCTTGAAGGACTTATGGAATACAAGAGCAAGATGCCATGATGTAGTACCCTTGACCTTGGTTGCTAGCAGCTATGAAATGCTTATAAGACAAAGACAGTTGAGAAAGTAGGGATGCAATTACTGGGAAAGATGAAAAAGGAGGCTCTGGGTAGGATTCATCAAAGGCATATGTAATTCAAGAAAAGGGATAAGCAGGAAGCCAAAGAATGGGGTAACGGGCTTGAGGAATGTTTTTTATGTAGTCAGGGCGTGTGAGAACTCTGTGAGCTGATTAGGTAATGTGCTAACTTCTGATTGGATGCTTTTGTTCACAGTAATTTGTGTGTGTGTGTGTGTGTGTTTGTGTGGAGATAGAGAGAGAGAGAATGTTTGCTTCTTTGTACTAAGAAAGCTAAGATTATTGTACTGTACCTATTTTGATCTGATATATTTGACTCTTCAGATCAAAAGATCCAACTGACAGATTCAAACAGCCATCCCTCACTCAAGATCAGAAGAAAATTCAATTACTCTTGGTGTCAAGAACACAAAGGCTCTAGAATTCTACTGGGTCTGGATTTGTCCTTAACAATGTTCTCGTGGATCAAAGTAAGATTTAGAATAAGAAATAAATGCCAGGTTTTCAATTTCATAGTCGAATAAGAATTTGAACTTGGTTATTCCTGACCAAGCACATAATTATCCACCATGTAATGTAGAACTCACAACAATTTGCATTTGATGGTCATATTTAATATTTGGAAAGTCATAGTGGGCAGGGTGGTACAGACAGAGGGAGCTAATCTGGCTGCATTTGTTTTGCAAAGTTTCTGAAATAAGTTTAGAGACAGGTATCAAAAAGCCATTTTAAGCCTATTTGGTGATTTACATAGGCCAGACATGTCAAACACAAGGCCCGGGGGCCAGATCCGGACCGCGAAGTGGTTTCATGCGGCCTCCAAAGCCATCCTGGAAACAGTGAGGGAATGGCCCCCACCTCCTTGGCCCTGGCCCAGAGACCCTCCTTCTGCCAGAGACCCCCAGATCTGTCCCACTCCTGCCCAGGCCCCCATAGGCACCCTTGATGCGAACGATGGAGAGCTGGCCACGCCCACCCAGTAGGCCATACGCACTCTAGCCACGCCCACCCAGTAGGCCACGCCCACCCAGGCCACACCTACCCGGCTCCCTGAGGGCAACCGTAATGCTGATGCGGCCCTCAATGAAATTGAGTTTGACACCCCTGACATAGGCCCATGGCTGACAGAAGGGGGTACAGTCCCCTCCTATTTTTTTCTGGCCAAATGGTACTGTTCTGTTCCAGCCTACTACTGGCCCTGCAGAAATGTCAGGGACAACCCCTTTTCAATAGTCAATAGGCTGAAAGTAAGCCAACCAAATTTATTTACACAAAGGAAACGAAACAGATCCAAAACAGAGCAAAACAAATACTAACCACGACTAAATCAGAAGCTGTTCAAACGGTTGCCTTCAGCAACCAGCACCTCCCACACATTCCCCTTTTAAACACAGTTTCAAGGCGTGGCTTCTCTTTGCCTCCTCCCGAGGTGTCTCATTGCCCTCCTTTGTTCACTCCTGCTTGTCTGCCTCCTGCTTCGAGCGTCCTTGAACAAAGCCAGCTGTGAATTGTCTTCGTCCAAGCTTTCAGGCTCACACAGCTGGGTCTGAGGAGGAACAACATGGGAGGGGCCTGGCTGAGAGCTCTGCGATGCCTCAGAACTTTCCTCTGCAGGCTCTCCAATCCCCTCCTTCTCCACCACCACCACCTCCTCCTCCTCCTCCTCCTCCGAATTGTCCGATTCAGCTGCCGAACCCACAGGCTGACACTGAATCACAACAGGTACAGCCTGGCTGAGCCAGAAATATAATCTGCCTGGACCTTGTTATTTTGTAGTATGACTGGACCTTGGATATATCCTCCATAGACTGTACCACCACCTCCCTTTGTCTTCAATATGCTTATGTTCAGCCTGGCCTTAGGAATGCAAAGTTCAGGCTCTTTCATTGACTTATGTCCTGTAGAGAGTAAAAAGAATGGGCTTGAGGGAGGTCAGGCAGGATCAAAAAATGGTTTGAGTCCAAAAAAGAAGATATGCATAAACATCTCAGAACCTCCTAATTCACACAAGTATAAAAGGAGGGAGGGGAATACCATCACACTTGCAAAATTCTGTCATAGTAGTCAGTCTTAATAAAATTAGTTTTAGACTTTTGTGGAGTTTGTTTCTTGATCTGGTCTATATCCCGGGACTGAAATTTACTTTGGCCTGGATTAAATTTCTTAAGGGTTATGGTCTTTTATTTGTCAGCTAAGAGAAGTGAGGGAAAATGGGAAAAACCAAGAGTTAAGTTGCCTGGTAAAACATTTTAATATAAATAAATCCAAAATAAATATGAGTGGCAAACAAGCCAGGAGTTAAGGCAATAGAGAAATGATTTTAATGAAAGTTTAAATCAACTCTGGTACTGTATTTTTGTTTTTGTTTTATTTGTTTTTGGGGTGGAGAAGGTAGAAAAGGTGTGGAACAAGGCACCAGCATTTTTTATTGCAAGTTTTATTGAGAAGGAGTGATGGGATTTTATTTAATGTAGCATCTGGGTGAGGAAGATGAATCAGGAAGTAACAGGAGAGTAGTACTGTTCCACCGGTTAGTGATTTGTTGCTTGCAATGTGGGCCGCCCAATGTATTTTATGATTGTACTCCTCACAATTGTAAAAATGACAAGATCGAAGGGCAGAACATCAATCAGCTAAATTCCTCACCAAAAATCATCTCATCACTGGTGTAGCCAGTTTTCAAGTGACTTCTGCACTTTCTGGGATTTCTTTTTTGGCTGAGGCTATATTAAAAATTCCATCCAGTACTATAGTAGTTGACTGCTGTTTTACACCCTGAGATATTAAATGTAAAGCTGACCTTGTTCCTTTACATTATAATACTGGTATTGCTTAAAGGAGCAATGACATCAGCAAGTATTGGCAAAAGAGAGCTCAAGATAGTATTGGTTGGAAACATGTGGAAGAGGCCTTCCTCTTGCGGATAATAGACAATGGCTAGAATGATGAATGCTATTATTGGAGCACTGAATTTGAATGAACTTGTCCAGAGGTTTTTTTGTTTGTTTGTTAACAGCCCAGTTTTCCAGAATGCTTTTTCTACTGCTTTTTTTGTAACCACCTTCTATTGCACTTACAAGCTTAAATCAATTGATAAGTCATTAAAAGACTTTTTCTGAATGTAAGCTTAATTCTTTAGACAAATTGAGGAGCCATAACATAACTTTCAGCAAACCAGAGAACCATCCAATTGGATAAAAGGGTTATTTGTTATAATGTATTGATTGGGGTTAATTGCCTTTTTTGTTAATTGGAACAAGAGAATTCAATGCAACTACAAATGTTAAGGGGCATAAATTATAGAACAGCCACAAAATTATGTGTTCAGTCAGTGTACAGTTCAATACATGGATGCAGATTGTTGTAAATGGTTGAACAGGTCCCTCTAGTTCTTTGGTCAGCAGCAACTCACACAGAGACATACATACAAGCTTGGGTTTGTGCTATAGTTTTCATCAGTTTTTGCTCAAAATCGAAGGGAAACAAAGTTACCAGTTATCAGAATAATAGTATGATCTGTAAGAAGATTAAAAAAGAAGCTTCTTGCCAAATAAAGGATGGAGGATATATTTCAGTTTTATATTGTTGCAAGAAGAGGTATGAACACACAAAGTGACCCAGATATAGAGATACTATTATTAATAATTAGATGAGTGAATGGCTATTTCTTCAAATTAGACTACCAATTGAATAGTGCCTGCAGCCCCTGACAGGGTAGAGAATGCCTAGGGGGCTTCCAAAAATAAATACATTTTTAAAGAAACTACACACACACATACTCTGAATTTCCTAGGAGGAAGAAATCTAGCAACACAAGTCTTGAAATTTGAAGAATCAGCTGACAAGGGGTCTGTGCAAGGTTTTCATTGCAGCCTGTTCCAAGTTCTGTTGCCAACATACAGTAAGTATCTATAAATGTTTCATCAAATGCAAGTTCTTTGATTGACAATGAGTTTCAATGTTCAATTAAAGTTTGGCATCCAAATATTTGACTTGCAGTGAGAATCTTATGTGGATTTTCAGTGTCAGTCACTTTTTCCAAATCTCACATTGCATTGCCAGCTGTAGACAGAAACCAACTGGTATTCATCATCTGCACTTTCACACCAAATACGTCCTTGCCGATGTTCTGTGAAGTCACATCTTGCAGGAAGCGCCAAAATGGTATCAGTGGAATGTGATGGATGAATCTTATCTCACCCAAAATGTAACAGTGACAGCACAACAAAATAGAGCGCACATACTCTACGAATACAATACAGAAATTCAAGAAAATGAAAGGCAGTGATGAGATGGTATGAAATGCTGCCTACAAATTGAATGCTGCAAGTATAATCAACAACACAGTGGGGGGGGAGGAAAGGTGAAATACAGCGTCTTCGATGATCGGTATGCTTAATTTAATTTTAATTTATTCAATTTAGGTACTGGCCACCTCCAGAATGATTCACGACATAACAGAGCAAAATATAATATGAACAGGGCAGAAAACATGATAACCAGTGAACAAGTAAGAAATAGAGAACAAAATGATTGATCTGACCATTGGCATAGAAAACATATACATATACACCTCCCATAGGATTATAGGCACCCAAGTCCAAGGCTTGGGAGAACAGTCAGGTTTGAAGACCTGCTGGCATTTATCAGGTAGAACCACCTCAATCTCCAAGTAATCTCATTCCAGAAGTTAGGCACCATGACAGAAAAGGCCTGCATCCCCAAAATGACACTGGTTAGTTGAATGGCATGTTGGCTCATGTGTAGGGAATAGAACAAACCTAACTAGCATCTTGAATTGCTCCTGGAAGCAAACTGACAACCAGCAAATGGAAGCATGTCCATCTTTGCTGCATCGCTGAATCCTGCACCAGTTGAAGCTTCTGAGTGGTCTTCAAGGGCAGCCCTACACAATGTACTAAACAATTTTGGGGAAAGGGCCAGCTTCATTGTTTTGCATGGTTAGTGCACTTCAGCATTTATTTTTGGACTGCAAATAATGTATGGTATCTGAAGAAGGAAAATGTTGATTTTAGCACAAGAGTGAGCCTAGGGTTAGGCATCCGTTAAGTCTGTGAGAAGATTGGATGTCAGGATTAGATTTGGAGTGAGTTTTATGCAATGGGTCCCTTCTGCGTTTACCTTTCAGTTCTGAGCAGTGGTGGTCAAGGAAGGGAAAATGTTTTTATATTTCTACGAGGGTTTGGGTCATATATTTTGAAGCTATAGCATCTTCAGAAAATGGCTGGAAGTTTATCCAATGACCCTAAATATTCATTATCCCTCACTTTGCCATCCTTGAGATGCAATTGTACATTGTGTTCATTGTATTTTACTGTGTGGTTTAAAGAAACCTTATCTAATTAGCAATGGTAAACTATCACTTCCAGTTAAAAAATAAGTAGCAGCTTTCTAGCGCTAGGGCTGCTGCTCCACAGTAGATATAAGGTAAAATGATTTTCTCTGCCCTCTTCAGATAAAACAATAGTTTTACCTTTCTTATAACTTGGAATATTATGAAACAAAAACAAATTTACCAAAATGGGTCACATCTGTATCTGTCTATTGCTCGGTCTCTCCCTCTCTTTTCTCTTAGTAAGTAGTTTTATTCTTATTCCTTTTATTTCATATTTTTTATTAAAGATTTTAATTACAGTAATAAAAGTGAATACTGTACAAACTAAACTCAGGAGACAGGACAGGTTAAAGAGCGCTGTCCCTGGCCTAATATATCATGTAATTTTGGGGTATTATATATGGTCTTTATGTTTATAATGTAAAGAGAAACCTATTGAAATAGGTTGACCAGAATATGGTCTTTTACTGAAGTTGTTATCTTATACTTAGCATAATCCCCATCTTATGTCTTAGAAGAGGAGCAACAAACCAATGTTTATATTTTATTTAGTTTGAACATTGTCCACTTGAGTTGGGTTGCCAGTAAATCAATCCATCAATCAATCAATTAATCAACCAGTATAAATAAATATATAAATAAACAAATATATAAATAAACAAACAAACAAACCCAGCATAATAAATGCATCAAGCATATGCATAACTATTCATATATACACATCTACACATAAACCTATACATACAGACACAACCGTATTATTTTATCTTGGACTTTTTTCCTCCCAATTTTCCAACCTTTCGAGCAATTCTATTACGCTTTGTGTTAGTCAGAGTAAGATCCTGACTAAAGAAAGATGATGACATCTGTGAATGGAAAGTACGGAAATTCACAGATGAGAGGCTAATTTTGGAAATTTGCAGCCATTGAACTGAACTGACTTATCCTACCTCATTCCCTGTTTGAAAGCAGTCCAGGGCTTTAATCTAATAATTTAATTTAATCTTTCTTCCCAATTCTTCCCTGTTTGTCAGACACACTTACTTTGTATCCTTATACAGTATATGATCGTGGGAATTAGGATCAAGTTTTAACTTTAGCTGAACCTAAAACTGAGTCTTCCAGGTGAGATGTTACGATTAGACATCTCTGTGAGCATCTTCACAAGCAGAGACAGCACAGCAGTAGAAATCACCAACCAGGAAATGGTTCTAGCCAATGGAATTTAGTTTTCTAACTCAGAGGTCCCCAACCTTTTGGGCACCACGGACTGGTTATGTGGAGAGAGGTTTTTCCGTGGACTGGAGGGGGTGTGGTTTTATATGCTGCCTGCATCCTGCAGATGGGGCTTTCCTTGTTTGTGCGGACTGGTTGCTGGCATGCTGCGGCCTGGTATTGGTCCACGGACCAGGGGTTGGGATCCCCTGTTCTAGCCAATTTAGTTTTTTGCAGTCAATTATTGGTCAAGTGGCTGGGGAATCGAGGATTTTATAATATGCTCTAAACTGTTATGCATCCTTCATAGACATTGGATTGGCAGGATTCTCTACTTGCTGATGAGATCTCTGACAAATATGGTTTTGACTTGTAGCCAGAGGAATTAAAGCTAAACTAAACTGAGCTGTTCCAAGAATTAACAACTCTGGATATGGTCAGATATGTACCCTTTGAAGCCCTGGAAACCTATGCAGAATTTTATTTATTTATTTATTTATTTAATAATATTTCTATACCGCCCTTCTCCCGGAGGACTCAGGGCGGTGAACAGGGCAAGAATAAAAATACAAGGTTACAAAAATTAAAAAAGGATTAAATATGTGCCCACTAAAACAGTCAATACAATATTAAAACCCCAATAAAAAACCCCACCAATCCCCCATCAGGCCAGGCCAGCTTGTTCGAATAAGAATGTTTTTAGATCGCGGCGAAAGGAGCGAAGATCGGGCGCCGTCCGGAGCTCAACCGGTAACTGATTCCATAGCTCCGGGGCGCCCACAGAGAAGGATCTCCCCCTGGGGGCCACCAATCGACATTCTCTGATCGGTGGCACCCTGAGGAGGCCCTCTCTTTGGGAACGCACAGGGCGAAGGGAAGTTGATGCCGGCAGCAGGTGTTCCCTAAGGTACTCCGCCCCCCTGCCATGTAGGGCCTTAAACACCATTACTAGTACCTTGAATCTCACCTGGAAGACAACTGGGAGCCAATGCAGCTCACAGAGCAGAGGTGTAACATGGGAGTATCAGGAGACTCCCAACACAACTCAATTTACTCAATTAACAATAGCACTTAGACTTATATATTGCCCCATAGTGCTTTACAGCAGTGGCTTCCAACATTTCCAGCTCAGTGAAGGTGGTGGCGGCGGCAGTGGGGGGGGGCAGAGAGGAGATGGTTGCACGGATGGTTGCACCACTTCTATAAATGCAGCTTTGTGCATGTATGTGTGCATGCCGCTTGCCCAACACTTCTGCGGCCCAGTTCTGAACAGACTGTAGCCTGGTACTGGGCCCCAGACCTAGGGTGGGGATGCCTGCTTTACAGCCCTCTCTAAGTGGTTTACAAGTCAGCATATCTGGGTCCTCATTTTATCGACCTTGGAAGGATGGAAGGCTGAGTCGACCTTGAGCCACTCCTGGCGGTGGACAGAGTCAGCCTACAATACTGCATTCTGTGCCATTAGGGTTTAAATAATATTTTTTATTCACTTTCCATCTGTCAACTTTGTAGATATTTAAAACCAGGGGAGGAAAGGAAAATGGAAAATTTAATTGGAAAAATGGTAAATTTAAAAGGTTCGCATCCCACCAGGCTCAAGGTTGACTCAACCTTCCATCCTTTCTAGGTAGGTAAAATGAGGACCCAGATTGTTGGGGTCAATTAAGCTGACTTTGTAATAATGCCGCTTGGGGGGTGTATGAAAGCCCTAATAAGCAGGCTTATACATAGAATGAAGGCTACTGCTAAGCTTGGAAGCTGCCCTGAGTCTTCAGAGAAGGGCGGGATATAAATGGAATTTAAAAAAAAAAGGCTTGGAAGATTTTGTATCTTATACGGAGGCTATTTTGTCAGAAAAGCCTCTGCAGACTTCCAACATTTGCTATTAAATATTAGGACCTACTTTGCATTAATTATGTATTGAGGATATATGGGAAATAATACAGACTGGAGTGTATCTTTTTTTCAAATACAAAAATGGTCCTCAGTTGAGTTTGAATTGCTATGATTGGTCTCTTGTGAGGAAGAAAAAGCTTGTAAGATTATTACCCTCTGTTTCTGATTACAATAAAAAAAGTTCATTAAATGCAAATATGGAGGTTAAGAACAAGACGTAATACAGCACTTAGAGAAGGCTCAGTGTTCACTTGTTGGTGACCTAAATATCATTTAACTGTCTACTGGTTTTCTTTTTTACTTGACAAGATTTAAAGAAGGTTGATTAACTTCTCCAAAGTGTGCAAATCCTGAATGATACTGTATCCTAATCAGAACAATACAGAATATTGTTACTTGCTACTTTTATGTATATTTTACCCTGCAAAAAAAATTCTTCCAAGTCAACTCAGACGTAACAGTGAAACTACATAAAGTCTTGGCAAAAAGGTATGACAGCCATTGAATAGCGAGAATAACAACCATTATGGTAGCTTGTATTTGTGCGTGCTTTCAAGTCAATGTTGGACTCCTGGAGCCTGCCTGAATAAGTCTCTGCAGATTTCAGAAGTGGCTTGTCACTGTATCCTTCCTGGCCCAAAGGAAGGATACAGAATGGCTCGCCCAAAGTCACCCTGCTGGTTTTCATGCCTAAAGTGAGATTAGAACTCACAGTCTCCCTATTTCTAGCCTAGTGCCTGAACTGCTACATCAAAGTGGCTCCAATAAATTTATATGTAGTTTGCTGGTTTGTTTAATTTCATCCCACCTTTATAAATAACTCAAGGTGGTGATCATACCTGATGCTTCTTCCCCCTCCTATTTTCCCCACAACTACAACCCTGTGAGTTGGAAGGGGCCAAGAGAGAGTGCGAACTGCCCAAAGTCACCCAGCTGGTTTTCACACCTAAGGTTGGGCAAGAGTTGATTGAAATCAACAAATAGTTGATTTAATGTCCTCACGATCTTACTGTTGTGTATCATTTTCCTTCTTCTTTCATTGGCAAGATAAACAAGCTAAAAGGAATACCCCCCTCCAAAAAAAACCCCTTCTCAGGTGTGTCAAGGAAGCCACCAGGGCTCAAAGATGATATGAGGGAGAGTTTACCTTCAGGGTCCTTTTTTTGTAGCATAGTTGAAGATAAAATTCTGTTGTGGTGGGGGAAATTAATTCCAACTGGAGCAGAATCTGAATTGGTTTTTGGCAGCTGCTTCAGCAAAGAAACTTACTTAAACATGGAATAGATAATTGGCCCACAGATCTACAGTGTGCTAATGTATGGGCTTAGTTAAGCTTATGACTGTCAAGGTTGAAGCGCTAAGATGCTTGCTAACCTCAGTCACTACTCAACTTGCCATGGAAATGGGGGAGGGAGAGCCTGGGAAAGAAACAGGAGTTTCAAGAAGCCATCCATGGACCATGAGACACAAGGTCATCAGAAGCAGGTATCTGATGGAGAGGTGGACCGTTCCCATAACAAACCGAAGGGATGTGATTGGGCAACGTGAGCACTTGGGTGGGTGGGGGTTATGAAAAGCTACTGTTAACTAACCAGATTTTCACGCAGGAAAACTAGAGCTGATTTTGCTTCTTCAATGCCGGGATGTGTATTCAATAAAGATTATCTCTTATGGCACCTCAAGACCATAGAGTTTCTTCAGTACTGAATTCACCAGCTGGATGGTTGACAATGGCATTCATTAAAAAAAGGAAAAAGTCCTGTCTGGTCAAGTGTTTAAGGCATCAGGCTAGAAAGTGAGAGACTGGAAGTTCTAGTCCTGCCTTATGCACGAAGCCAATTAGGTGACTTTGGGCCAGTTGCCCTCTCTCAGCCCAACTCAACTCATAGGATTGTTGTTATGGGGACAATAGGAGGAGGAAGATGAGTTGGACATGTTCACCACCTTGAATTATTTATAAAAATAATGAAGGTGGGATACAAATAAATAAATACGAATAGCCCTTGATTGACTGTAATGGAGCCTGCCCATCATGATTGTAAGCCATGGTACTTGTAAAACAGGTTAGTCATGTGACTCACCTGATTTTATGACCTTTTTGGTGGGGGTTGTTAAGTGAAGGCCACCGTGGTTAAGTGAACCAATGGCTTGCTATGGGCCCAATTTTGCAAATAATAATAATAATAATACAGGAGCTTTGCATTTGGGTCATAAGTACCTAGTAAGTCCATTGTTACTTTGAATGGTTGCTAAGAAACTGGTCATCAGTCCAAGACTACCTGTGGAGATCCCTAAGACTCCCTATTTTATTGTTGGGGAGAAATCTCAGTAATGCTTTGTCCAATTCTGTGTTAGTCATTTTATGGGATTGCACCTTATTTTATTAAGTGGTCCTAAAAGGGGAGCTTGATCTTGCCGATGGATCATTTAGAAGAGGATACTTAACCTAAATACTTAGAAACCAATCTCTTTCAGTTAATCAAAGCTCTTTTCCAACCTCACAAAATTGTATATTTATGCATAACAAGGACTAGAATTCTGAAGTGGGATCCTCTCTATTCCCAGTAGCCACCCCCATTGAAAGTGCTTCAGGGTGGCTGTAAGACAGCCTTCACTGGAGCATTTTAAAGGGGTGTGTGTGAGAATGTCAAAAAATATTCCTTTCTTCCTGCATAGCTTCTATTAGCTTCTATTGACCCAGTTTGAAACTGGACTATGTTGTATTTCTTTTGTTTGCAGTAATATTGCATTTACTGGACAGATCATATATTCAAGCAACCAAGACATATTAAAATGTTATAATTCCTAAAACTGAATTAGCTGTCTGCTATTTTTAATAAAGAAAAGAAAAAAATATAGTTGTATCTGATTTTGTTCTTTATATAAGTGATTGCCTTCCTCTTGCAGAAAGGATACATTTCAAGGATATATCTTAATAATATCTCATATATACATTCATACGTATATATGCATATACAGGTGGTCCTCGACTTATGTCCACAACTGAGACCAGAATTTATGTAGCTAAGTGAGAAATTTGTTAAGTGAGTTTTGTCCTGTTTTACGGCTTTTCTTGCCACATTTGTTAAGTGAATCACAGCAGTTGTTAAATTAGTAACATGGTTGTTAAGTGAATCTGTCTTCCCCGTTGACTATGCTTGTCAGAAAGTCGCAAAAGGGGGATCACGTGACCCCCAGGATACTGCGACTCATAATATGAACCAGTTGTCAAGCATCTCAATGCAAATAAGGTGACCGTGAGGAAGCTGCAAAGGTCATAAGAGTGAAAAATGGTCATAAGTCACTTTTTGCAGTGCCGTTGTAACTTTGAACGATCACTAAATGAACTGTTGTAAGTTGAGGACTACCCATACATACATATGTATATATATTTACACATGTACACACACACACACATATATATGTGTGTGTGTGTGTGTGTGTGTGTGTAGACACACACACACACACACACACACCTCCAGAATTCATTTTGTTGAGATCTGAAAGCCCATCGCATCCCCTTCAGCTACAATAGTTGATAACTGATACTTAACTGAAGCAGCAAAATATTCATTGATGGGTAAATAAATGCTATCAGATACAGAGCGTTTTTGTTTGGGAAAACATACATAAGATTGAATTCTAATTTAACTTATTTCTGGTTTAATGTAACTGAAATATCAAAACTTTGTGGAGAACAAGACTGTGCAAGAAAGAAAGAAAAGGAAAAGGAAAGAACATTTATCATAAAAACTTTAAAAAATAACAGTCAATGCAGTGAATAGTTTTCATGAATAGATATAGATTATTATCCACTTTGAGCAAGAAAACAAAATATGCCTACTGAAGTTTTGATAAAAATTCAGATACTTATTTTAATTTATGTGGGGAAAAAAGTGTATTGCCACAGATTCTATTGTGGAAGAAGCAGCTAAATCAAGGCCAAATCTATGTTTGTCTTCACTGCTTGTTCATTATGAAACAACTAACATATTTTAAAAAGTATGCACACCCAAATAAGAAGTCCTAAGCTTCTTTTCAAAAAAAGTGATTGCATGAGCCAGCAAATTACGCATGTGTGTGCTTTTGTGTGTGTGTGTGTGTGTGTGTGTAAAATCTGTGCTGCAACATATTTACGTATATAACTAATCAGTGCTTTTTTTGTAAAAGAAAAAGGTGCCGGAACTCACACACATCATACAACCCACCTTGCCTACCCTACAAGGTTCCATCCAAAAAAGGTGCCGGAACTCCGTTCTGAGCGTTCTAGGAGGAAAAAAAGCCCTGTAACTAATCCATGCTGCAATTTATTTGTCTAACTGTGGCCCAATAAAAGAAACTTCAGTGGATGCAAAGTAGCTATTTTCTAATTCTTAGAACCTTCCAGAATAAATTACGCATAATAGAGAAACAAAAAATGTCCGCTTCATTTCTAAATGTCTTCAGGTCCTAGAAAAATTCCATGGGCACTTGACAGTGTGTTAGACTCTAGATTATCTAGTGATGACGGCAGGCTTTATTTCATAAATGCAAAAGTCTTTGTGAATACTGATGAGGGCACAACATTCTTTAACATGCACCGTTGCTACTTGGTTCATAAATAATGAGATTTGAAATATCACCTTCTACTAGTTAATAACTGATATTTAACTGAAGTGTAGCTTTAAGCATTCATGTAAAGCAGACATGTCAAACACAAGGCCCGGGGGCCAGATCCGGCCCACGAAGTAGTTTCATGTGGCCCCCGAAGCCATCCTGGAAACAGTGAGGGAATGGCCCCCACTGCCTTGGCCCTGGCCCAGAGACCCTCCTCCTGCCAGAGACCCTCAGATCTGTCCCACTCCTGCCCAGGCGCCCATAGGCACCCTTGATGCAAACGATGTAGAGCTGGCCACACCCACCCAGTAGGCCATACGCACTCCAGCCACGCCCACCCAGTAGGCCACGCCCACCCTGGCCATACCCACCCGGCCCCCTGAGGGCAACCGCAATGCTGATGCGGCCCTCAATGAAATTAAGTTTGACACCCCTGATGTAAAGTAAACATTCACGTTCAAGTAAACACCACGGGGTGCGTCTATGGGCTGTATTGTCACTGTCTGCATGTATAATAACTGAGATCACCAGGACCAGCAACTCTGAGAGAAGGAAACTGATAGTAAGGAAGTCTTCCTCTTCCTTCTCCTTCTCCTTTCCCTCCTCATCCTCATCCTCATCCTTCACAAAGGCCATCGTAAACAAATGTCCCAGGCAAGTGGCTTGATGAGAATTGGAAGCCTGAAGGGTGGAGTCTATCTGATTTATTTTGGGAAGTTTTTTCTGTTTAGAATGCAGGGCCTAAATAGTAGTGCAGACTTCTTCAGACTGAAGGACACTCTTGATCTTTAAACAAGTCAAAGGACAAATGTAACCTACAAAGGTTTAGCATGGGGTCTCCAACGCCTGGGCCACGGTCCACTACCAGGCTATGGCTTATTCGGAATTGAGTCGTATGAGTGTCTGGCTGGAGCGAGCGTCTGCAGCTCAATTTGCATGAGAAGTGTGCCAGGGGGCACTCACACGCGTGCACACCAGCCCACTACTTAAGCTGGCCAGCAACTTCCACAAGGGCTGCGTTCGCAGGCTTGTGCGAACCAGTTCCCCTCTCCCCACCACCCCAGCCGGGCCACCAAGCCACTAAGGCTGGGGACCGCTGGTTTAGTATATGCGCTCATGACCTGCCTTTTAGACTACTGCAACGCTCTCTACATGGGGCTGCCCTCGAGGACCACTCGGAGGCTTCAGCTGGTGCAGAATGCGGCCGCGCGAGTTGTGATGGGGGTTTCCCGATACTCCCATGTAACACCTCTACTCCGCGAGCTGCATTGGCTCCCGGTTGCCCTCCGGGTGAGATTCAAGGTGCTGGTGATGACCTATAAAGCCCTAAATGGCATGGGTCCGGGATAGCTGAGGGAACACCTGCTGCCAGCATCAAGTTCCCTTCGTCCAGTGCGCTCCCACAGGGAGGGTGTGCTCAGGGTGCCGCCGGTAAAAGATTGCCGGCGGATAACACCCAGGGGGAGGGCCTTCTCAGTGGGTGCGCCTGCCCTCTGGAACCAGCTGCCCGTGGAGCTCAGGACTGCCCCCGACCTCCGTTTATTCCCCCGGGACCTGAAGACCTGGCTCTTTGAGCTCTGTGGCCCAGGCTGAGAATTTTAATTTTAATTTTAATTGGGGTTTTTACTTTTTTTTCAGGGATTGATGTAATTTTTTAAAAATTGTTTTTAACTTTTGTATTTCTTGTTTTAAATACCCTGTAAACCACCCTGAGTCCTTCGGGAAAGGGCGGTATATAAATCTAATAAAATAAATAAATAAATAAATAAATATAGCCTGAAAAGTATTTGAGATCAAAGCATTTACAATTACAGATGAAACATGTAAGATATATCTGACCTCCAGGTTATTCCTCAAAGATGTTCAGTTACACATTCATCCATAGACTATGGATAGAGACTGGCCCGAGTGTACCAACTCTAAGTCATCCACATATGTCCCAAACTCTGTTCACTATAGCAACTTGGCTATCATCTGATAAAGTAACATGAAGAGAGTCCCTATTGTTTCCAGATCTCAAAATTTATTTCCAGTTCAGCAAAGTCTTCTTGAATGAATGACTGGGTTCAACTATTTCCAGAATACCATTCCTTATTGTTGACAAGACAGATTATAATTACATTCAGGGAGGGAGGGAGGAAGGAAGGGTGGAAGGAAGGAATTCTATCACTTAACATAACACTAGTGATATGATTCATTTTGAGCGAAAGCTAATGTTTGGTCTTTCTGTGCTAGGAGTCCATGTGATCAAAATAGAAATGAATTTGATAGTTTTTCATTTAAGGTGAATTGAAATTAAATGAAATCAGTTACAGAGTCTGTGAACAAGATCCCTGAATATTTAGGGCTCAACTGTGCCCCTCTACTCTAATCGCTGAGGTATTGCTTCAGAATGGTGCCCATATGTATTGTGAATTATTACAGGCTTCTGCTTCTAAAAAGACACTGCAGGAGAGTGAGTAGGCACTATAATCTGAAGCAATATATTAGAAATAACATGTTCTAAGTTACAACTGGTTTGAAAAACTTAAGTTCTGATCTGTATTCTGATGCAAGAGGCTGAACATAGCAATGGATCTCCAAATTTATAAATAGCAAATTTCTCAAGGATTCCTAATGTGAGCACACACCCCAGCCTGAAAACAAATGCCATTCACCAGTTTTGGCAAGCATTTTGAACAAAGGTCTGTCCTCCTAGTTCAGCACACTACTAGAACAATGCCTACTAATGAAGCTGGCTGCTGGCACTAGTGAGCAGCTGAAGCTGTGATGCAGAGAGGGATAATACCTTGCATAATAGCCCAGTTCTCTTGGGTTGTCCTTGGAGGAATTCAGATTTTCTAGAAGACAGCCAGCAAGAAAAAGAATCAGCATGCTGGCACCTTTGAAACAGGGCCCATAATGTCCTGAGACACTTCAAAAAGTTCAGTGGCTCTCCTATTCCTTGCCTGAAATGAGAATGGATACACAACAAGTTGGGGAAAGCACACAGCACCTGTATTTGGCATTCTTTCCAAGCAGCAGTCAGATAAGGGCTCTGTGTTTCCTTCTGCATAACAATGGAGTATGTTGCACTTTTGTGCGTGTGTGTGTTTGTGTGTGTGTGTGTGTGTGTGTGTTTGTGGATTTCAGCTTCATGTGACCCATTTTCAAACTCAGTTTTGGCCGGTTTCTCTCCCAATCCTAAATTTTCTTCCCTTCTGTTCAGGTTTTGGAAAAATATCCAACTGATGGGCAGGCAGAGTGAATCCTTTAAATCAGACTTGTCAAACACAAGGCCCGGGGGCCAGATCCAGCCCGCGAAGTGGTTTCATGTGGCCCGTGAAGCCATCCTGGAAACAGTGAGGGAACGGCCCCCACTGCCTTGGCCCTGGCCCAGAGACCCTCCTTCTGCCAGAGACCCTCAGATCTGTCCCACTCCTGCCCAGGCCCCCATAGGCACCCTTGATGCGAACGATGTAGAGCTGGCCATGCCCACCCAGTAGGCCATACGCACTCTAGCCACGCCCACCCAGTAGGCCACGCCCACCCAGGTTATACCCACCCGGCCCCCTGAGGGAAACTGCAATGCTGATGCGGCCCTCAATGAAATTGAGTTTGACACCCCTGGTTTAAATAGTGCTTTTCCAGCATCATGTTGGGTCTCATCGTCACGCGTTGTATAGAACATTGGGCTGAATGTGGACAACTCCTCTCAGGGTCTAATCAGGAAGGGTGCATTTGTGTTATGTGTCTATGTACATATATTTTTGTTTTCTCCATGTAGTGCGTTCACAGGTATTAATTTCCTTGCGTGCATGTTTCCCATGGTACAACGAGCATCTGTGCATATCTGAGTACATATATCTTGTTTCGGATCACCTCTTGTATCTGTCTGTGTTTTGGGCAATTGGGAAGCTGTCTCTGGGCCACGTGCTTTTCCAACCCCTTGACCAGCAGTGGCCACAGGAAGCATTCATATGTTCTGTGTAACAAATAGGGCAGTCAGTAAGTGACAACCTATATCAGGATTCCCTTGCGGGACAGTTGCTGTGGGGGATAGTAACTCCCTGAGCACGAACCATTTCATGATATTTATTAAGCAATTCATTAATAATACCACAGAGGTTTTTGCTTGGCCTCAGCTGTTGGGCAAAGTTACCTGGTTACCTCCATCACATTAGCCTGTCGCACCTGGTCAATCAGGGGAGGTATGTTATGGACCCCATCAGTTAAGGAATTTCCACTGCTGCGGTCCAAGAATAGGGCCTTCTCTGCCATTACCCAGTCCTCTGGAATATCTCCCCCCCCCCTTGAGAGGTGAGGCAGGCCCCAACTCTCCTGGCCTTTTGAAAGAGTTTGAAGACCAGGCTCTGCCAACTCACACGGGGCTCACAGAGTGGCACATAACCCTAAGGGTGATTGGCACCTCCCAGCCTCTCCTCTTTTCTTTTAACATATCTAATCCTTGCTTTTACCTGGCTCTGTTTATCCATATTTTGTATTTTTATGTGGTTTTCATGCTTTTAGCTGTACTCCACCCAAAGTCACTCTGATAGTGAGATAGCATCAGGCCCTAGCAACCAAGAGCAATACAAGGAGTTATATGAGTAGTTTCTTTATTGCTCCACACCTATAGACAGAAATCTTGCCAGAGTGCAGCAACTGTCTGCATAAGTAAAGAGATTTACATTCAAAAGGTTTTTAAGAGAAAGATCAAGTTTTCTCCGCAATTGTTTTTATTGGGTATTATTGTAGATTGTGATGTTAAAGAAACTAACTTGATGTTGAACATGATAACAGCAGCACGGTTACTAGTGGGACAATATTGGAAGAAGGGTGTTTAAAGTTTCGAATCTTGCAGAAATGTCTAAGATTTCTGCTTACTTGAAAGATCATTCACAGGAAAGATATATTTCAGTTTGGAGGAGATGGATAGATTATATTCAGAACAAATATGGGACTAAAAAGTTCCATTTAGCTTATGAGTAGATTTTAGTGGGATATTGTTATTGGTTTGTAGTTATGTTAAAGGGGAGTTAAAGCACATTATGAATTTGGTTAATTGTATATTATGCATAATTTTTATTTAGAATATGATTATTGTAACTATAATCCTGTATTTAGCTCTGGGAAGTGGGGGGGAAGTGGGCGGGTTTGGGGTGGGAGGGATTTGGGGATATATTGTAAAATTTTGTTTTTGTAAAACTCTTTAATAAAAAAAGAGAGATTTGCTTTTCATTTTATAATCCCTGAATTGGGACGTTACAGGTACAGTATTCCTCACTTAACAACCGTTTGTTCAGCAACCATTCAAAGTTAAAACAGTGCTGAACAAATGGTAGTTACAACCAATCCTTGGAGGTTATGGCCATTGCAGTGCCCCCAGTCAAATAGATAGTGGGAAGCCCATCTTCTCTCTCTTTCGGCCTACCAAAGATTCCACGTTCCTTTGCCTCTTAGCAACCTGGGAAAGAGCCCCTCCCACCACAGGATGGGCAGTACCTACATATGATAACTAAAAACACTAATAAACCTTGGATTATTTTTGAAGTTTGGATAGTATTGGATGAAAGACTACCGTTAAATTCCAGGGAAACTGGAAGTGTGTTAAACTGGGGGAAAAAATCTTACAAGGAAGTAATGACAAACTATTCCATAACCCACCAAGATAATTACTATTATTAGATTATCGCTGGAACACTGCTTTTTAAACCCTAGCATTAATTTCTTTTGGAATGCTGATTGCAAAGAATCACTGTGCTGGAATTATTTTATGAAGGCAATATTCAATACTAGGCTGTACTTTTTATTCAGTACTAACTTTGCCTTAGTTGAGTAGGCTTATTGCTAGCTAAGTGGGGGTAATAGGATGTCAGCTGCAACTATGTATTTATCAGTAGGCATTCATGGAAAATGAGTTTTATAGCCAAATTGCCATGGGATAGGAATTGCCATACGATCCCATGTTGAAAAAGAGCAAAGTGCTGATCAGAGAGACAATGGGATGCTTCACATAACCTACTATTTCCTATCAAGGGACTCCTTTCCTTCATTATTATACACGCTTCCCTTTTTTAAAAAAATGTATAATTTATGCTTACTGTTAAATGAAAGGGCACTTTGACATCACAAAACGACAAATGCAACAGCAAGATCTAATCAATTTGTCAGTGCATGAACTCCAACTATTCTGTTTCTAGTATCCTATAAAAAGGGATGTTGTTAAAAGTACATAAAATATTGTTTAATATTCTTATCATCGCAGTGGGAAGGGGAACAAGATAACCTATAACAATGATGGTGAACCTTTTAGAGACCGAGTGCCCAAACTGCAACCCAAAACTCACTTATGTATAGTCGGGTGCCAGGTGGGCATGGCCCATTGGGTGGGTGTGACCCATTGGGTGAGTGTGGCCCATTGGGTGGGCGTGGCTGCAGTGGTCATGGCAGACTGGGTGGGACTAAAAGGTTCATTCAATTAATTCCAACTTTTTTCCCCGCGAGAAGTTGAAATTGATTGATTGATTGATTGAAACTTTGTATTTTGCACACAGTGGCAGAGGCCTAAAGTGAAAAGGTTTTATAAAAGGCAGCTGAAGCCCTAGGACTGTATGCCACCTGTGGTACATGTCCCATAGGTTCACCACCATGGACGTAAGGTTATCTATGTTTCCTGGTAAAATACATGGGAATACTTAGGATTAGGGTAAAGGTTACTTAGGGTTAGTTTTAGGTCACTGTGGACTCATAGAGGATAATGGACATCGCCAACAAACCCGGAGTGCTTGGGTATGATTAGGAGGGCACTTACTTTTCTAGGCTGCCCTATCTATGTTTCCTGGTAAAATGCATGGGAAAATCCCATTGGAGGAAAATTCCAGTTAGGGTTAGGTCTCTGTGAACTCACAGAGCAAAATGGACTTCGCCAACAAACCCAGAGTACTTGGGTGTGCTTAGGAGGGCACTTACTTTTCTAGGCTGCCCTATCTATATTTCCTGGTAAAATACTTTGGAAAATCCCACTGGAGGAAAATTCCACTTAGGGTTAGGTCACTGTGAACTCATAGAGCAAATGCACATCGCCATTTTTTTTTGCACAGAGTGGCAGAGGCCTAAAGCAAAAAGGTTTTATAAAACCCAGTTGAAGGCCTAGGACTTGGGCGATTGCTCGTGTGCCAACAGAGAGGGCTCTGCGCGCCACCTTTGGCACACATGCCATAAGTTCGCCACCATGGACCTATAATCTTTTTTACAGAAACAACTGTGGCAACTTAGCTTTTTTCCCAATGCTATCTGACCTTATTTCCTTATTATATATTTATTATTTCCCATCTTTCCTCCAGTCACTCAAATCAGCATAAAAGCCCTCCCTTCCTGCAGTTGTAAATCGTAAGTGGTATATAAGTCTAAGTCAGGGGTCTTCAAACATGACCCTTTTATGACTTGTGGACTTCAACTCCCAGAATCCCTCAGCCAGGCATGCTGGCTGAGGATTTCTGGAGTTGAAGTCTGCAAGTCATAAAAAGGCCATGTTTGAAGACCCCTGGTCTAAGTACTATTGCTATTAATACAATCACCAACTTTCAATCACTCTGAAAGTTCCATGCTAGAACAAAGATTTGGATTCAGTCTCCCCAGTCTTGGACCAGCCTTTAACTCCCACACAACTAATACCAAAGACCAGACAATAGGACCCGCCTTTTAAGAATGCCCTCCAATCTATCATATTGTAGAGTGATATGGTGAGCCAACAGATGGAAGTGGGGACAGCTGGTGCAAGTGCTGCCTAGAATGGGAGCCATTCCAAAATGGCTGGCTGGATTGATGGATTGTCATTTCTATAATAGTTTCTCATATTTACCTAATATAGATTTGCATTTCATTTTATAATCCCTGAATTGGGACATTACAGGTATAGTATTCCTCACTTCACAACCATTTATTCAGCAACTGTCAAAATTAATACAGTGTTGAACAAACAAACAAACAAACAAACAAACAAACAATCCTAAAAGCTGCTGCATCGCCCCCCTCTAATCACTTGATATAAATTTGGGTACTTGGTAACTGACATGCATTTACAACCTCAACGTATGCTTCAAGAAACCCAAAGCTCTGTGGACACACACACACACACACACACACACACACACACACCGTCCCTGCCAACATGGTGCTCCTTGGTGGAGCAGTGGGCTAATGCCTCCTTAAGTAACACCAGCTGCCTGCAATTAGTGCAGGTTCGCATCCCACCAGGCTCAAGGTTGACTCAGCCTTCCATCCTTCCGAGGTAGGTAAAATGAGGACCCAGATTGTTGGGGGCAATAAGCTGACTTTGTAATAATGCCGCTTGGGGGTGTGTGTGAAAGCCCTAATAAGCAGGCATATACATAGAATGAAGGCTACTGCTAAGCTTGTAAGCCGCCCTGAGTCTTCGGAGAAGGGCGGGATATAAATGGAATTAAAATAAATTAAATTAAAAAATTAAAGACCTGTTTTTGGAGTTTCCACACAAAAGCTGTTCTCAGGGGAAAACAGCAGGAGTGGCAGTTTGTGGCATTCTCTAGTGGGCAGAATGGCACCAACAGATGGGATAATTGCTACTGTGCTCAGAACAGGGCTGCAAAAAATGGAAAGAACACTAGATGACAGGAAAGAGCTAGCATTTTCTTTGTTTCTTTGCTGCCATCTAATGGTTGCTCTAATCACTATTCAGTGAGACTACCTGCCGCCACTCTGCCAGCACACAGCTTGCTGTCCTGGTTTCCTCTATTGGCACACAACAACATTGTGGCTTTAAAGAAACCTAGCTTTAAAGGCTGAAGTTCCAGACAGGCTCTTCCAGGCGTAGGGCAGTGGTGGGATTCAAATATGTGAACAACCAGTTCTCTGTGTGGATGCCACTTCCGGAAGTCCATTCTGGGCCTCGGCAACAAAAAAATTAGCTACTGGTTCCGCTGAAGTCATGCGAACTGGCTGAATCCCACCACTTGGGTAGGGGAATACTTTTCCAGTATAAAGACCAATTTTCAATTTTCTTTTGAATGAGGTGTGAATCAGCCGACACACTGAGAACTTTTGATTATTATCAGACATTTCCTGATATGTGTTATATGACACTTTTGCTATTTTTGTCTGTACTTAAATCTTACTATACAGTTTATTATGGAACTGATAAAGTAATATCTAAATGTCTTTGCTGGGGGAAGAAAAGGGAACTTCTGTTTATATCTTGGTGGTACCTGTGTTCTTTGATAGGAAAATTACCAGGACTTAAAAAATAAGAAGTTGAGAACTGCTGGAGTAAGGATTTTTCTCATGTGCTAGTTATTGGCAGTCTTACTGAACTTAGCGGGTGTATTTCTAAGAACCATTCCTAGGATTTCACTATCAATTTTTACTCAGGAATCACCTATATAAATTCTGGTTAATTACTTGTATGAAACATATTGCAAAGGCAAACAAATGATTCACTAGGCCATCACTTTCTTTCATGCCACGTCAGTTCTGTTTTCTTTTATATCCTTTCACAAATTTTATACTGCAAGATTAAAAAAAAGACAGTGACCCTCTCTGAAAGCAGAATTCCCCAAAGTTTAAAGATTTCTTTTTGACTTTAACAATAAATTGGTCTGACTGACTCTAACTGTTTGATCTCAAAGTTGTGATAACATTCAAGCACATCCCAAATCTTATGTCAAACCACACTGTCCTTGATCTATTACAGTATATGAAAGTTTTTAATGTACTGAAACTATTGCAAATAAATTGCTTTTGCTTGTTCTTTATATCAAACAGGCTTTTATCTTTCTTTCTCATTACTATTTTAAACTCATGTACTTGCTTTGGATGCAGTGGAAAATGGTATAACATCAACAATATTCAGTAAAAATTCAGCAGTCATGTTGGTTCATTTTATGTACAAAAAGGAGGAAATTTCATCCTTGGTCTCAGACTAAACAATATAGTATAAGCCAGCTCTGCTCTGTTTCTTCATTTATACATTCCCTGGACTGCATGAGTTGAACCTGTACACCCAACCTTTGCCATACGCACACATTTTTCCCGGAGGGTTCTGTCTGTAGCTTTGTTCATACCACCTGCTGAATGCATGTAGATCAGGAAAGCGATGCTGCACTGGCCCTTCTCAACAAACTCTCATGAATAAAGCTCATATTTCTTAGATATAAAATGTAATGTAGTAATCAAAGCAAACTAAAGTTGCTTGGAGGTTTAGGTCCAGAGATCCAATTTGTTGAGGAAGATAAATGATGCTTAAAAGGCTCATAAGGCCTGTCTGTTTCTCCCTGCTCATTATACATATTGATACATTTAAAACAGATAGTACGGAAGCGATCTGACATGCTGCCTCATTGTTTAATTTAAGGAGGAAAGAGTACCTAACAATATGCAATGGCAGATGTATAGAATCTCTCTTAAGGTTCATAATTTAATTATTGCAGGTAGCTCTTCAACCGATTAGGTAATATTTACAGTATTATATGTAATCTATAATGTTTATACACAGAGATACATTCACATCTTATAGCTGAAAGAAACTGCTAAGAATACATGACTTCAAGATGATTTCTGTAGCATAGGTGTGAACCATTTTTTTTCTAGTTTCATTTTGGTCTTTCAGCGACAATCTGGTTCAGTATGGATCCAAGACATGAAGAGTTTGCATTTTAAACCCTCGCAAGTCTATAATGGTGTTACTCAACTCTCATTTTATGACTTTGTGATTCCTTTCAGGGTAGAGTTAAGACAAACCCTTAAAATATTTTTTATTAATTCTGGCAGAATTGCATGAAATTTGCAATCGCATCAGCTGTTACTGAGAAGATCCAGAGTAAACTCCAGAGTATAGATTCTGCAAAGAATCTGTGACTAAAGGGAGGTACTCAGGAACCTCCACTTAATCAATCATTACCAGAGAAGTTGAATTCTAAGCAGACCTAGCTAAGCCTCCCTTCCTCCAACCCTATATTAACTTCCATTCGGTTATACCAGTCTCTGGTCTTCTACCTCCTCCCATTGTTCCCCAAAACATTGATAGAAGCCAGCTCTCCAGGTATTTCAGCAGGTCCAAATCCTATTAAATTCCACTCTGGAGAAAATCTTTATTCAAGCAACAGAAGAGTTTGACTGTAGGTAATGTAGTAGCAGCCACTCAGGAAGAAAAAATGATGCCAGAGATATAAATCTGTCTTGAAACTTATGCTGGGGTAACAGGTTTGGGCTTGTATGTTACAAAGCTCTTGTGATATGGTGGGTCGTAGATAAGTTACATTTGAAAGAAAAACAAATGCTGAAAAGTTGACTTTAATAATCCGAAGAGTTGACCTTAATCACTTTTAAAGGGGATATTCACATTCTCATTGCTTTGTGAGCTAAAATCACATACAATCCACAATATGAGATAGAATTTCCCTCAGGATTTTTTTTGTAGGCTTTCAGAAGGAAACACATGCCTGTTAAGAACAAAGAACACTTTCAGAATGGATGTTTATTAAGGCTGTGGAGCTCTCCAGATCTGAAGGCAAAAAAGTACTTTTCACCTGGCACATTTCAAAACTGTATTTTCCACAGTTGTCATTTGTATGCTTATTTATCCATATATATGCATGCATGGTTAGCATTAAGAAAACCAAGATCATGGCATCTGGCCCTCTCAATTCCTGGCAAATAGATGGGGAAGAAATGGAGGTAGTGACAGATTTTATTTTCCTGGGCTCCAAGATCACCGCAGATGGGGACTGTAGCCAAGAAATTAAAAGATGCTTGCTCCTGGGGAGGAAAGCTATGGCAAATCTAGACAGCATACTAAAAAGCAGAGACATCACCCTGCCAACAAAAGTGCTATGGTCTTCCCAGTTGCAATGTATGGCTGTGAAAGTTGGACCATAAGAAAGGCTGAGTGCCAAAGAACTGAGGCCTTTGAACTATGGTGCTGGAGAAGACTCCTGCAAGTCCCTTGGACTGCAAGGCGATCAAACCGGTCAGTCCTAGAGGAGATCAACCCTGACTGCTCTTTAGAAGGCCAGATCCTGAAGTTGAAACTCAAGTACTTTGGTCACCTAATGAGAAGGAAGGACTCACTGGAGAAGAGCCTAATGCTGGGAAAGGTTGAGGGCAAGAGAAGAAGGGGATGACAGAGAATGAGGTGGCTGGATGGAGTCACTGAAGCAGTAGGCATGAGCTTAAATGGACTCCAGAAGATGGTAGAGGACAGGAAGGCCTGGAGGAACATTTTCCATGGGGTCGCAATGGGTTGGACACAACTTTGCAACTAACAACAACATGTATGCATGTGTTCAACTACCTAGTATCTAGCACCTAGCCTGACTACGGCTGTTCTCAAAAAGCTAAGGAAGGTTGGACCTGGATGGGAAACTAACAGGAAACACCATGGCTAGAAGCTAGACTAGGGTATCAAAAATTCCCAGAAGGCGGCGATGGCAAGCCATTGGCATTTTCCCAAGAAAACTATATTGGTATCCTCAGGAAGTAATAGGATTAAAACTCAGCATAAAGGAGACTATCCATACGTACTGTTCTGTACCAGCCTGCTACCGGCCCTGCAGAAAAGGCAACCCCTTTATAAACGGCAAGAGGCTGGAATGACGTCTGCCAAATTTATTACTACAAAAAACAAACAAGACACGAACCAAGATACAGGAGTTTTGAAACACTATCTGAGCGGTTGCTTTCAGCAAACCAGCCCTCCCCACACATTCCCTTTATAAAGAGTTCAGGGCGTGGCCTCTCTCTGCCTCCTTCCGAGAAGGCCCACAGCCTTCCTCTGTTGACTCCTACTTGACTGCCTCCTGCGTCGGGCATCCTTGAACAGGGCCAGCTGTGGGTCATCTTCATCCACACTGTCAGGCTCACACAGCTGGGTCTCCATGGTGACCAAGTGGGAGGGGCCTGCCTGAGGGCTATCATCAGCAAGATCTTCAACCCCCTCAGCAAGGTCTTCAACACCCCCCTCCTCCTCTGAGTCGTCCGACCCAACTGCCGAACCCACAGGCTGACCCTGAATCACAACACGTACTTATACCTGATACACAAAGCCCAATCATACTATAACCTTTCAAAATTCTGTATGTACTATGGAGTTTGGTGTTTTTATGAGGAAAGAAAAATGCTCGATTATGGTATTGCTGATTGCTAGGGATGATTCTGTTTGTGTTCTTTGTGTATGTTGTATGATATATTTATTCAGAAGGATGCTTCACTGAGTTTAATGTATTTCTCTCCAGGAATATGGATCTAGGAGAGCTTTACATCCTACTACACTATCCAACCTTCTTAGATGAGAAGCTGCTGCTGCATAAAGAGGTAGCTGTCCCCTTGAAAGAAACCTACATTTCAAATGGCACCTTTTGATGTCTCTTCTGCTCTTCTGGTATCCTCCCAGCATCACAAGCAGTGAAGAAAGTGTTGTAAAGTTACTCAGGTTTAGGTTGATTCAGGAAAGCTACCTTTGAAATGGGCTGCATCCTAGCCCATGGTTCACCAGGTTTCTTCTAGCCCAGAATTTTTAATTCATGAAGGAATTTAGCAAAGATCCAACTCAAATGAAAAACAAATAACCTCCCGGGTTGTTTCATCAAACCCACTTAGGGCTGGAATGGTTTTATGTTGGAGGCAACTCAAATGCTTGTAAAGGGAAGAGATTTGCCTTTTGACTTTGCCCATTTTTCACCTGTTGGTGCATAACTCCCAGAAGATCTGGGTGGCATGCAATTTTATTTCATTGACTTTAACTAAACTTAAAACAAGTGTCACTGTCATCCTAGCCCTGCCCTACCCTTTGCTTGCTCATTCTGATGTTTTTGAGCAGGGTATCCAAAGGCAGTGAAATTGGCCTCTTAAGTTTCTCTGTGGTGCATCCAGTACTGTTGCAATACAATCCAGAGTTCTCTTCTTCTTCTCTTTCCTTCCACTTTTCCCTTATGAGCTCCAACGTTAGGTCCCAACAAAGTGATGCACCCCTGATCTAGGATTTCTGTTTAATAATGCAAAGCCACTACTAGAATTATTTCAAAAGGACCATGCTCTCACCGTCCTGATGATGCCACACACTACATTGTTTTAGAATGGCACTGTTCTCACTGGAGCCAAAATGGACACTTTTCTGAAGGACACATGTGAGACTCTGGAGAGAGATCATACCAGCACTTACAATAGAAAGGTCATCGATTTCCTGCAACAACTACTGAAGGACAATGCCACTGACAAGCCATAATACTATCCCTTTACCCTGGGGAAGCCACTCCATGCATATATGGACTCCTCAAAATCCACAAAGAGGGAACACCACTCAAACCAATTGTCAGCAGCATCAACTCTGTCACCTACAGCATTGTGAAACATCTAACCACCTTATTAGCTCCTCTGGCTGGCAACACCATCCATCACATCAGCAATTCATAGGACTTTGTCAGCAAGGTTTGGAAACTAAAACTGGATCCAGATGAGAAATTGACAACTATGACCTGGATGACTGAGAATCTCTATGGACTTTTTCTCATTGGAGTGAAATGAATAATTGTGTTCCTCATCCCTCTTTGTTACCACTGCACTGTACTATAAATGATGTCGAAGTATTTCCTTAGTCGCATCATTGTGTGGGGAAATTGTTTGAAAGTGATTATTTCCCCCGTTCTGTCTTTTGAAACTGTGTAAATGTAGCCAAAATCTGATGCGATTAGACAGAATGAATGAGCAGTAATTTCCTGTGGTTCCTGTTTGCTTCTATGAATCTACTTAATGAAGTCGTCATTTGTAATATTCTGTTCAGTTAATACATTTCATATAACAGACAGCTTCCAACTGTGTCTGAGTTCATCTTCTGATGCTTTTATATCTTACTTTTAATGCACCTTTTCTATACAGTTGCAAGTCTTTTATGGAACTGGGTTATTAGACAGAGGTTGGACTAATTTTTCTTCTTCCAACAAACATGCAAATGCAGTATACTGTATTATCCATTACTCTGTTTCTGTTCCCCATCCCAGCAAGGGCTATAGATTTCCTTATTTCTAAAATGTAAATGCAAACAGAGCGTGTCATATCCCATGCGCAAAAACAGTCATGAGGGTGGGAAGATGCTTGCATTTACTTGATAATAGCAGTAACATATGATTCAGTTCCAGAGATTGCAACTGATTATGGGAAATTTTGAAGGCAAAAGAAATCATACAATTTGCAGGAAATTATCTCTCTTGTTTTGAGGCCATGCATAATTCATTTAGTAAAACTTGGAGATGCCATTTTCTAAAGCTGCAGCTTTTATTATGGTTTCCTAGATATGAATTAAATGGTGTCCATGTTTTAACTGCATAGTAGTCTTCATAGAACTCTGTAAATGAAGTACCACTGATTCATTCTGCAGGTAAGCAGTAGCAATCACAAATCTTTCTAACAACTGTGCTTCCCTGCTTCCCACTGCAAAGTAATCAAAGTAGAATAAATTCAGAACTGTTCAGGGCAAAAGGGCAGGTGGTGTTATGTTGTAATAAATTCTTGGCCTTGGTAAAGATGGGAAAAAGAGTTTAAGAAACATTATGCTGGAATAGAGCAGATTAAACAATGCAACAAAATTACAAAGACCTAAACGATAATTGATGGTCACCAAATTAAAAAAATGAAAAAAGAGACCCTAATATTGAATATAATACAAAACATTAGAGTTCTTTCAAATATATTTCCTGCATAAAAGTCTGATACCCAGGGCTTCTGAAAAAAATCATTCAAGGCATCTAATAAACATGAAAAAGAATCTTATGATAAATTCATCTCATTTTAACTTCATAAGAAATATTTTAGCTTCATAAGAAATGTGTAATGTTTTTTATGTTAATTCATTTGTTAAAATAAAATATCCCAATCACATTTCATTCTGCAGTTTTATCTTAATAATTACCAGTATCTATCTTAGTAATGGTCCCTAGTTGTCTATAAAAATAAACTGTTTAGATTTAGATAAACTCTTTAGGTTTAAATTGTTCCAAAAAGTTTTATAATAGAAAGAAATCATTGAGAAGGTCCAGAAATTGCTAATATGAACTAAAAAAACATAATATGCACATAAATGTATAATAGCATAGGATAGGGTGGAATAGAACAGAGCAGAGCAGAGCAGAACAGAACAGAACAACAGAACAGAACAGAACAGAACAGAATAGAGTCTCTTTGAGCAATTTTAGGCTATTCAAATTCTTGCAATACCATATTTTCTTGATCACCTACCATAACAACAACAACAACAATAACAATATTTATCTGCAATTTTGCAAATGGGAGTACTCTGAAGTACTGACTGAATAATGTGATAACTTACCAAACTGTAATAGAGAACTTTAATAATTCTATGCCTGAAAATATCATCTATAATAGCAATTTATATTCCAACTCCTGCCAGCTTTATGTCAAAAATACCAACTGAATGCTAGCCAAACATGCTAATGTTGTCAAGTTAAATATACAAGAAAATGAAGGCCATCTTTGACAATTCCCATAATATCTTAATGGGCAAAGAGGTAATTCATGTTGTAGCAACTGTAGATGAGGGCTTAAATTTCCACATTTTAATGCATCTAATAAAGATTGGAATCCATTTTTTCTTTTTTTACTAAAGCATAAAAATTTAACTGAGATGTTATGAGTTCTTTAGGACAGATCAGAAAAGGACAATTTATGAGCCAGGTCAGGGGTTTTTTTACTATTATTATTTTAACTCTTAGCATAATAAGGGTAGAAAGGTATTCAACTCTCTATGAGATTGACTTCTAGACAAAAGGCATACACACAGAGCTCCAATTCTCTCTCCCCCCCCCCTTTCTGGTTTCTGCCTTCAAAGAAATATGGCAAATGCTTTATGTCCTAATTGCATTACTGTTCTAAGAGATGCTATCACTCTGCCTGGGATCATATTTCTTCTGCTAAAATGACAGCCGATTTTTTCCCTAGTTGTCCTTCCACTTTACCAATCACAAGAGGATGATCAATAGAATTAATCATGTTATCTGTGGGCAAGGGATGAAATAGCCAGTGAGGTCCCTTCCGGCTCTATTGTTCTATGATTCTCTCAATTTATTTACATTAGATGAGTCAAAATATTCAACCATGAATTATACCCTTAGGAACAATGGATAGCAGCAAAATCTGCTTAACCTTGAGAGGAAATTACTTTCTTATGAAACTCGGTGTGAAATGTGCTATTGAAGGACAGAGAAATTATGTAACGGCTTACAGAAACAGAGGGGGTAAGTTTCAATAAATTCCATTCCATTTACTGTTCAAGGTCTCTCTGCCAGAGCTCAGCCTTTCCTTTCTTTTCCTTTTCCTTTCCCTTTCCCTTTCCTCTACTGTGATGGAAGATTTTTCTCTTAACTCCCACTTATACCAGGTAAGAGATGGATGGGTCACCGAGGTACCTTGCTGGAAGATGAGAGTTCTTGCTAAATCAGTTCCATGCAATGTTGCTTCAACTCCCATGCATGTATCCATTCTACCCACTTCAGTGGGGTGTTTTTTTTTTGTTTTGTTAAGTGTTAACTATCCCCCCTTTCATTCTGGCTACCACAAAGCAGACTGTTCATAAGGGAAATGGCTCCAATAGTGAGGTGTGCAGTGTATAAATTTAATAAACAAATAAATAAAGTCCATGGGGATTACAAGAGCACTTTCAAAGATGTCGTTTAGCTGCATTCTGAGATGGCTCAAGTCACATCTGTATGGGGAAACCCATCAAGAATGAATTGGATTATTTTTTTACTCTATGAATTATCCAACTTGGGTCTACAAGTCTTAAAACAATCCTTTTACAAGTAGATAAATAGAGGTATCATCTCTTATACAGAGAATTTGTAGTGATTGCAATGATTTTGCTCATTAACTGGAAAAGTATGCCCAACCCCATGTTGTCCTATCAAGAGATGACGTGATCTAGCAGGAGGGAGGGAAAGTTAATCTAACTATGAGCCTTCCTTTGAAACCCACTGTGCACTCTAAATATCTATGACCAGAATGCTGATCAGTTCTTTGTATAAATGGAAGAGATGGCTCTTGAAGCTGTAGGCAATCAGTGGAAGTGCTTCCACCTGTCTTTCTATCAACTGGAAGATTTTTGGGCTTTTCAGGGCTCTAGTAACTCATTCAAAACTCATATAACATTCACGCTCAATGAATTTTAGCCAAAGTCTACACTTCCATATTACAGGATTCCCAAAAAACTGTGTTATAATTTCTGTCTCACTATTAAAGTGCTAGCATAGCAGTTAACTTAATATAATATACTGTTATAGGTTAAAAAAAAGGTAAAAGAGTCCTTGCAGATTTTACTCCAATTATGGTTGCTGACGATGGGGAGTGGTGCTCATCTCTGTTTCAAGGCCATTGAGCCAGAGCTGTCTGAAGACATTTCCACGGTCATGTGGCAGCATGACATCATGGACCACTGTTACCTTCCCATCAAAGTGGTACCGTTTATCTATTTGCATCCCATTCATTAAGAACACTAAAAAGAACACTAGAAAGTAACAGAAGGTTTCCCTGAAAAGAAAAATATTTATTCTATACCAGGGGTCTTCAAACTTGGCCCTTTTATGACTTGTGGACTTCAACTCCCAGAATTCCTCAGCCAGCATGCCTGGCTGAGGAATTCTGGGAGTTGAAGTCCACAAGTCATAAAAGGGCCAAGTTTGAAGACCCCTGTTTTATACAGTATTTGCCTTGGATACAGAATAAGGGCTTAATCCAGTTATCAAGAGATGCTAATGGGCATTCATTGTATTTGAAGTAAAAATTAAGTTTGGTGAGATGTATATGAAGACAGAAACATCTCATTTCTATTGAATTTACACTTTGAAGAGAAGAACCACAGAAGAGAAACAGGGACGAGGGAATTCCCTTGCATCTCTTAAATGGTGACTCACTTAACTTTCCTTCTTTCCTTCCTCTCATGAGTCAATTATTTACCAAAGGTGTCAAAAATCAATCTGAAAGCATATGGGTGGTAAATATATCTCAGGTAAAAGTTAACCATTTAATCATACTGGGATTCTTAATTTGCAGTTTGCCAAATGAGCAACATCTGTGCTGTATAAAATAGTAAATTGCATAAATAAAACAGTGGCTATACAGCGGTGATTAGAAGATGACTAAATTGAGAAAGATGTTGTGAATTAATAACAGGTAGATCGTGGTTCTTCTGTTTTTCAAACCTTTTAGATGAATGAGGAAAAACAAAACCACTGCCTCATAAATATAACATGGAATCTGTATTAAAAAAGAATCTATTGTTTGTCTCAATCTTTCTGGTATTGAGCTAACTTCTGGAAGTTATGGTTCCACATCCCTATTCAACTGTGCTACACATTGAGTGGCTCCGTGCAGGTCACACTCTCTCAGCTCAGTGTTATCTGAGGATGAAAAGAGGAAAAAATATGACACAATAAATAAAACAAGCAAGCATTCAGTGCTTTATTTTTATGCCAACCAAGCTTCTCCCCTCTCCATGGCTAGAACTAACAGGGGTGGTCACTGCAGATACTGTAATTCAGTATTTCAATTCAAGTGTCTTGCCAGATTTGAAGGAGAGATGGATTGGGCCTGCATTTTAATCACCTTTGGCTCTTATAGATTGGAATAAAGAGTCACTGTAAAATAAGCTTGGGATTTCGGTATCCCTCAGATGCTAAAGTCTTAATTCCCAGCATCCATCCACATGCTGAGTAGAACTGCTGTGCAATGTAGCATAACAACCTCTGCGGAGTAAGTTCCCCATCTCTGCACAAAGATAAGTCACGCATGCTCAGAGACCAATCAGTTTCCTCCTCTCAAGCGTCAAACAATTTACATGAATTCCAAACTGGTTTCTCAGGAGGAGAGAACTTTTAATTATCAGCTTTTGGGGTGGAACCAAAAGTCACAAAGTGAGCATAACATCAGGGCAGGGCAAAGCTTTGGTGGAAATCTGGAATTGTGTCTTGTTTTTTAAAATATTTAAATAAGCCATATTTAAGGCTAATGGCCCAACACTGTAGGACAGTGATGGTGAACCGTTTAGAGACTGACTGCCCAAACTGCAACCCAAAACCCACTTATGTATCATTGGATGCTGGGTGGGCGTGGCCCGTTGGGTGGGTGTGGCCCATTGGGTGGGCGTGGCTGTGGTGGTAATGGCAGACTGGGTGGGACTGAAAAGTTCAATCAATTCCAATTTTGTGAGATTTTTTTTCCCGTGAGAAGTTGAAATTGATTGATTGAGCCTTTTTTTTTGCACAGGCAGCGGAGGCCTAAAGTGAAAAGATTTTATAAAACCCAGCTGAAGGCCTAGCACTGGGGCAACGGTGTTTGTGCCCAGAGAGAGGGCTCTGCGTGCCACCTGTGGCACCCGTGCCATAGGTTCACCACCACGGCTGTAGGACATGACAGTTTGTTTTTTTTGGGGGGGGAAGGGCAAGAATTAATTAATTTTAGGGCTACATATAGTCCTGGTTATCTAAGTCCTAAGTTACTATAACCTGTAGTCCTAGGTTACTATAGAACAGGGGTCTTCAAACTTGGCCCTTTTATGACTTGTGGACTTACAGCTCCCAGAATTCCTCAACCAGGCATGCTGGCTGAGGAATTCTGGGAATTGAAGTCCACAAGTCATAAAAGGGCCAAGTTTGAAGACCCCTGCCATAGAAGTTTTAAAATTTGGCTTTCCTTTATTTCGGTCTCTCTGTTCACTCACCTGAAATGTGCCAGTTCTGATGCCTTCAAGAAATAAAATCTGTAAAGTTATTCCTCACTTGATGGAAAACCCCAAAATAACTGACCGAAGGCAAGCACCACCTCTTTTATTAAAGATACCAAGATCAATTTTGGGTTTGCACATTTCCTCATTTCCTGTAATATCAAGATGCCATCCCTATCATTATTGCAAATAAATTGTCCATAAAAGAAACAAATCCATAAATCCGTGGGTTTGTAACCCTTTTCATGTTGGATAAATAACCAATAGGCAAAAAAAAAGGATTCCTTTAATCACTGTTTCATTCAGAATGAAATTATTACCATAGAAGGTATTAAAGTTATGTGCACCCAGTTGGCAATTAACCAGCCAACATAAAGCTGATACAAATTGTTCTATTTTGAAGGCGGGGAGACCCTTCTCACCATTCTTACTGTGTAGCTCCTTTTAGGCTCAGAGGATGCGATAGCGATCATTTTTCTGGTTACTTTGATCAGGCAATATAGTCATCAAGTAGAGAGCTAATGAATAGGAGAGCAGAGAACTGAGCAGTCAAATGAAAGTGGAGATTGCAATTTCTCAATACACCTTTATGAATTGACCAAGTCCAGATTAAAATCAGGTTTCCCTCTTCTACTAGGAACTTTCTAGCTACTTATATCACCAAGAAAGGCCCTCTGGAAGATGTCTGCAAGATTAAAATCTAATTTATCCGGAATGTAGGAAAAGCATCCTACTTGGTTCCTATGTGTTCCCTAAGGAGCTGGCCTGTTCTCCAAACATGTTATTGCTTTTCTTTAATCTGTGTTGTTTATTTGTTTGTTTTTAACCAGGATTCTAATTTTATTAAGTCTATTTTAGTTTAACTTTTGCATTTTTATTATTATAAGATACTGAGATTATTGGATGGATAGAAAGGTGGGTTTAAATTCAGTTATCAGTAAAAAATAAACTAAATTCATTTGCCCATTCTTTCTTTCTTTCTTTCTTTCTTTCTTTCTTTCTTTCTTTCTTTCTTTCTTTCTTTCTTTCTTTCTTTCTTTCTTTCTAAAATCCCTGCAATCCCACACAGTTTTACTATGAATTTGGGACAGGCAGAAAAATACCATTGAATAAAAGCTCCCTTGCAAAGGAAAACGAGGTCTCAAAAAGATCCTTTTAAGTTTAAAGAAAAGTAGAAAGGAGCATTTGCTCAACACTGGGTCTGGCTCTGCTAGAGAACAGGAAACTGGCAGAGGTTGGGTAAGGTCACCAGATCCCTGCTTGTAGATAGTTTGGAAAGATTTTTGATCTGACCTTGGGGCACTTAAACTTTCCATGCAGTTCCCCTATGGCAGAATTGGAAGATCTTGTTCTAGGGCTATGGTTATTACAACTGGACAGGTTTTCAAATTCATACCTCTCTCGTTCAAACTAAACTCCCATGGAGGAGATGCTGTCTGCCAAGATTCTGAAGGACTTTATACAGTTCCTTGCTAAAATGTTTTCATATATAAATGTAACAGGTGTACTACCTGGATCCTTGGTGAAACTGTCCATATTTATTAAAAAGATAGCAAGACATTTTTTTAAAAAAAACTGCCATCCAGCTTTGATTTCACAGCCAACTGCATTCTTTTGTTCCTAGAGAATTGGATAGAAACAAATCATGCAATTGCATCTAAATAGCAATAGCGCTTAGATTTATATACCACTTCACAACGCTTTGCTGCCCTCTCTAAGTGGTTTATAGAGACAGGATATGGCCCTCAACAATCTGGCTCCTCATTTTACTGACCTCAGATGGATGGAAGGCTGAGTCAACCTTGAACTGGTGAGGATTGAATCCCTGGCAGTCAGCAGAATTAGCCTGCAATGCTGCATTCTAACCACTGCACCACCACGATTTTAAGAAGAAGAGTTATAACATTTGTTATATCTTCGGTTCTTTAGGCATTGAACGAGACAGGAGTGTTGAAACAGCAACAAGTTTATTAACTCAGAACAGAAGCAGCCCTAATGGCTACTGCACAGCTATTTGTACAGTTAGCCTCTAGGCGGCAAACAATCGGTTTAAAGTAACAGTTTCCCACCCAAACCTAATTATCAACTTGGAGACAGCCAGTCTGGCTTTCAGTAACAGCAACCGTTAAGCAATACAGCAATCTAGGTCAGACATTAAGCAAGTGATTAAAACAGTTGTGGCCAATATATTACAATATTGTTGTCCACTGCCCTAATCTGGTTCATCTTGCTCTAAAAGCTGTGAAGGTGGCATTTGTGGATTTGGAAGCCACTTTTAATTTTTTTGTGAATAGAGAAAGGAAATAGGATACATTATGGTTCGTAAGTGATATATTCTGTTTTTTACCCCAATATCTTAATAAAAGGTTTTATCTGATCTTTTCATTGATGATATCCTGACTCAGTGTGGGGGTGAAAAAGAATTTCTTTTGCTACCTTTAATTTTTAATTCTCATTTCTATACTTTTCTGTTTGTGTTTTCCAGATTCCTCCTTTGTTTGAGTCTTGAAAAAATATGTGTTTAATTTTTTGCAGATGTTTTTTCCCCACTGAGAAAAGTTCAATAACTGGAATATCCATTTTGGACAATAGTGAAAAGTGTAAAAACAGCATCAGCTATTTAAAAAAAATGTGGCAGGTGGAAATGATCCAGAAAATCAGTTCACTGGCTCAGGGTCTGTCAATATAAATAGATGAAACACTTGGGCATATAAAGAAATATTCTACAGTTCAAGTAGATCATACTAAATAAACAAATTGTAATAAAGACAAGTTGCAAGAGGGCTTATTTAAAAATAATTATTTTATTACATAGAATTATTATTTCCATTTTTAAATTATAGCAAGATTTTATCTCCTATACTATATGGGACTAAAATCCTAGACTAAAATAATAATTTTATCCAGGCCTTGGAGATTATACTTTTTTTTAGTTTTTATGTTTAAAACTAAAACTTGTGTTTGTGTGTGTGATGTGTGTGTGTGTGTGTGTATGAGCGAGAGGTTCTTTCTTATTCATGGAAAACATGAATTTTGTTCAGAATGACACAAAAAGCAGAAACAACGAATAATTAGATGCAGTGTAGCTACTGCTTCAAATGTATTGCACAGGGCCTCTAACCAGAATGACAGCCGGCCACTTGGATATTCCTTGCATGTAATTCAAGTGTTACTCTGTTCTCCATTTCTCTTGATTTCTTGGCATTTGCAGAGGAGTTATAAAGCTTGGCTCAACATATAACCGGACCCTCAGAATAATGAGGGCCACTAAATGGGTCATGTATAAATGGCCAAGGCTTGTTAATCGCAGTCTGCTTCCATTCAAAGCACTTCCAGCCCAAATTAGCCCCTTTTTCTCATGTTTTTAAGACTAAATAATCAGATCAGAAAGCTGCTTTCTCCTTTAACCTTATGAAGCTAAATATCTTCTCTGGGAGCTCTGCAAAGAATGCTTAACTTCCATGCAGCTTTCTGTGAAAGCTTCTTTTAAAGCAAAGGGCTTGCAAAGCAATCTGATCCCAGCCTGCCAAGCAGCAGAAGCAAGTGGCAGCTTCCCTTTGCTGGAAAATGGGTTTCTGTGCATGCATAGCTGGTATGCAGCAGAAGGCCACATCTTCCTGAGAGAAATACTGCAAGAGGGGCTTGTGTTGCATAAGACATCATAAAAAATGCACACACCCCTCGGGTCTTGGGAATGTAAATCATACTGTCACACACATCTCCAGGTGTTTTTTTTCCCCTGAAGTTTAAGATTAGTATGTAGGAGCATCAGCTGAATGTCATGTTCTGCTCTGCTAATTTGGGAGAGAGATGGTTTTCCTCAATGGCTTCTGTTATGTACTGGGCTCTTGAGGGAATACCACGTGGGTTGCTGGAGCAGCTAACGGCTCTCCAGCAACCCAGACTACAAGTCTCCTGTGCTGCAATTGGCTATCTGCAGGCGGCAATGGTTGATTCAAACCTATTGGCTGCCGCCTAGGGGCTAGACTATATATTGCGGCTAGTTGCAGCCGTTCCCCCAGTACAGTCACTGCACAAAATAAAGGATGTGACCTCCGCGACGAGCTTGCACAATGGAAAGTTGGGAAGCTCACTTGTAGCCCAGCTGAGGTTTGCATTTGGATGGGGGGGCTTGGAAACATCAGGCGAGCGCCGCTTTTGCGGCGTGGAGCTTTCCCCCCCCGGAGGGCAGCAGCAGTAACCAAGAGGCTTGCAATTTGCCACCAATCATCTGGCGCCCGAGATCAGCTGTCGGGTGCCGTTTCTGATCATTTCTGACTATGGGGAACTCCGCAAGGCCTCAGCGGCTTGGGCGGCCTCAAAATCGGCTGCAGACCATCTGGCGCCCGATATCAGCTGGCGGGCGCCGTTTTTCAGGAGGCCTCTGTCTCTTGAATGTTATTCTCGGCCTTCTGGCCTGCAAAATGGCCGCGGATCACCTGGTGCCGGAGTCAGCTGGCGGGCGCCGTTTCTAGTGTGTTTGGCTGTGGGGAGGTTTCTTTTTCCTCCTGGAAGATGACAAAGACCTGGTGGCCCGAAAATTGGCCGCGGAATATTTCATGCCTAGGACTAATGGGTGAGTGCCCTGGCAGCCTGAAGATTGGTTGCAGCATACTTTTAGCGTTTTGTTTTAATTGCGGCTACTGCTCATGGTGCTGGCAGCCGGAAGATCGGCCACAATTGCATTTTGATTGCACTTGATGCCAGTTGGAGGCTGGAGCAGGGTTTGGACGGCTTGATATTTCCCTGCTCCCGTGACTTCCTTTCGACACTCCGGAATGAACCCAGGACAGGACCGTGGTGAGAGGGCGGCCCTGAACTGGTCATCAACCTCCCCGCTGGTGTGAGAGACTAGTTGGGGAGGTTTTACCCAGTAATGGTGTTTTTACCCACCCCAGACTGGATCTCATAGCTGTGGTGAGAGGACAGTTGTGAGCCCATCGTCTGGACCGGCTCAGGTGAGAGCAGAGCCGGATTGGTGGATGAAGATGTGTTCCGGACTTAACACCTTATAACATCTGACTTTCCATTTGTGGACAACGGCTTACATGGATATTTGCACTTTATGGCTCGATTGCGATATTCCAGATTGGACTTGTATGCCCTCAGGGGGGTTTCTCCCTCCTGGACATGACCAGCCTCCCTGTCTATCATTTTCCTTGATGACGGGCCCAATTGCTGGGACCCCAAGGGATGGTTGGGCTTAACTAGGGGCCTCTGGTGGAGACGCATTAAGAGGCCCCTGATATGTTTTTTAGCCGGTTATTTTAAAGGGTTAGGGAGGGGGAGGAATAGTAGGGAGGGGGAGGGAATTACCAACCGCCATTCAGTCTGGGCCCGTTATGGGTTCCGGTGAGATGGGGTTGGGGGTAGAGGTTGCTGGCTCTGCGTGTGCTGGGGTGGGGTTTCAAATCCCCACAACAATAGGGAATGGCAGCAGGTGGTTGCATGGACGGCCGCATCAACACCTGGGATCGCGCCCTTGCTATCTTAGAGTGGTGGCACGCTCTGACCCTCCGGTTAGCACCCTTTTGCCCAGGGATGAGGGTGATCAGGTCCCTGAGCTTAGGCTGGTGTATTTTAATGCCAGATCCGTTGTTAACAAGGCGAGATTTGATCAAGGAGGAATGCGTGGATCTGGCATGCATTACGGAAACCTGGTTGGGCTCGGAGGGAGGGGTCCCTCTGACCGAGTTATGCCCCCCAGGTTTCTGTGTGCTACACTGGCCACGGGCTCAGGGTAGGGGTGGAGGGGTGGCGGTGGTTATTCGGGAGACTATGTCCGCGGGAGACCACCATTGTCCAGATAGGCGGGAGTGAGTCCCTCCTCCTGAGAGGTGGCCCTCGGGTTCAGATGGGCTTGTTGCTTATATACCTGGCACCCAGCTGTGTGGCAGCAGCCCTGCCCAGGCTGCTCAACACCCTCTCAGTTTTGGCGGTGGAGTTCCCCAGGCTTATAGTTCTGGGTGACTTCAACCTGCCTTCCCTGGGAGGGTCGTCGGAGTTAGCTCGGGAGTTCATGGCTTCCATGATGGCCATGGACCTGACCCAAGTAATTCAGGGCCTGACTCATGTGGGGGGTCACACTTTTGACCTGGTGTTTTTATCTGGACAGTGGATGGATGACCTGGGAGGGGGTTTGCCAGCTATTGTCCCCCTGTCATGGTCTGATCATTATCTCCTGTGGCTGGTCTTCCGTTATGCCATCCCCCACCGCTGGGCTGCAGAACTGACCAGGTGGTTCTGCCCCAGGCGCCTAATGGACCCAGAATGGTTCCAGATGGCGCTTGGGTCTATACCCATCATCCTCATTCACAGCCCGGCCGATGCCTTGGTGGATGCCTGGGAAAGGGCAGCCACTGAGGCACTCGACCGTGTTGTACCCTTGTGACCCCTGACCCGGCGCAGATCCCGTTGGGCTCCATGGTTTTCTGTGGAGCTCCGGGAGATGAAGCGTCGGAGACGGGGTCTAGAGAGTGGTTGGAGGTCCAGCCAATTCGAATCTGACTGATTGCAGTTAAGAACCTTTATAAGGTCTTATCTCGTGGCAATGAAGACGGCGAAGGTTAATTATTTCGTTGCCCTCATCGCGTCCGCAGATAATCGCCCGGCCGCCCTGTTTAGGGTGACTTGCTCCCTTCTTAACCAGGAGGTGAGGGAGGATCCCTTACAGGGTCGGGTTAGTCACCATCTGACAGACAAAATCGCTCAGATCCGGGCTGGTTTGGACTCTGACTGGGCAGAGTCTGATGTGGAGGAATCGGACGATCTTGAGCATGTTATCTGGACTGAGTTCGATCCTGTTTCCCCTGATGATGTGGACAGGATTATGGGGAGGCTGAGTTCCACCACCTGTTTATTGGACCCGTGTCCCTCCTGGCTGATTTATGCGGCTCGGGAGGAGACACGAAGCTGGTTCCAGGCAGTAATAACTACTTCTTTGAAGGAAGCTGTCTTCCCTGCCGCCTTGAAGGAGGCGGTGGTGAGGCCCCTTCTCAAGAAGCCTGCCCTGGACCCAGCGATTTTGAACAACTATCATCCGGTCTCCAACCTTCGCTTTTTGGTGAAGGTTGTTGAGAGTGTGGTGGCGCATCAGCTCCCTCTGTTCCTGGAGGAAACTGATTATCTTGACCCATACCAATCGGGTTTCAGGCCCGGGTACAGTACGGAGATGGCATTGGTCGTGCTGGTGAATGATCTCTGGTGGGCTCAGGACAGGGGTTGTTCCTCTGTCCTAGTCCTATTAGATCTCTCAGCGGCTTTTGATACCATCGACCATGGTATCCTACTGCGGTGTCTCAGGGGGTTGGGAGTGGGAGGCACTGTTTTACAGTGGTTCTCCTCCTATCTCCTGGGCTGCTTGCAGTCGGTGTTGATGGGAGGGCAGAGATCTGCCCCGAGGCCTCTCATTTGTGGAGTTCCTCAGGGGTCGGTTCTCCCTCCCCTACTGTTCAACATCTATGTGAAGCCGCTGGGTGAGATCACTCGTGGTTTCAGGGTGGGGTATCATCAGTATGCTGATGATACCCAACTTTTTTTCTCCACCCCAAACCAACCCAGTGATGCCCTCACTGTGATGTCCCATTGCCTGGAGGCAGTCCGGGTCTGGATGGGGAGAAACAGGCTTCGTTTCAATCCTGCCAAGAGTGAGTGGCTGTGCATACTGGCATCTCGGGTTAACCAATCTATTCCATCGTTAATGATGGGGGGTGGGGTGTTACCCCCCATTGATAGGGCTCACAACTTGGGCGTCCTCCTGGATTCATGGCTCAGTTTTGAAGATCACATAGGAGCCGTGACCAGAGGGGCTTTTGCCCAGGTTCGCCTGGTTCGCCAGTTGCGACCGTACCTGGACCGAGATGCCCTACGCACAGTCATTCATGTGCTCGTGACCTCCCAGTTAGACTACTGCAACGCTCTCAACATGGGGCTGCCCTTGAGGACCACTCGGAGGCTTCATCTGGTGCAGAATGCAGCCGCGTGAGTTGTGATGGGGGTTTCCCGATACTTCCATGTAACGCCTCTACTCCGTGAGCTGCATTGGCTTCCGGTTGCCCTCTGGGTGAGATTCAAGGTGTTGGTGATGACCTATAAAGCCCTAAATGGCTTGGGTCTGGGATATTTGAGGGAACACCTGCTGCCGGCATCAAGTTCCCTTTGTCCTGTGCGCTCCCACAGGGAGGGCCTTCTCAGGGTGTCGCCAGTAAAAGACTGCCGGTGGATAACACCCAGGGGGGAGGGCCTTCTCTGT
Source organism: Vipera berus (assembly GCF_964194415.1). Taxonomy (NCBI): domain Eukaryota; kingdom Metazoa; phylum Chordata; class Lepidosauria; order Squamata; family Viperidae; genus Vipera; species Vipera berus. The sequence continues at coordinate 149,217,024 of NC_138202.1, read as the reverse complement.
GGGTGCACCTGCCATTTGGAACCAGCTGCCCATGGAGCTTAGGACTGCCCCCGACCTTCGCTCATTTCGCCGGGACCTGAAGACCTGGCTCTTTGAGCTTTTCGGCCCAGGCTGAGAGTTTTAATTGGGGTTTTTATATTTCTACTTCAGGGACTGAATTTAATCATTTTTAATTGTTTTTTAATTTTTGTATTGATGTTTTAAACACCTTGTAAACCGCCCTGAGTCCTACGGGAAAAGGGTGGTATATAAATCTAATAAAATCTAAAATCTAATCTAATTTAATCTAATCTGTACTCAGTTCCGCGTCTTCATTCCTGCCCCAAAGAACGCGCTATTTAACAGCTTCCTTTGGTGCTGAAGATGCAGTTTTAAAAGAAAAAGCAGGGGAATCTTATTTTACTCACTGAGCAATGGATTTGTTTTCAGTATCAAGCAAGACAGCCAGCTAAATCTGACTGTGAGATTACAAGAAAATCCACTTCTGATTGACAGTGCTACTTTAAATCCCCATTCACATATGCTTGTTTTGAGGTGCAGTTCTCAGCTGTGTATATTCATTCTTGAATAGTGGAATATATTGCAAAATCCGGGGGGGGGGGAAATAGATTTTCAGCATCTTGACAATATTCAGCTTGAGACTTGTAGGAATATACAGTAGGATTTAGTCAGGTTGCTTTAGCAAAGGGAGGTTTTCACCCCCTATTCATGGGGAGGACAGTACAGGGGTTTAACAAAGTTTCAATGGAATAACCATAACCCCAAATGTAATTATCAGTATAGAATTGTATTGTTATCAGTAAATGATTCCAGATTGACCAGGGTCATGTCATCCTAAAAGTAATATCATAAAACTAGCAATATACTAGGACTATTAATTCTAATTTAGTTTTAGAAAAAGGAACAATAGACTTTTGTAGTATTTGAATGTACATTTTTTTGCCTGAAAAAAAACCTCAGTGCAAAAATTCAGGTCTCTGGTACATTGCTTAGTTGATTGAGCCATGAGTCTGTTGTGTGTTATTCAAACTGACGGCAGGTTTCTCAGATCTCAGAGGCTGTATATATCATTTTTACCAAAGGTTTACTATCAGCAATTACAGCAGCCGTGGAAAGTTCTGGTCATCAAGTCCAACACCCATTATAAATAGCACTATCTTAATTTGAAGATGAGTCCAGGCATCTCTTATCTATAAAAATAATAATAATGTGCCCTATTAATAAAGTTCCCCACTTGTCAAAGGAACTGCTAAGAGTGTCATGCTGTCCCGGCATGATATTGAATATAATATTATCCAAGCGGATATAGAAAAATTGCCCAAAGAAATAATAACACATTCAGTTTGATTCTAACAGCTCTTCTCTAATGAGGAAATAGGTGGGAAGCCACTAATACCATTTGACAAAATTCTACTGCTAAAGATTCAGATCAGCCAGGGAATCAGTGAAGGTCTTGGGGGCTGATTTATATGGCTGTCCTCTTCAAGGGGAGCATTGCTTCAAGATGGACTCAAGCAAAAGCACCCCTCAAAACTGTTCCATAAAGCAGTGTGTCTGCCTGACATCTCAGAGTGAAGTGGTTGGTCCATCTGCCTCACTTACTTCAACTATTCCTGATAGCATTAGGCGTTGTCAGAAGAGGCTTTTGCATAGCTCTATCTAGAAGTGCAGAATTCTCCTCTAACCAGGAATAGGAAGTGTTTTCCTGCTTATTGGAAGTGCCAGCTGAGGATCAAAGGAACACAACATGGCTGGTTGAGGAAAATCAGTCAATTTATCCCCTTGACAGGAACTGTGTCCCTTGTTTGAAGGGTTGCTAAAGTCTAAGGAAGAGGTGCTAAAGGGTGATGGAAGCAAAATAATTTGTTTTCTCATCCTACCAAGCAAGCAGAGTAAAGTTGCTTAAACACTTCAGTGAATTATTGATTCAGCAAAACTTCTAGAAAAAAAAAGTAACTAGCTACCTTCCAGATTTTTTTAGACCACAATTTTCACAATCCTTTGTCATTAGGCAACTTTGTTAGGGCTGATGGATAGTAATGTTTAAAAGTTCTAGAGAAAAATCAGGTTTGCTCTCCTTTTTGCACAAGTATTGTTTGGTCTAGAGCAGGGGTCAGCAACCTGAAACAGTGAAAGAGCCACTCGGAACTGGTTCCCTCACAAAAGGAAAAACTGGGAGCCGCAAAAAATGTGTGCACATGCACATACATGCGCGCATGCGCAGAACAGGGTTTGACTGAAGAGTGGAGCCAAGGCGAGATATGAACCTACCCTGCATATTTGAATTGATTGGTTGAACTTTTTTACTCCCACTTTTTTTGGGGGGACTGCACATGGCAGAAGAATGGGAGCCGCAGGAGATGGCTGAAAGAGCCGCATGCGGCTCTGGAGCCGCGGGTTGCAGACCTGTGGTCTAGAGCATGGGTGTCAAATTCATATCGCAATTTTTTCCCCATTGCCGGCAATGGGGTGGGCGTGCTTTTGGCATGATGCATCCGACCCACAGGCTGGCAGTTTGACACCCCTGGTCTAGAGGTTAAGGCACCAGGCTAGAAAGTGGGAGACCATGAGTTCTAGTCCTGCCTTAGCCATGAGGAGGAAGATGTGTTGGATATGTTCACTGTCTTGAGTTATTTGTAAAAATAATAAAGACAGGAAAGGAAGGAAGGAAGGAAGGAGAAGAAAGAAAGTCTTTGGATTTAGACTTTTACTGATTGCTTCCCAATAGACATTTTGGCTCAAAAGTTGATTTAATATTTAAACAATATTTATAATATTTATTTTGAGAAAAATATGCAACTACCCCTTTAAACTCGGGACGCTTCTGCATATTTTAAAATAATTTTAATTCATTTTTCCCCAAAATGTTTGGAAATTACAATAGAGATTACTATATGCTACCTAGAGCTGCATTTTTGCCATTTGAGTGGCCATGTAAATCCTATAAATTTTAAATGGTTGATTACACAAGAAAGAACATTGTTTGTGCTCCTCCTTTGTAATGGTATGTGGGAAAGACTTTGCAGGACTGGATCAAGAGACCCTGCCAAGGGAATGGTCAGATAAGAGACAGCATAGCCTGCAGCTGAGTAGTAGGTGGAGCAACAGAGATAGACCTACCCTAGTTTCTTGGGCTGTAAAACAGACGGGGATGAGGGGAAATTGTAATTTCACATTTGCAAGATTCTGTCAATCTACCTTTACAATAAAATAGGATCAGCTCTTCTGATTGTGATTCTTTTCTGATTTATCCCACAAGGCTGATATCCTTGCATCTTTCTAACTGCAGCCCAAATATGTCCTGGCAATCATTTTTTTTTAAAAAGCTGTGTCTTCATGACATTGCTTTTTTATCCTCCACAACCCACAGTGGAAGCAGTTTAAAATAATCTTTAGCTGTTCCAGTCTTAAAATAGCATTTTCCCTCTTCTCCTCAAAGAGGGAGAAAACCGTGCTCATGGATTTGATCTGACGCACTTCATCGGTGATGTGCTGAGGGGATGGGATTTACTCAGCTCCTGTTCACCATTTTAGCTGCTCTGGGCATGCTCCCTGCCCCTGTGGCCATTTTGCCTTGGTCAGCAGGAGAGATCACATAGTCCACATAGTGCACTTCTCCAACACAGGTTAATTGTACAGCCAGGATTAGTGCTCATTTGAAACAGACACTTTTTTAAAAAAAAGACACTTCCTAGGCAAAATGGCATCTCTCACATCAAAGTAATAAAAGCTATAAAACAGACATGTCAAACACAAGGCCCGGGGGCCGGATCCGGCCCACAAAGTGGTTTCATGTGGCCCGCGAAGCCATCCTGGAAACAGTGAGGGAACGGCCCCCACTGTCTTGGCCCTGGCCCAGAGACCCTCCTCCTGCCAGAGACCCTCAGATCTGTCCCACTCCTGCCCAGGCCCCCATAGGCACCCTTGATGCAAACGATGTAGAGCTGGCCACGCCCACCCAGTAGGCCACGCCCACCCAGGCCACACCCACCCGGCCCCCTGAGGGCAACTGCAATGCTGATGCAGCCCTCAATGAAATTGAGTTTGACACCCCTGCTATAAAACATAAACATTTTGCTGATAGATATAATGGCAAACCTGTAATGTCCTGATTCATGAAAACATCAGTGTGTTGCAGCAGGCAGCACTTGGCTTCCCTTCCCAATTTACATTCACCTTCTCTGCAGCATAGGAAGGGTACTCGCTTAAGAAAAGTCCTCTCTTGTATACACTGATTTAGCAAGCTTTGGATATCAGTTAATTATTCATTTGATTTATAATGCATATTTCATTTCAGGAGCTCAAGGCGATACACATGTCTCTCCCTGCCCTTCTTCCCAGATCCCTCAACCAGAGAGTTAGGGTGGACTGTAAGAGTGACTGCGCCAAAGTCTTCCAGCTTAGAACGGTTTGGAGGGCAAGTGAAAATAGAACTGTGACTATAATAATGCTTTTGCTACTTCAGCAATTTTAAGAAATGTGGACTTCAACTCCCAGAATTCCCCAGCCAGCATGCTGGGGATTGAAATTCACACATCTTAAAGTTGCCAAAGTAAAAAAAAAACAGGCTTTGCCCACTTGACTATTGTTTACAGCTGAAATTAGCACGCATTCATTTTTTTTAAAGAGCAATTCAAATTAGCTTCAGTAGCTTCATTACAATGAAGGTCAACACCATTGGGGCTATTTGAAACAAGGAGAGAGAGAGAGATGATGGAGGATGATGGATGATGGATGGATAGATGGAGAGAAAGAGGGAGGGAGAGATAATGATATAGATATGCAGAGCAGCGATGATGAGGGAAACAGCAGTGTCTCCATGTCTCACAGTATTAGAACTTTATCCACTGAAGAAAAATACAGAATTAACAAAAAATAATGTATTTTTTTCATAGGTCAATAATGATTTGTGATATTTGCAGCATGAAATTGTGGGAATAGCAGACACTTATTCAGAGGGAGAGGAGAAAGTGAAAGCCTGCGATATCTGCTCTTGTCAAATAAACCTGGCTCTCTTAACTTTGAAGCAGGCTACTGTCAGGCTACATGACCTCCTCAGCTGAGCCAATGAAACACCTTTCGTCCTTTGAATTTCAAACATCCAGAGAACCACAATACGAAAAAAGTCCACTTTTTCCATGGGTTCTCTCTGTTGTTTGGTAACCTTTCCTCCCCACCCCTGTCAGGCCTTTTAATAAGCTGTCAGGTTACTTACTACAGGCAAGGCTGTGATGAATTTCCATTTCCTGCCACTGCAAGAGTCAGCAATGTGAGATAATTTAACAAGGCACTAAAGCAACAACGGCTTCTGAATTTCCCACTATATGGGTGCATAACAAACAGAGATTGGCTCACTTAGCTGCAACATGATGCTCTTCCAAGAATTTGGGAGCCAAATGAATTAGCAATCCTGTCCATTCAAATCAATGCCATCCCTCCATGCTTTGCAGTTTCTCAGCATTAAGGTTTGCTGTGGGACATAGAGATGGATCTCCAAGCATGCGTTTCATCCATGAGTGAGACAGCCTTCTAGTGCTGTTGCTCCTCAGCCACTGCTGGAGTGAAAAATGGTGCCTCTGATAATGGTGGAAATATATAGACGATCGACTGTCCTGCCCCCTTAGTCTCTTCTATTTTTTTTTTCTTCAAAGGTATCCAGATTGGCAAATCTTCTGATAATCATTTCCATAATTTAACTGTGTAAAAAAATGAAGAATTACTTTCTTCTACTGTATCTGCTGTGCCCTATAACTCCCAGCTTTATTGGTTGACCCTAGTTCTAACGTTGTGAAAGAAGGTAAAAGGCTCCTTCTGGTCCACTTTCTCCAGTGTAAAGAATGTTGGAAATCTGTTGCTTTTCTGTTCTCAAATGCTTTCATTAATATTGTTCCGAACACAGCTCAAAATAAAATGACTATTATGCAAGATAGCTGGAAGATTACTTTTACCAGGAATTTATTACTTCGGTAGCCTCAAGTACATAGCTTGGCCCATAGTGAGCCAAGATGATATCAGGATGGTGACAGGTGCACAGTAAGATCATTGGACCCTTGAGAAGATTAGATAATGATGATATCTGACACAGGCTTTGAAATAGTAATAGCACTTATATACCTCTTCATAGTGCTTTACACTACTCTCTGAGAGCATTTAGTGTCAGCCTATTGCCCCCAACAATCTGGGTCCTCATTTTACTGACCTCAGAAGGATGGAAGGCTGAGTTAATCTTGAGCCAGTAAGAATCAAACTCCTATCAGTGAGTTGAATTAGCCTGCAATACTGCATTTTAACCGCCGTCCCACCATGGCACAATTATACAGAGGATACCCACTGTATAAAAACAGAAATTTCCCTGCCCTAAGATGGTGGTTGGAAGTATGTAGAACTTCATACAGAATGGCACAATGCAATGTAACATTTGTACTTCTTTGGTCTGAGAGCTTAAGGAAAGGAATGTGGACCGTAAAAATCATTCTCAAGTCAACTCTATATTGTTCTTCTTGCACACGCTTGAGTACCAGGATCTGGATAGCTCCTAAAGCTAATGGACTCTAGGAATAGACACCTGCAGTATAGTGGACCATGAGTTGAATTTCCCATATAAAGTTTTGACACCATAGAAAGATCTTTGGTGAGATATGTCTGATAAGCTCCAAAGAGACCAAAAACAGTACATTTTCCTAGTGGTCAATATAAGTTGCATCACTTGAGTCATGACCCAGATGTCATCAGCTTCTCCTGTGGTTGTCCATAATCTGGTTGCTTTTGCTTTTATTTTTTAATTTTTCAAATTACCCCCAAATGCAGTCAGAAAGACAGATTTCACACGGGTTTATAACATGGGTTTTTATTTAGCTATTCATAGACAGCTAAGAACATGAGATGTAAAATATGAATGAGGGTGATGCAGCAAATGTAGCACTCGTCAAGTAAAAAGCTAATTGCACATCATTTCTTAGTTTGTAAGCTTAGTAACAGATCTGAGCATGTTAGAAGAAATGGACTTAAAAGCTGACAGAAGCTCAGAGTAGCTTACAAGCAGAGCAGAGGGACAATATTCCACAAGGCTTAAAGGAGACACTGAACTAAACCCACAATCACATTGTTTTCTGTTAACTAGGGCTAGAAGAGAAAATGATGAAAGATGTATTTGAATTTATCTATGCCATCGCTCTCTAAATGAATATTCTTAATATTCTGAAAGTTGTTTAGTGTTGCTGTGATATCATTAAAAAAACATAAACATATTCCCAGAGACAAACCATTTACCCTTAAAACTGTACAAAATAGATTTTAAAAATAGATTTCCTACACATAACAGAATAACAGAGTTGGAAGGGACATTATCATCTAGTCTGACCCCCCGCCCATTCAGGAAGAAGACCCTATACCATTCCAGATAAGTGGCTATCCACCCTCTTCTTAAAAGCCTCAAGTGTTGGAGCATCCACAACTTCTGAAGGCAAGCTATTCCACTGGTTAATTGTCCTCACTGTTAGGAGTTTCTCTAGGTTATTTGAGTAGTTTCCATTCATTGATCCCTTTCTTACCTTCTGGTGCCTTGGAAAATAGGTTTACCCCCACATCTTTGTGGCAACCCCTCAAATATTGGAACATGTTGAATCAAAATTGTGCTAGCCCAGTGTAGCTATTTTGCTACTGAAATGTGGAAGTTCATCTTTAAGAGTTAGAAGAGGGCAAAATGATTGCTTACCCTATTAAATGCAAGCCGAAACTGGAAATTGCACCAACACATAACACTTTATCCTTCTTGTGATCCATGCTGTCCTTCCCAAACATTCTTACAATTCAAATTCTCATTTCACTGTTCATGGCCTCTGCACAGATGATTATTATTATTATTATTATTATTATTATTATTATTATTATTATTATTATTATTATTATTATTATTATTATTATTATTATTATTATTATCATCATCATCATCATTCGAACATCCAGATTCAACCACAGTTTCATTCCATACAGCATTAACCTTGTAAACTCTCAGGCTTCCTCCTTCCGTTATATATTCAAGATGGACAGTATTTAATATTTTATAGTTATGTATATGTAGGGGTGGGTCTATACATATGTTGTATGTAGTATGTTTTAGGTGTGTGTCATGTATGTGTTTCACTTTGAGAGCGGGCAACTAAATTTCATTTCTGATGTGTGCCATTGTGCCTACAGTAAAAAAAAAATAACAATACAGATTATTTTATCTTATCATTATCATTATTCCAGTCTTGAAGATGATCTTTTGTGGACCTTCTCTACTTTCTTTTGATAATACTTTATGCAAAGAAAAAATAAAAATAAAACCACTGGGGCAAAGGAATTGTTTTTGTCTTGATCTTATATATTGGCCCTGTTTGCAGCAGATGGTTAACAGCTTTCCCAGAGGAAAAAGAAATTCAGCAGTAGCTGCTCAGTTCCCTTTGTGATGTCTTTGAGGAAGAGGAAAATGGCTGCTCCTCATCTGATTGAAGAATTTTGATTGTGTCTGGCTGGCACACAGGAAACATGAGGCTCAGAGACAGCCTGACTCAGTCATACAAATGCTGCCTTTGAGATGAAACCGTGGACAAGATGTTTTCAGGAGGTAGGTCTACCTTAATAAACCACAGTAATATAGTATAGTGCTCAACTTATAACCAGTTGCTTAGTGACCGTTCAAAATAATGATGGGCCTCTCCAGGAGAAGTGACAAAGTGCTTCTGAGGTTCTGACAGCTGCCTCTCCCATGGTCACATGACAGCATATCAGACGCTTAGCAACTGGCCTGCATTTAGGACTGTTTTCAGAGTCCTGTGGTCACATGACCACACTGTATGATGTTTTTGCCCAAAACCTGCAGGTATTTCCAGATTTCAGCACAACTGGCCCATAGCAAACCATTAACTTGCTTAATAACCAAGGCCCATGCTTAAGGACTGCAATGGCCGCTTTAGAACTGCCACAAATGTCACAATTTATGACTGTAACAGGCAGCGTCCATTATAGTCTTGAGGACCCTGTGTAATAAAAAAAAACTGTCATTAATAGCCAAATCTTTCTCTCAAATCATTCTCTTAGGATAGATATTCCTACACATTCATCACTACAAAATGGCCAAACATACCTTTCAGGAATTACAACCATTCTCCCTGTGCCCCATTTTGCCTTTGTCTTTTCTTCTGAGAGGCCTTTGCCACCCATAATCGTTCCCTTCCTATCAGCAAAGTTGAGTGTTTTGAATGAATAAAGTTCAGATGGGAAATGGACACTTGTGAAGTCATGCCTTCTGGTGAAGGAGATTCTTTGTTCTACTGCAAAAAAAAAAGAAAGGATGATTTTCTTTATAAACATAGATTGGTGAATAGAATGTATTGGGGTGGGGGGGAAAAGAGAGGGGGGCTATGCATCTCAAATGATGGAAGAGAAAATTGACTTTTCTCTTTTTTAAGGTGGCCATTCTTTAACTTCCCTATAACACTTAAGCATGATCAGAAGTCAAGATTTCTTGTTTCTACAATGTATATTTGCTAACTTCATCCCCATCCCATTATGTCAATATAATAGTAATAGCAATAGCACTTAGACTTATACACTGCTTCACAGTGCTTTATAGCCCTCTCTAAGTGGTTTTACAGAATCAGAATATTGTCCCAAACAATCTGGGTCCTCATTTTACCGACCTCGGAAGGATGGAAGGCTGAGTCAACCTTGAGCTAGTGAGACTCAAACTTCCAAACTGCAGGCAGCCGGCAGTCAGCAGAAGTAGCCTGCAGTACTGCGTTCTAACCACTTTCTCATTAGTGACAGTTCATCATAGATGGAGACCAACTATTTCTTTATAATAACTTATTCCCATCAGTGCTAGTCCCATCTTGCTCTGGAGCTGTGAAATGTTTCTCAGTAGAAATTTTCTTTTTTTAAAAAAATATATTTTTTATTAATTTTCCAATTTAAAAAGCAACATGGTGGCTAGGTTAATCAATAGTTCAGTAACATACATTTTTTTTTAGTACAAATCTCAAACTACAACCTCAAATACTTCCTCTCTTTTTCCCTTAATATCTACTATCTCGTATTTAAGCTAATACAGTTCTTATATCAACTAAATAAAAACATCATTATTACATTTATCAATAAATGTTTAGCTTAATTACTTAATTATCTTAATTACTTTTACATTCAATCAATATCCTGTTATTAGTTTTTCCCAATTTTTAGTTTCCCATCAAAAAATTCAAATTTAACACTTGATATTTTTAATTTCCAGGTTTTAGATAACCAAAGTTTCTTTTATCTCAATTCATAACAGAATCTAATATTCAAAATACACATCTTATCTATTTGGGTATAATCTTGTTCTATTTCCTAAAAGTTATCTATTTTCCCCCATCTTGCATCATCTAATTAATAGTACAGTATCCCCTTTAATAAATCAAAGCCCATTATATATATTGTCTGAGTTAATAAATCAAATATATTCATAATATTTTTTTTCTTTTGGGTCTAATTTTTAAGTATTAAACAAATAGCATCCTTATTTTTGACTAATTTCCAAATATTTTAAATTTAATGACCAAAATTTCCCTTATCTCAACTTTTCCCTTTGACCCTCTAATTAGTAATATGAAATCCCTCTAATAAATCAAAACCCCAATTTTCTTCAGCCTTATTCTGGCTTTCTTTCTTTGCCAACTAGCCTTCCATGTCAATGCTTTTAAATCTTCAAATAGATCTCCCTCTATTATTATATATATTGTTTGGAATAAGAGATACCATTTAGCTGCCATTTTTTGGAAGGGCTAGCCCATTTGTATTCCTTAAATCATCTCCCTATTATTCCAAATCCCCATAATTGTCATGGTATGTTTATCTTCCATTCAGTCTGTTCTTGTTCTTGCTCCTCAAATTTCTTCTGGTTTATATAGAAAGTATTTTCCATTTTCAGTGTTGTCAATCCCTTTTCTGGATATTCCATTGACTGTATTTGTTGGTCAATTGAGTCCTCTGTCTTAGTATTTGACTGTTCCACTTCTTCTGTTACCTTCTGCGTTGTTAGTTTTTAGTTGTAGTCGGAATTTGGGTTTATATATCTAAGCAGACATCTTGTTCTTTTCTGTAGCACCTTATTTCTTCACAAACTGAGCATGGTTTCATGTATTGCTTTCAACATGGAAAGAATCTTTTCCTGGTCCTCATCCAACCCTTTCACTTGTTTATAAATAGTCTTTATAGTAGAAGTCATTTGTCAAGCAAGATTTTATAGTCCAAGGTATTTCATCATCTCATAGAGTAACCAATATTCCTCAAATAAAGAGATAGGAAGGCAATTCCCCACATATAACTCTGAAAGTCAGTAAAGGTTTACATTCACAGTTCAAGTAGGCCAGTTGTACTGCCCAGCTGTTCTCTTACAGCTGAGTTTCTCACAGGTGGTTCCAAGGTCAGAAGAGTCTTATCTAAGGTCTGGGCTCCAAGCCAGGTCTCTTTTAGGAAATAACAAGTTTAGTACCAAACTTCACCACGAGATGTCACCGAAGCCGTTTAAAGTTTTTTAAGTCCAATAAAATAAAAATAGGAACATTTTTGGTCCCCAAGTTTCAGGAACATGTAAATCCAATTAAAATAAAGATATTCTATTAGTGCTTTAATTCCCCTGGGTAGTCAGTCACCACTATTCTTAGAGGGTGGGATAGAAATTCCCTTCCCTCTCTCCTCACAGGGGGAAAGATACTTTGGGCAGCTTTTACAGGAAAAAAAAATACTTAGGGTAAAGAGAAGATCAGATTTCACCCAGTTTCATCTGCGTTGCTTTCAAAGTGCTTGGTGATAAGTTTGACTTCAGCTGTCTGCAGCCTAGTGACGGGCCATATTATTATGGCCAGTCTTTCCTCCACTGCCACCCTCCTTCAATCAACCTGTCACCTCTACAGGACAACTTTCAACCCTTTCCAGGTTCCCCCAGCAAAGCAAAACCGAACGCAAAAGACGGAGCTTGCCTTCCAGCGTCCACAGCGGCCGTGATGGCAAACCAGAAGTCCTCAATAGAAATTTTCATTATCAGACAAATCTAGTCCTGTTTCACTAATGTGTGTATTTGATGATAGTTTCTTTAGAAAAGATCTCACTTGAGAAACAACTTTATGTTTGTTATCATAATTTTAGTTATTTATTGAAAAGAACATTCAGCATCACAGTGGGTATATAGAGTCAAACATTAAATTTGACAGTGTGAATTATGGAAATTATTTTATCTTGGCAGATAATTTTAAAGGTAGTCAGTTTAACATGGTTAAATACTAGAATACATTAGATGTTGCTGGAAGGCATTTGAAGGTAGTGTTACATTGTAATTTTCAGATACACATGTGCGTGTGTGTGTGATACACACACGCACTCACACCACTTGGGAAAAACATATTTTTACCAGTGAGACTTCTGAATATAGACCTAGAGCACCAGCTTTAGAGCACTGTCTAATTATCTTTACCCCACACATCCGAGACCCAGGGTGATATGGAGCCCATCTAATGATTGATTTGATTGTTATTACAAGGGAGGGGAATGGGGTGGAGGTTTATTATGTTTTGTTTTGGGGTTTTATTTCTGTAAATTGTCCAGAGTCACCATGAGTGAATTGGGTAGCCATATAAATTTTCTGAATAAAATAAAATAAAATAAGTTGTATTTTCCACTCTAAAGTTGTATGTGGTATCAGATCTCAGAGAGGGAAATCAAATATAGGGGTTCCCCTGGCAGGCACAAAGGATCAAGACCATATGTTAAGTTGCAGTTCAAAGCTTTAATACTCAGCCTATAAACAATAATCTAGAAAACTGATGTGGCTCCTGATAAGGGTCAATGGAATTCAAGAGAGGTTGGACTTGGACCATTTGTAGCAACATAATGATTCTAAACTGATGACACCCTTAACTCTGCCTTCCAGCTCTGCCTGCTCTTCTCCTACATTCCTACCTTATTGCTTTTTATCTTGATGACTGTATTTTTTTCTGGGATTCCTAACCTTAGAAAGTCTTAAAAGGGAGTGTTATCCAATGTATTATCTACTGGATCTCCTAATTGCATGATATCCTCCCAAATCTCTGCTACATTTAGACTGGCTATTTTTTTTTAAACATTATTATATCCTATCCTTCCAACTTCCTTCCCCCTAGAAAAGACAGGAGAAATTTATCATAGTTCCCTTTTGCCCAGTTGTTGTAGGACTTCACAAGAGCGCTCCAGATTTGGATGACTCTTAACAGGTACTTTAGAGAGCTGTGTTAATTAACTGGCTCAAACAGGCATTTGCTCACAATAAAGTTTCTAAATTATTGGAGGGGGGTGGAGGAGTAAGCCTTGCTTCCGGGTATGGTCACTGCCTGTCCAAAGTCTCTCTACTCTGCTCTCTCTACTTCTACTCTCTACATTACTCACAGCTTTGAGAAAAACCCAAAGTGAGCAAATTTTCCTACGAGAAATAGTATGTATAGGTGTAGTATGTTTGGTATAGGAATAAAAGAGAAGGGGAAAATGCAGCAGCATTTTTTTTAAAATTAAGAAGATATCATAATGAGCTGCCAGAATGAGATGTTGTGGGCATTTTTAAAACAGAGCTGAATTATGTAATAGAAAAAAGCTTTAACCATCAAGAAATATAATCTTGAGAGAGCATGTGCCCAAATAAATTTGTGTGTATAAAAAATGTCTATATATTTCCCAGCCTGACTTTCTCTAAATGTATGAGACTTCAGCTTCTACAATAGCCAGGGGCTCTTTGCCTTATCCATTCCAGCATCAACTAGTTTCATTTTCCACCTGTCTATTGATTCTGGAATAAATAGTGTTAGGAAAACATTCATGCACTGTCCCAATCTCCCCAGCAGCACCAGGGGCACGAAACTAAGATTCCACAATATTACTGATAGAAGAGAATATTTGTTGCTCATGGTTGATTTGTGGGGTCCCTGGTGCTCTCTGAACCTGGTGGTTTTCTTGCAGATGTTTCGTTACCCAAACTAGGTGACACCATCATTACTAGTTTGGTAATGAAACATCTGCAAGAAAACCAAGCTTAGAGCACATCAAGGGACCCTACATTCCCAAGCAGAATTCCAAGCCAGAATACCTAGTGTTAGGGAAGCAGTTACAATAAATATTTATACCCTTGATGTAAGAACCTGCATCCACTTGAAATCCTGTTATAGTAGCTGCCCTCCCCCTTTTGATTATGTGATGCATTTTGTTCCTTGTAACCACCGTATGGTCTGCTAGGCTGTTATGTTCAAAATTATTACATCTATTGACCTTAACTAGCTGGCTCCTTTTCTCAGGTTGCTCTGGTTAATTAGAGTTCTGTTTACTGAGCTGTAAATAATGCCTGCTGTTCAGAGAGTTCTTTCTCTGTGAAATGGATGAAACATTTCAGCATGATAATGTCTTTTTATGATGATGATTTTGGATTAGCAGAAGGCAGTGAGAACGCAGAGGCCAAGTTTACCCCAGGTGTAAGTTCCTATTGCAACTGGGAGTGATTTGTTAGGAATGAACTGCAACTCTGGTAATTTGTCACAGGGAGGTGGGAATATATTTATCTATACATTTCTGGGTAAACATTTTCATTCAATAGCATGGAAATAGGCTACCAATGATGGGCAAAGAACAGGGCTTTTTTTTCCTCATAGAACGCTCAGAACGGAGTTCCGGCACCTTTTTTGGATGGAACCTTGTAGGGAAGGCAAGGCAGGTTGTATGACATGTGTGAGTTCCGGCACCTTTTTCTTTTACAAAAAAAGCACTGACAAAGAATATACATTACACATAAAAAGTTGCAATTTTGTTTCAGTACCAAACACTGACCAACCTTCTCTTCTCCAAGTCTATGTAATTCAATACTACTCCTTGCAAGCTTGCCTTCCAAACCCCTTTTGATTCAGCTCAGAATCAAAAGCAATATTTTAGGTATGGTCTGACCAATACAATATAAAAGAGAAAGATCTTGGCACTATATTTCTATTGAAGCAACCTAGAAATATATTTGTTTTGTTTTGCAACTGCATTACACTTTTGGCTCACATTCAACTTGTGATTCAGCAAGACGCCCAGATTTTTTTTCACATGAACTCCCCCCACCCCGGCCCCTATTTATGTCCTTGGTTTTTCATAATTAACTGTAGGACTTTGCATTTGTTTCTGTTTACAGTCATCTTGCTGGCTTCTGCTTATTATCTCACATTATTATTATGGTTCTTTGCTCAGTCAGACAGATGTTAGATGGATGAAAATGACAAATCCAGCCTATCAAGTCCTTCCCAAGGCACTTTGATAGGCAGTTGTTGTTTGATTATATTAAGGATATCATTGCAGGATGTAAGCTGTTCTCCTTATTACACACAGAGAGGGACAAGTTACCCGACTGGCTTTGATGCCTATGGGAGACCTAGAACTTACAATCTCCTGGTTCCTAGGCCAGCCCCTAACCACTACTGTTAAATAGTGGGTTCTTTGGCGCAGGAATGAAGATGAGGTAGCTGAGTACAGGGAAACTCATATTTTATTTTGTGCAGAATCTGTACTGAGCAAATGGCTGCAACTAGCCACAACATATAGTCTAGCCCCTAGGCGGCAGCCAATAGGTTTGAAACAACCATTGCCGCCTAGGGATAGCCAATTGTAGCACTGGAGACTTGTAGTCTGGGTTGCTGGAGAGCCGTTAGCTGCTCCAGCAACCCACATGGTATTACTATGAGCCCAGTACATAACAACTACACTAAACTCACAATATATTCCTGATATTGATATTCTCCTCTAAAGTGTTTACACCACTATTGTGTCATTCACACATTTGCAAATCATATTTTCTAATGCATCATCCAAGGGATTTATAAATTTATTAAATGCTCCAGTGCCTAAAGTGGAGCCTACGGGCTGCCATTCAACACTTCCCTCCAGCATGATATAGGATTGTTAATAATCTTCCAACCCAATTTGTCATATTTATTAGAATCTCACATATTTTTATGGGAATGATAAAATAGTGGTTTGCTGTAGCTTTCTTCCAGATTTTTTGTTTGTTTGTTAGTTTGACATCTCAATTTATTCTACCACTCTGCTAATTCATATGTTTAAGGAATTTCTGGAGGAAAATTGCACTAGAAATTCACAATGGTTACAGTGCCTTAGGAAGTTATCTACATTAGCATTACTTTGGCCCTATTCATGAACATATTTGGCTGGGTTATGTTGCAAATGCAAAAGAATAGGTATATTGAACATTGTATATTGGGGATTTCATTGAGGGCTACATCAGCATTGTGGTTGCCCTGGGGGGGCAGGGGTGTGTGGCCAGGGTGGGCACGGCCTACTGGGTGGGCGTGGCTGGAGTGCGTGTGGCCTACTGCATGGGCATAGCCAGCTCTACATCATTTGCACCAAGGGTGCCTGTGGGGGCCTGGGCAGGAGTGGGACAGATCTGAGGGTCTCTGGCAGAAGGAGATGGGACAGGGGCAAGTGCTAAGGCATGGTTCACTGGAGGAGTCTCACTGTTTCTCTCAGGCCATGCTGGGGGGGGGGCTGGACAGTGGCACAGAGGTCAAATGCCCAGTCCAGTCCTCAAGCATCCATGGCACTAAGCTGAGCCCCACTTCCCAAGGGGGCATCCAGCTGCACTTACCTCCTCAAGGCTGCTGCTGTGCTTGCTCTCCTTAGCCAGGTTGCTCATGATGGGTACGAGGGCAAAGTCAAGAGGGAGGCTGACTCCCTCTCCATGTAAGGAGACCTGGCTTTGTATCCAAAGCTTCCTTAGCAATAGGATGGGAGACCCTCCAGGATAGACCAGGAGGAGGGGGCAAGGGGATGGTGAAAGGGCAGCAGGGAAGGACTAAGGCAGGACTTCCCTCAGACCCTCCCTCTCCTTCCTTCCTTCCTTCCTTCCTTCCTTCCTTCCTTCCTTCCTTCCTTCCTTCCTTCCTTCCTTCCTTCCTCCCTCCCTCCCTCCCTTCCTTCCTTCCTTCCTTCCTTCCTTCCTTCCAGTGGTGGGAAAATATTTGAGATGAGGGAGGGAGAAAAACAGGCAAGAAACACAGCTGGGGAAATGTCACCCTTCATGAGGAATGAATTGCCTGAAAGTGGCCAGCACATGGCCCTCACCTAGTTCTCATATCCAGCTTGGTGGGCTCTGGAGGAGGGGATGCCATGAGCAGCATGAGAGTCGATGTTACCTGCGCAATGCTGCCCAGCCCCCAGCCTGCCCGGTTTTGGCAGGCAGCGGGGTGCTCTCCTCACAGTGCCGAGAGGCTGAGCCGCGTGGCATGAATCTGAAGAGAAGTGCAACGCTACCCAACCCCTAGCCTGCCCGAAGTAGACAGGGCCATGTGCAGGCCACTTCCAGGCAATGATGCATTTCTTCATTCCTCACAAAGGATGATATCTCCCCAGTGCACGCTCAGTGGGCGGGGCTGACGCAGCAGGGGCTGGTCCCTCGCTGTTTCCAGATGGCCTTGTGGATCTAAGACTGAATGCATTTCAGCATAGATGGCCACCATGAAATTGTACATTGGCTCCCAGCTGGCCTGGGCTGGGACCAAGGCAGCGGGGGCCGTTACCTCACTGTTTCCAAGATGGCTTCGCGGGCCACATGAAACCACTTTGCAGGCCAGATCTGGCCCCCAGGCCTTGTGTTTGACATGTCTGTTGTATATTGTATATTTACAGTACAACTTTTTCTTGCCACAGTTGTTAAGTGAATCACTGCAGCTGTTAAATTATCAACATGGTTCTTAAGTGAATCTGGCTTCCTCATTGACTTTGCTTGTGAGAACATCGCAAAAAAATGATCACATGACCCCAGGACACTGCAACCATCAGAAATATGAACCAGTTGTCTAGCATCCGAATATAAATCACGTGATCATAGAGATGCCACAATGGCCATAAATGTGAAAAATTTTAATAAGTCACTTTTTAGTGCTGTTGTAACTTCGGTCACTAAATGAACTGTTGTAAGTCAAGGACTACCGTATAACGGTTGGCTTGGGATAGGGATGCCTAGGTTCAAACCATCCTTTGCCCCCAAAATTCACCACATGGCTTTGAATTAATCACTGTCTTGCACCTCAGTTTTCCCATCAGTTTTATTGCTGTAGGTAAAAGAGGAGGGAGTGCTACTGTATGTGTGCCTCTCTGCTAAAATATTATAAATCATCACTTTTAAACATTAAGACAACGCCTGCTTAGAGAAATGAATGAGATTGTGTATTTTATCCCGGTTATTTTGCAATGCCACCACTATAAGGTAGGCGGGGAGAAACATTTTGAGATTTATTCATTTATTTAGTGTACGGCATGTCATACCTGCACTTGCGATATAAATTAACATTTCAGCTAGATTAGTAGAAGCCAATAAAATGTAAGTGTTAAAAAGATCTATGTTCACATACCAATGTCTAGGCTATGTAGCCATTGAAACGCAGCATTGTTTATATATATATATATATATATATATATATATATATATATATATGTGTGTGTGTGTGTGTGTGTGTGTGTGTGTGTGTGTGTGTGTGTGTGTGTGTGTAAATTTTTTGGTTTGCTAACAAAGAATAAAGGGAGACCGATATGATCATTTCAAACTTATTTGTTCTCATCAGTCAGCCATACCCTTCTGAGATTCGAACCTGGGCCGACTGCGTCTTAAGCAGTTGTTTTAACCCCTAGGCCACAGGCTCTCGCTCTCTCTCTTTGTTAGCTGATATCTCCCTTGCTTCTCTGAAGGCTTAACAAACATTTAATATATATATATTACAATATATATATATATATATATATATATATATATATATATATATATATATATATATATATATATATATATATATATATATATATATATATATATATATATATATATATATATATATATATATATATATATATATATATATATATATATATATATATATATATATATATATATATATATATATATATATATATATATATATATATATATATATATATATATATATATATATATATATATATATATATATATGTTTAAGTATTTGTCAAGGCTTTTTGAATGGACCTTGCTAATTAACTCTTTCATTCCTGTTTTGGCCCGGCTCAGGGCTTATCCACAGGAACTAGTCAACTTATGACAGCTCATTATTTGTGCAAATTATTCAAATTGCTAATAAAGAATTTGGGAGGCTAAGATGATCATTTCGAACTCATTTATGTTCTCATCAGTTAGTCATACCCTTTATCTGAGATTCGAACCCGGGCTGATTGTATATCAGGCAGTGTTTTAACCTCCTGAGCCACAGGTTCTGTCTCTCTTATATTAGCTGGAAGGCAAGGCAAATATATGTTTAAGTATTTGTCAAGGCTTTTTGAATGGACCTTGCTAATTAACTCTTTCATTCCTGTTTTGGCCCGGCTCAGGGCTTATCCACAGGAACTAGTCAACTTATGACAGCTCATTATTTGTGCAAATTATTCAAATTGCTAATAAAGAATTTGGGAGGCTAAGATGATCATTTCGAACTCATTTATGTTCTCATCAGTTAGTCATACCCTTTATCTGAGATTCGAACCCGGGCTGATTGTATATCAGGCAGTGTTTTAACCTCCTGAGCCACAGGTTCTGTCTCTCTTATATTAGCTGGAAGGCAAGGCAAATATATGTTTAAGTATTTGTCAAGGCTTTTTGAATGGACCTTGCTAATTAACTCTTTCATTCCTGTTTTGGCCCGGCTCAGGGCTTATCCACAGGAACTAGTCAACTTATGACAGCTCATTATTTGTGCAAATTATTCAAATTGCTAATAAAGAATTTGGGAGGCTAAGATGATCATTTCGAACTCATTTATGTTCTCATCAGTTAGTCATACCCTTTATCTGAGATTCGAACCCGGGCTGATTGTATATCAGGCAGTGTTTTAACCTCCTGAGCCACAGGTTCTGTCTCTCTTATATTAGCTGGAAGGCAAGGCAAATATATGTTTAAGTATTTGTCAAGGCTTTTTGAATGGACCTTGCTAATTAACTCTTTCATTCCTGTTTTGGCCCGGCTCATATATATATATCCCCTTCATGGATTACTGCCTTGTCGTGGCGAAGGGGCTTGCGTAATTCAATGAAGCTATGAGCTATGCCGTGCAGGGCCACCCAAGACGGACAGGTCATAGCTGAGAGTTCTGACAAAACGTGATCCACTGGAGAAGGAAATGGCAACCCACTCCAGTATCTTTGCCATGAAAACCCTATGGACAGTACCAAAAGGCAAAACGATATGACGCTGGAAGATGAGCCCCTCAGGTCGGAAGGCATCCAATATGCTACTGGGGAAGAGCAGAGGGCTAGTACTAGTAGCGCCAGAAAGAATGAAGCGACTGGGCCAAAGCTGAAAGGACGCTCAGCTGTGGATGTGTCTGGTGTTGAAAGGAAAGTCCGATGCTGTAAAGATTTTTTCTCCATAGGAACCTGGAATGTAAGATCCATGAATCAAGGAAAGCTGGACGTGGTCAAACAAGAGATGACAAGACTGAACATCGACATCTTAGGTATCAGCGAACTAAAATGGACAGGAATGGGTGAATTTAATTCAGATGACCATCAGGTATACTACTGCGGGCAAGAATCCCTCAGAAGAAATGGAGTAGCCTTCATAGTTAATAAAAGAGTAGGAAAATCAATACTGGGATACAATCCTCAAAATGACAGAATGATCTCAGTTCGAATCCAAGGGAAACCATTCAATATCACAGTAGTCCAAGTCTATGCCCCAACCACCAGTGCTGAAGAGGATGAAATTGACCGGTTCTATGAAGCCCTACAGCACCTTATAGAAGTAACACCAAAAAATGATGTCCTTATCATCATGGGGGATTGGAATGCTAAAGTAGGAAGCCAAAAGATAACTGGAATAACAGGCAAGTTTGGCCTTGGAGTACAAAATGAAGCAGGGCACAGGCTGATAGAATTTTGTCAAGAGAATACGATGGTCATAGCAAACACTCTTTTCCAACAACCCAAGAGACGGCTCTACACATGGACATCACCAGATGGTCAACACAGAAATCAGATTGACTATATGCTCTGCAGCCAAAGATGGAGAAGCTCTATACAGTCGGTAAAAACAAGACCAGGAGCTGACTGTGGCTCAGACCATGAGCTTCTCCTTGCAAAGTTTAGGCTTAAACTGAAGAAAGTAGGGAAAAGCACTAGGCCACTCAGGTACGAATTAAATCATATCCCTGTTGAATATACAGTAGAGGTGACAAATAGATTTAAGGAATTAGATCTGATAGACAGAGTGCCTGAAGAACTATGGACAGAGGTTCGCGACATTGTACAACAGGTAGCAACCAAAACCATCCCAAAGAAAAAGAAATGCAAGAAAGCAAAATGGCTGTCTGAGGAAGCTTTGCAAATAGCTGAGGAAAGGAGGAAAGCGAAAGGCAAGGGAGAAAAACATAGATATGCCCAATTGAATGCAGAATTCCAGAGAATAGCTAGAAGAGATAAGAATGCCTTCTTAAATGAACAGTGCAAAGAAATAGAAGAAAACAATAGAATAGGGAGGACCAGAGATCTTTTCAAGAAAATTGGAGAGATGAAGGGAACATTCCATGCAAAAATGGGCATGATAAAGGACCAAAATGGTAGGGACCTAACAGAGGCAGAAGAGATTAAGAAGAGGTGGCAAAATTACACAGAAGAACTATACAAGAATGAGCTTAATGTCCCAGATAATCACAATGAGGTGGTCACTGACCTCGAGCCAGACATCCTAGAATGTGAAGTGAAGTGGGCCTTAGAAAAGCTGAGCAACAACAAAGCTAGTGGAGGTGACAGTATTCCAGCTGAGCTATTCAAAATCTTAAAAGACAGTGCAGTAAAAGTGCTACACTCAATTTGCCAGCAAATTTGGAAAACTCAACAGTGGCCACAGGATTGGAAAAGATCAGTTTACATTCCAATTCCAAAGAAAGGCAGTGCCAAAGAATGTTCAAACTATCGCACCATTGCACTCATTTCTCATGCTAGTAAAGTCATGCTTAAAATCCTACAAGCTAGACTTCAGCAGTATGTGGATCGAGAACTACCAGAAGTACAGGCAGGATTTCGAAGAGGCAGAGGAACTAGAGATCAAATTGCTAACATACGCTGGATCATGGAGAAAGCTAGGGAGTTCCAGAAAAACATCTACTTCTGCTTCATTGACTATGCTAAAGCCTTTGATTGTGTGGATCATAACAAACTGTGGCAAGTTCTTAAAGAGATGGGAGTACCAGACCATCTTATTTGTCTCTTGAGAAACCTATATGCGGGTCAAGAAGCAACAGTGAGAACTGGACACGGAACCACTGATTGGTTCAAAATTGGGAAAGGAGTCCGGCAAGGCTGTATACTGTCACCCTGCCTATTTAACTTATATGCAGAGCACATCATGAGAAAGGCAGGGCTAGATGAATCAAAAGTTGGAATTAAGATTGCTGGAAGAAATATCAACAACCTAAGATACGCAGATGATACCACTCTAATGGCAGAAAGTGAAGAAGAACTAAAGAGCCTCTTGTTGCGGGTGAAGAAGGAGAGTGCAAAACTTGGGTTGAAACTTAACATTAAGAAAACCAAGATCATGGCCTCTGGCCCTCTCAATTCCTGGCAAATAGATGGGGAAGAAATGGAGGTAGTGACAGATTTTGTTTTCCTGGGCTCCAAGATCACTGCAGATGGGGACTGTAGCCAAGAAATTAAAAGACGCTTGCTCCTGGGGAGGAAAGCCATGGCAAATCTAGACAGCACACTAAAAAGCAGAGACATCACCCTGTCAACAAAAGTGCGTATAGTCAAGGCTATGGTCTTCCCAGTTGCAATGTATGGCAGTGAAAGCTGGACCATAAGAAAGGCTGAGCGCCAAAGAATTGAAGCCTTTGAGCTATGGTGCTGGAGAAGACTCCTGCGAGTCCCTTGGACTGCAAGGCGATCAAACCGGTCAGTCCTAGAGGAGATCAACCCTGACTGCTCTTTAGAAGGCCAGATCCTGAAGCTAAAACTCAAATACTTTGGCCACCTAATGAGAAGGAAGGACTCACTGGAGAAGAGCCTAATGCTGGGAAAGATTGAGGGCAATAGAAGAAGGGGACGACAGAGAATGAGGTGGTTGGATGGAGTCACTGAAACAGTAGGCGTGAGCTTAGATGGACTCCAGAAGATGGTAGAGGACAGGAAGGCCTGGAGGAACATTGTCCATAGGGTCGCGATGGGTCGGACACGACTTCGCAACTAACAACAAAATATATATATATATATATATATATATATATATATATATATATATATATATATATATATATATATATATATATATATATATATATATATATGCCTTCAGCTTACAGCTGGTCAGAAAGTGATGTACAGTTTAATGTGGGACCCACACTGAGGGGAGGGCACTATGCCCCATTTATACAGAGAGTCCTGGCAGATGCTGTGTGAGGTGCAAATCCTATTCTGAGGTGATCAAGGGATTTAAGAGGGGAGGAAATTTAAACTGGGGCTAGCTACCAAAGAGCATTTGGCATGAAGAGATATTAGCTGTTTTCTGGGCATGGGCATCTGCAATCTCAGCTCCAACAGAAGACTACAGATGACATGCCTGACTTGTTTTATTAAATTTTCCCTGGTCTGCTAAGGATGTGAAATTTCCTGCTCAGTGGAAGAAAGAAAAAGTTCAGCAATTCCCCCAGCCTTAATGTTGATCAGTCAGCCAATTTTTGATCAACCATTGTTTCACAATTACAGTATATTCTGCTTTCTTGATTCCTCTGTTGCCTTCTGGAAATTAAACTGTTTTTGGCTGCCGGGCAGCTAATGTAATCTGGATACAATGGATAATGTTTACAAGGCAAAAGCTGTGGGTAGCATTTCCTTATAGATCATGAATCCTGAAGAGCTGGGAGTTAAATGATAAGGTTACTGGATCCTTAATATAGATATTACATGGACATGCAAGATCATTTTGATTGCATAAAATTGCTTCTATTTGGAAGAGATCTTGCAAAGAAGAAAGGGGTGTGTGTGTGCATACATTTATCCATGTCTCCCAACTTTCACAGCTTCATCCAGAACCATGAACTGAATTTAACACCTACAATTGGTATGCAAATAGATTTTCTCTGCACAACTAGGAATCTCAATTTGCAGGGTTTCAGACTGCATGCGCTCGGAGCCCTTGAGCGTTGATCTTGCATGCATGTAAACACAACCTCCTACAAATTTAATTTGCATAGAAACAACCCTAATAAGATAGCGAGAAAAAGAGAAAGTGATACAAGAGTGTTTTAAATAATTCTGCTTTACAAGCTGCTCACAGCTTTTTACTTATCCTAGAAGTGGGAAACTTTCAGCCTATAGGTGGACCCTAAACTCCTCCTACCAAAATGGTTCCATCTAAATTGGCAGCAACTACTAAACAAGAGCAGCATGATGACCCATCAATTATCAGTAGGAAATGATAAGCCATATTCCTCCCGAGTTCTTGGCTTGCTTTACCTTTGATAGACCTAACAGATCTAAAATAATGTAGAGGTGGTGCAAAACCCATATCTCCAATCCCATCTAATAATGTCATAGCTTAGCCATCCTATCCGCTACAACTTTTAGTTCCTGGGGGGGGAAAACTAAATCAGTAGCTCTCTTCACATCTATATTTTACCCCCTCCCTTTGTCTTGGGAATTAACACAAAGATATTCCTTATGGCAGGGCAACAAGCTTGTCTGCCGATCCCCAGCAATGTCTGCTGCATTGGGAGACCTCAGGATATGATGGCAGAATCTCTTTCCTATAAATCCTGTGCTTTGTCTTGTTGCTAGGATCTCAAATGAGTGGCCATCAGTTCACCTATTGAAGAACAGAGGGAGGGGAGAAAAGTCAGGTGGCTCCAGCACTGAATGACCTACTACCTTATGTATTTTATATTATATACCCCAGGCAGGAAGTACTGTAGTTCTCAGAAACTTTAGCAGTAGAAAATGTTATGAAGATAAATTAATTAGAGGCTGGAGATTATAAAAAGATAAAAGGCAATCTTCATCACCTTCACTGTCCTCATCTTCACCATCAGCATTACAATAATTTGTGTGAGGGTTCTTTGCTTTCTCAAAACTGTACACATCACCGTGTTGCAAATAACTGGGCACAATGCTTTATTATAGCATACCCCTTTCCTGTTGTCCTGAGTTAACTCCACCCACCTAAGCTTTGCAAATTCATGTAACTGAATCCATAAATCTTCAATGCTTAGTGCTTAGAACAAATAGCAAAGAACAAATTTATAGGCTAAGGGCCTGGGTGGGAGGAGAGTGCCTATGGACATGGGTCTCAATTAGCTCCACGTCTGGAATATAGTTGTGAATGCTTGAGTGGGGAATCAGTGATCCCATACCCTTTCAGATTTCCGGGGCTATATACTTATACCACCCTTTGAAAAAAGCGATGAGCTGAACTTATTCTTGGGGAAATGGAGGTGGCTGCAACTGCTTTGTTGCATGATACCAAATAGTAGACAGATATTGGCAATTTTAAGAAGTGTGGACTTTAGCTCTCAGAATTCTGGAGTTGAGGTCCATGCATCTTAAAATTGCTGAGTTTGAGAAACACTGCTCTACTATCTTCCCCTACTAATGACCTTGTAACATGATTTGCAGTTTGTGCCATAATTGAACAGCCCAATAAAATCCCATTTTATTCTTCTCAGAGTGTGACTTTATATGGGACCTACCATGGTCACTGGGCTGCTGAGTGTTAATTGAAAATAACAGTCTTTACAATTGTCTCTCGTCCTGTATCAGCAGTGTGGTGTGTTTTGCTAATTGTCTTCCCCCCCCCCCGCCCACATCTGCCTTTTAAAATGTTAAATCCCTACCCCAACCTTTCCTGCAAATAATCCACTTTTTTCACAGGCATATTTGCATGTTTGCTATTGTGAGAAATTCCTGAGGTTTTTTCGCCAATTAATTCATCAAACGCCACTCAGAACCTGTTTACTTGCATGGGAATATCGTAACCAAAATTAAAGAAAAAAACCCACAACCCTTGATTTTTGTCATTATCTATGCTCTATTCTTATTTTGCTTTGCAGCTAGGCAAATTCTCCACTCCTCTATTTTTTTGTTTAACATTTGGGATGAGGAAATCCTTTAATTGTTTTATACAGCATATTCAATCATCAGAAAAATGTCTCCCTCATTCTTCTTATTTTGAGAGATATATTTCATTCTGCTTGCCCTATTGTCAAGGGTCAGATTTAACATCATGAATGATAAATGGCTTGTATGATGAGACTTTCTCTTTTGTCTTTCTCCCTCTCTCTCTCTTTTTCTCTCTCAACAATCCACCAACTCTCTTCTGGAAGTTGCCCAAGATATTGGAACGATAGTTTGAGAGTGTGCAGTGTACCATATTGTGTTATTATCATTGATTATTAATCATGCATGTGACCTTGTATTGTGGCTCAGTTAATTTGGCCTGCCTTGGATGTATCATAATTCTTGTAGACTTCCTGGAATTTGCTTTTCTTTTAGTTTCAGTAAAGCAAGCAGCACAACACACACACACACACACACACACACACACACACACAAATCCTACTCCTGTGTTTGTTTTGTTAGTAGAAAATAGGCAGTATCGATAACGAAATGGAATCACTTTTAAAACAGCACATCTTGTCTTGTAGAGGAGGTGGGAAAGAGGTAGCAACAAGAGAGGAAGAGTAACATTGTCCCAACCCCCATTATAAAGACCAAGGAAAAATCTTTCCAGCAAGTTGACTGACTTGAGATGTCAAATGACTCTGATGGTAGTGGAAATACCTGGGCATTATACAGGTAATCCTCAACTTATGACCACATTTGAGCCCAAAATTTAGGTTGCTAAGTGAGACATTTGTTAATAAATTTTGCCCCATTTTATCTTGCCAGCATTGTTAAATGAATCACTCTAGTTGTTAAGTTAGGAATACGATTTTTAAGTGAATCTGGTTTCCCCATTGACTTTGCTTGTCAGAAGGTTGCAAAAAGTGATTGCATAACCCCATGACACTGCAACCATCATAAATATGAACCACTTGTCAAGCTTCTGAATTTTGATCACGTGACCCTGGGGAATGCTGCAATGGTCGTAAATGTGAAAAATGGTCATAAGTCTCTTTTTTTCCAGTGCTGTTGTAACTAAATAAACTTTTGTAAGTCATGGTCTACCTGTATACTGAACACTTTTTTGAGGTCCATGAGGTAATTGTTGCACAAAGGTCCCTGTTTTCTTGAGTATTATGGGAGGCAAAACGTATAATTTACTAAGAAATGTCCCTAAAACCCCTCACAATTCAGCTTTGCAGAATTAATACATTTAATGCAGGGACATTTGGTACCCAAACATGCATGAACTGCTAAGCATTTCAGATTTCATAATCTCAAGACAGAAAGGGGAACTAGCTGAACATAAAAATAGGTCTGAATTTTGCAAATTTGATGAACCACCAAATCGTGCTTTGAGGGTTCGGCTACTGGGTAGAATTCTGAAAGAAATTCTTTTTTTTTTTTAAACCTCTTAACAGATTTAACATTTAAGGAAAATGCTGGAGATTGCTATCTCCATGGAAATTGCTGCTAGAGATACAGTGAGGAGTATACCAACAAATGTAAATAAGCTTGCAGGAGCAGACAGAAGGTAATTGATCAAAAGAGACTGTACTATTTTATTTATTTATCAAATTTAGATACTGCCCATCTTACTCTCAGATGTCGTGGGGGCATAGCTTCACATACACTATCTCCACACAGATTTACAGAAGGAATCTGCAGAAAATTCAGCAAGGTGTGACATACTTGGAGATCCTGTCATTTATGAAGAAGTAAAATATTTGCTAAAGATAAACAACCAGGCCACTTCTTTAAAAGTGGCCCATGCTACAGATGAATAATTTAATCATGAAGGCAAACAGAGCTAATTTGGCAATCTATATCTTAAAAGATGAAATGAGAGCGCAATACAATTCGCAGCAGAAGCAAATGACAAAATTTATTTATTTTATTTATTTTTATTTAATTTAATTTGTATACCGCCCTTCTCCCGAAGGACTCAGGGCGGTGAAAAGGGCAATAAATACCAAAATACCAAAATACCAAAATACAAAAATTAAAAACAGATTAAACCATAGTGCCCAAATACAATAAATAAATTACTTAAAACAATAATTAAAACCCAAACCCATCAGACCAGGCCAGCTTGTTCAAACAAATAAGTTTTTAGATCACGTCGGAAGGAGCGAAGGTCGGGAGCCATCCGGAGCTCAACCGGTAGACGGTTCCAAAGGTCAGGCGCACCCACAGAGAATGCCCTCCCCCTGGGGGCCACCAGTCAACATTCTCTGACCGGTGGCACCCTGAGGAGGCCCTCTCTGTGGGAGCGCACTGGGCGGAGGGAAGTTGATGCCTTCAGTGCTATACTGGTTCCCCTGTATCAGTTACAGTGCAAGTTTGAACAGCATTCAGAGATGCTAGAGCCATCAGAAATACAATTACAGCCTTTTACTGGAGAATATATTCCCACTGGAGTGATAGTTGTAATTGTAAAACGCAATAGCTGGACATATATCTCGTGAAAACAGGAGAACCAGCAATCAGGGGTTCTGACTGCCACTGCCATCAACAGACACATAGGCATTAACAACATCTATAGATTATGCAAAAGAGACAATCAACCAGCCCCAAAGAGAAAAAGACTCCAGCACCTCTCCATCAGTAATCAGCATTCAGATCAGCATAGATCAGACATGTCAAACTCGCGACATCACATGATGTCACGCGATGTATCAGAACTTTTTCCCATTGCTGGCAATGGGATGGGCACGGTTTCTCCATGATACTCCGGCCCGCAGGCCGGCAATTTAACACCCCTGGCATAGATGAACTCCAAGGTCACTTTCAGACCAACAATCAAGTAAGCAATATCCCAATCAAGAAACTGCCAAAGAGCCATTAGTAAACAATTAAAGAATCCCTAAGACCTCCCCCGCCCACACAGACAGGCAAGTCACCAGAATATAAACAGACAACAAACAGCATGCCTTACTAGCACTGATGATGTTACCTAGGTAGGGTAGTGAAATGTCTGCAAGAAAACAAGTAAGCTCAGAGAGCACCAAGGACCCCTCATATTCTTTTGAGTCACCATTTTTATAATGGTGTTTCATCATCAGCTGCACTTCCAATCATGGGACCAACCAAGAGGAAGCCGGAAAAGGTAGTGGATTTTGTTGGTGGCCTTGCCACATTCAAACACAACCAAAGGTACAATAATGTTGTAGAAAAACACCACACCCAAGTTTCACAAAGAGCATACAATTCCAGATGCCAGAAATAAAAAGGTAGAAACTAAATTGAATCAGATGAAGGAGAAAAATTGTTTGAGAGTCATCTGCTACACCATAATTTCTATAGCTGAATGGAATGGAACTAGGGTGTCTGTAAGGTTACCATTAACCCTCCACTATTACAGATTGAGTATTACTGCATGCCCAGAACTGAAGACATTTTGCTAACCTTGATGGAGGACAGCATTTAATTAAAACAGACCTACTAGAAGCTTATTTATAGATGGAAATGAAGGATAAGTCCAAAGTGTTTCCACCATACATCCATCCAAAAGGCTATGTCATTATAACAGTGTTGCTTTTGGAGTAACATCAGAGCAAAATTTTGGCAGATAGCCAGAGATCAAATGCTCCAAGGTTGTTCAGGCACTCAATGTTATTCAGATGACATAATCTAAATATTGATTCTTGGAATTGTGGTGGATAATAAATCTATCAAACAAATGGATGAATAAATAAATGTTACAAGAGAAAACAGTGATGTGTCTCTGCATAAGGCAGCATGTCAGAGATTAGCAGACCTTGACCTTTGAGCACAATGCAACAAATGTGAGTTCTTTAGACCTAATATTGCCATGAGAGTATGGACGTATAAGGCCTACAGAAGCAGAGAGAGAATGTTCAAACCATTGTGAATGCCTCAAGGCCACCAAACATGTCAGGGCTAAGATCCTTTTTTTAGGGTTAATTAATAATAGATTTCTACCAGATTTAGCTGTTGTACTAGTTCCTTATGGAAGTGGAGAAAACAATATGAACAAGCTTTCAAAGAAGTAAAGAGAGCACAAATCCAAAAGAGAATTCAAAAGACCACTCCAACAGACAACTGTGGGTGGATTGTTTCATTTCCCTCTATGGGTAAACCATCAGAAAAATCCACATCAGTTGCAGATTCCTTTGGTGTGTCTCCTTTCATAGAGTTTAAGCGTCTTCCATTAAAGCTGAGAAGATTCAAAATTGAGGCAGACTCCAGAATGGCTGGAATATGCAGCAAAAATATCTGTTTGTGAACTTTGAAAACTGATGAATTCAACATACTCATCCATTTTCAATATCAATAAGCTATTTAACAGCCAAACATCTGCCATCAAGCAAGAAAGAGAGGAAAGTTCCAAGATACAATTAGACCCAGTTGTATCTTTTATTAGTTACTAAAAGGAAAGCGGCTGCAAATGACACCAGCCATTTCCATTCTGAAAGACTGTACAGTGGTGGTTTTTTTTTAGAGATTCTTAGATTAATTTTGTTTAGCCTAATTTACTTCCTATAGCAGATGTCTCTGGAAGCAGGTGATGTAAGGTCATTCCATACAATTTATCTCCAGGATTTGATATTCAGAGGAAAATAATAATAATAATAATAATAATAATAATAATAATAATAATAATAATAATAATAATAATAATAATAACAACAACAACAACAACAACAAAAACAACAACAATAATATATGTGGGTGCAGCAAAATCGCGCAAACTGATTACACTGGACATTGTGTAAAAAATACAATTTGCCTGTGTCTGAAAAGTCGTTGGAACATAGGGTGGAAAAAGTTGTCGAGAATGAGAGGGTGAAGATCTTGTGGGACTTCCGAATACAGACAGATCGCCATTTGGAACACAACATGCCAGATATCACAGTCATAGAGAACCGAAGCGTACAGTTGATTGGCAGAGTCGAAGAAAAAGAACTGGAAAAAATTATGAAATACCGCGACCTGGCCATCGAAACTGCGTGATTATGGATGAAACATGTAACAGTGATACCCATTGTCATTGGGGCACTGGGAACTATGTCCAAAAACTTTGCAAAATACATCAAGAAATTGCAGCTTCCTACAATAACTCCAGCAAAGCTACAAAAAAACTGCGCTACTCGGAACATCTTACATTTTAAGGAGATACCTGGTTGATACCTAGGATGCTGGTAGCAACCTGTCTCAACTATTAGTGCCAGTCAATTTGAGTGTTCAGTTGACTGAGTTTCATGTTTTATGAATAAAATTTTTATATAATAATAATAATAATAATAATAATAATAATAATAATAATAATAATAATAATAATAATAATAATAATAATAATGTTGGAAGGGACCTTGAAGGTCATCTAGTTCAACCCCCTGCTCAGCCAGGAAACCCTATACCATTTCAGACAAATGGCTGTCCAATCTCTTCTTAAAGACTTCCAGTGTTGGAGCATTCACAGCTTTTGGAGGCAGGTTGTTCCACTGATTAATTGTTCTAACTGTCAGGAAGTTTCTCCTTAGTTCTAGGTTGCTTCTCTCTTTGGTTAGTTTCCATCCTTTGCTTCTTGTCCTTTGCTTCTTGTTCAAAATCTGTCTTGAAATTCCTGAAAAGTGTTCTTCTACAAAAAGTGTTTCTCTATATTAATTCTCTATCCATAACCCAACTTTTCTCCCCCAAACCTCTGGTAAAAGCTGTTTCAGTGCTGATTTTCTTGGGAGCAAGTAAGTGGCGATCCTCCTTTGCCCCTAGCTGGACCAAAGGGTGAGAAATGCATGCTAAAGGCTTTCCTCAGAAAGAGTGTTACTGAGCAATCAAGAGAATTCTTGGTTGTCCACATCAAGTCTAAAAACTGGAAAGGAACTAAAAAGGCACAAGAAGAGAAATGGGAATGGGGGGGGAGTGATTTCATCACTTCTGTCAGAATAAATTTTTCCTCTTCACTCTTCTGTCTTTCATGGGCAACAAAGTTACATCTCAGAGCAGAGCCCATAAAAAAAAGTCTAAACTGCATATTATTTTGTTAATCCCCAATTTACCATAGAATTCTGTGATCTCCATCCGGAATTGAGATGTTTCTCATCTGGCTTTTAACCGCTTTGAGGGAAAAAAGCTCAAAAAGGACAAAAAAGCATAAGCAAATGGAGGTGGATGCTTCTCAGAAGGGGAAAATTGCTATTCCTGATTGGCTGTTAGTTAACTTTTGATTGTCTCTGGATTGATACGTGATCTTGCTTTTGTTTGATTTCTTTTTTTTTATTAAAGAGTTTTACAAAAACAAAATTTTACAATATATCCCCAAATCCCTCCCACCCCAAACCCGCCCACTTCCCCCCCCCACTTCCCAGAGCTAAATACAGGATTATAGTTACAATAATCATATTCTAAATAAAAATTATGCATAATATACAATTAACCAAATTCATAATGTGCTTTAACTCCCCTTTAATATAACTACAAACAACGTGCCAATAACAATATCCCACTAAAATCTACTCATAAGCTAAATGGAACTTTTTAGTGCCATATTTGTTCTGAATATAATTTATCCATCTCCAAACTGAAATATATCTTTCCTGTGAATGATCTTTCAAATAAGCAGAAATCTTAGACATTTCTGCAAGATTCGAAACTTTAAACACCCATTCTTCTATAGTGGGCAAACTATCCTTCTTCCAATATTGTCCCACCAGTAACCGTGCTGCTGTTATCATGTTCAACATCAAGTTAGTTTCTTTAACATAACAATCTACAACAATACCGAATAGAAACAATTGCGGAGAAAACTTTATCTTTCTCTTAAAAATCTTTTGAATGTTCCACCAAATTTTAATCCAAAAAGCTTTTATATTTCTACAAGTCCACCACATATGAAAATAGGTAGCTTCTAAACTACCACACCTCCAACATTTAGACTGTAAATTAGGATACATGTTGGACAACTTCTTGGGATCCAGATGCCATCTATAAAACATTTTATAAAAATTTTCTCTTAAATTTTGAGCCTGAGTAAATTTAACATTTCTGACCCAAATTATCTCCCAGGTGTCCAACGAAATTGGTTCCTGAATATTTTGTGCCCACTTTATCATGCAGTCTTTAACCAGTTCCGTTTCCGAATCCAATTCAATTAAAGCATTATATATCCTCTTTATATGTGCACAATTTAAATCTCTAATTTGCTTTACTAAATTTTGATCTATAATTGTGATGCCAACCTTTTGATCTGACTTCCACCTAGCTTTCAATTGGGTATATTGAAACCAAGAGTAACTTATGTTTTCTTGTCTTAACTCCTCTAATGGTTTAAGTTGCCAATCATTCCCTTGCAATCTAAGTAATTCCTTATAAGAAACCATATCCATACTCACTCCCATAGATACGCCCTCTATCGCGTGTCCAGGAATTCCCCAAATCGGTATTTTATAATTTAACTTATAATAATACTTTTTCCAGACACGCAATAAAGCACTTCTAAGAATATGGGATTTAAAAACCCTGTCCACCTTCTTATCGTAAAGCAAATATGCATGCCATCCATATACCAAATCCCATCCCTCAAGATGAAGTATTCTCTTGTTAGTTAAATTAAGCCAATCACTAATCCAGGTCAAGGCAACCGCATCATAGTACAATTTCAAATTCGGCACCTTGAGTCCCCCTCTTTCCCTAGCATCTTGTAAAATCTTAAATTTAACTCTTGGTTTTTCCCCCGCCCAAATAATTTTATTAATACCCTTCTGCCATTGATCAAGGTTGGCATCCTTTTTCAATATAGGTATCATTTGAAACAAAAAGAGAAACTTTGGTAGAACATTCATTTTAACAACTGCAATTCTTCCCAGTATTGATAATTGTAATTTTTTCCAATTATTTAAGTCCCTTTGTACCTTCAACCATAGTGTTTCATAATTATTCTTATACAATTTTACATTTGAGGCTGCAATATATACTCCTAGATATTTAACCTTCTTCACTATTTCAAAACCTGTTAATTTAGATAACATATCCCTTTCACTCATAGATAATGTCAAACCTCGTCCTGCAACAAGCAGGGCAGGTGCCGAACACAGGAACGAGAGACTTCCGCTACGGTCTAGAAGCACTTTATTCTTCAGGGCAACAGCCGCAACAAGAAACAAAGCCAGCGTTGGCCGCTACCTGCAGCCAACGCTATTATATACACACCCAAAAACCCCACCCATACTCCACCCAAACACGCCCCCGCCCTCCCACTCTCTATAACTTCCCCACCCCTCCCCTACAAGGCCCTTCGCCCGTTGCCCAGGCAGGTAAGCCCCCTCCCATGTGTTGCCGCCACCGTGCACCTCCCCCTCACCCACTCCCTGCCGCGCCCAACTCCGAACCCCCCTCTCGCCATCCACGCCCGAGGCCCCCAGCCACCCGGTCACCGCAGCGGGGAGGGACCCATCCCCTAATGGCGTCGCCAGCTCCTGAACCACACAGTCCTGCGCAGGCATGGCGTCGGCCAGAGGAGACAGCCGCAACGGCGGAGTCTCTGAGGCAGTCCGCTGCGAGGCCGAAGCTCTCGAAGCCTCCCAGGCCGCTGAGACGCTAAGCCGACCCGAGCCTCCACCGGGCAAGCCGCAGGCCGGGGAACCTTGCGCAAACGCGCCGCCGGGCGAGGACAGCAGCCGCGCCGCGTCCGGAGGCGGCAGAAGTGGCGGCGCGAGTCCCGGAGCCTTCCGAGCCGGGGAGCCGTGCGCAGACGCGCCGCCGGGCGAGGTCAGCAGCCGCGGCGCGTCCGGAGGCGGCAGGAGAGGCGGCGCGGGTCCCGGAGCCTTCCGAGCCGGGGAGCCGTGCGCAGACGCGCCGCCGGGCGAGGTCAGCAGGCGCGGCGCGTCCGGAGGCGGCAGGAGAGGCGGCGCGGGTCCCGGAGCCGTCCGAGCCGGGGAGCCGTGTGCAGACGCGCCGCCGGGCGAGGTCAACAGCCGCGGCGCGTCCGGAGGCGGCGGGAGTGAGGCAGGGTGCGCCGGGGGGGTGGAGGGGCCCCCCTTCGAGTGTCGGGCTCCCGAGGCCCGACATGCTGCCCCCTCTACCAGGGGCCCACCTGGAATGCAAGGAGAGAGAGGTGAGCAGTCTGTAACATGACCAGCAGTCCCCCCCTGGGTCCCCCCCGGCTTCCCCGGGTGTGTCCGGTGGAAAGCGCGGAGAAGGCGTGGTGCGCACACATCCCCATCCCGTACCCAGGTGGCCTCCTCCATGGGGTACCCCTTCCAGAGCACCAAGTATTGCACCCGCCCCCTCCGTTTCCGGGAGTCCAGGATCTCCTGTACCTCATAGTGGTTGCCGTGTACCGGCCCTGGGCCGCCCTCCCCCACCGCCACAGAGGCGGTTGTAGCAGGCTTCAGCAGGCTACTGTGGAAGACGGGGTGTATCTTTCCAAGTAGGGGGGTAGCCGAAGTCTGACGGTGACAGGATTTACTACCTGTATAACCCGGAAGGGTCCGAGATATTTGGGCCCTAGCTTTCTACATGGCACCTGTAGCCGCAGGTATTTCGTGGAGAGGTAGACAAGATCACCTACTTTAGGAGGTGCAAACGGCCGTCTCTTCCTGTCTGCCTGCTCTTTGTATGACCCTGCAGCTCGCTCTAACGCCTTCTTAGCTATCCCCCACACCTCCTCCAACCGGTGCATCCACTCCCCAGGTGTGCAGGATGCCGGGGCCCCCTGGTCACACCCCGCGATAGGAACGAACTCGTAACCAGAGACCACTTTAAAGGGGGAGAACCCGGTGCTGCTATGCACTGCGTTGTTGTAGGCTACTTCCGCGAAGGATAGCAGGTCCACCCATTCAGACTGTTGGTATGAAACATAACAATGCAGGTATCGCTCCACCGCCGCGTTTGCACGTTCCGCAGCTCCATTTGTGCTTGGGTGGTACGCCGAGCTCAGGCCCTGTGTTGCTCCGATATAACGCACGAAATCCCTCCAGAACCGGGCCGTGAACTGTACCCCACGGTCGGAGATGATACGTCGTGGCACCCCGTGGAGACGATAAATGTGTTGGACAAACAGCCAGGCCAGCCGACGGGCTGAAGGCAACCCCTTGCAGGGGATAAAGTGGGCTTGTTTCGAGAACAAGTCTACTACTGTCCACAAAACGTTATATCCCCTGCTTTCCGGTAGCTCGACCACAAAGTCCATAGCAATGTCCTGCCAAGGTCGTACGGGGTCTGCCACCTGTTGCAGAAGGCCGGCCGGTTTATTAGTAGAGGGCTTGGTGGTTGCGCAAATGCGGCACTTCTGCACGTAGCTCTCAATGTCTCGCCTCATGGTTGGCCACCAGAACTGGCGGCAGGCCAGATGCAGGGTTTTCACGAACCCGTAATGACCTGCCTGCCTGGCGTCATGGCATTGATAGAGCGCTTGATCCCGTGCCGCCGCAGGCACATACAGCCTGACCCCGTGCCAAGCTAGGCTGTCCCGCAACGAGAGGGTGTCGGGGTGCGCCTGCATCCATTCATCAGTCGCCAATGCTCCCTTACAGGTCCGCAGGAAGCCGTCTGTCACGGCGTTGGCCCTGTGCTCCGCCTCCTCCACCGGCCGGGGCGGCGGTACCAGTGCCTGTACTACCTCCTCTTTCCGACAGTCATATTGTGGTAGCCGAGACAAGGCGTCCGCCAGGAAATTCCTACCCCCGGGCACATACTTGAGACGGAACCGGAAGCGCTGAAAGTACTGGGCCCACCGTACGTGTTTCGGGGACAGACGGCGGGGTGTTTGCAGGGCTTCCAGGTTTTTATGGTCCGTCCAAACCTCGAACTCCTGGCTAGCCCCCTCCAGAAGGTGTCTCCAAGTCCCCAAGGCCCAGCGGACCGCGAAGGCCTCTTTCTCCCAGATAGCCCAAGCCCTCTCCGTGGTCGTCAGCTTCTTGGAGGCGTAAGCGCAGGGCCGCAGTTCTCCCATCGCATGCCGTTGCAGAAGGACAGCCCCAACAGCCACGTCGCTCGCATCAGCCTGTACTACGTAGGGCAGGTCTGGGTTCGGGTGTCGCAGGACGGGCTCCTTAGCAAACTGTGCCTTGAGCGTCTCAAAAGCCTGCTGGCATGTAGTGGTCCACGCTAGCTTCTGCCCTGGCCGCGGCAATGTTGCCATTTGTTTTGTCCGCAGTAGATCTGTGAGCGGCAGGGCAATGGAAGCGAAATGTGGAATAAATTGACGATAAAAGTTAGCGAAGCCCAGGAAGCTCTGCAACTGTTTCCGGGTCCGTGGGGCCTGCCACTGTTGGATAGCCTCCACCTTCCCCGGGTCCATCTCCACCCCGTTGGAGGACACCCGATATCCCAAATAGTCCAGCCGGGGCTTGTGAAACTCACATTTAGAGAGCTTCACATATAACTGGGCGTCCCTCAGCTTGGTCAGCACACTCCGAACTAAGGCGACATGCTCCTCCAGCGTTGACGTATATATGAGGATGTCATCAAGATAGACTAGGACCCCCCAGTACAAATGATCATGCAGGACTTGGTTAATCAACTGCATGAAGACCGCGGGGGCTCCTTGCAGTCCAAACGGCATTACCCTGAACTGAAAGCTCCCAAACGGGCAATTGAAAGCCGTCTTCCATTCATCGCCAGCTTTAATCCGGACACGGTAGTACGCCTCCCTGAGGTCTAACTTGGTGAACACCCGGCCCGTAGCCAAATGAGCTAAAAGGTCCTTCACCAAAGGGAGGGGGTACAAGTGCTCTACACATACCGCGTTAACCCCCCGATAATCAACGCACAGTCTTAGGGTCCCATCTTTCTTCTCCCTGAACAGGACAGGGGCCGCCATCTTAGACCGGGCGGGCTGGATGAACCCCCTCCGCAGGTTCTTGTCTATGTATTGGCGAAGCTCCTGCATCTCCCGGGGTGCCATTGCGTACATGCGGGGTTTCGGCAGTTTTGCCCCTGGCTCCAGTTCGATAGCGCAGTCTGTGGGGCGGTGGGGTGGCAAGGCATCACACTCCTTCTCATCGAAGACATCTGCGAGATCGCTGTACTCCCGTGGCACCTGTGTCTCAAGCCCAGCTCCCACCCCCGCGGCCCCCTCTGGCCCACCGATCCCCTCCGGACCCATGAAGGAATGCTTTACAGGAGGCTGGGGCCCTGTCCCGAGATGAAGGTGTCGGCACCCCCCCTCCCACCAAACCGTGGGGCCCCACCTGTCCAACCACGTAAGCCCCAGGATGACCGCCTCCGTCATGGATGGCACCACGACAAACCGGAGAGTCTCCCAGTGTGTACCCAATTCCATTCTCACCGGTGCCGTTACATGCGTAATGGGTGCTCCACCCAAAAGGGACCCGTCTACCTGCTGGAACCGGAGAGGTTTGGGGAGCCGCTGGAGGGGGATCCCGGCCTCCCTGGCCATCACCAGGCTGATAAGGCAGCGCGTGCTGCCTGTATCAATCAAAGCCTTACACTCCCTCCTCTCGCCTGTTCGTGGGCTTATCAATGCCACAGGCAGCACAAAAGGGCACACCGGAGCACTTACCATCGGGTCCTCCTCGTACTCGTGATCCTCAGACCCATCGGATGTGTCAGTCCGTCCATCCGCCGGGCCCACTGGACGCACCGGTGTCGATGTTCGGGGTGTCTTGTCGGCCACCTGGTACGTTGTTCTGGAGCGTTCCGCAGCTCTCCTGGGGGTCGGGACCCGCGCCACCGGAGGGTTGGGCCCTGGCCATGGCGGAGGTAACGGGCAGTCCACTGCCCGGTGGCCCAGTTGGTCGCATCGGAAGCAGCGGATTGTTGGACGGGGCGCCGGTAGGGGGCCGGGTTGTGTCACCGCCGGCCCAGGCTTCCGGTTCTCGGTCTTCGGCCCCTCCGGGGCCCTCCAGGCTCCAGGGCCCACTACTGGCCTGCCCCGGGTGTCCTGCAACCCAATATCTAGCTCCACCGCCACCCGGAACCAATCCTGAAGCCATGCAGGAACCCCCCGCACCACACATGCCCGCCGGAGAGCTCCATCAAGGCCGGCCCGGAAGTGGTGCACCAGCAAGTGCTCGGGCCACGAGCGCAACCTGCCCGCAACCCTGCGGAACTCGTGCACGTACTCCTCTGCTGGCCGTCCTCGCTGCCTGATGGCTAAAACTTCAGCTTCCGCACGATGTATGCGGGAAACATCCTCGAAGCGGATGCGCAGGGCTTCCAGGAACAGCCCCACGTCCCCGAGTTCACGGGCGTGGTCACTGTAAAGGTCCGCTGCCCAGGTGGCAGCCTCTCCCTGAAGGCATGCGGTGACCGCCACCACCATCGCCCACTGTGATGTATAGGCCTGGGCATACCCGTCCAGATGGTTAATCACCTGACCTAGGAACATAGCCAGGCGGTCGGGATGCCCATCATAGGTTATGGTGAGCGGTGGGGGTCCCCACACCACACCCGGACCCCAATGCCCAACAGGTGGACGGGTCTGAGCCTGGGACACCCCCACCGACCTGGGTGCCGGACGTCCAGGGCCTCGGTCAGGCATTGGCCATGCATCACGCCCTCCTTGTGCTCGCGTGGATGGGGCCCGAACGCCACCCTCCCCAGGCACCTTGAACTTCGGGCTGGCCAGTCGGAAACGGGACGTCGCTGGCTGACTGGGTGCCCCCCCAAGAGACCACTGTCCCGTGTCTTCTTCAGGGCCCATGGCCACCCAGGAACCGCCGTCACGTGCCCCAACTTCTCCAAACCTATCGCGCAGCATGTCCATAGTCTGGCTCCCTGGTGCGGTTGAATAGCTGTATTCCTCGCCGTTGTCATCGGTCAGCCGACGCTCCCCCCAACCCAGTGGAGCCCCACCGGGCCGGCCCGTTCGTCCTTGCTCGAGCCCCGTGCGCCCCAGGATCGAGCTCAGCCACCACTCCCCCCCCAGGGTCTGGCTACTAGCACCCTGGGACTCCACCGCAGGGTCTGCTGGTGGCACTTCCCGCACTTTAGGCCGCACAGCTGGCTGGGCGTCCTCCACGTCCCTCTCCGCAGGGGATGTCGCCTCCGCCCCGGCCACGTCAGCCTCCTCCGATCCAGTCTCCAAAACGGCCCCTTGCAAACCCTCTGCCATGGCGCACAAACGGAACACAGCAGAAAGGCAGTAAGGCCGCAGTGCTATGGAAACGCTGGCTTTCTGTCAAACCTCGTCCTGCAACAAGCAGGGCAGGTGCCGAACATAGGAACGAGAGACTTCCGCTACGGTCTAGAAGCACTTTATTCTTCAGGGCAACAGCCGCAACAAGAAACAAAGCCAGCGTTGGCCGCTACCTGCAGCCAACGCTATTATATACACACCCAAAAACCCCACCCATACTCCACCCAAACACGCCCCCGCCCTCCCACTCTCTATAACTTCCCCACCCCTCCCCTACAAGGCCCTTCGCCCGTCGCCCAGGCAGGTAAGCCCCCTCCCATGTGTTGCCGCCACCGTGCACCTCCCCCTCACCCACTCCCTGCCGCGCCCAACTCCGAACCCCCCTCTCGCCATCCACGCCCGAGGCCCCCAGCCACCCGGTCACCGCAGCGGGGAGGGACCCATCCCCTAATGCCGTCGCCAGCTCCCGAACCACACAGTCCTGCGCAGGCATGGCGTCGGCCAGAGGAGACAGCCGCAACGGCGGAGTCTCTGAGGCAGTCTGCTGCGAGGCCGAAGCTCTCGAAGCCTCCCAGGCCGCTGAGACGCTAAGCCGACCCGAGCCTCCACCGGGCAAGCCGCAGGCCGGGGAACCTTGCGCAAATGCGCCGCCGGGCGAGGACAGCAGCCGCGCCGCGTCCGGAGGCGGCAGAAGTGGCGGCGCGAGTCCCGGAGCCTTCCGAGCCGGGGAGCCGTGCGCAGACGCGCCGCCGGGCGAGGTCAGCAGCCGCGGCGCGTCCGGAGGCGGCAGGAGAGGCGGCGCAGGTCCCGGAGCCTTCCGAGCCGGGGAGCCGTGCGCAGACGCGCCGCCGGGCGAGGTCAGCAGGCGCGGCGCGTCCGGAGGCGGCAGGAGAGGCGGCGCGGGTCCCGGAGCCGTCCGAGCCGGGGAGCCGTGTGCAGACGCGCCGCCGGGCGAGGTCAACAGCCGCGGCGCGTCCGGAGGCGGCGGGAGTGAGGCAGGGTGCGCCGGGGTGGTAGAGGGGCCCCCCTTCGAGTGTCCGGCTCCCGAGGCCCGACAGATAAGTTCTTGGATAATATCTTAGTCTTATTACTATTCACCTTGATTGACTTCTTAAGTGTCTGAATGCCTGCTATACATTACATCGCAGCTAGAAGAAGATTTCACTCTTCTAAGGATTTGTTTGAAATTCTCTTTCCTGAATCAAACTTACATTCATAAGGTGAATAAAAACTAGTAGAAAAGATTCAGGAGAGTATAACTGCATGGTAGAATCCTGGTCTATCAATACAATATGATGGCACCTGGAGTTGAAAAAATTGATGACTCCCAACCCAGGTGCTATATCCAATTTTATTTTATTTTCTTTAAAAAGCTTCTCCTTTGTATCAAACAGTTGAGTAATCAATGTACCACAGAAACATTTGATTTGTTGGCATCTTATGCCTGCCACAAAGACATGACCAACTACAAGGATAAGTAGAATTAAAAAAAACATGTTGCAAGATTTTTCAAGCTTCTGTTATCGAGAATGTCTGATATGCCTTGAAAGTGTTCTATCCTCTTTACATTGTGGCATCCAAGAGGCTAGCAGTCATTGGTGTTCTTGTGAGTCTGAATATGTGATCATCAAGATTAAATTGGAAAGAGAAGGCCATGACCGAATGCAAATACCAGCTTGAGCGTTTTGCTGACTTACTGCTAAAACACGAACAGTGTTTTGCAATAGCAATGGCAGACTATCCTAATTCTTAAGAATATGTTAATCTGAAAAACCTTTATATTACAGAAACTAAGGTGAAATGAAAACATGGAGGCGAACATTAAGCTGG
This sequence comes from Vipera berus, assembly GCF_964194415.1. Classification (NCBI taxonomy): domain Eukaryota; kingdom Metazoa; phylum Chordata; class Lepidosauria; order Squamata; family Viperidae; genus Vipera; species Vipera berus. The sequence continues at coordinate 149,174,927 of NC_138202.1, read as the reverse complement.
TGCTAGTAGAGCTAAGGAAACATTTGGCTCCTTTTTGTGAACTGTACATTGTAGAGTAGTTGATATGCTGTGTTGCCCTCGCCTAGTCTTCTGGAGATTCTATTTTAAACTCATTTTCCAATTCCTGTAGCTCTGTTTCATTTTTCAGATTAAGCAAATGGCCAAGCTTAATTCACTGTACTTAGTCAGTTTATTCAAACACTCTCTTAATGTATTCAAGGGAAAGAGAGGCCACGGTTCATCATTTGGAGGTGGAAGAAACTGTTTATCCTCCTTATATATTCTAGTTTGTATTCCAGATTGAGGACTGAGATAAGTGAAAAGAACTCTCTAAATGATGTGTGTGTGTGTGTGTGTGTGTGTGTGTGAGAGAGAGAGAGAGAGAGAGAGAGAGAGAGAGAGAGAGAGAGAGAGAGAGAGAGAGAGAGAGAGAGAGAGAGAGAGAGAGAGAGAGAGAGAGAGAGAGAGAGAGAGATTAAATATATTCCTGTTACAGAGGCTAAAGGAAGAAATATTGAACAAAAAAACCTACAGAGAATCCACAACAATGTGGAGAGGAGAGGAAATTTGTAAATATCTGTTTTCCTACTATACATAGAAGTTTGGACAACCATTCAATTACACACTTCGAGCTAAACTTCAGCTTCCAAATATTTCCTCTAACCAGCTAAGAGTCCATCCTTGCTTTGAGATATTTCTCTCCACTCTTTGTTGCAGAACTCTTTTAGCCAAGAAATATTCTTAGATTTGCTTGCATGGTCTCCATGCATGATAATCAGTAATATTTAGGTCTGGAGACTACAAAATCCATTCCAAAATCTTTCTTTCATGTATGTAAGAAACTCCTGGATAATATGGACATATATTTGAGATTATTGTCTTGTCAGCTGCTTTTTCCTCACCTGCCTGTGAAACATTGGTTACTAATGTTAGGACTAGTAGCCCCAGAATCTTTTAGTAAATTTGTATTACTCTTACAGTGTTACTTGTATACGTATTGTTGTACTGGAATATGATATGGATTGATCAGCTTTGTGTTCTCTGCTGAATGTTGAACATCGACACACAACATTGCTATTGCTGCTTCTGCTATTATTATCAGTAATATCAGTAAGGAGGTTGGAGAGCTAAAGTCAGGAGTCATGGATACTGGAATACTAAGTTGTCAAGAAATGCAGCATCCCTCTGGGATTCAGCCAGTTCGCACCAGTTTGGAAGAACCGGTAGCTAATTTTTTGTTGCCCAGGCCCAGAACAGACTTTTGGAAGTGGCATCCACACAGAGAACTGGTTGTTCACATATTTGAATCCCACCACTGCTCTTTTCCAATCATACAGATAGGAAGGTTGGTTCATTGGCTACAGGAGCCAATCCCAAACTCAGCTGAGTAATAGGGGTCCAATCTAGAGTAGCCAAACATCCAGGAAAAGAATGAACTGGAGCCAACTAGCAGCAAAGGACAAAGGAATTTACCATGATGTCTTGATCTTTGCTCTCTCTCAACTGTAAACCAACACTTCCTTGCTTTTTTTGCCTATGAGTGTTTCAATCTCTCTTTCTCAGTACTTCTGAAGGCAGAGGGGACTGGCCAACTTTCTCATGTGGCTGCGTATAAGTATATTCTTATGCTTCTACTTTTCTTGATCTTGCCCATTTCTTACAGGTTATGTGCTTATTTTGTATACTTTGCAAAATTCTTTAAATAACTAAGAAAAGAGAATCAACTATGTTCCCCTGTTTATACCTAAAACTGTACTAAGGTACTTAAAGTGGGAAGGCTTATTAACTGCTATCTGGAAGCATTGTAAACTTGAGAACATGCTGAGTTAGGGAACTCACAGCCCATAGCCCTCCTTTGGAAGCCAGAGACTCTCAGATATGAGCTCTGGACCTAAGAAATATCTAATTTAGAATTTGTGCTGACAGTTTCTTCTGCATAAAGAGATTCATTACCCAGCTCAGAAGGATGGGACATCTCTTGTCCCAGTAACAAGTAGAGAGCAAAGGTTTGCTTTCAGAGAAGGAATTACATATCACATAGAAGTAGGAAGTGAGGCAACTGTAGACATTTTATTTGTGTGAGTGACTGACAGTAAACCATGAAACCTTCTGCAGACCTAACACTAACACATGTTGATATTTAGTTGAATCCATGTTTCTTTCTAGCACAACTGTTTCTGTGTACAGCATCAAAGCATAATAGAGCTTCCTCTGTGGGAGCAAGGTGTTCTGTTCTTCAAGACAGTTCATCTTTCTTTCTCCCTGCAGATGTATCTTGTGTGTTGTAGCTGAACAGTTCAGTGTCTGATTTCTCATTGCAAAACACTTTGCTGCAAAACTGATTTTCTTTTGCATATTTCAGATAATGTCTTTTGTGTTGCAGTCAAAGAAAAGTTTTCCTTCTGAGAGCTGTCCTGTTCAAATCATTGTTGTATAAATAATACTGTATTGTGGGTCAGTGGGCCACTGCTCTGTTGTCAGCTAAACTTTTGAGCAGATTGTTTGTAATGATCTTGGATTCTGTTTGCAGACCTGAACAGTTTTCAGGTTGAGCTTATCCTTGCCTCTGATTTCAGTTCTATGTAACTTCCATATCTTAATAATGTTTCTCACAGCTGAAATGAGTAGTAAGAAGCATTTAATTTTTTAAAAAAGATCCTTTTGTTCCTTTGTAAGGTAGAGCCTGAGGGAGGGGTCAAACATATCATCAAGCCTCGAGTCCCTGTGCACTCACAAGAGATCCAAGTCCAGCCCACCTTGAATTCCTTTCTATTCTTAACTCCTGTTAATTTCCCTTGACCGCTAGTAGTTCAGATTCTTGTAGAGACCTTAAGCTTGCAATAAATCTTTATACTCATTTGAACTGCCTGAATTTCCAGGTGCTTTACAGTAAGATTTATTTTATTTATTTATTTTATTAGATTTATATACCGCCCCTCTCCAAGGACTCGGGGCGGTGTACAGGGCAATTAAAACGCTAACAACATGCAAGGTATAAAAATTAAAATAAGATTAAATCAATAGCCCTAAGTAATAAATACAATCTAAAATTTAATTTTTTTAAAAATTTAAACACTAAAATCCAATTCCTCAGTCCAGGCCGGCCTGTTCAGTGAATTGTCTTCACTGTCAAATGCTTAGGCTATTGCCTTGAGGAACCCATGGTTCCATAGGCAGAACAGCCACAACCTCAGAGATTAGAAGGATCAGAAGATTTGATGCCATTTTGAATGATCTCTACCTGGCTAACGGTACGAAAATGAGTCAATCGCCTTTTGGGACTTTATTAAAAACTTTAGAGTTAAAAAAATAGCACTGAAAGAAGGATATCCATACTTCTGTACCTGTCATATTCACTGTGCTCTTGGGTTAAATCCAACTGCACAAAAATTGTTAACTATGCATTCACATTTGGGAAAAAGATGCTGTGTTTAACATTATATTGAAGTTGGGTCAATTTGTGTTTCCCTTAGGGATTCATTGACAGACAAAGTTTGACCAGGGTTGCCTAAATATTTAATACAGTTGTACTTTTTGATGACTGTGTGTCTCTGTGTATGTGAAGAAGGCCTAAACTGGGCTTGTAATCTAAACATTAAGAGATGAGGCCCATTTGGGGACATGGTTGTCTCTTCCCATGCTTCATCTCCCTCAACTCCATAAACCATGGAGTGCGCTTTTTATTCCATTGTGTGCCCTCTATATGGACATAACTTTATGTTACCAAGTTCAGTTTTAGAACTTGTCAAAAGAAACTACCAGTATGGTCAATAATACCTCAGTGCGTCTTCATTGCTTTACATGGAATTACCTAGAAATCAAGTATCTAATAAGTAACAATTGTGAAGATCTATCCTCTATGAATATGAATTATTTGTCATTGCCTTCTTCTAATATGATCTGCAAAAATTTCCCTGTAGTCTCCCATTTAATTACTAACTTGAATTGATACTGGCCTTAGCTTTTTTTTTTGAGATCAGTTAATATCAGCTATGTTTTACAACCACTGCAGTTGCATCAAAAATGAAATTGGATCTGAATAAAACAATATTTAATTCAGGAATTCTTAAGAACCCTTGATTTTTCAATGAATAAACCTCTTTTTCTTTTTTTACCATCAAATACTAGTCTTGTTTCAAGAACACTTTCCCTAGCAGCCCTCTGACAATCCTCAAATCTTCACATGCCTTTCTTTTTTAATTCGTTCCCTTTTGGGTCTACACCCTTCTTCCCAATTGGTCAGCAGAAGCATCCCCAGCCCTGAATTTACCTTCTCAGTTATCCTTAGTGAGTTTTATCTTCAGTCTCAAGAGAATACTTCTGAGTACTAATAAGCTCACCTCAAATCTTCAAATAGCTTTCTGTGCATTCCTATTCCATCTGCATCTTTCTAGTATAAATTGCTGGGCTGAAGCAATAGACGCCCCATGACAAATACCATGTATGAATCTAGGATGACCAAAGTTGAAAGCTGCAAAGTCACAAAACACTTTAACTGGCTTCATTACAAAAAGCAAAAATAAGGGGAAGATTGTAAACAAAATCCATTTGTGATACTGCCTTCAATACATTAATTAAAAATCTAAAAAAAAAGTGGGCAAACTTTTCAGTTTCAAGAGCTCTCCTTTAGAAAAATTGGTTAAGCAAAATTCAAGCCCAAAACTTCCCATTCTCTATCATCATTTTTGCATCAATTCTGCCCTTTTTCTGATTTTTAAAAATTGATTTGTTAGATGAAGAGTTCTTAAAAAGACGTTTTGCCTGCTGCTATGTATTTGTGAGTTGATCAAATAAAAACATTCCCATAAACAGCTTTAGCTTTACCTTGCTTACCACCTTCAATATCTTTCCCAGCTTTCCCAGCTTTTTCTGAAGGAGGGTAAGTATGTTTTCAGCAGAAAACTGAAATATTTGCAGACTGTATCTTATATATTTTTTTCTATAGCAGTTTTGTTTTTCAGTCTGAAGAATTCACTGAGGGACAAAGCTTTCAAAACAGATTGATATATCTCCATTCCATTTATTTTCTTAATTCCTGGTAGGTTGCATCACCAAACTGTAATTGCTGTTAATACTGTTTAATGAAACAGCTTTGGCTCCTTCACATAGATTCACAACTGTGATTGTGTGCATGCTATGGCTTGTAGATAGCTCATTAGTAAGTTCTACTTTATGATACTTGAGAAATCATCTGCCCTGATGATGATAATGAATACCTTGCTAAAGGAAAAGAAGTTGTCAAGAGCAAGATAAGTTCCCATTTGTTCTCTCTGGTATCCATAGAGACAGGGCTATGCACAAATGGGAGATATCTTATAAAAATATTTCCCGAGGTAGTATTGCTGCTTGGGCTTTGGGTAGCAAAACCTGTGATAAGGCAGTCATTGGGAACTACAAGCTCTGTGACAAGATAGCAGATAGAGAAACATTAAAAACAAAGGACAACCAAGAGGGTAAGATCCAAGATCAAGCTAGATGTCAGGGTCAATGGATGAAGGGGACGAAGATCAAGTGGATGTCTGCTGAAGTCTTGAACCACTGTTTGGAGGCTTGTGAGGAACTGGATGGAAATGGGGAAGCTTAGATTGACCTTAGCTGAGATGGCAATGGTTTCAGATGTGATTTTAGTGAGGGTTGCACTGTCCTTAGAGGCTCATGTTAGGGTTCTTCTGGATTGATAGCTACTGCTTGGAGAGCAATATGGAGGCCATGGCCAGGGGAGCCTTTGTCCAGCTTTAGCTGCTTTAGTGCCATCTATAACTCTATCTGGACCAGAAAGCTCAGGCAACTGGTTCACACCCTTATCACACTGAGGTTTGTCTACTGAAGTGAGTGTGGGAAGTCAGCCACCCCCACCCCCGAGAATGAAATATTTTGGGGAATATTAAAAGGCAGAATATTATATTTCCCAAAAACGATCTTAAAGACAGAAACCAAAGCCCCCTTCCCAAGTCTCTCTGCCCCAAACAGAAACCAGGTCTGCAGAAATGCAGATGTGATAATCTTGTCAGAAAGATTGGAGCTAGGAAGCTTGGATTACAAAGACAAAGATCCCTAGAATCAACAATCCCTCACACCAAAAAAAATAAAATCCAACACTCATCAACCACAGCCCCAGGGAAGCAGGATATGACCTTTGGGACATAATAGGATTAACCCACCACCATCAGAATACCAGAAAGGCACACTCAGACTCAGTTCAAAGTTCATGCCATGGGAACAACTCCAAACAAAAGCTCAAGAAGGTATAAAAAACCACCACTCCCTACTACATGTGGTCAGGTTTTTTTTTCCCAGAGCCATCTTTCTGTCCGGCTGTCCTCTTCAATAAACTACAACCTTCTTTCTAAAACAGTCTCCATTTTGTTTATTCCCAGCTTGGACTGGACCCTGATGAAGATTTTTCTTTTAACATGAGCAATATAAATTTTTGGTGAATAATTAGAAATAAATATATTAGAACCGAAGGAACACATCAGAGATTAGACTGCGATATATAAGTCATTTTTTTTCTGAGACAGGAAACTCAAACTGAAGATTGTGCAGTGATCATATTTCATCTCTGTTGAAATGCTGAAACTTAGTTAACTAACAATATTGATTCAGGTTGCTCTGACCAGTAAAACGTGTACTGTGGATTGAAAAGTCAATAGGTTAGTGTTTTGTACATGTCCATCACTTCGTTCACCAGATTCTTGATCCATCACAGGGAGCTGACTTACTATGGTGAACTCCAAGAAATTAATAGGCAGTACTTTTAAAATAAAAATAAAAATAACAGCAACAATACAATCAAGTACTCAAAAGGAAATCAAATTGTTATGACCTGAGTGAAGCACAATAGCCTAGTATGGTAGGCTATAGCATCATGAGCTTTTGTTTATTGTCCAGTATAGCCAACTGTGGAGGTGGAGGGGGGGGGAGGAGAGGGAGAGAGAGAGAGATATTATGTGGTAGATTGCTAATTATTGCTGGGAAAAGCTGTTTTGTTTTAAATTTAGGGATTCCAAAGAAAAGTGAGAGGCAAAATGCCTACCCATCTCTTAGACCCTTCCCACTTTTGTCCTCTTAATTTTCATTTCCCCCAAATGCCCTGAAACAGCACTTAATCAGGGTTTCACATCACTCTAACCTGCTAGCAAGCTGGCAGCTTCTATCGAATGCAATTTTGCTTGGGGCATTTTGAAGAAACGGCAGAAAAGAGAATCTGGTAAATTTTGATTCCATTCCCCATATTCAGAAATAGTTCCCTTTGCAAGCAACAGAAAATAGAGAGATTTGGACTATTTCTTGGATGATAGAAGCCCATTGAATTAAGTTTGTCCCTGCAGGAAGAGAGGTTCCAGAGAGGCTCCACTCTATTAGCCTTGATGGCAGCATGGCTGCTTTAAAGACCATCTGCTGGAATACAAGTAAACTTCCTTGTGTAATTGGTTGACTGCTGTGAGAACAGACTGCTGGACTAGATGGGCCAGAGGCCCGACCAAGCAGGGCATTGTTTATGTGCTTGTATTCATTGGAGATACACAAAGATTAATGTTCAAGATAGAACATTGTATGATATAAGCCTTACCATAGAGCTGCATCAACAAATTAATATGATGATGGAAGTAAATACTAAATGCCACTGCTTATATTAGAGAATGAATATGATCCCTAAGGTTTTCTCAAGGACATGTTGGAGACAAATCCATTCATGTTTGTGCAGATACTCTGGGGTCTAGTCCCACGTATATAGTTGACAAGCAACACAAATAATATTTAATTGGCTTAATATGACAGATTACATTGTCTTTTTCGCAGAGAGCACAACATTTTTATATAGAATTCGCATACCTCTATGGCCACTAGCACATTATGGGGGCCTCTACAACACAAAGGATATAAAAGTAACAGAGAAATGATATGACTGCTGGATGGCTATTAGTGGACATTTTGCCATCTTTATGGCTACAAGATAATCCTTAATATGGGCTCGTACTGCTCAGTCTGGGTATTCCTACTATAGTGTCGCAGACATCCCTTCTGAAGCATCACCTCAGGGCTTTGCATTAAACTATGGTAGGGCCCACAATTGGCACACAAGTAAAGGTTGCATAGGCCTCAGCCAAACCATCCACCAGATCCATGGGAAAGCCCCAAGCTGCAACTGGAACCCCACTGGGTCCATCAGCTGCCTTGGATATTCTGACCATCACAATGGCCTAATAATAATGTTTCCCACCATGAGATCATGACAAAACTGCTCTGAGACAAAAAGCAGATCAAATGTGCAATCACTGGTATTCCTCAGACCATGAATGACTTTGGACAAGTCCATGGTTGCTACGGAGGCTGTGAACTCTTGAGCTATCTCAGACTCGAGGCTACTAGATAACAAGTTGAAATCGTAGAAACATTGAAAACTCTGTTGCCAGCCCGGTAACAGAATCCAGCAGCTCAAGTCAGGGAGGGCAGTGCCCTAGCAGTAATTCCAGTAACTCCATAAAGCCCAATCATAGCCAGGGGGATTTGCATCCAGTTTTCTATGGAGCAAGGTCTCTGAAAGCCTTTCAGGACTCACCAATGACAATAACTTACCCACCTTCCCTGGGATCTTGGCTGATGCACAGCTCCAGGTAAACCAAACTGAGCAGCAGAAGAAAGCCACACACTCCTCCTGGCTCAACTAGCTTTCAGTTAGACTCACCAAGTTGCTCCCTGAACCACAAGATCATAAATATGGGCAGTTTTATTATTAACTGTTGTTGTTATTGTTAGCTGCGAAGTCGTGTCTGACCCATCATGACCCCATGGACAATGTTCCTCCAGGCCTTCCTGTCCTCTACCATCTTCTGGAGTCCATTTAAGCTCACGCCTACTGCTTCAGTGACTCCATCCAGCCACCTCATTCTCTGTCGTCCCCTTCTTCTCTTGCCCTCAATCTTTCCCAGCATTAGGCTCTTCTCCAGTGCGTCCTTCCTTCTCATTAGGTGCCCAAGGTATTTGAGTTTTAGCTTCAGGATCTGGCCTTCTAAAGAGCAGTCAGGGTTGATCTCCTCTAGGACTGACCAGTTTGAACGCCTTGCAGTCCAAGGGACTCGCAGGAGTCTTCTCCAGCACCATAGTTCAAAGGCCTCAATTCTTTGGCGCTCAGCCTTTCTTATGGTCCAACTTTCACTGCCATACATTGCAACTGGGAAGACCATAGCCTTGACTATACCCACTTTTGTTGGCAGGGTGATGTCTCTGCTTTTTGGTGTGCTGTCTAGATTTGCCATGGCTTTCCTCCCAAGGAGCAAGCATCTTTTAATTTCTTGGCTACAGTCCCCATCTGCGGTGATCTTGGAGCCCAAGAAAATAAAATCTGTCACTACCTCCATTTCTTCCCCATCTATTTGCCAGGAATTGAGAGGGCCAGATGCCATGATCTTGGTTTTCTTAATGTTAAGTTTCAACCCAACTTTTGCACTCTCCTTCTTCACCCGCAACAAGAGGCTTTTTAGTTCTTGCCTTCAAAAGCAGCAGCTGGAGGCCAGGGCCAATAAGGACCCAATATCCAGGCATTGAGAGTAAACAAACTACAGGACTGTTTTCAAACAATGGATTCAGTGTCCCTGAACACAGCCTGCCCTGGATTCCTGTCATACCTTCCTTTGTCCAACATCTGTCATGCTTTCCTTTGTCAACATGGACTCTCAGAGAAAAGGACTGGCATAATACTCTTCAGTCTTTCCAGAGAGGCTCTGCAGAAAGAATAATACTGTATATAATTCTTGTGCATATTGTTAAGAAATTAGAGTGAAAGAACACATGTTGGATGATTTCCCCAGAATCCCATGAGCAGGTGTGTTCTGTTACTGGGATCTTAGTAAATCTGCCCTGTATTATGGTTTGTGACACTGTCAGCCACATAGAAGAGGGAGTCAAGCTATTCTCCAAAGCTCCTGAAGGCAGGAAAAGAAGCAACGGATGGAAACTAACCAAAGAGAGAAGCAACCTACAACTAAGGAGAAACTTCCTGACAGTTAGAACAACTAACCAATGGAACAACCTGCCTCCAGAAGCTGTGAATGCTCCAACACTGGAAGTTTTTAAGAAGAGACTGGACAGCCATTTGTCTGAAATGGTATAGGGCAGAGGTCTTCAAACTTGGCCCTTTTGTGACCTGTGGACTTCAACTCCCAGAATTCCTCAGCCAGGCACGCTGGCTGAGGAATTCTGGGAGCTGAAGTCCACAAGTCATAAAAGGGCCAAGTTTGAAGACCCCTGGTATAGGGTTTCCTGGCTGAGCAGGGGGTTGGACTAGATGACCTACAAGATCCCTTCCTACTTTATTATTATTATGCTTAGGCTGGATTTGGCATTTTAATCTACCTTTCAAGGTCCTTCCCAAGGACCTGGGATTGGGAGATGTTCTTGTTTGATGGTGTGGCCTCCCAAATCCAATGGACTCCATGACAATGGTAAAAAATAATAGTGCTTCCTCTACAAGAAGTCCTTCCTCTCAACCTGGGGAAGTTTATTGTATGGAGGTAATCTGCAGATTGCCAAGTAACTTTAGCTGTCAAGGTTCTGCTGTTCCAAGAGAGAACAGTGACTTTGTTTTGGGGTTGTTTTGGTACTATGCTGGCTAGGGAATGCTGGGAGTTGAAGTCCAAACATCTCAAAGTTGCTAAGACTGAGCAACACTATTCTGTATCATTCAACCCTTGGAGGAAATGTATTTTGAACCCAGAGATTATTATTATTATTATTAAGTTATTGTACAAGAGCACATGACCTCTAACGGCAAGAGATCTTGGCTTAATTTAATTTTCCCCCTGAAGTAAAAGCTTTATTTTGACCAGTTGCTGTGATTTTTTTCATGACATTCCAGATATTTTTTTATAACGCATCTGTCATAACATGCCTAACCACCTAACAGCATTCGGCTGTTGCTTATTTTAATTCTCCAGAGACATGAATGCTTGTGAAGGTCCTTTTACTTGAAGTGCTTTGAAAAGTTTTGTGGTGGGTGGTGTGTGAGAGTGAACGAGCAAAAGAGAGGCCTTTACAACATTGTGTTTAGAGCAGTGCAGAGACTGAGAGAAGCAGTGGGAGGAACACAAGTAAAGAGAAGAGGGAAAGGGAAACGTTGGTAAAATGACAAAATAACACATGTGAGTACAGAAACATTCTTTAATTGTGATGACAGACCTCCTAAATTAGAGAACGCATTTTGCCTTAAATATTTAGCATTCTATACAAAACATTGTTAAAGGCTGTAACAGAACACTATATGATGGTTGAAAGTTTAGTCCCTTGTGCTTCTGATGGGTTTGTTTGAAAAAACAAACAAACTAATCTGATCCTAATCCCAAAATTAAGGTTTTTCTTTTAACAGAAAGTCACAGGACCTCCTGAACTTAAACAAAGTGGGTACATTATTGCCAGAGGGATCAGAATCGGCTGGAGACTGGATAATAGAATGTACCCCAAATGAAGGACTTACCTTTCTTTATTCCAAAGAGCAGGGAACAAGCATATTTGGTAGCCTGGGCAGAGGAAATGAATAAATGGCAATTAGGGATTAAGCACCATGGAGCTTCAGACAATTTGGCCAACAATAGATCTGAAAATTATCCATATTTTGAGCTTTTTAGTAGCAAGGTGCTTCTGTTCAGGTTTAGCCCTTAACTACAGCTGGGTTACTACATTTTTAAGATGCCAAGAAAACCAGAAATAAAATTGTTGTTCCTTTGTTCTACTTTTCTTCTCTCTGTGTCTTGCGTGCCAATGCATTTTTTTTTCTTTCTCCATTCTATTTTGTCCTTTGCAGCAGTGCCCAGGAAACCAGTTACGAAAATTCCAGACAACAAAATAACTCCTACCATAGGCATTTGCAGAGGAACAAGGAAACATAAACGATGAAATGTATGTTGCAATATTGTTATCAAGTCCCAGGCAGTAGGGCAAGATCCAGTAAGTATGAACTGCACAGATTTCAGGAATGTCCCTTTAATACTGGTCTGGGGCAAAAAGAAGGTGGTGATGAAGATGAGGAGGAGGAGGAGGAAGAGGAGGAGGAGGAGGATCATCAACATCATCCTGATTATCATTGTCCTCGTCATCCTTATCCTCATCTTTATCCTGAATCAATCCATTGCAGATGAATGGACTGAAGGTTATAATCTACCATATTGGTCCAATGTGGACTGATTTTTTTCCCCACTTCCCAGTCTAGGCTTAACTGGCCCAAATCCCCCAACTGGCTTCTGCGTATATAAAGAGAGGACTAACACTCCTTCCTAGCCTGGAATCTAACTACTACATTTTCATGGCTGTTATATTTTACAATCCTCATTTATAGTGAATTAATTAAATCTCTTTGAACACTCTGAAATGCTTCATCCCAGGTTTGTTGCTAGCTGGGCTAAGTTACCCTTTATAAGATAAGTCATCATTTGACTTGCCTGCTATCTCTTAATTGTTGGTATCTACTCTCTGGTCCATTCTTTTCTCCGGCTCCCCACAATCTTTCACAATCACAGTGCAAACTCTGCCCCTTAGTACTTGCCTATGATCTCAGAACACAAGTACAAAAGGGTGGGGCTTATGCTTTCACTAAACAAACAAACAAACACAAATATCATGAGATAACACATGTTTTGACATTTGACACTGTCATGGTTCAAAATGGGCACTTACGACTTCTAGGGTTATATCTTAACTGAGTAGTTTTATTATCCTGAATGTTAAGTACTGATCCAGCTGATCGCTTCAAACACCAAATCATATTTTAGATGGGATCCTTTCAAAGAATACTGTTTTGGATTATTAGGATTATTTCTTTTCATCCACAAAGTTCTCTTTATTTCAACATATAAGGAAGGGAGATGGAAGTCTGTTTTGAAGCAAGGAAAACCAAATATCATGTTCTGGGAATATATGCAAAATAATTGTGGGGACTGTATACTTATCAAACTGGAAATATATTTCCCAGTTTGATAAGTGCACACTCCCTGTGATTATTTTGCAGGCTATTTTTTAATGTCATTGCTGTCAAGAAGTGGCTGTAGTCAGGCGTTTAATTCAAAATAAATTGATGAGATTACGATAAAGCTGCTAAGTGTTTTTTTCCCCCCAGATTCAGTGAGGTTCCCTGAAGTGACTGAGAACCAAAGGTCTTGGTCCACGCTATGCTATTCCAGCTGGGCTTTATAATCCTAGAAAATTAAAACCAACCAGATCGATGAAGGTTAGAATGGGATTCAGATCTTCACCTGTGATGCAACAGGAAATGGGAAGAGATATATGTGGAGGAGAGTGCAAAAAGATGGTGGATGAAATAACTTCCCAAATTTTAGTTTAGATCACCTGGTCAACATTCAGACCCTTGGCAATTGGCATGTATTTATGACAGTTGCCGTGTCCCAGGGTCACGTGATTGCCTTTTACGACCTTCTGACAAGCAAAGTCAATAGGGAAGCCAGATTCACTTAAGAACCAGGTTCAACTGGAGTGAATCACTCCACAACTATGGCAAGAAAGGTCATAAAATGGGACAAAACTCACTTAATAATTGCCTTGCTTAGCAATAAAAAATTTGTGGCGCAATTGTGGTCGTAAGTCGAAGACTACCTGTATGTACCTGTATGTGTCAATAGGCACAATGTTCCTTCGTATCTTTGCCCTGAAGAGGAAACAATTCAACTGTTCTGCAGTCACAGATTGCATTCTCTGCGCTAGCTCTGTCCCATAGCCACAACAGCACCTTGGCTTCCTAGAGAATTTTTTCTAGCAATTTGCTTCTTCAGAGGTTGCTCAGTGGGTTAGGATGCGGAGCTTGTCGATCAGAACCCGGCAGTTTGGCGGGTTGAATCCCGAGTGCCGCATAGCAGAGTGAGCGCCTGTTACTCGTCCCAGCTTCTGCCAACCTAGCAGTTCGAAAGCACGTAAAAATGCAAGTAGAAAAATAGGAACCACTACAGTGGGAAGGTAACAGCGTTCCGTGTGCCTTTCGCATTTAGTCATGCCGGCCACATGACCATGGAGACGTCCTCGGACAAACGCTGGCTCTTCGGCTTTGAAACGGAGATGAGCACCGGCCCCTAGAGTTGGAAACGACTAGCACGCATGTGCAGGGGAACCTTTACTTTTACCTTTAGTTCAACCCACAATATAACAACAGGCCAGTGGTGAGATTCAAATATGTGAACAACCGGTGCTCTGTGTGGATGCCGCTTCCGGAAGTCCATTCTGGACCTGGGCAACAAAAAATTAGCTACCAGCTCTACCGAACTGGTGCAAACTGGCTGAATCCCACCTCTGCAAAAGGCCCCCAAGCAGGATTTTCAAATAAAAATTTTGATCTAGAAATGTAGGAAGAGATCTAAATGAGTCACTGGGAAAAAGAAAGAAAGAAAGATAGTTGGGATGATAATCCAAATCAAAATTCATCCCTGCCAGCACAATAATTTTTTGTTGAAAAAAAATCAGTTATTAAGAGTAATATCCTACCTATGCAGTGGTGGCGAACCTATGGCACGCATGCCAGAGGCGGTGCTCAGAGCCCTCTCTGTGGGCATACGCACCTTTGCTCCAGCCCCAACTCCCCCCTGTGGCCCCCTCCCCACCACCAGCTCCCCCGGAGGAAAGTCGCCCCCGAGCATGGCCTGTGTGGAGCAGTGCAGCCAAGGACATGGCAGCCGGGCAGCAGGGACATGACTCTGCCCTTGCACTCTGTCACGCACAGTTGATGCTGCAGGGCACAGGTGGAAGATGTGGCTGCCATAGCACTGCTGGGCTGCCTGGATGATCTGCGGCAGGCCGTAGAGGCAGTGGGTGGCCCTGCGGGTGGGGGTGGAGTGGGGGCAGAGTGGGCAGGGTGGGGATGGAGTGGGGGCAGGCAGGGGTGGTGTGGAGAGGCTGGTTTTGGGGCACTCAGTCTCTAAAAGCTTCGCCATCACTGTCCCAGGTTTTAGAAGCCACGTATATATTTTTTTAGGAAGCCGAACATTCCACTTACCTTGATTTATAATTTTGGTACAAAAGATTTCCACTATTGCTCTTACCTTAGGTTCTTTCTTCCCACTTTTAGAAGAATGCCGGTGAGGTAAG
The DNA here is from genome assembly GCF_964194415.1 of Vipera berus. Lineage (NCBI taxonomy): Eukaryota > Metazoa > Chordata > Lepidosauria > Squamata > Viperidae > Vipera > Vipera berus. The sequence goes on along the minus strand of NC_138202.1, from coordinate 149,159,846 downwards.
GCTTATTGCTTACCACTTTAGCGTGAGGAGAAATATAAGTAGAAGCAGCCACATGCTGTTTTGGTGCCCAGTTCTTTTAATTCAATTAGTCTCCCAGCCAGTCAACCGTACCTTTTTCCACGGTATTCCTTTCATCTTTTCACCTTTTCCTGTGCCCATGACAGAATCGTAGGATTTCATGGATATCAAGTCCAAGTAGTCCTCGGCTTACAATGGTTCATTTAGTGACCATTCAAAGTTACAACGGCACTGAAAAAAAGTGACTTATGACAGTTTTTCACACATATGACTATTGTAGCATCTCTCTGATCAAAATTCAGACATCTGGCAACTGGTTCATATTTATGACATGTCCTGGGGGTTATGGGATCACTTTCTGACAAGAACATAAGAACTGTGCCACTAGCTTAACAACTGCAGTGATCCATGTAACAACTGGGTAAGAAAGATCATAAAATGGGGAAAAATTCACTTAACAAATGTCTCACTTAACAACAGAAATGTTGGGCACAGTTGTGGTCCTTAAGTTGAGGACTACTTGCATACTCAGGGCTTATTAGGATATTTAAATGTTTCCAATTAATATTCTAATGTTTTCTTTATGTTACTCGGGATTCTTCAAAATCAATGCAAATGCAGGGCCCATTTTTATGCCTAAGGATTGCCCTTGGAAGGATTGACCATGAATTGCACTAAGTCATCTTGAGTGTGTGATTCTGGTGTAGTGCAATATCTGATCCAGTCACTATGGAGGGCAACCAATCATTCATGAGTGGTTGGTCAAACCACCTTCAGCATTTGATTATATTAAAATCCTTTAAATAGAAATTAAATGATGGTCTGCCATAAAAGGTGCATTATTCGAGGCTTCAAATGACCTTTCAGAGTCATGAACTTTGGCTCCTACACACCTCCAGAAGTTCTAATTTCTCAATTGATGGAGAAAACACGTGGCCTGAGAAGAGTAGTTCTGTTAACTACTACTATATAAATGCAGTGAAATTAAATTTGGATTTTGTCATGGTTCCTCCTTGATTTTTGGGAAGGTGGTCACCATCATGCCATTCAATGGAGTGGCTACTTTCCTAGAGTGGTCATTGCTTGAGGAAAAGAACCGCACCCCTGTTTTATGATTTAGTGTAATATGTCAATGGCAGATTTCATTTAGTGTCTTCCCTGTGTTCTGACAACTGCAACAGACTGAGAATTCAGGGCATTGCAGTGTCTCAGTACCTGCAGAATGCCTTGGGTTTATTTATTTAAGAAGTATACGACCGGCTGACTCACTTTCAGTGACTCTGGGTAGTTTACAAAGATAAAAACCCAATATAAAAACAATAACAACTAAGAACCCCCTCCCCACCTGCCTGGTGATTACAATCAGATGAGCCATTTGAGGGACTCCATCCCACTCTGTGGTCCCCAGGCCTGTTGGCAAACCTAAATCTTTAGTGCCTTGCTATGGAGTGTCAAAGTGGGGTCCAATCTTATCTCTGCAGAGATAATGTTCCAAAGGGAGGAAGCCACCATGAAGAAGGCCCACTCTTCTTGGTCCCACAAGATCAGGCAGTTCAAACTGCCACCTGTGGGCCAGATGCATCATACTGAAACCGCGCCCACCCCATTGCCGGCAATGGGGAAAAAGTCGCAATACATTGCATGACATCACATGACATGGCGAGTTTGACATGCCTGCACTTGATGGACCTCCTTAGGAGACGGGACCCATAACTTTCCCTGTCTCCTCACTCTGGTGGATCGAGTAGATGTGACCGGAAAAAGATGGCCCTTCAAAATAACCTGGTCCCAAGCCATGTAAGGCTTTGAAGGTGACAACTAGAACCTTGAATTGGACCTGAAAGCAAATAAACAACCAATGAAGCTCCTGCAGGAGAGATAACACATATGTACCTTGAGGCATGCACAAAATCATGTAGGCTGCTGCATATGCAAGTTGGTAGAAGTTATGCTTAGCTCCCCTTTATCAAGGTTTTTTTTTCAAGTTTTCTATTCTCCTAGTTGGTTTCTATTTAGCCCTTCCTTCAGCACCCATATTCTGGTCTTTGTATATCTCCTGGGTTTTCATGCAACTAACTGAAAATGATTCCATTCTAGCCAGCCTTGAATGGTAGTTAAGATTACTATCACAATGGCCCCAAATCTTAAGTCCCACCAAACACTCTTTCCAAAAATGTGATCCCATCAAATATAAATATAAAACTCTACCTGTGTGTGGATGAGTATATATGTACATATACACACATGTACACACCTACATACACACCCCAAGAGAGGGGTTTTCTGTTACTATTTCTTTATTAGATAAATTTTAAGTACATAAAATAACATAATATAGTCATTTGTATTGTAATAAAAAAATGAAAGAGTACTAATTGGAACTAATAAAAAAGCTGCCTTCTCCTAAATTCAAATTAAAATATGTTTTCAAATAATTAGGATTAACTGAAATTGAATCAGTGTTTGCCAGAACAAGAACAATCTCCCCATAAACCCAAACCCCCCAAATAAGGAAAACCTTCCAAAATACATACATGAATAGTGCAAAATATCTTTTAAAAAATGTTGGCTTCTAAACCCATATCTTTCAGTCCTAGGTTCTAGCACAGGGGTCTTCAAACATGGCCCTTTTATGACTTGTGGACTTCAACTCCCAGAATTCCTCCACCAGGCATGCTAGCTGAGGAATTCTGGGACTTGAAGACAAGTCATGAAAGGGCCAAGTTTGAAGACCCCTGTTCTAGCATATCAATTGCTTACCTGTTCAGTTATCTGTGCCTAAGTGTAAAGCAATATTTTCCCATTTATTTTTAGAATAGCAATCTAAATATATGGTGTCTATCACCTATTCTTGTGGTAAAACCTTGGATATCTTGAATCATTACCTTTGAAGGTCATCCTGGAAATCCATGTCCATTGACAATTTCTTTGTTGGTTGATCCTGGTGGAGACTAGTGTCTCATTTCTTTCACAGGTTGGTGTCACGGGTTCTTTTATGAAATGCATATAATCAGATTGACCCAGACTCAAAGCAATAAAGAAAATGCATTGAGAAAGCAATTAATAATAATTCAGATCATCTTACTGTATCTTGGAAGAAAAAGACCCAGAGGTTTGAACAAGTATCTGAGCTTTTGAAACAGGGAAAATTCACTGGGGATATTGCAAAAAAGAACCTTGAGTGGTATTCCTTCTAATCTACCCTAGTATTTATTTCCATGGCATCCAGTAACAGTAACTGGATCCTGTTTCTTGGAGAGTACCATTGGTAGGAGTTTGTGGGGTCTAGAGTGATTGATGATTAAAGTCTAGTGTGTATACATTTGTAGGTTTAGGAGAAGAGGGTTTATAAGAGAATAGTCCTCAGTGACACTGAAGAACAGAAAGATGTTCAGTAGTAAGTAAGATAGGATAAGATAACCTTTATTGTCATTTTTTTTTACTTTGGGCACAACGGCACACATCAAAAATGAAATTTTGTTGCCCGCTCTCAAAGTGGAACACATACATGACACCTAACCATACTATATACACATATGTATCGACCCACACCCCTACATATACATAACAAATAAATATTACATATTTATGTAATATTTGTGAAGAAGAGTCCTCATTTCTCAAGGAGGATTCATAAACTCTCCTCACTTCTTGAGACTATATATGTATAATCTCCATCCATAAAGATGTATTTGGATGGAGAATGCATCAACAATTCATCAAAAGAATAAATATTCTCTTCAAGATCCCCTTTTGATTTCTAACACACATCTCATTAACTTACCAATGCTGCTCATAAAAAGTACATGAGGGCCAGTACTTACCAGCATGGTCTCCCACTCATCCCTAACATATAGACATAAAAGCTAGTTTAATTAAATGGGTATAAATGGCTCTTACGGTTCATTTTTTTCTGTGTGTCCTTTAATGCCATTGCAGTGATATTCCTTCAGATGAAGAAAACTGTCCTAAGTTTGGCAAGAGTGGGTTCACACGTCATGCTAAATAATGTGCTTTATTATATTTGGCTTTTGTGAGAACAGACAATTCTAGTTTATTCACTAAACTGCAATAATGTAAAAGTCTGTAGCAGCTATGTAACTGTTGTAACTATTTGTAACCTTTGTAAGTATGTAACTATTAGACCAGGTTAATATTGGTTTTGGAGTTGACCAGGACTGAAGGTAAGACTGACAAGAAATAATAGTAGTAGTAGTAGTAGTAATAGTAGTAATAACAGCAGCAGCAGCAACAACAACAACAACAATAAAACAGAAGACAAAGAAAGCAGAGAAGACTTCCAACTTCAAATTGGTTGCCATAGCAACTGCTTGGACCTGCTCATGCAGTCTTCAAGAGGCAAACTTGACTGAAGGGAGTCTTGATTTTGTGGAAGTGCCATTTCATCCAGAGATTTCACCTATTCCATCCTTCTCTAGCAATCTGAGAATAGCAGGATTTCTTTAGAGGAATGGTTAGCTATGAGATAATGAAGTTAACCTCCTATGGCCTGAGTCTGGCTCCCTTAGGCCTGCTAGTGATGTCCTGATGCCCTTGAAGTGAATTGTAACTAGCCTAGGACTGAATGTAGCATGAGAATCTCATCCCTCAGAGAGGCAGTTCAGTTTAGGGGTTAAGCCTAAGGTACAATACTAGAAACCTGGAGACTGTGAGTTCTAGTCCCACCTTAGGTATGAAAGATGGCCGGTGACTTTGAGCCAATCACTCTCTCTGCGCCTATCTGTTTTTCTGATATATATTTATATACATTTTATATGTGGTATAAATATTTATAGAGATGCTTGTGCATGGACTATTACCATACTTTTGAAGAATTCCCATAGATTTCAGTGGAACCTCGTCAGGAGAGAACATCCCAGTAGATCAGAGGTGGGGAACTATGGCCCTTTTTATGACTTGTGGACTTCAACTCCCAGAATACCCGAGCCAGCTACTGAGTTGAAGCCCACAAGTCATAAAGGGGCCATAGTTCCCCACCCCTGCGCTAGATGTTGCAGGTTACCTCTGCACCATTGTGTATTGCATGTGATAACTACTTCAGTTAACAGCACTCTTGCTAACACACAGATTCTCAAAATAAGATTGTGAGAGTTGACAGGCAAACAAAAAAGTCACTAGGACTTCAGGATCTGAAGCTCTTCTGCTCTTACCTATTTCTGCTCATTCTCTGATTCAAGTAATATGGAAAGATTTACCCAAAGAAAATTGCATGGTGCTGAAATCATTAGATTTTTGACTTGCAATATGAGAAGCAGAAGGTAGTGTGCTAGTTGGAAAACCAGTAGAATGGTTTCAAGCATTTGAAGGGAACTTTTATGCAAAATCCTCATGAAGATCAGCATGAGGATCAGCAGTAAAAGAACCTTATCACAACCAATCAAATTAGCTGTACTATCTGATCTACTATTGTCGGATTTTACATCTTCACACCTTCACGTTGTGTTCCTGGCAGGCACATGGGGGAAGATTTACCGTATATACTTGAGTATAAGCCGAATTTTTCAGCCCACTTTTTGGGCTGAAAAACTCCACTTCGGCTTATACTCCAGTCAACAAAAAAAATTTTACCGAGGACTTGCGCGCGGCCGAGGCTTCGGTGCTTCCCTCCAGAGGAAGAAGGCGCTGGATGCGGCCGGCTCTGCGGGGAAGGGGGAGCGGCGGCGGGGGCGACGGAAAAGCCGCAAAAACTGTAGGAGAGATGCTGACTGGCTGCGGCCTCGGAGGAGGCGGAGGGGGAGGAGGGAGGGAAGGGTGACCAGGCGGGGGAGGGGGGGTGAGCCAGAAGGAAAAGGGAAAGTCATCCCGCAGAGCGGTTGCGAAAAGAGGGAGGAGATAAGCCAGCCCGGTACCTGGATCCGCTTCCTGTGTCTCCTCCGCTCTGCCATGATGTCCCCGTTTTGGTCTCCTGGTGACGTGGGGCTGAGCCGGAAAAGGGGGAGGGGGAGACCGAGGGAGGGAGGAAAGAAGAGAGAGAGAGAGACGAGCCAGCGTCAGCCAGCGGGCTCACGCGGGGCAGCAAGCCATTAGGAGCCCTTGGGGAGGCAGGGCGGGAGTGCAGTCTGGCCGCTGGGCTTCCTTTCCCTCTTGTCCGCATCGCTGCAAGGAATTGCATTGTTTGGGGACGGCGACGCTCGCCCATTCACACGCTGTCCAAACGCTGATCATTTGTTGCGGGGCTCCCGCTTGGAAGGGAAGGGAAGGGAAGATTTGTGAGGGGAAGATGCCCTATTGGGGTGGACATAAGGATCCTCCTCCTGAAAAATGTTACCCCAAGTATTCAAGCCAGTCTGTCCCAATAACCTGGGAAGCCTTTCCAAATCCCAGGCTGGTTGTAGTCAGGGTGACCTTCGCGCATCTGGAAGGCACCGAGAGAGCGTTTTTTGTTGAATTGGAGCCATGGGCTAGTCGTGGTTAAGGCACTTGTAGGCGAAGCAAATCACAAAAGCCCCCAAATCCTTCTAAATGCAGCCCATGGGCGAGCTTCCCAAGTTGTTTTAATTTAGTTTGCACGTGGCAATAGAAATAAGCTTTTTTCCTCCTCAGCGGATCGGTGCGGTGAAGAGGCTGGGCTTCCTTCGGGGGGCCTTTCATTCCTGTACAAGGGGGAAGGGGAACTCTCTGCTTTTGTGTGTGCGTGTGTGTGTGTGTGTGTGTGTGTGTGTGGCCCATCTACAAAGCTGCCGAGGAAGGAGAAGCGGGATACTGGTTGGGTGGGGGAGCGGCAAAAGCGGGGGGGGAGAGAGAAACGGCTCCGCCTTTGGTTCCCCCTCCTAAAGCACAGGGGCGCTAGAGAAAGTTTGGAGTTGGGTAAGGAAGCGCAAAATTCAGGAAGAAAAGCGGGGCGGCGGGCAAACGGGAGACCTGTACAAGGGGGAAGGGGAACTCTCTGCTTTGTGTGTGTGTGTGTGTGTGTGTGTGTGTGTGTGTGTGTGTGTGTGTGTCCCATCTGCAAAGCTGCCGAGGAAGGAGAAGCGGGATACTGGTTGGGTGGAGGAGGCAGTGGCGGCGGCGGAGGCGGCCGCAGCACCGGCAGCCTTCCGCTTTTGCCGCTTTTGTGTGTGTGTGTGTGTGTGTGTGTGTGTCCCATCTGCAAAGCTGCCGAGGAAGGAGAAGTGGAGGAGGCAGTGGCGGCGGAGGTGGCCGCAGCACCGGCAGCCTTCCGCTTTTGCCGCTTTTGTGTGTGCGTGTGTGTGTGTGTGTGTGTCCCATCTGCAAAGCTGCCGAGGAAGGAGACACACAAAGACGGCAAAAGCGGAAGGCTGCCGGTGCTGCGGCCGCCGCCACTGCCTCCTCCACTTCTCCTTCCTCGGCAGCTTTGCAGATGGGCCACACACACGCACACACAAAAGCGGCAAAAGCGGAAGGCTGCCGGTGCTGCGGCCGCCTCCGCCGCCGCCACTGCCTCCTCCACCCAACCAGTATCCCGCTTCTCCTTGCTCGGCAGCTTTGCAGATGGGACACACACACACACACGCACGCACGCACGCACAAAAGCAGAGAGTTCCCCTTCCCCCTTGTACAGGTCTCCTGTTCGCCCGCCGCCCCGCTTTCCTTCCTGAATTTTGCCCTTCCTTACCCAACTCCAAACTTTCTCTAGCGCCCCTGTGCTTTAGGAGGGGGAACCAAAGGCGGAGCCGTTTCTCTCCCCCCCCCCCGCTTTTGCCGCTCCCCCACCCAACCAGTATCCCGCTTCTCCTTCCTCGGCAGCTTTGCAGATGGGCCACACACACACACACACACACACGCACACACAAAAGCAGAGAGTTCCCCTTCCCCCTTGTACAGGTCTCCCGTTTGCCCGCCGCCCCGCTTTTCTTCCTGAATTTTGCGCTTCCTTACCCAACTCCAAACTTTCTCTAGCGCCCCTGTGCTTTAGGAGGGGGAACCAAAGGCGGAGCCGTTTCTCTCTCCCCCCCCCCGCTTTTGCCGCTCCCCCACCCAACCAGTATCCTGCTTCTCCTTCCTCGGCAGCTTTGTAGATGGGCCACACACACACACACACACACACGCACACACAAAAGCGGCAAAAGCGGGGGGGGGAGAAAGAAACGCCTTGTTCTCTCGTCTCAGCGGAGACTTGTTTCGGGGGATCCAGCCTCTGTCACCCCCTTCTCTCAGCTGGGCAGCTGACAGAAAGGGGCGGCAGAAGCTGCATCCCCCGAAAGAAGTCTTCGCCGAGAAAATGGGCGCTGAGATTTTCTCGGCGAAGACTCACCTTCTCCCGTTCATCACATTCTTCGGTAAAGAGATTCACTCGATCCATGGTTTCAAGGTTGGGGTAGAGAAATCCCGGTTTGTTTCAAGAAACCGGGGTGGTTTATGAGCCTATAGATTTTAGACTTTGCATCTTGTTTTGCTTCCTCGGTTCCCACGAAGCCCGAAATTCTTTTTTTCCCCCCTCTGGTTTCTGCCCAACTGTCAACTCGTGGTAAAACAAACAAACAAACAGAAAGCCCTTGCCTCTGGTTCCTGAGGAAAGAAAAAGTTGAGGCGAGAAGTGGAGAACATTCCCTTCTTCATTGAAAGCTGAAAGCAAACGCGCTGCAAAATTCGTTCATCCTCATCCTCATCCTCTCTCTCTCCCTCTCTCTCTCTCTCTCTCTCTCTCTCTCTCTCTCTCTCTCTCTCTCTCTCTCTCTCTCTCGCAAACGAATTGAACAGGCACCCAAGCTATCAGGTGATGGCGTTCACGCTTGGGTGTTTGCGCGGATCAGAAACGGAAGGAGAAATTCATTTCTGCTTGCAATTCACTATCTCGGGCATCCCTGAGAGAAGAGAGCTTTTAAAGAAGCAGCTGCAAAATTCGTTCATCCTCATCCTCTTCCTCATCCTCATCCTCTCTCTCTCTCTCTCTCTCTCTCTCTCTCTCTCTCTCTCTCTCTCTCTCTCTCTCTCTCTCTCTCTCTCTCTGTGTGTGTGTGTGTGTGTGTGTGTGGTGTGTTATCTCGAACCAGATGGGATGGCAAAGTCAAATGCAAATGGGGATCTTGCAGATCTTGCCCTGCCTTTCCCCCCACGGTTACCTTCTGTTCTTGATGAGCTCACGAGTGCTCAAGGACAAAATAGGGCAGGGCAGAGCCGGCAGTTAAAAATAGGATGCAGATAAAAGGAAAGGTAAGGAGGGGTTCAGGTTGAGAGGAGAGGCTGCGTAGCCTTAGTGTAACTCCTGTTTGGGCTGACTGGGTTGCCTCCGATGGGCTCTGACAGTGGAACAGAATGGAATAGAAAATATGGAATGGAATGGAACAGAACGTAGAACAGAACAGAACAGAACAGAATAGAATAGAATAGAAATATAGAAAGTGAATGGAATAGAATAGAATAGAATAGAATAGAATAGAATAGAATAGAATAGAATAGAATAGAATAGAATAGAATAGAATAGAATAGAATAGAATAGAATAGAAATATAGAAAGTGAATGGAATAGAATAGAATAGAATAGAATAGAATAGAATAGAATAGAATAGAATAGAATAGAATAGAATAGAATAGAATAGAATAGAATAGAATAGAATAGAATAGAATAGAATAGAATAGAATAGAAATATAGAAAGTGAATGGAATAGAATAGAATAGAATAGAATAGAATAGAATAGAATAGAATAGAATAGAATAGAATAGAATAGAATAGAATAGAATAGAATAGAATAGAATAGAATAGAAATATAGAAAGTGAATGGAATAGAATAGAATAGAATAGAATAGAATAGAAATATAGAAAGTGAATGGAATAGAATAGTAGAATAGAAATATAGAAAGTGAATAGAATAGAATAGAATAGAATAGAATAGAATAGAATAGAATAGAATAGAATAGAATAGAATAGAATAGAATAGAAATATAGAAAGTGAATGGAATAGAATAGAATAGAATAGAAATATAGAAAGTGAATAGAATAGAATAGAATAGAATAGAATAGAAATATAGAAAGTGAATAGAATAGAATAGAATAGAATAGAAATATAGAAAGTGAATGGAATAGAATAGAATAGAATAGAAATATAGAAAGTGAATAGAATAGAATAGAATAGAATAGAATAGAATAGAATAGAATAGAATAGAATAGAATAGAATAGAATAGAATAGAATAGAATAGAATAGAGCTGGAAGGGACCTTGGAGGTCTTCTAGTCCAGCCCCTTGCTCAAGCAGGAGGACCTATACCAGTGGTGGTGAACCTATGGCACGCCTGCCAGAGGTGGCACTCAGAGCCCTCTCTGTTGGCACGTGCGCCACCACCGCTGCCAGCAGCAGGTCCTTGTCGGTTGGTGGACTGGAAGAAAAGGGAGGGGGAAGCATTTTACATGCGTGCATGCGTGCACGGGGCCACGAGCAGGCACATGCTGCAAAGGGGCGGGGCTAGTGCCTGCGTGATACTCACTAGCCCAGCCCCGTTCTCACGTGGTGCGGTGCCTTGTATCTGCACCCTGCGGCGCGGCGGTTGGCATTTTTGTGCCTTGCGGTACGGTGGCCCATTTTTTGCTCCCCCTTTTTTTTCGTGCCAGAGGCGGCACTCAGAGGCGCCTCCCTGTCCCCTCCCCTGAGGGCACCAGAATGCCGATGCTGCCTTGGCACTTTGTGATAAACAAGTGGGTTTTGGCTTGCGGTTTGGGCACTCGGTCTCTAAAAGTTTCGCCACCACTGACCGATACCATCTCAGACAGGTGAATGTCCAGTCTCTTCTTAAAAACCTCCAGTGATGGAGCACTCTTGATTTCTGGTGGCAAGCTGTTCCACTGGGCAGCTGAGAGAAAGGGGCGGCAGAAGCTGCATCCCCCGAAAGAAGTCTTCGCCGAGAAAATGGGCGCTGAGACGCCTCATTCTCTCGCTCAGCGGAGACTTCTTTCGCGAGATCCAGCCTCTGCCGTGCTGCACCGAGAGAACAGCAAGCCGCCCCATTCTCTCGGCAGAGCACTCCACCGCCCCATTCTCTCGGCGGCTTGCCACCCCGTTCTCTCATCTCAGCAGAGACGTCTTTCGGGGGATCCAGCCTCCAGCTGCTGCATTTCCCAGCCTCGGCTTATACTCGAGTCAATAACTTTTACCAGTTTTGGGGGGTAAAATTGGGGGTCTCGGCTTATACTCGAGTCGGCTTATACTCAAGTATATATGGTACTTAGTATGTTGTAGTAAGTTCAGGAAGCATATTGCTTGACTCTTGCAAAATTGCCTGTTTGACAGGATGGATGGGATGGTCCTGAAGGCAAAGTAAATCTCTTTATCAATCTTACTGTACCTATGGAGGAAGACAGACCAACATTGTGTTCAGTTATTGATAACCTCCAAGAGGGTGGTGCAAGTATGCATGTAGGGATCTGTGCTTCAGAAGCAAAGCTTTGTTATACATGACACCATATCAGTTCTTTCTTATGCTCTCTAGCTGCCGTCCTCTTGTATGGTATTGTGGTTTGGTATGCTGGTCTGACAGCCGCGGATAGGAAAGTATTGCAGAGGGTAGTGAGCACAGCACAAGACATTGTGGGCTGTTCCCTGACACCACTGGATGACATCGCCAGGGCTCGTTGCCTTGGAAGAGTGAGGAAGATTCTCAGGGATGACTCACACCCTGGACGGTATCTCTTTACTCTCCTACCATCCGGTAGGAGATATAGGAATATAGCCAGCCGTACCAACAGGCTGAAAAATAGCTTTTATCCGTGGGCTGTTAGGCTTTTAAATGGGACATAATCTTATGCAGAATTGACTTGGGAGGCCGGTGTGTGGTGTAGTTGGTTCACATAGTGTGGCGGGATGGAGGGTTTGTTGTCACTGTGTGTTGGGAGGAGGGAGCACGGGGAGGGGGGGAGGCTCAGCTAATCTCAATGTACACATGTTGTACTTTGACAATAAAGGTTTATTATTATTAAGTGCTTGACCTTAACTCTAGGATTTTATCTATCACACATTTCCTTTCCTTACAATGTACACATACAGATAAGCACAGGTTGTATATAGAGATATACACAACACACACACACACACACACACACACACACACACACACACACACACATATATATATATATACAGTATATATATATACAGTATATATATATATATATATATATATATATATATATATATATATATATATGCATACATATACATGTGCGTGTGTATACAACATATATAGCACACACACACACTTGAGCAGATAGCCCCATTATTTTGATCATATCCCTTTACAACCAGCACTTTTTACCAGATGCAAAGTTTTATTTGCTCATCCATCCCCATCAGTGGTCCAAATGTCCTAGTATCTGACCTAACAACCTTTCCAAATCAGATGCCCAGTATACAGGCTGGGACCACAAGTCCTAACATTCCCAGAATACCTTCTTACTAGAATTTTGGGATTTGTAGTCTCAGTCTAGTTCCACAACACCAGGTTGAGAGTGGTCAATACAAATGCGATTGCTCTCTGCAGAAGTCTCACATGTTTGCTTGTTTGCTTAATCACTCACAGTTCTAAGGCCATTCAGCTCATCAAATCCAATTTAATGATAGAATTTTAAAAGAGGCATTGAATACTTTTTTTTCATGTCCAGCTCTTTCTTATCTTTTAGAAAAGACTATTTTTGTTCTCTCGATAGCTTTGGTTTTGCCTTCTCCCTATTGGTTGCTTGCTTAAAATAGTGTATTTCAATTGCCAACCAATTCCGCAGATCAGAATGTAAAATGATATCTAGAATGATTTTACAGCTTAGTCAACAGAAGAGCATACCCTTTCGAAATGCTCCTTCTCCAAGGTGCTGATGAATATCATACAGTGGAATTATCTATGATTATGTCTTGAAAATTGCATCTTAAAATGCCATCCCACCTTTCCATAATTGTTCCCATCAAGCCTTCTCTATTTACAGTCAGAAGGTTTCTCTCTTTTCCTTGTTGAATAAGAACACAAAGTATCAGTCAATTACACAACTTCTTATCCTACTCAGTCAATTAAACCTTCAGCAATCATTTGCATCAAATAGATGACTGGAATTTATCCTGTTTGCTGAATTAAGAAAACCTTTGCACATCCCTCCAGGTGGCTAAACATAAACGTTTTCCATTGCCAATAAAAAAATGCAAGCTACTCTTCCTGTTTCATCTGCAGTAATTGAAGCCTTTATTTTACAAATGTAATTGCAAAACAAGGCATCTTACAAAACTGTAGGTAGTACTTTTATCTTTTAAATCTATCCAATTTTTATATAACCAGTACCTCCCATGTGTAAGATAAAAGACTATGCAAATGGGACACAGTGTTCTTAAAATTCATGAATGGCATTTTCAATAGCAGGGGCTCCAATTTCATTTCCATTTTTTTCTTAGCAAAAAATGATATAGGTAGCACATTACCATATGCTCCTGACTTGCATACTGTATAGAAAGGGTATGATTTTAATGGCTAGTATGATATGTCTGCTTTCATTCATCCATAAACACAGAAGTTTGTAGAATGTAGTCTGCATTCCTAGGAGGGAGGGAGTGCATTCAACTATCTCAGTTAAGATAGTTTGTATGAGAGAAAGAGTGAAGATGACTCTTCTCTAATAGTTCCTGCTATATGCTTGATGGGGGTAGTAATTTGCTTCAGTTTGGCAATATTCTGTCTATGGGTGTGGAACAATAAAGAAATCAGCTTGGGACTTCCGCTTAGGCGTTGTGGTGTAACTGATGCAGGATGATGGGACTCCATCTTCCACATTTGATTTTGACCTGCTGGGGACCCTAAAAAGAGAGTCGACAAAGAAGGAGGGGACCCTTGTTGATTGCCGAGGAGTGGCGGCCCTTCTGCTGGATCTGAGGAAGCCCTCCAAACCAGTGGATGAAAGACTGGCTATATTTGTGTGTCCACTCAGAAACTGCTGACAACTGAAGATAAGCACCAACTAGCAATTTTTGAGCAACGTGGATGGAACTGGTTGAGACTTTATCCTATTTTTATGACCTTAATACTACTTTCCTGGGAAAAAGAATGCCCAAAGCAAAGAATCCTCCTCGATGAGAGAGGGAAGGAAAGTTTTTGCCCCGCTCCCTCAGGAAAAGTAAAGTGGCAAATTAATTGCTTTGGGGGAAAATAGAGAAAACTACAAGATCAATTTGGAATTAATATAAATATATAGCTTTGAAATTTGGGGACTAAAAGTACCTTTGAGACTTTTTTTTTTAGAAAAGATATTTGAAAGTCTGTAAAATAGGCTTGGATTTGGAAAGCTGGAAGATGGTGTCAATGACATCTAGTGGCGAATAATGGCACTACAATTTATTATGCTTAAAGAAAACTTGGCATGAAGCCCAGATTTAGATAAGACTGTTGTTCCTGGAAATTTTCACTTTTACAGACTGCAGCTGGGAGAAGGGGGAAAAAACCTCTTGGACTGCTTATCTGTTTGGGGACCCTATTGGGCTATAAAGTCTACATACAAAAACAAAATGGGTGTTCCATACTTAGCCACAAATGGTAAAAAACCATCTTTAACACTTGTCTCTGAAGCCACAGCTTGATATACCAGCAAGAAAATGTTTATGAATCTCAGAAAGAAATTCTTTCTATGTTGAAATCTATCCAAGAGACAATTTTTATTTCATGATGAGACTCAAAATAACGCAAATGAGATAAAAGAACAATTTTCTAACCTAAACTTACAAATTCAGACAATGACTACAAAGAAGGAACTAGTAACCCAGAAAACAGAAGAAAAATTAGAAGAAATGGATCCAAATATGGAGGACCTAAAGGAAGGAATTAACAGACAGATACAGACAAATGAAAAATTAAAAGATGCAGTGATAACACCGGAAATGGAAAAGATATCTTACTTATCAGGATCTCAGAACACATTTGAGGATAAGGAAGAAGAGCTGATCAAATGGATGATAAAGCTGTTAGGAGAAATGCTGAATATTGACAAACAAGAAATGAAAAGAAAAACTGAAGGAGAAGGATGGAGGCTCTTTAATGAATATAAATCGGTTGAGCATTCTTCCAAAATACTTCAATCAAATTCTCTTCCTCATTCCAAACAATATATACAAAAACAGGATGAATTACTTGAAGATTCAAATGCACTGACTTGGAGAGTTATTTGGCAAAGGAAGAAAGCTAGAGTAAGACTGAAGAAAATGGAGGTTTTGACCTATTAGATGGGATATTATACTATTAAACAGATGTTTGAATATGGTTAAAAATAGATAACTGTTAGAAATAAAACTATTATTATAATTAGAAGGATAGGATTTGTAAGTAGAATATTATACTTTGTTATGAGATGGGAAATATGAAAATTTTAAAACGGTTTGAATAAGGGAAGCTTTTGGTTACCCAAATATAATTTATTATGAGGAAAATTATAAGCCATAGAGATAGTTTGAACATTGATGGGAAATTATTATTTTTTTTAAAAAAGCGGGAAAAACAGGATATTGATTGAACAAATGGATTTTAAGTGCAAATGTGATTGAGATATGTTCTGGCTAGAAAAGATATTATAAACTGACACTACTGATATTATGTATAATACCAGAATAATGTAATGAAGATGCCTATATTTAATTGTATATGTATTAACAGTAACAAGAACTGTATTTGCCCAGTATGGGAAAATGTATACCACCGGAAGAAGAGAGGATCAAGGAAGCACTGGATGGTGTAATATTGGAACTAGACTGAGAAAGTTAATATGTATCACTGAATTACCAATGGAGCCAGACAACATGTTGTTTATTAAGTACTCATTATTGTAAAAATAGAAAATTAATAAAATATTTATTAAAAAAATCTGCTTGGAAGAATCATGTTTCTTTCTTGGGTTTTTGGAGCCTGACAGAATTTGAGGAAACATCCCAAAAAACAACATAGTTTTAGTGGCAAGAAAGGCCTTTTACCAGTTTACACTGACTTGAATGAGTGTTCAGTCGTAGCTCTTAAGCCATCAACCAGATCAGGAGAGCTCCACCAAAAAACAGTGAATAAAAGAAGAGATGCCAAAACCACATCACTGGTCATGTGGTTCAAGAAGAGCCAGAAGAGTCAAACAGTGCTGAGAGTCTAGAAGTGACATTCAGAACAAGTGCAAGAGTCACAAGAAGTCAGCAAATCAAGAATTCTCTTGGAGACAACCATGTCAGAGGTATTGTTTCCAATACCGGGTACCCTGAAATGTGGATTCATAAAGTCAGAACTATTTTGACTCCGATTATGATCCAGTTTCCATTCCAGTTTCCATCAGGGTTAGGGGTTAGGGTTCTTTCTTGCTAGTAGACTTTTCCTATGGAAGGACTTATTCAGAAGGAGGCATGTTCTTGAGTGGGCTGCACTTTCAAGTCCTCCTCAGTACATTGATATTTGTGCCCACTATGACTTAGCAGAGTTTTGATCCCTCTTAATATGAGAGAGTGAGAGAAAGAGAGAGGGAGGGAGAGAAAGAGGGGGAGGGGAGAGGGAGGGATTTCCCAGCTTTCAGACTCTGAACCCTGCTAACTCTGATATGCATCCAGAAGTATTTTTTGTCTTTTGATGAAAATTCCTCCAAAACAGACACGGTTCTGTAGGTAACCTGGTTTCAGCAATCTATATTCTAATAACCTTGCATTTATTGTAAGATTTTGTGACCTATACTGGATTCCAACTCAGTCAAATGCTATGAAATAAATAGGCTAATGTAATGCTGTAATGCTTTCTAAGTAGGAATGGCGCTGAAATCTGCACAAGTACTTCAAGGATAGGCTCCAACATGTGGAAGACATCAAGACAAACAGTAAATCTAGCTGTAACTGAAATAGAGTGAGTTACAATAAAAGCAGTTGAATAGAGTCAGTATGATTAAGCCCAATGGGTTTGATAATTCCCCTTCTTTCAAATTAAAATTCTGCAGTAACTTACTCTGGGAGCAACCTGACTGACGGCTGTTTTTCAACACAGCCTAGGGGGCATCTCAAGGATCTTCTGTATGCAAACTAGATGCTCCGCCACTGAACTGTGACCTTTCCTTTGCCATTGCAACAAAACACGGCCCTGGTGGCAGATGAGTGCAAAATCCTTCATCACTAATGAAAATGTGTATCTATAGATGCCACATAGAGAAGTAAAAGTATTTTTTTTATTGAAAAGTTTTATAAAAGTTACAATATAATCCCCAAAACCAACCCACCCGAAAACACCCCCCTCTTCCTCCCCCACTTCCCAGAGCTGAGTACAGGGTTACAAATATAATAATCATAATCTAACTAACATTAACCAACTATATAAATAACCAAGTTCATAATGCGCTTTAACTCCCCTTTAACATAAATACAAGCAAAATAAAAGTAAACATAATAATAATAAAAACATAAACAAATTAATATCCAAGTTATTAAACAATACAATATCCAAGTTATTAAACAATACAAATACTAAAAATAATAATAATACCATATAATTAAAACTAATAAAAATTCCACTATAATAAACTATTAATAATAATAACAATCTAAAATTTACTCATAGGCTAAATGGAACTTTTTAGTCCCATATTTATTCTGAATATAATCTATCCATCTTCTCCAGACCAAAATGTATCTTTCTTGTGAATGATCCTTCAAATAAGCAGAAATCTTAGCCATTTCTGCTAAATTTGACACTTTAAATGTCCAATTCTTCTATAGTAGGCAAGCTATCCTTCTTCCAATATTATCCTACCAATAACCTTGCAGCTGTTATCAAGTTCAACATCAAGTTAATTTCTTTAGTATCACAATCTGTAATAACACCCAATAAAATAATTGTGGAGTAAACTTTATCTTTCTCTTGAAAATCTTTTGAATGTTCCACCAAATTTTAATCCAAAAAGCTTTTATAGAAGTAAAAGTATTGATACATATATTTTGCTTGTCTGCTGTTAGGAATCTTTTATCACTGAGATGTACGTACTTATAATATGAACAATGAAAAGCGTATCCATAAGCTAATAATACTTGTTGCAGACACCACATGTTGGCATAAAGAGGATATTTTCATACAGCAACAGCAATCAAAATTCTTCAGAACACTCAGGATCTTGAGCTTTGGTTTAGTCTTCCCATAGGAAATTAATAAGGGGGGGAGGGAGGGAGGGAGGGAGAGAGAGAGAGAGAGAGGGAGGGAGGGAGGGAGAGAGAGAGAGAGGGAGGGAGGGAGAGAGAGAGAGAGAGAGAGAGAGAGAGGGAGAGAGAGAGAGAGGGAGGGAGAGAGAGAGAGAGAGAGAGGGAGGGAGGGAGGGAGAGAGAGAGGGAGGGAGGGAGAGAGAGAGAGAGAGAGAGGGAGGGAGAGAGAGAGAGAGAGGGAGAGAGAGAGAGAGAGAGAGAGGGAGGGAGGGAGGGAGGGAGGGAGGGAGGGAGGGAGAGAGAGAGAGAGAGAGAGAGAGAGAGAGAGAGAGAGAGAGAGAGAGCACTAGCTTCAGACAGAAAATCCATGGATTATTCTTCAACAATGAGTCAAAACTATTATATATAACTATTATATACTTGAATGTTACGGCTGTTTTCTTAATGGAAAGGCTGAGATTTATTGCCTTCAGGTATACAGGTAGTCCTTCACTTAGAGCAATTCATTTAATGACCATTCAAAGTTACAACGGAACTGGAAAAAAGTGACTTATGACCGTTTTTCATACTTATGACCATTGCAGCATTCCCAAGGTCATGTGATCAAAATTCAGACGCTGGGCAACTGACTTATATTTAGGATGGCTACAGTCCCCCCAGGGTCATATGATCACCTTTTCCAACCTTCTAAAAAAGCAAAGTCAATGGGAAAGTCAGATTCACTTAACAATCACGTTACTAACTTAACAACTGCAGTGATTCACTTAACTGTGGCAAGAAAGGTCGTAAATTGAGGCAAACTTCCCTTAACAACTATCTCACTCAGCAATAGAAATTTTGGTCTCCATTGTGTTTGTAAGTCGAGGACTTATTGGCCAAAGAGAGCCTTGTGCTCTTTTTATTCCTAGTTAAGCAGTTGAAAGTTCAAGATTTCCAAGTAAAAGATTGACTGTGATTGTTGTATTTCTTTAGGTGTGAGGAGTAGAAGAGTTGGAAACCACATTCTTCGTCATAATTTGATTTTACTGGATTTCTTACATAACTATCTCTGGCTTTGGAATAAATTTTTGCTTACTTTTGCTGCTGTTTTCTTTTAAAAATGTGACTTATTGCCATTAATCAACATTACAAGAGCCTTGGTGGAGCAGTGGGCTAATGCCTCCTTAAGTAACACCAACTGCCTGCAATTAGTGCAGGTTCGCATCCCACCAGGCTCAAGGTTGACTCAGCCTTCCATCCTTCCGAGGTAGGTAAAATGAGGACCCAGATTGTTGGGGGCAATTAAGCTGACTTTGTAATAATGCCGCTTGGGGTGTGTGTGAAAGCCCTAATAAGCAGGCATATACATAGAATGAAGGCTACTGCTAAGCTTGTAAGCCGCCCTGAGTCTTCGGAGAAGGGCGGGATATAAATGGAATTAAAATAAAATAAATAATAATAAATTATTTTATCAAACCTAGAAATGATTTTACCTCTACTGACCAAATAAGCCCAATCTGCAGAGACAGAAATGTCTCTCTGTGTTTATATTTATTATTTTATTATATTTATTTTTGGATGATTTGGGTCAGTGTTGACTCCTAGAGACGATGTGGATAAGTCCCTGAAGTTTTCTTGGCAAAATTTTCTGGAAGTGATTTGCTATTGCCTCCTTTCTAGGGCTGAGAGTGAGTGACTGGTCTAAGGTCATCCATCTGGCTTCAATTACTAAAGGCAGAACTAGAACATCTCCTGGTTTCCAGCTTGGTGCTTTAACCATTACATCAACCTGGTCTTAGTTGTTTTATTTTTTACTGAAGTTTTAATTTAACTTAATTATGTTATTGTTTTAATTTTGATAAGTCACATAGAGTCTGATACAGTGGTGGGGTTTTCAGCCGGCTCTCACCACTTCGGCAGAACCAGTAGCTATTTTTTTGTTGCCTAGGCCCAGAATGGACTTCCAGAAGTGGCATCCACACAGAGAACCGGTTGTTCACATATTTGAATCCCACCACTGGTCTGATAGGAATAAGGGGGTTACATAAATTGCATAAATAAATAGCAGAGTGATGAGAAAGAATTTATCTCATTGAAAACAGCGAAGAAATGTGCTGGGGGGAGTGGGGAAGGGAGGCAGGAATCTAAGGGAGTTTGGAAAAAAAATATATACTTCAGAAAGGCCAGAGAAAACTAAACACCACAAAGTCACACAAGAAATAGCAATAGCACATAGTGCTTATACATATACTGCTTCACAATGCTTTGCACTGCTCTCTGAGTAACTTTACAGAGTCAGCATATTGCCCCTGACAATCTGGGTCCTCATTTTACCAACCTCAGAAGGATGGAAGGCTGAGTCAACCATGAGCCAGTGAGACTCGAACTGCCGAATTGCTGGCAGTTGGCAGTCAGCAAAGATAGCCTGCAGTACTGCATTCTAAGAAATAGAAAGGAAAAAAAGTAATATAAAAGAAAATGACCCACCTTAGATCAGTGTCCCTCTTGGTTAGCTAAGGTCTTCCAATATATGACATGTGATAGGGTCTTGGCAGTGGTTAATTCCTCTTTGAGAGGGGCTTGTTCTTCACCCATCTCTTAAGGAGGTGGTGGTCTGCCTCTTTTTCAGGAGGCCATTGCTGGATCCAGAGATACCAGAAAGTATTTAATCATCCTTTCGGGGGTAGATTGTGGAGAAGGTGGTTCTGCAACTGCTTCAAAGGACTTTGGAAGTAGTGGATTATTTGACCACTTTCAATTCAGGCCCAGTAGGGGACCTAGACAACATTGATCACAGTCTTGGATGATCTCTGGCATGAGTGAGACAAGGATGGTGCATCCATCTTTCCTCTTCTTGACCTCTCAGCAGCTTTCAATACCATCCATCATGGTATCTTCTGGACTGTGAGTTGGAGGTAGACAGAACTGTATTGTGCTGGTTCTCATCCTTCCTCTGGGGCTGGTTCCAGTCAGTGTTGGTAGGAGTGGAGAGTCCAGCCCACAGTCAATGCTAAGTGGGGTACCACAGGATTGATACTGTCTCATCTCCTGTTTAACCTCACCATGAAGCCACCAGGTAGAAACATCTCTCAATTCAGGGTGAGGTATCATCAGTATATAGATGATACCTAGTTGTATCATCTGAATACTGTTTGTTCTTGGTTCTGGAGCATGTTGGGGCCTGGATGGGGAACATCAGGCTTTGGTTCAAGCCTAGGACAACTGAGTGGCTTTGGGTTTTAGGGCCCCTTGGTTCTGGGGGTCTTCCATCTCTTGATCAGGTAGGGTTGAAGATAGAACATAAGCACAGCTGGGAATGCTCCTGGGAAGGTTGCAGCCAAGATCAGATTGGTCTTTGCTTTTGTGGTATGCCATTTGCTCCTTTTCTTAGACCAGGGGTAGGCAACCTTGGCTCTTTTATGACTCGTGGTCTTCAACTCCCAGAATTCCTGAGCCAGCCACGCTGAGGGAAAAGGGAGAGGTTTCCAAGCTGAGCCATGCTGACTCAGGAATTCTGGGAGTTGAAGTCCACGAGTCATAAAAGAGCCAAGGTTGCCTACCCCTGTCCTAAACCAAAGGACACTATACATGATTACTCATGCTTTAGTTACTTTCTGATTACATTACAGCAGTACGGTCTATAGGGGATTGCCCTTGAATAGTAGTGTAAATGATATGTGGAAGTGATCTTGTGAGACAGTCAAAAGAGTCACAGCCAAGAGAATGGTCAGATCAAAGGCTGTTTAGCCTGCAGCAGGAATGCGAGCATGGCAAGTATCTCAAAAAGGAGAACTTCCCTAGTTTTTTGGGGGGGCTGTAAAAGTGACAGAGGAGAAATGTACTTTCAGACTTGCAAAATGCTGTTAATGTAACATTAGAATAAGTGTAATTACTCCATCTGAGTGTGCTTCCTATCTGGACTACTTCACAAGACTGACAAGCGTTTAGAACAAGGGTGTCAAACTGCCGGCCTGCCGGCCGGTTGCATCATATAAACACCATGCCCACCCCAGCTCCGGTAATGCAAAAAAAGTTGTGATATGTCGCGACACGTCACGTGACGCTGTGAGTTTGACACCCATGATTTAGAAGCTTCAGCTGGTACAAAATACAATGGTGCATATGTATGTAGGTACCAGTCATTTGGTACATGTAACACCTCTTCTTTGTGAGCTGTATTGGCTATTGTCGTGCTTTCAGGTACAATTCAAGGTTCTAGCGGTCACCTCTAAAGCCCTTTATGGTTTGGGTGGAAGTTACTTATAGTATCATCTGACCCCAGTTGTGCTACCTGTCCTGTTAGATCTAGCAGGATAGGCATGCAGTAGGCCCTGTCTTACTGGGATACAATCCTCAAAATGACAGAATGATCTCAGTTCGAATCCAAGGCAAACCATTCAATATCACAGTAGTCCAAGTCTATGCCCCAACCATCGGTGCTGAAGAGGATGAAATTGACCGGTTCTATGAAGCCCTACAGCACCTTATAGAACTAAAACCAAAAAATGATGTCCTTATCATCATGGGGGATTGGAATGCTAAAGTAGGAAGCCAAAAGATAACCGGAATAACAGGCAAGTTTGGCCTTGGAGTACAAAATGAAGCAGGGCACAGGCTGATAGAATTTTGTCAAGAGAATACGATGGTCATAGCAAACACTCTTTTCCAACAACCCAAGAGACGGCTCTACACATGGACATCACCAGACGGTCAACACAGAAATCAGATTGACTATATGCTCTGCAGCCAAAGATGGAGAAGCTCTATACAGTCAGTAAAAACAAGACCAGGAGCTGACTGTGGCTCAGACCATGAGCTTCTTGTTGCAAAGTTTAGGCTTAAACTGAAGAAAGTAGGGAAAAGCACTAGGCCAGTCAGGTATGAATTAAATCATATCCCTGTTGAATATACAGTAGAGGTGACAAATAGATTTAAGGAATTAGATCTGATAGACAGGGTGCCTGAAGAACTATGGACAGAGGTTCGCAACATTGTACAAGAGGTAGCAACCAAAACCATCCCAAAGAAAAAGAAATGCAAGAAAGCAAAATGGCTGTCTGAGGAAGCTTTGCAAATAGCTGAGGAAAGGAGGGAAGCAAAAGGCAAGGGAGAAAAAGAAAGATACGCCCAATTGAATGCAGAATTCCAGAGAATAGCTAGAAGAGATAAGAATGCCTTCTTAAATGAACAGTGCAAAGAAATAGAAGAAAACAATAGAATAGGGAGGACCAGAGATCTTTTCAACAAAATTGGAGAGATGAAGGGAACGTTCAATGCAAAAATGGGCATGATAAAGGACCAAAATGGCAGGGACCTAACAGAGGCAGAAGAGATTAAGAAGAGATGGCAAAATTACACAGAAGAACTATACAAGAATGAGCTTAACGTCCCTGATAATCACAATGAGGTGGTCACTGACCTCGAGCCAGACATCCTAGAATGTGAAGTGAAGTGGGCCTTAGAAAAGCTGAGCAACAACAAAGCTAGTGGAGGTGACAGTATTCCAGCTGAGCTATTCAAAATCTTAAAAGACGATGCAGTAAAAGTGCTACACTCAATTTGTCAGCAAATTTGGAAAACTCAACAGTGGCCACAGGATTGGAAAAGATCAGTTTACATTCCAATTCCAAAGAAAGGCAGTGCCAAAGAATGTTCAAACTATCGCACCATTGCACTCATTTCTCATGCTAGTAAAGTTATGCTTAAAATCCTACAAGCTAGACTTCAGCAATATGTGGATCGAGAACTACCAGAAGTACAGGCAGGATTTCGAAGAGGCAGAGGAACTAGAGATCAAATTGCCAACATACGCTGGATCATGGAGAAAGCTAGAGAGTTCCAGAAAAACATCTACTTCTGCTTCATTGACTATGCTAAAGCCTTTGATTGTGTGGATCATAACAAACTGTGGCAAGTTCTTAAAGAGATGGGAGTACCAGAACATCTTATTTGTCTCTTGAGAAACCTATATGCGGGCCAAGAAGCAACAGTGAGAACTGGACACGGAACCACTGATTGGTTCAAAATTGGGAAAGGAGTCCGGCAAGGCTGTATACTGTCGCCTTGCCTATTTAACTTATATGCAGAGCACATCATGAGAAAGGCAGGGTTAGAGGAATCAAAAGTTGGAGTTAAGATTGCTGGAAGAAATATCAACAACCTAAGATATGCAGATGATACCACTATAATGGCAGAAAGTGAAGAAGAACTGAAGAGCCTCTTGTTGCGGGTGAAGAAGGAGAGTGCAAAAGTTGGGTTGAAACTAAACATTAAGAAAACCAAGATCATGGCATCTGGCCTTCTCAATTCCTGGCAAATAGATGGGGAAGAAATGGAGGTAGTGACAGATTTTATTTTCCTGGGCTCCAAGATCACTGCAGATGGGGACTGTAGTCAAGAAATTAAAAGACGCTTGCTCCTCGGGAGGAAAGCCATGGCAAATCTAGACAGCACACTAAAAAGCAGAGACATCACCCTGTCAACAAAGGTGCGTATAGTCAAGGCTATGGTCTTCCCAGTTGCAATGTATGGCAGTGAAAGTTGGACCATAAGAAAGGCTGAGCGCCAAAGAATTGAGGCCTTTGAACTCTGGTGCTGGAGAAGACTCCTGTGAGTCCCTTGGACTGCAAGGCGATCAAACCGGTCAGTCCTAGAGGAGATCAACCCTGACTGCTCTTTAGAAGGCCAGATCCTGAAGTTAAAACTCAAATACTTTGGCCACCTAATGAGGAGGAAGGACTCACTGGAGAAGAGCCTAATGCTTGGAAAGATTGAGGGCAATAGAAGAAGGGGACGACAGAGAATGAGGTGGCTGGATGGAGTTACTGAAGCAGTAGGTGTGAGCTTAAATGGACTCCAGAAGATGGTAGAGGACAGGAAAGCCTGGAGGAACATTGTCCATAGGGTCGCGATGGGTCGGACACGACTTCGCAACTAACAACAACAACAACAACAGGCCCTGTCTGTTAGAGGCTGCCATCTGGTGGGACTAAGGATGAGGGCCTTTTATGCTGTGGTTCCCTCCCCCCTCTTTTAGAACATCATTCCCCCACCTGAAGATCAGTCTTGCCTTGACCTTGTTTGTATTTTGCAAGGCATTAAAAACCTGGTTTTGTTATCAAGCCTGGGGCCCTAATAATGCAGGTGAGCCTGTTCCTTGGTTATATTGATTATAGCAATAACACTTAGACTTATATACCTCTTCATTTTACAGCCCTCTCTAAGCAGTTTACAGAGTCAGCATATTGTCCCCAGCAATCTGGGTCTTCATTTTACTGACTATGGAAGGAAGCTGAGTCAGCCTTGAGCTGGTGAGAATCGAACTCCTGGCTGTGGGCAGAATTAGCCTGCAATACTGCATTTTAACCACTATGCCACCACACCTTCTTATGGGATGCTATCAGGCTGTTATTTTTCATTATTTACAATTATTGGTTTGTTTTTATTGATTATTGATTATTTGGATATTTTAAAAGAACCAACAGGCAGAGGGTACTAGAGATGAAAGCGAAAGAGGTACAATTTCACATGCTCTTGGAATATCAAGAGGCCGAAACTCAGAAAGAAAAAGAAATCTTTTGATTTCATATAAAATTCAAAAGACTGTTATTCCTAACAACTAGCTCATGTACACCTGGGGAAGATCCCCATATTTTTCTGTCAACTTTTGAGGGAGCTGCTAAAAGTGGAATTTCAGAAAAGAGACTTCATTAAAGGCTGATTAAAGGAGGCCGGGCAGAAATGTAGCAGTATTTTGTAAGAGGAAGCTGCTTTCTTAGTGACTTTAAACCATTTACAAAGGGTTATAGTAGAACCTGATCTTTTTAAGGAAAATAGTTTAGAAATTTTTTTTACATAATTTTTAATACAAAATCAGAAATGTCAAATATGAAAACTGGCACAATTGTTTTAAAAAGGGTCTAAAAATATTTCTTACAGTAAGTAAGGTCTGGGATACAGATATAAATGGTCTCTACCGTCTGAATCAGCGGTGTCCAACCTTGGCAACTTTAAGATTTGTGGACTTCAACTCCCAGAATTCCCCAGTCAGCATCTAAGAAAAGTGTTGGCTTTTTACTGCCATCTAGTGGTTTCTTGGAAGTTTTCAGTCCAGATATGGTAGCTGTCTTCTGTCTTCCATATGAAAGGCTCCAGTTAACCTTTCACTTATTTCAGGGGTCAGCAACCTGAAACAGTGAAAGAGCCACTCGGAACTGGTTCCATCACAAAAGGAAAAACTGGGAGCCGCAAAAAAATGTGTGCGCATGCACGTACATGCGCGCATGTGCAGAACAGGGTTTGACTGAAGAGTGGAGACAAGGTGAGATATGCACCTACTCTGCATATTTCAATTGATTGGTTGAACTTTTTTATTCCCACTTTTTTTTGGGGGGGGGACTGCACATGGAAGAGGACTGGGAGCCGCAGGAGATGGTTGAAAGAGCCGCATGCGGCTCCAGAGCCGCGGGTTGCAGACCTGTGACTTATTTTAATAGGATCAGGGCTTTTTTTGTCATAGAACGCCCAGAACAGAGTTCTGGCACCTTTTTTTGGATGGAACCTTGTAGAGTAGGCAAGGCAGGTTGTATGACATGTGTGAGTTTTTTCTTTTACAAAAAACGCACTGCATAGGATGCAAGTAATTTAACATGGCATCACACAATTAACAGATTGACATTGTAAAGATAGGTCCTCCTACAATTTATGGTTCTCTAGGATACTATACTGTTCAAAAAAATAAAGGGAACACAAGATAAGACATCCTACTATTAAATACAGTACATTGTGTTCTTTAAGTGTTCCCTTTATTTTTTTGAGCAGTATATTTCAGCACCAGAAAAAGTTTAATTTGAATGCTTTATTGCTTTCCCACCATCATGCTTTATTCCTATCTCTATTCTTGGGTTTAATTTCTGCCCAACTTCAAGAAGACTTCCAGATATTTTAAAACTTTTAAAAATATATAAAGCTGCAACAAGAACGTTGTTTATAAATTTATCTTACTTTACTGATATTCATCAGATGCAGTGATTTGATTTAAGAACTTATTTGGAAAAAGAACAGATATCTTTACCACGTGTTATTAAACCTTTTTAGTTTGTTAAAAAGTGTATTCTTTTTTAAAAAAATGAAATTAACTTGATTTGATTAAAAATGATAAGGTCGAGAAGAATTGTTGGTAAATATTTTTAGAAAAGCAGTGAAGGAAGGTTTTTATTCTTCTACCATGAACACATACTTGTGGTATTTTTAAAAGGTATCAAATAATCTCAAGCCACTCAACAGAATTTCAAGAAAGGTCATTCTGCTTATTAGAGTGGAACGATGAGATACTGTTTTCTATAAAAGCCTTTAGTGACTGTGTGTCTAAAAAGCTTGTGCACCTAAAAGTAAACATTAAAACCGAACAGTAATACAACAAGTAGCATGAAAAACTGGCACCTGTATCCATGTAGCACTCTTCCATCAATTGGTATACCTACTTCAATCACCAGGCTAACCATTTTTGGGCAGATTATTATAAAATACAAGTAGAATGACTATTGTACATGCATACACTGCATTTAAAATTGATAAAGACTAAAACAGACCTCCAACAAACATTTTATCAACTTTTTTAAGGACAAAATGTGTAGTTGTACGATCAAAAATAAATTCTGGAAATTTGTTGAGAGATAGATACAGTAGATGACAATAGATTATAGATAGATAGATAGATAGATAGATAGATAGATAGATAGATATGGATATAGATATAGATATAGATACAGATATGATAGATAGATAGATAGATAGATAGATAGATAGATAGATAGATAGATAGATAGATAGATAGAGATGGATATAGATACAGATATGATAGATAGATAGATAGATAGATAGATAGATAGATAGATAGATAGATAGATAGATAGATAGATAGACAGACAGACAGACAGATAGATAGATAGATGATAGACAGAGAGAGAGAGAGAGAGAGAGAGAGAGAGAGAGAGAGAGAGAGAGAGAGAGAGAGAGCGAGAGAGAGAGAGAGACTAGTTCTTGGCAAAAGGAAATCTGGTAGACCCATCATATGCATGTTAGACACAAAAATAGTCACAAATTGAAATTCACTCTGTTTGTGTTACAAATAGAAAAGAAGTTTATTAGACTTCACAACTAAGTCTAAAAAGTAACGGTTTGCAAAGCGTGGTGGATTCAGGAAGGCAAACAATGTAGCCAAACACTGAACCACACCCCAAATTCCAAAATCACATATTATTATACATCCTATCGCGACGCTCCATTCCCTCCCCCATGGCCCCATTGGCTTAGGCTTTGGAGGTTACAATCTATCAGAAGCGCCTAAACAGAATACATTATCTCTGCCCCTGTTTGCTTACATTATACTAATAAGATCCCTCCCCTACTATCCTGTTTCTAGGGAAGAGATGTCTCCCAGGGGTACCAGGTACCAGAAGGTACTTAAAAACAATTCCTAGATAGTGACTCACATTTGGGCCCCATAGTAACTCCTGTTCTCCCCCTCCCTCCACTTGAGGCCTGTATTTTTCCCCATATTCTCAAAGCATCTACTCAAGCAATTGATTATAAAATGATTATTATAAAATATAAAAAAGAGCCTTGGTGGAGCAGTGGGCTAATTCCTCCTTAAGTAACACCAACTGCCTGCAATTAGTGCAGGTTCGCATCCCACCAGGCTCAAGGTTGACTCAGCCTTCCATCCTTCCGAGGTAAGTAAAATGAGGACCCAGATTGTTGGGGGCAATTAAGCTGACTTTGTAATAATGCCGCTTGGGGTGTGTGTGAAAGCCCTAATAAGCAGGCATATACATAGAATGAAGGCTACTGCTAAGCTTGTAAGCCGCCCTGAGTCTTTGGAGAAGGGCGGGATATAAATGTAATAAAAAAAATATGATTACATGATAATACTAAAAGCATATATTTTTAAATATATATTTAAAAGCATTTTTATTTTTAAACTTCCTCACTACTTCCAGTTATTTTCCACATGCAGTGATAATAATCTTCTTTACAATTTGGAGAAGTCTCTCCCTGATGGAATTTAGGTTAGGACTCTCAAACTTAGAATAACAGAATAACAAAATTGGAAGGGACCTTTGAGGTCTTCTAGTCATGGGCTTTAGACTGTACATATATGGCCCTACAAGTAAACCGGCAACAACATTTTGGTGGGTGTGGAAAATGCTGCCTAGCAAGGCCAGGATGTTGATCACTGTACACACACACACACACACACACACACACACACACACACTGGACCAGAAGAAGTGCTTCAGGAAGAGTGACCTGGAAAGGTAGTGGAAAGTTCACAAACTGCTTCAGTCCAACCAGACAGATCTTCTGGTAACAGCATAGTCTGGTTAGGCCAGGGGTAGGCAACCTTGGCTCTTTTATGACTTGTGGCTCAGGAATTTTGGGAGTTGAAGTCCACGAGTCATAAAAGAGCCAGTTAGGCAGAGTCAGTTCCCAGAAACAGACTTTTTTTTTACTACTGTGACCTGGAGTGTCATATCATTCGTGCCTAATATATAATGACACAATAGGAATAAGTCTGGTCCATTTCTCTCACATCATCCTGTTGATCTGGTTCAAATTGCAAATTAAATTAAACATGCTATTTCTGGTTGTAAAGTAGTTCAGTGGGCTTCACGTTGCATCGGTTTCCCCTAAAAATCAGCCTAGATGCTATTGTCCCAGAGGGTGGAGGTTTGTAGTCAATAGTAGCTTTGGCAGAAAATATCAAGAGCAAATTCAACAGGAAAATAGACTGGCAAGGAAGCAGGAAGAAGGGGCAATCAAGAAATTGAGATCGGGACCCCAATCTAATAAAGTGATTAATCAGAGGGAAATGATCAATAGGGCACAGAAGGAACAGTGATTCAAGAGGAGTTATCCATGATGCTAACTGCACCATTAAACTTCAGGAACCTGCATAATTCAAGAATTTACTTTATAGACTTGCATGCCTCTGTCTCACTTATTTGTGGCATGCATCTCAATGCTTTGTACCTATTAAACATTTTCACAAGCATCCATGGGTACACTACACTAAGGATTGTTTGATGGGGCATCCAGTGCCGGCTGTGAATCTTCATTAAGGCTATAGCAATGAACATATGTATTTTGCTGATTTCTTCCTACTCTAAACAATTGTTTTTGTTAGCTGTCAGATGCTTTGGCTTTTATCCATATCTATATAGAACCAAGCAATAATGAAATAGGATGCATATTTCAAGCACCTAGCAGAATTAAGAAAAACGATGAAAAGTTCTTACATGGCTTTGGCATCTTCTAGTGGCTTCAGATGGTGATCTGAGATCATCATTCAATTGATGATCAGAGTCTATTTTCCTTTTTAACAGAAATAATAGGAAAATGCATCAGAATATTTTAGCTAATACGCACGTTTCCCAATACATAAAATCTTCAGCATTTATAATGAACGAGAAAGTTAAGGGTCTATGCAGAATGATGTCAATGTCTACTTGAATGAGACAGGAGAGAAATGGAATTTGGAACTCTCATACATGTACAATGGCAAACATAAGGAAATCTATAAGCAAACCAACAGTATCATCTTATTTATTTGAAATCTAGAACTGAATTGTAAGAAAAGATGTGCAGTCATGTTCCCCAAAACATGATTGCATGTTTTGTTGAATGTATTAGATTTTATCCTATGTTTCTTCTAGGAGATCAAGGTGGTGTGTACTGTAGAAAGATGTCCTTGACAAATATATACAAGGAATTTTATATTTGTACAGGCAAAAGGGGCTGAAGCATTTTTTACATCGTGAATACCCAGGTAACATTTGCAAACAGCTCAGACAGACACCTAGACAGATACCTCCCTTATGCACTGAAGGAGGAGGAGGAGGTAGATCACAATCAGACTTGCAAAATTTTCTTATTATAGCCAATCTGAATAAAAATTTATCATTACTGTGGAATTGATTTCTTGGCCTGGTCTGCCTAGTGGAGCTGACGTATACTGGACACAGTACTTCCATCATCTATTTCCCAGCATAACAACCCTGTCATGTAGTCTGAATAAGGAATTTATTTATTTTATTTTATTTAATTCAATTTATATACCGCCCTTTTCCCGAAGGACTCAGGGCGGTTTACAGGGCAAAATTAAAACAATACAATATAAAAATTAAAATAAAATTACATCAATAGCCCCAAAATTTAAAATTAGAATGTAAAAACCTTAAAACCCCTCAGGCCAGGCCAGCTAACTCAAAAAGCCAAGTTTTTAGGTCCCGGCGAAATGAACGAAGGTCGGGGGCGATCCGGAGTTCCACCGGCAATTGATTCCATAGGGCAGGCGTGCCCACAGAGAACGCCCTCCCCCTGAGGATCGCCCTCCGGCATTCCCTGACCGGCGGGACCCTGAGGAGGCCCTCCCTGTAGCAAATGGCTCACAATCAACCTTTGAGCTTCTATGGCATGAATCTAAATCTCCTTCATCCAAATCTAACTCCCAACTCACTACACTGTACTGTCTCCTGATGTGAGACCTGCTATCCTTGTTATAGTCCAAGAAAAACACAGATGGCAGTGAAAAGTATTAGCATTCCATTCATGTAATCCTTAAATGAACAGGAAAATGCCTTGACAATACCAAAATGAAAGGCTAGAGACATCTCATGAAATGCCAGAAATAAAAATTAATCTTTCCAGAAGACAAATTTAGTTACAGTTCATCTAACAAAGATTTGTTCAACCCACTTTCTAGGTTTCCACAACATACTCTGCTTTTAACTGTCATCATGTGCTGACTTTACAGCACTCTGGCCAATGCTTGGCTGGTTTGTGCTGAAGAGCATTATGCTACTCCAAAAATATGTTTTCAATCATTTTCTCATTATTAGTGGAGGACACAGGCGGATTACACTAACCATTTTCTAGACACTTTCCCAATAAATTCCTGACTTATCAGTCCCAGTGTTTGATGTCAATCAGACAATGACAGTTGCTGACAAGAAAGACCCCAATGATACCTTTTTCATAAGGACACCATTTTCTAGATAATCACAGTAAATATGAGCGCATCTGGCAGAATAAAAGGAACACCAGTTATCCAGATTACCCAGAATAATTAATAATATCCTATAATCTAAATTAGACTCAACTTATTTTAAACTTAGAGAAATTAATCCTATTCTATTCTACCCATGCCTGTAAAGCAGCTCCACTCACATTGTTCTGTCCAATGTGATCCTTGAATTACTTCTTTACGTATGGCATCTGGTCATCAAAAAGTAGTCAATTTGGTCCATATAAAAATCATTATTTTGTGATTCCCCCATTTTGAGATGATTTCTGATGGGTGGTCACCAAAGGTAGGCCTGAAAAACTGCCATTTCATCCAGATTTTATTTACAGAATATCTCAAGTTTCATTTTCATTTCTCATGTTCTTACATAGGGATTGAGTGGGTAAAATAATTCAGCATTGTCTCATCAGAATATTGATGGGGACATGCCTCTTATTTCTCTTTCCCATCTAGTCCCCAGTCAGTATTTTCTATCAGAGAAACAGAATTAAAACAAAATTTTTAAAAAACGTACGGCATAAGATCAAACTAGCTGTACAATATAGGCTGATTCAATCAGCCCTAATTTGGGGTTTTAAAAAGAACATAGCTTGATTCAAACGTTTGTTATCTGAGAACAGCCACTTCAAATAGAAAAAGAAAGAAGAGAAAAATAGAAAAATGTAATAGAAAGAGTTACAGTCTGCACTCTGTAACATGGGAACTTCAAAACACTTGAAGCTGCTTCTATTTTTGGCAAACTGGAATGAGAACAGCAATTCCAACAAATCTTTTAAAACTGCATCTTTTGAAGTGTGTTTTGTAACACAAACTTCCGGGAGGATTCTACTTCCAAGCATCTCGTAAAGTTTCAGTCACGTCCAAATGAGATGGAGTCCAAAAGAGTTGAAGGACAGCAGCAGAAGGAAAGAATATTCAGTATTCAAGGCCTTCACAATGCAGGTTCCTCTATTCTGCAACATCAAAACAGCAAAGTTCATGGGATGGCTTAAGACAAGAACAAAAGTCAACCATCAGCTTTATACCCTCACTCTCATTGTTTATTAGACTAGGCTTCAACCAAGCTGAACCTTACCAATTTATTTCAATAATTTTGACTAAGGCAGTCTTCCTAGGCAGTGAGGTCTTCAGAGACCCAAGTCCCTAGTGGTTGAGAGTCCTGGGTTTTACTCATGAGCTATCAGATGCTTTATGCTGCCGTTTGGACTAGCATTAACAATGGTCCAATTTGAATGCAAGAAACTGTGGCTCCATGTCCAATATTAATCCTAACCTCTAGCCAAGCCAAATTCCCCTTTCCCCAAAGCAATAACTTTTGTCTTCTTAAAAGCAATATATACTGCAGATCTGGAGAAAGA
Organism: Vipera berus; assembly: GCF_964194415.1. Classification (NCBI taxonomy): domain Eukaryota; kingdom Metazoa; phylum Chordata; class Lepidosauria; order Squamata; family Viperidae; genus Vipera; species Vipera berus. Next base: position 149,126,329 of record NC_138202.1, on the reverse strand, counting down.
AGACCCATTGCCTTGTCTCTAATTGAAAGAAAACAAAGCAATTAAAGATCATTGACAACTTGCTCCCTTCCCTGCTTAATAGCAGTTATACACATTGGGTACTGACCCATTTCAGATTTAGTTTTGTACACCTGCCCCAGACAAGACATAGAAAGGTGTTGTTTTTTCCTCTTCTATCTTTGAAGGGTCCATGCTTTGCTAAACTAATCTGTTTCAACGGGCAATTTGACTGAAGGATCACTGAATCAAAGCAGTCTTTTGAAGTTCTGCACAGCCAGGTCCGCTGTATTTTATAAATTACTTTGTGAGATGACCCACAGCTGGTCATTTTCAAATTGAGGAAGGAGAATTTAACCCCATCTTGACATTCTGCCAGCTCCCCCACCCACCCACTCCCAGGCAACAGTGATACTAACACCTCTCCAAATACGTCTACAAAGAGAAGAATTGGACCAGCTACTAGCCACAGGGACAGGACAAGTGCTAAAAGGTGCATCATGGTGTCACCATGCAACCCGTGACTTACAATTTTGCATCCAATATGAGGGTGGATTTGAGCTATAACTTTGCCATGCACATCATTTTTCTGTCATTCTGGCTATCCTTGTAAAACACCCAGGCTAGTGAACCTTGGCATTTTTTTTGTTTCAGACTCCAAGATCTCCTAACCCTTTGCAAAGGAAGGCATAGAGATTGCTGAGGGAGGACAATCTTCTTCACCCAAAATGCCCCTTCTTGACCCTTACCCAGCTATTTTTCAGACAATGCTGACTGACCTCTCTGTATTTGTGTCAGAGGCACCTACAAAGCTACCTGGCCTATCCCTGCAGGAGTTGGAACAGGCTAATTACTTGCTGCAGAGCAGGGAAAGATCAACTTTGTTTAATATTATTCCCCCCACCCCACCCCAAAGGCCCATCTTTTTCAGCTGGCAAGAAGGAGCCTTGATTCAAACTGAACTTACTATTCAAGACTGGAAGAGGGTATTAGTCCTGCCAAGTTTTGCCTGGATGCTGAATCTTCAAGGTTTTCACTGCAGTATCTTTCCAATTATTTTCCTGGCACTTCTATTGAGGCAAAGATAATAAGGATGGGGAAAGGATAACACTGCAATTCTGAATTGTCCAACAAATAGCCTAAGTTGTGCAGGACAAATGATTCCGATGTCACACTCCTGTATAGCAATAGACCTTTTAAAAACTGTGATTAAAAAAACAAATTCTTCTTTTTCCACTAACTTTTCTGAGGTGACAGCCTTGGCATAGCATTAAAGAATGACTATTAAGTCAACACTGTAGAGTGGTATAGTTTTTTTCCTCACTTATTTCAGTGTCAAGGTGGCTCAATGCCTCAACACACAGCAGCACGTGTGTAAGTGTAGATACAGGTATAGAGGTGTGTCTGTGTGTCTGTGTGTCTGTGTTTGTGTGAAAGACAAAAAACAAACTAAAAATGAGTAAAACCTGTTCAGATTCTTGGCAAACAAACATAAAGGGGGTTTGTTCTCCAAGTTTGTTGTAATATAATTTCTTAACGTTTTCTTACCAAACTAGGTAACATCATCAGGATTTTCTTGCCCTATTCTCATTATGAGCTAAGGAAAACAGGACAAGAAAATCCTGCTGCTGATGTTACCTAGTCTGGTAATGAAACGTTCAGAAATTATATTAAAACAAGCTTGCAGAATAAACCATAGCCCAAACCTAAAACCCGAGCTACAAGTATTTTCTATTATTTCAAACATAAAGGGGGTTTCACAACCATTCTAGAATAGAATAGAGCTGGAAGGGATCCTGGAGGTCTTCTAGTCGAGCCCCCTGCTCAAGCAGGAGAACCTACACCATCTCAGACAGGTGATTGTCTAGTCCAGACATGTCAAACACAAGGCCCGGGGGCCAGATCTGGCCCGCAAAGTGGTTTCATGTGGCCCACGAAGCCATCCTGGAAACAGTGAGGGAACGGCCCCCACTGCCTTGGCCCTGGCCCAGAGACCCTCCTCCTGCCAGAGACCCTCAGATCTGTCCCACTCCTGCCCAGGCCCCCATAGGCACCCTTGATGCGAACGATGTAGAGCTGGCCATGCCCACCCAGTAGGCCATATGCACTCTAGCCACGCCCACCCAGGCCATACCCACCAGGCCCCCTGAGGGCAACTGCAATGCTGATGCGGCCCTCAATGAAATTGAGTTTGACACCCCTGGTCTAGTCTCTTCTTAAAAATCTCCAGTGATGGAGCGCCCATGATTTCTGGGGGTAAGCTGTTTCACTTAATTGTTAATTAGTTAGTTGCCCTCACTGTCAGGAAGTTTCTTCTTCATTCCAGGTTGCTTTTCTCCTTGATCAGTTTCCAACCATTGTTTCTCGTCCTTCCCTCTGGTGCTTTGGTGAACAACCTGGCCCCTTCTGCCTTGAGGCAGCCCCTCAGATACTGGAACATTGCTATCATGTCTCTCCTATTTCTTCTTTCCTTTAGACTAGCCAAACCCAAGTCCTGCAGCCGTTCTTCATATGTTTTAGCCTCCAGGCCTTTGATCATCTTAGTTGCTCTTCTCTGATTTTTTTCCAAACTCTCAACATCTTTCTTGTGATATGGTGACCAAAATTGGCTACAGTATTCCAGATGTGGTCTTACTAGGGCTTTGTAAAGGCTTCTGTCCAAGGCTTGGGAGAACAACCAGATTTTCAACAGTTTCCTAAACAGTCTAAGGGTAGGAACCCCCCAAATTTCTGGAGTGATACCACTGTAAAGGGTAGTCATGGCAACATAGTAAGCCTGCTTCCTGAAGCCCACAGAAAAGAATTATTTCACTGAGGGGATCCAGAGGGCATCCACAGTACTTGATCTTACCAGATGGGCAAAACCAAGTGGAGGTAAGCCGTCTCTCAGATAGCCAGAAAGGTGATAACCAGAACCTTAAGTTGAATCCAGAAGCCCACCACTAACCCATACAGCTCCTGAAGCAGTAGGGTTCTGTGAGGATAAAACACAACCTCTAACACTATTTGCACCGTTACATTCCAGTTGTAGCTCCTGAATGATCTTTGAGTAGAGACCATTGCCACTGCCACTGCTGTCTCTAACACTTGTAAAAAGACCTAAGTGAATTGAGAAAGACAAGAGTTATGCTAATATCGAAGAAAAGGTGGAATAGAATTATTAAAGAAAGGATGCTAAAAATGTGAATGACAAATTAATGTCAAAGAAACAGTGGCACTTAACAGTACAGTTATCTCATGTTGAATGGTCCCACGTCGAGTTGGCCACATCAAGTTGCCTTGTGGTGAATTGGTTGAGGTGAGCCAGCCACAGCGAGTTGCCCCATTCCATTGCCTCTGACTTCCAGGATGTCAGAAACCTGGCTGCAGCCATTTTGATGGTTCTAGGTTGCCAGTCAGATGCCATGACCCTGGGTGCCTTTTTTTTTACTTCTGCTTACAAAGATCACCTCATCACTAGCTTCTAGATTGGGCAGGGCCCATGGGCAGGGCCTATCTGGGCAGGTTGTGGAAAAAGTGGTTTTGTTGCCTTTGATTGCTGGATTTTATAGCGTTTATGGTGGTTGCTATAGCTTTCCCCCTTAAAAAACCATTAATCCAAGAAACAACCAGTTTACATATTCTGATTAGTATATCAGTACATTTATTAAGATTAAGAGTACAATAGAAGAATTAAGGCAAGTAGCTAATATTCAAATGAGGCAAAATATATAGACAGATTTATGGCAGTGATGTTGTTTATTTTCTGGTGTTTTTCATGAAAATGGCTAGAAGCCCACTGCTTTTGTGCAGGTGGGGGTGATATTGCATTGTTGAATGTTTTCATAACTGCTACTCATAGCAGATTACAAATTAAATCTCACAGCTAGTTGGCAAGCTTGGTCCTTCCAAGGAAGAACCTCCTCATTAGTGGCAGGATACAGTTGTACCAGGCTTGTGGCTTGCTAGCAATACTCTCTGTGTTGGTTAATTAGCAGAGGCAACATAACAGGCTGTCACAGTGAGGGACAGGCAAGGCACGGGGAAAGAGCTGGCACACAGTAAGTGGAATTTATAGCCTTGACATTCTCTATTCCAAAAAAACTGCAATAATGAGGCCATCACCTGTAAATGCCATAATGATGTAATCCTTGTCATGAGACTTAAAACTACAGGTCTTTGCTTCAAATTATTTCTATGTTCTAAATGAAGGCATTCATTTCAAGCATTCTTCAGCCTTGATGCAACCCTACTGTAGATAACCTCAAAAGCTCAAGCTTGATGGTTGTGATTGTTTTTGGATCCAGAGTACTTGAATAGTTGTAATAGCGAATTGTACCTGGGAAGCGAAAGGCAAGGGAGAAAGCGAAAGATACACCCAACTGAATGCAGGATTCCAGAGAATAGCTAGAAGAGATAAGAATGCCTTCTTAAATGAACAGTGCAAAGAAATAGAAGAAAACAATAGAATAGGGAGGACCAGAGATCTCTTCAAGAAAATTGGAGAAATGAAGGGACTGTTTCATACAAAAATGAGCATGATAAAGGACCAAAATGGCACGGACCTAACAGAGGCAGAAGAGATTAAGAAGAGGTGACAAAACTACACAGAAGAACTATACAAGAATGAGCTTAACATCCCAGATAACCATGATGAGGTGGTCACTGACCTCAAGCCAGACATCTTAGAATGTGAAGTGAAATGGGCCTTAGGAAAGCTGAGCAACAACAAAGCTAGTGGAGGTGACAGTATTCCAGCTGAGCTCTTCAAAATCTTAAAAGACGATGCAGTAAAAGTGCTACACTCAATTTGCCAGCAAATTTGGAAAACTCAACAATGGCCACAGGACTGGAAAAGATCAGTTTACATTCCAATGCCAAAGAATGTTCAAACTATCATACCATTGCTCTCATTTCACATGCTAGTAAAGTTATGCTTAAAATCCTACAAGCTAGACTCCAGCAGTATGTGGATCGAGAACTACCAGAAGTACAGGCAGGATTTCAAAGAAGCAGAGGAACTAGAGATCAAATTGCCAACATACGCTGGGTCATGGAGAAAGCTAAGGAGTTCCAGAAAAACATCTACTTCTGCTTCATTGACTATGCTAAAGCCTTTGATTGTGTGGATCACAACAAACTGTGGCAAGTTCTTAAAGAGATGGGAGTACCAGATCATCTTATTTGTCCCTTGAGAAGCCTATATGCAGGTCAAGAAGCAACAGTGAGAACTGGACACAGAACCACTGATTGGTTCAAAATTGGGAAAGGAGTCCGGCAAGACGGTATACTGTCGCCCTGCCTATTTAACTTATATGCAGAGCACATCATGAGAAAGGCAAGGCTAGATGAATCAAAAGTTGGAATTAAGAAAGTGAAGAGGAACTAAAGAGCCTCTTGATACAGGTGAAGAAAAAAAGTGCAAAAGTTGGCTCAAAATTCAACATTAAGAAAATGAAGATCATGGAATCCGACCCTCTCAATTCCTGGCAAATAGATTTTATTTTCTTGGGTTCCAAGATCACCGCAGATGGGGACTGCAGCCAAGAAATTAAAAGACGCTTGCTCCTGGGGAGGAAAGCAATGGCAAATCTAGACAGCACACTAAAAAGCAGAGACATCACCCTGCCGACAAAAGTGCGTATAGTCAAGGCTATGGTCTTCCCAGTTTCAATATATGGCTGTGAAAGTTGGACCATAAGAAAGGCTGAGTGCCAAAGAATTGAGGCCTTTGAACTATGGTGCTGGAGAAGACTCCTGCAAGTCCCTTGGACTGCAAGGTGATCAAACCGGTCAGTCCTAGAGGAGATCAACCCTGACTGCTCTTTAGAAGGCCAGATCCTGAAGTTGAAACTCAAATACTTTGGCCACCTAATGAGAAGGAAGGACTCACTGGAGAAGAGCCTAATGCTGGGAAAGATTGAGGGCAATAGAAGAAGGGGACGACAGAGAATGAGGTGGCTGGATGGAGTCACTGAAGCAGTAGGCGTGAGCTTAAATGGACTCCAGAAGATGGTAGAGGACAGGAAGGCCTGGAGGAATGTTTTCCATGGGGTCGCGATGGGTCGGACACAACTTCACAACTAACAACAAGAACATATTGCCAAGGAAATAGGGAATCCACCTACGTCCTCACCTGGAATAAAAAAAGACCTGTGGTCACTCATATTAAGGACACTGTCAACAACTCTGGCATAGTGAAGATGGGAATCTTAAGGAGACTTTCCTTCTGGCATCAGGAAACAGGAACAAAAATACAGAGTATCACAGCCCTATTAGGCAAGTGAGAGGTTGCTGATATTTGTCCTTTCTGCATAGGCAGAAGTTACTACATCTATGAATCTTTTTGCAGTATGTAAAGGGTCTGAATGGATGCTGCTCCTTTCTGCATTATGGTATCACATCTGCTGGTGGGTTTAATGAATGAAATAGACTTATATACCACTTCATAGTACTTTACAACTTTCTCCAAGCGGTTTACAGAGTCGGCATATTGCCTCCAACAATCTGGCTTCTCATTTTACCAACCTCGGAAGGATGGAGGGCTGAATCAACCTTGAGTCAGTCAGGATTGAACTGCTGCAGTGGGCAGAATCAGCCTGCAACACTGCATTCTAACCACTGTGGCATCATGGAAAGCCACTTGAAGACCACTGATTTTGATTTTATTTGTTTGATGTCACTCTATGTTTGTGTATATTTGTGTAATGTAAATAGAAATACACACAGATAACTGCAGATGATGTGCTCCTTTGGGAACAACACCAATCCAAAATGCAATTAGGGTTTAGAATTAGTTTTGGGGTCCTTTAAACCTTATCCATAACTGTGCAGCAGCAGTCACTCAGTGCTTTTCACATTTTTGCTTCTCAAACAAAAAATGAGAAAAAAATGCTGCTCCACTTTTGACAAATTTCATTTTCAAAATGAGTGCAATGCTGGTTTTGTTAATCTGTTTACAGCTTTCAAGTACAGGATGATTGCTATGAAACAGCTCTTGAAATATTACTCCAAAGATATGTTTATCATCTTATAGATGAAAAACCCAACTAACTAGATTATCAAGTTTTTTTTAATAATCATCAGGAAGATTAAGAAAATAAATCAAATGTGTTTTTCATGTTTATCAGATTCCTCAAGAGAGTTTGCCTGTTGGTACAATCAGCAATCAGATTTTAAATTCTAGCCAAAATAAAAATAAAGTGGTCTTTGAGATGCAACTTTTAACCATATATTAGTGGCATGAAAGGGGATAATCAATACAATGTCCTGTAATAAAATATAATCACAAATGCTATAGTAATCAGATGAACAAAGAAGCAAGTAAACAGAGAAACTGAAATTCCACAGGGGGGAGGGTGTTAATCCAAATTCAGAATTGTTTTCTGACTTCATCTTATTAAATTATGCTTATTAAATAAAAAGTTACTTCCATTCTCATGATATGTATTCCTTTCCTCATTTATGTAGTGTCCTTAATGGTACAGAGGACATTTATATATGTTTATTATTCAAGACCATGCTGGTGTTTGGCACAAAACTAATCTTTCTCAAAGTAGTCTTGATAGAGACTTACAGGATGCATTTAATTTCATTTGCAGATGATGAATAAGCAGAAAGGGATCTGGTTTATAAAACATGATGGAGTAGTGAATCAAATGCTTTAGTGCTTTCAGTGAGTCTACTCACCCTATGTGGGTTGACTCAACCATCCATCCTTCTGAGATTGGTAAAACAAGGACCCAGATTGTTGGGGGCCATATGCTGACTCCATAAACTGCTTAGAGAGGCTGCAAAGCACTGTGAAGCGGTATATAAGTCTAAGTGCTATTGCTATTGTGTCAGACAAGTCAGGAGATTGAAAGCAGCATATCTTCCACAGTCAGTAGAACAATGAATTATATTACGACTACAGTACCACATTTCTACTATGTCTGTAGAATAAGCTGAGAGCCTAACCCTCAGTAAAGGCCGAGTATAATGGTTAAAAACACTGGGATAGAAATTGGGAAACTGAGTTCTAATTCTGATCAGGTATAGAGCATAGCTGGGTGACTTTGGGCCAGTCAATCTCAGTCAGCCCTAGGAAGGAGGTAATGACAAACCACTTCCAAAAATGTTGCCAAGAAACTGCATGACTGGACTGTGTAGTTGCTAGGAATCAAGAGTAATCCAAAGATTCCCCCCAAAAAAACCCCAGCCAAACCCAACTGAACAAAGCGGAGGGGAAAGGGAGAGGCAGAGAGAAGGGAAAAAAATAATTCAGAAAGACATGCAGTATGCTTAAACAAATGAATTTATGTAAGTGCTTCTGTAAAGACTTCAAAATCTCCTCAGCTCTTGCTACACTGCATTTTGAGGATAAGGTTTTCATTAATTTAGGATGGGATTATGAAGTAAACATAAGCACCATATTCAAGACTGGCTGCCTAGTTCTGTTAGGACAGTAAAGAATAACTCTACTACACTTGAAATGTAAGATTGCAGTAAGTGGGTTTCACTAAATGCAAGTGTCTTTAAAATGATCAGAGGTTGGAACAGTACGATCGTACAGGCTGTGCCTCCTTTACAAATTCCATCATTTTACTCTTGGAGATAGTTCAGTTGTAAACAGCCTTCCCACTAGTAAAATGATTGACACCTCTGCTTGCAGGAAAGATTGATTGAGGATGCTTTTGGAAAATTAATCAGTGTCCTACAAGAGAGTTAATAGAATTTAGAGCAGGGTTTCTTTTGTCTTGTTCTTGTAAAGTACAGTCCTTATACTTCCCAGGAGTATCTATAGGAAAAATTCATACAAAAAGAAAGTGACTACACACACATACATAATGCCGCACTCACCATTTTGCAGGTTTTGATACACGCACCCTTGCCTTGACTATTGTTATTGCTGAACATGATTTGGGGTGAATAGAAAAGTGGCTACTTCTTTGTTAAGTAATTTAGAGTACAAGTCTATTTAAACATGTTCCCTGCAAACTAGAAATATCATCCATTTGTTTTGGACAAATTCTTGACCAGGATCTAATTTAATTTTGCTTCTATATGTTGCAGTGCATATTTTTCATCATTAGATATTGCTGTTTACCCAACCCAAAGCACTGCGCTAGTATCGAGTGAAAAAAAAGAAACATAAGCTTGTGTAACTGTGTGTGCATTTGTTATTTGTTGGAAGAGGAGAAAAAGCATTATAGGACCACTGGCAAGAATTACAGGATTTTTTCAGATAGACTGAGGAAGGTACAAACATAGTAGATATGTGAATATGAGTGTGTTGGTAGAAAAGTACAGTTGTCATATTTTTATACTTCAAGTATAAATCTCCACATGATATACAGATATAGTAAATAAAGAGCTGATGAGGTATTTAGACTTGTAATCGGATATCAAATGTATTTCCTTCAAAGTAAAACCCTAGAGAAAGTCTAGATCAGACATGTCAAACACAAGGCCCGGGGGCCGGATCAGGCCCGCGAAGTGGTTTCATGTGGCCTGTGAAGCCATCCTGAAAACAGTGAGGGAACGGCCCCCACTGCCTTGGCCCTGGCCCAGAGACCCTCCTTCTGCCAGAGACCCTCAGATCTGTCCCACTCTTGCCCAGGCCCCCATAGGCACCCTTGATGTGAACGATGTAGAGCTGGCCATGGCCACCCAGTAGGCCATACGCACTCTAGCCATGCCCACCCAGTAGGCCACGCCCACCCTGGCCATACCCACCCTGCCCCTTGAGGGCAACCGCAATGCTGATGCTGCCCTCAATGAAATTGAGTTTGACACCCCTGGTCTAGATATTTTTGTATATTTGATCTATCAAATTATAAGAGGTTATTTGTGCACTCCCTACATAATTGCATAAACAAGAGAAATATTTTTCTTTTATGCCCTGCTTCCTGAAATAAGTAATGAGATAATCTAGAAAAAGACAGACACTTAAGCTGTACATTCTTTTTTGAAAGTTTAATATAGCTTTAAGTAAAACTGAACTTGCAGTATTAATGAGTACAAGAGTTTGTTAATTTTATATTATCCAAATATACTTGTATATTTATAGTTATAGATTGCATGCCAGAAAATGCAATTAATTGACTCTAATTTGAATATGTACAATTTACAATATAATTTAAGCATAAATTCAGCAGACAAACACACAGACCCGCTGTGCAGTCGAACAGAATTTTCTTAGAAACTTCAGCACTAGGACTTGTCAAAATATGGACTATGAAACTGAAGTGCCTGTCAGATTAATAAAAAAAGACTATGAAGTGAAAAGTAAAAACATTTGGCAAAAGAAATAAACTATTATTAGCCACATTTTATATGAAATGAAATCATTAGAAGAAAATATATTGTAACCTAAAGATGTATTGCAATGAAAACGTGTCACAGCATTAGTTAAACAATGACAATTTGTTAGAGAAAAGGAAAATCTGTTTTAATATGTTTTATGTCCTATAAAATAGACTTAGCTTTGTTTGTACCATGATATTACATATCCTTCCCAATTACAAAACAATCAATCACTTTCTCTTTTCTATCTCACACTGCATAAAAATTAGGTTACCATATACTTTACAAATAACTATTCCTACATATAAGTGGATTCTAATGCATGATTATAGAGCTGACTATGCAAAGGTTCAAATACAGAAGTATGAATAAAATTAGTCTTTGACATAAAGGGTACAGTAAAATATCACAAATGTCCCATAGGAAGGACAAAGAGCAATATGCTCTAAATTATTTTTCCTTGAGAGTATGATACAAAAACCAAACAGGAGTTTTGAAAAGACTTACCAATTAGTTGTGGAAAAATCAAGTGTAAATTTTCATATTTGTTCCTTTACATAGCAGAATTCTGGACATCAGCTACATTCTGCATTTTTGGTGTTTAGGTAGGGTTTTCTTGGCTTGCAATTAAACACATACATACTGCCAATAGCTAAAAACTTAAGGTCAAAAACATATGTTTCAGTTCACAATTTTAAAATAAGTTTTCAAGGATGGAGAAAAAAAAATTACACAAAGCCCATTGTGATACCTCAGGTTCACACGAACTCTTTTACTATGGATGAGTTGTCTGCCTTTCTTTGCTTATGACAGGTTGCAAAACGTTTAGATACTTTCAGCTACAAGGATATATGCGGTTACTGTTGTCACTGATTGATAAAAATGACCCTCATACATTTTTAATGATTCACAGCCCTTTGAGAACTTGATGGATGACTAAAATAATATTTAGATCTTTAAAAAAAAGGATCAAAACCACACAATTTCCATGCACATTTAGTTAAGAATAGGCTCATGTGAAAACAGTGGATCTTACTGCCAAACAAATATATTTAAGATTGTACCGTAATTGCCTCATCACCACATTTTGACAGATATTGTAATTATAGATATATATATACAGTCATGCTCAAAATTGTTGGCACCCCAGAAATTTTTCCAGAAAATCAAGTATTTCTCACAGACAAGTATTGCAGGAACACATGTTTTGCTATACACAGGTTTATTCCCTTTGTGTGTATTGGAACACAACAAAAAAGGGAGGAAAAAAAGCAAATTGGACATAATGTCAAACAAAACTCCAAAAATGGGCCGGACAAAATTATTGGCACCCTTTCAAAATTGTGGGTAAACAAAAATTTTTCAAGCATGTGATGCTCCTTTAAACTCACCTTGGGCAAGTAACAGGTGTGGGCAATATAAAAATCACACCTGAAAGCAGATAAAAAGGAGAGAAGTTCACTTAGTCTTTGCATTGTGTGTCTGTGTGTGCCATACTAAGCATGGACAACAGAAAGAGGAGAAGAGAACTGTCTGAGGACTTGAGAACCAAAATTGTGGACAAATATCAACAATCTCAAGGTTACAAGTCCATCTCCAGAGATCTAGATTTGCCTTTGTCCACAGTGTGCAACATTATCAAGAAGTTTGCAACCCATGGCACTGTAGCGAATCTCCCTGGTCGTGGACAGAAGAGAAAAATTGATGAAAGGTTGCAACGCAGGATAGTCCAGATGGTGGATAAGCAGCCCCAAACAAGTTCCAAAGGAATGCAAGCTGTCCTGCAGGCTCAGGGAGCATCAGTGTCGGCGCAAACTATCCGTCGACATTTAAATGAAATGAAACGCTATGGCAGGAGACCCAGGAAGACCCCACTGCTGACACAGAGACATAAAAAAGCAAGATTACATTTTGCTAAAATGTACTTGAGTAAGCCAAAATCCTTCTGGGAAAACGTCTTGTGGACAGATGAGACCAAGATAGAGCTTTTTGGTAAAGCACATCATTCTACTGTTTACCGAAAACGAAATGAGGCCTATAAAGAAAAGAACAGAGTACCTACAGTGAAATGTGGTGGAGGTTCAATGATGTTTTGGGGTTGTTTTGCTGCCTCTGGCACTGGGTGCCTTGAATGTGTGCAAGGCATCATGAAATCTGAGGATTACCAAAGGATTTTGGGTCGCACTGTAGAGCCCAGTGTCAGAAAGCTGGGTTTGCGTTCGAGATCTTGGGTCTTCCAGCAGGACAATGACCCCAAACATACGTCAAAAAGCACCCAGAAATGGATGGCAGGAAAGTGCTGGAGAGTTCTGAAGTGGCCAGCAATGAGTCCAGATCTGAATCTCATTGAACACCTGTGGAGAGTTCTTAAAATTGCTGTTGGGAAAAGGTGCCCTTCCAATAAGAGAGACCTGGAGCAGTTTGCAAAGGAAGAGTGGTCCAAAATTCCGGGTGAGAGGTGTAAGAAGCTTATTGATGGTTATAGGAAGCGACTGATTTCAGTTATTTTTTCCAAAGGGTGTGCAACCAAATATTGAGTTAAGGGTGCCAATAATTTTGTCTGGCCCATTTTTGGAGTTTTGTTTGACATTATGTCCAATTTGCTTTTTTTCCTCCCTTTTTTGTTGTGTTCCAATACATACAAAGGGAATAAACCTGTGTATAGCAAAACATGTGTTCCTGCAATACTTTTCTGTGAGAAATACTTGATGTTCTGGAAAAATTTCTGGGGTGCCAACAATTTCGAGCATGACTGTGTGTGTGTATATATATATATATATATATATATATATATATATATATATATATATATATATATATATATATATATATATATATATATATATATATATATATATATATATATATATATATATATATATATATATATATATGTATGTATGTATATACAGTGTATATATATATATGTATGTATATACAGTGTATATATATATATGTATGTATATACAGTGTGTATATATATATATATATATATATATATATACACTGTATATACATATATACATATATATATATATATATATATGTGTGTGTGTGTGTGTGTGTGTGTGTATACAGTGTATATATATATGTATGTATATACAGTGTATATATATATATATATCTGTGTGTGTGTGTGTGTGTGTAGATCTTTGGTCATTCGGGTTTTTTCCCATGTAGAATTCTACGGGGGAAAAAACCCGAATGACCAAAGATCTACATACAAACAACCGCAAAAACCTCAGAAAACAAATGTATATATGTATATACAGTGTATATATATATATATATATATATATATATATATATATATATATATATATATATATATGGGCCGACTGCGTCTTAAGCAGTTCGAATCTCAGAAGGGTATGGCTGACTGATGAGAACAAATAAGTTTGAAATGATCATATCTTTGTTAGCAAGCCAAAAAATTTACATACATACATACATACATACATACACACACACACACACACACACACACACACACACACACACACACACACACATATATGGTGTATTTGGGTCTTTTCCCATGTAAGATTGAGGGTGTCTTGGCGACGTTTCGACAAGGTCTCACTCGTCATCTTCAGGCTGGTGTCTTCGGCTTCCTGCTTCTGTGAGCAAATATATATATAATATTCAAACGTAGTTTGTGGTTATTGCTTAAACAAAAAATCCTAATGTGAATGTCTAAAACAATTCAAATTATTTTTTCCCCAATTCAATTATTTTCCAAGTGTTATAACTTATAGATGTTGTTAGAATAGTATAACAAAAGTAAATATAATATGCTAGAATAGCATAACAAAAGGAAAATACAATAATTTGAATGCAGCATGTTGAAATTTACTATTACTTCCACAACATTTTTATTCCCTAAAGCCAAATTTCCAAGCAAACATTGACATTTGCAATGTTGGTGAATTTCCAGGCTTATAGGACATGGTCTAATTATCTGGTATTCTGACAATTTAAGAGCAACTCTGGCTGGATCTTCAGAGGTAAAGTGGTCTGCCTGGTAGTTTTTGTCTGCTATAGAAAGCTATATCAATATATTGTTTGCCTCTATGGCAAGGATATTTTTCATCAGGTTTGTATGCTGGAAGCTCTTCAAAACCCAGATCTTCTTTTTTTCTTTCTCTTTCTCAGTTTATATAGCTGCCCATCTCAAAGGTAGCCCTCAACGTACGACCACAATTGAGCCCAAAATTTATGTTGCTAAGTGAGAAAGTTGTTAAGTGAGTTTTGCCCCATTTTACGACTTTTCTTGCCACATTTGTCAAGTGAATCATAGCAGTTGTTAAGTTAGTAACACAGTTGTTAACTGAATCTGGCTTTCCCATTGACCTTGTCAAAAGATTGCAAAAATGATCACATGACCCCAGGATACTGCATCCATTCATATGGACCAGTTGTCAAACATCCGAATGTAAATCACATGACCATGGGGATGCTGCAACAGTCATAAGTGTGAAAAACGGTCATAAGTCACTTTTTTCAGTGCTGCTGTAACTTCAAATGGTCACTAAACAAACTAGGGTAGGTCAAGGACTACCTCTACTATATTCTGAAACAGAAACCCAAATTTGAAGATTATCAACACAGCTGTTAAAACCAATACTTGATATTGTACATGCAGTCATTCACTCTCCAATCACCTACTCAGTAGTCACGAGATGTTGGTTTCTGTGGAACAATATTTCTCGTCCTTTGTAACATTAAGATGTATGGACTTCAATTCCCAGAATTCCCCCAGTCAGGTACACGTTGGCTGGGGGAATTGAAGTCTCCAGATCATAATGTTGAGAAACACGGCTAGAGAAGAAAT
The DNA here is from genome assembly GCF_964194415.1 of Vipera berus. Taxonomy (NCBI): domain Eukaryota; kingdom Metazoa; phylum Chordata; class Lepidosauria; order Squamata; family Viperidae; genus Vipera; species Vipera berus. Next base: position 149,111,232 of record NC_138202.1, on the reverse strand, counting down.
AAGACATAAGACTGGTCAAATTTTAAAGAGATCTCAGCCCCCAATGGGAGATTGTTCCTTAAAACAATCTTAATGCACAAGAGAGTATCACTATTCTGCCAGCAGATAAAGGAAATGCTACAGTGATTATGAATATGAAAGACTATCAGAACAATCTCCAGGACCTCTTAGACCAGGCAACTCATAAAAACGTAAATGTGATCTAACAGCTAATGTCTTATGGCAAAACACTTCACTGCACTTTTACAGCCGTGTCGTGGACTTATGTCAACACATATTAAGGATTCAACCCATTTCATTGAGAAATTAATAAGGTTGGTCTTAGACAAGGTAATATACTAATCAGTTTTGATGTGATTTTACTTTTTACAAAAATTGCTGATTAAGGAAACATCAGTACTGTATATATTAAGAAAATCTTCTCCAAGGACTTTACCAATTTATTCCACCATTGACTAACTGGTGGTTATTTCCAGGGGAACATCAAATTCTCTAAGCAAATTAAATGGGCTGAAATTACATAAATACATACAGAAATTTGTGCAATGTGGACTAGACACGGCACCTTTAAGCCATAAGTTTGGGGTGTTTTGGTATCTGGAGTTATGGTAAGGAAGAACTCAAGAAATTTCTAGAGCATGTGAATTGTGTCCACTAAAATATTCAATTTATGATGGAAGAGAAGAATGGCCAATTTGTATTTCTGGATTTCTAATCATTACAAAAAACCAACAATTTATACATACTGTACTAAAAGCCAATATGCATTTGGTTTTAATTCTAATTAATTCTAACCATCATCTCCTCTAGTAAAGTATGATTAAAACTCTCACTGATCATACTTGACTTATTTGTGAGCCTGAAAATATTACTTGATGAGTTGAGATATCCTGACTTTACAAGTGATGCAATCCAACAATAAAAACAGCTTCACATATACATCAAAGACAAACTATACCAGAGTAAGAAAGGTGTTTCTCCTTTTATTAAGAAAATTACAAACCAAGCTGAACATTACTGGAGAAATACAACTTAAAAACTATCTACAAATGAATTTATTCATTCACTTAAGGATGGCAGAAGTCATCTTTCATCATCAGAGGTTTGTTGCAAACCTTGCAGTTGTACACAGGTATGTATTGGAACTAAAAAAAAATGCAACTAAAAGAACATGAGAAATATTACAACTTGAAAATCAGTGGTAGCTGAACACCCACTGCTACATAATGGTCATAGATTCAATTTAAAGACACACAAGTATTAGCGATCATATCAAATTGTCATGCACAACTACGGAGAGAAGCTGTTGAGATTTATAAACACTCTAACAACATTAACAAGAAAGTCTGAATGTTAACAAAGCCTGGTTTCCAATTTTTTGTCACCCTAAAAAAAAAAAGCCCTTGATTAACCACACGGTATAGAATCTTCAACGGTCTTACCTGAAATAATAATAATAAGCAGTAGCTGGTTTCAGACAGACCAATAAAAAAATTAGCCCCTTGTTAAAATCAGACCAATTACAAATTCGCTTGTATAAAGAACCAATCAGAAATTAGCTTTCCAGGGACATTAGCCAATTAGAGATTAATTCTGTTACAAATACAAGAGCTCTATCAGTTTCTGCTCAGTTGCCCATGATCACTTTACCTCTGAAGATGCCAGCCATTGTTGCTGGTGAAATATCCGTATACCAGATAATTAGTCATGGCTTATTAGCTCAAAAGCTTGGCCCCGTTGGATCAATACTGTCCGTGAAAGCTTGAATTGTTAATATTTGTGATTCAAACACTGGAATGGTGCAGACTTAATTGATTTCTGCATTTGTGCTTTTTTTTTCTTCTGGCTTTGCTTCATAGCAAAAAAAAAAAAAAAGTCTAGGGCCAGATTTCCACCCTCCAAGCATTAACTGATTAAGCTGGTTGCAGGACTGTAATTCAACCCAAGGCTCCAAGTCTGATTAAGGTCCAAAGAATAGCGCAACTAGCACTAAACTGTCAAGGGAATTTTGGACTTTTTTTTGTGAACAAGTCCCCATTTCAAATTATTATGGCATATTGCAGGGAACTTCAGAAATAGTTTCTTATATGGCCTAGGAATCAGTTTCTAACAGAAAAGGGAAAAAGTCAAAATACTCTTTCGGGAGCACACAAGCCCTTGGAATCACCTAAAGCAGGGGTCTTCAAACTTAGCCCTTTTATGATGATGATACCCAACTTTTTATTTCGACCCCAAACCACCCCAGTGATGCCCTCGCTGTGATGTCCCGTTGCCTGGAGGCGGTTCGGGTCTGGATGGGGAGGAACAGACTTCAACTCAACCCTGACAAGACTGAGTGGCTGTACATTCCGGCTTCCCGGGACACCTGGGATGTTCCATCTCTTTCTATGGGGGGGTGAGCTTTTACCCCCTGTGGATAGGGCTCGCAACTTGGGAGTCCTCCTAGATTCACGACTCACTTTGGAGGATCATATAGTGGCCGTGACTAGGGGGGCTTTTGCCCAGGTTCGCCTGGTGCGCCAGTTGCGGCCCTATCTGGACCGGGAGGCCTTATGTACGGTCACTCACGCGCTCGTGACCTCTCGCCTAGACTACTGTAATGCTCTCTACATGGGGCTTCCCTTGAAGACTACTCGGAGGCTCCAACTGGTACAGAATGCGGCCGCGAGAGTTGTCTTGGGAGTTTCCCGGTACTCCCATGTTACACCTTTGCTCCGTGAGCTGCATTGGTTACCAGTTGTCTTCCGGGTAAGGTTCAAGGTTTTGGTTATGATCTTTAAGTCCCTACATGGCATGGGTCCGCGATACCTCGAGGACCACCTGCTGCCGGCGTCGACTCCCCTCCGCCCTGTGCGTGCCCACAGAGAGGGCCTCCTCAGGGTGCCTCCCGTCAAGGAATGTCGACTGGTGGCCCCCAGGGGGAGGGCCTTCTCTGTGGGTGCTCCGGCATTATGGAACCAACTGCCGGTTGAGCTCCGGACGGCATCAGACCTCCGATCCTTCCGTCGCGGGTTGAAGACCCATTTATTTGAACTAGCGGGTCTGGCCTGATGGGGGTATATGGGTTTTTATAGGCTTGTTATTTTTTATCATTCTTGTTTTAACTTGGGCATTGATTTAATTGTTTTTTAATTTTTGTATTGTTATTTATACATGCCCTGTGAACCGCCCTGAGTCCCTTTGGGAGAAGGGCGGTATAGAAATCTCAATAAATTAAATTAAATTAAATTTATGACTTGTGGACTTCAACTCCCAGAATTCTTTAGCCAGTGTGCCTGGCTGAGGAATTCTGGGAGTTGAAGTCGACAAGTCATAAAAGGGCAAGGTTTGAAGACCCCTGACCTAAAGCATCTTGGTTGCTTGCTGAAGCTTTTGTGTAACACAATGAGAGTGGTTTTGCTCTGAGGTTTATCGATCGTCATTGCTTTGGATGCTTGGATTTAGCTTAGAAGAAATCTTACCCATGTTTATTCATCCTTTCCTGTAGCAGGTAATAAAATTTACATAATTAAGCCAACTAGATTGTGTATTAAACATTTTTCTTACCCTACAGGCACCTCTGGCAATGATACTCCTTGATCCCTGATGTCTTGTGTGTGTAGCACACTGTAAACAAAATTATTATAGGCTGTATTTCTATGGGTTACTCTGAATACTATAATCAGTAATCCTATTACTAGGACTGTGGCTCTTGTTTTGGTGCAGTGAGATTGTCTTTAGATGATATATTTATAGATTTTTTGGTACTCTTTTGGACTATAAGAATTTCACAAAGGAATCATACAAGATTCTAAATCTGCCTTGGCTAAAATAGCCAAAAAAAGATAAGAAGACTTGCATTTTTATAGCTAAATTGTACCTGCAAGTCTTTTCCCTACATCTCCCACTGAACTTTATAGTTGAATTCTGATGAAGATAGTTATAAGGCTTCCCTTCTTCTCCATAATCCACTGTAGTGGCTTCTGAGTGTCCTTGAGTATAAATTACATCTGGGTGACTCTACATACATGTAATAGATGGAAATAACCTTGGAAAACAAGGTACAGGGTGTAGATCTGCCTCCAGCCAAGAAGCTCTAAGTCATTTGGCTATTTATAATGTAGAGTTATCATTCTTCCTTCCTGATCATTTAATATCATTTTGGTTGATTCAGTGGCATGTAGAAGCAAGAACAAGTAGCATAATGCAACAACAGTAGCACTGCCTGCTCTGAATACAAATATGGCCCTTTTAACTGATTTGTTACCCGTGATCTGTTTTCCAATTTTGCAAGGGAAGTGCAACCTTGGACTGCAAATGCACCTACCTTTTAATCCTTTTTTGGTACATCAGTTGGAAGCAGTCCATAGACATTATTGAAGGGCACTAAAGCTGCTTGGTCTATTTCTGATAATGCATAGTAGGTACCGTTATAATTTGACATTAATTGCCTTCGTACAGCTAAGGAGGACTTAGGCAAGGCTGCCATCAATCATTAGGCTACTTGTACTGTGGAAAAAACTCTTTTCATTAATGAAGCTGCAGACCCTAACAGATACTATTGTCATAAAATAATCTGCAAGTTAATTTCCAATAATCGGGAACCTTATAATAACCATTAAGGTGACTACTCCCAAGGTCTTTGATTTCTAAGAAGTTATGAATAGCTCTGAACCTATCTGCGTTCAGAGATTTCCAAAAAGCACTTCACAAGGGGATTTACACATCTTTCACAGTAAGCTTGAGGCCCTCGGTTATCTGAATCTAACTTTACTGTATGATGAATATGGATATAAATAGTTAATATGAAAAAAGGAATTTATTTAATGTATGAAGGATCAGAGTAAGCCATCAGCATAATCAATCAAAAAAAAATATTTCCATGTTGAACTTTTATTTCATACTTATTTTTAATGAAAATGAAAATGAAACAAGCGTGTATCAGAACAATTTTTTATTTTATCTTATGTAAAGGTAAAGGTAAAGGTTCCCCCGCACATGCGTGCTAGTCGTTTCCGACTCTAGGGGCCGGTGCTCATCTCCGTTTCAAAGCCGAAGAGCCAGCGCTTGTCCGAGGACGTCTCCGTGGTCATGTGGCCGGCATGACTAGACGCCTCTGCCTAAAATAGAACTGGGCCTGCCATGTATTTTGCCTGCTTCTAACCGTAATTGACTTTTATGTAAAGGAAAAATAGAGTATCCATCTAACAAAATAAAGTGGGGAAAGTGTTAAAGCAAGAAAAAAGCTTAAGGCTTAAAGTTTTGGTGTTCAGAATTCTTAATAGCTATAGCCTTATGTGAACAAAGAAAACATGCACTGTAACTGCCTGAAGAAAACACCACAATTTACATCAGGGGAAAAATGGGCGCGATTCAGCCAACATACACATTCAACTGTATTGACTGGAAAGTAATTATAAATATGTATTTAAAGATTAACCAAAGATCTGATTCAGTTTCTTATTTATGTATAGCCTTCTCCTGAATCTTTCCTTACTCTCATGAGAGCTGCTACTGAGTGAGTGGGAGATGTTTCAGCAGAAAACTCCCCATCTTTTTGAATGAAATGGAGGATGCAATGGGCACATGGTCATGCCTGAAATGTTCATCTTTTGCTGGATTTTGTGCCCTTACAAATTATAATCTGCCCTGTTAGTAGCTCACTTTTGTTTTTACTTATTAATCAATGCTTAAGAAATATAGGAGAATAACACTCCATTTACATTTTCCCCAGAATATACAGTATAAATATAATAAGAACCATGCCATAAAACTATATGCAAAATTTGCACACTATTATTGCATGCTTGTGATGATACTACATGCCAAATAGTATTAGCTTATTAGCTTTCAAATTGATCCTAAGCTGAACTTCAGATCTTTTATTGTAGATTTCATCAGTCCTTAAAAGGGGAGAGTATTATCCCAGAGTACATGTAGCTGTAAAGAAACCCAGTCACCAAATATTATTTAAATGTGTTTGCTTTTCTGCCCAAATTAGATATAATGGCAATTCAAGTAATGCCTACAAAGTTTGTTCCTGTTATGTAAATCGATCAGAATTCATTTTTCTCAGCTTTGGGGGAAGGTGTCCCTCCATTCTGCTTCCTCCTCCTCCTGATAACCTTTGAAGTTTTGGTGGCAAGTCTGCCATAGATTGGCTCATAGGGTCTGATAACATTTTTGTGGTCTTAGATATCAGTTTCTCCTCTGAGTTTCCAGGGACAGAACTTATTCGCTGAAGTTTCATAGGAAGATCCCCCATGCTATAGGCTTTTTCTGAAGTAGTAGAACTCATTCTCAACAGTTTTTTAGGAAAGTCTTCCCTTCCAGTCATTTTTTGTAGTTTGGATGGTAGCTTTGTACCAACGTCATCAAGGCCATCTAGGCATTCCATAGAATTATTCCTTTCTTTACTGTTCCCTACAGCTGGTGCTATTAAAGGGGAGGACATGAGCAGCATTTCTTCCTGTTCTTTCACACTGTAAGGTGGAGTGGGAACTTCAAAGGTTGCATGGAACTGGGAGTAGTCTACTTTGAAAAATCCTTCTTCTAAGGAAATAACAGGGAAAAAACGATGACCCCAGAGAACTTCATCTTCTGTGTATGATGTTCTGGCTTGACAAGTCATTCCTGCAGTCAAAGAGCAAAGAAAAACTCAGTGAATGACTTGGAAATAACATGATCTACACATAAAACACATTTGGTTTGATTTCCAGCTCTCCAAGCTTAATTTCCATTTATCTCAATGGAATGTGAGCATGCCCATGTACATAAAACATATGGCAATAGTTTCTTCAGAGAAATGCTGCCACATTGTTCTGTAACAATTGTAAGCTAGAGACATTCCATTCCATACCTGGAAGACTGCCCTCTTGTTCTGCAGCATGTGTGCAATATTTGGAATTGTTATAAAATTTACTATAGTTAACAGACCAGATGAAAACCATGCTGAAAATACATTAAAACAAATTATGTGGATACTTAAATAAAAACTATAAAGCAGGCAGAAACAAAAGACAGCAACTTCTAAAGGAACTGGTTACTGCAATGGGAGTTACATGACTAATATTCTATGAATTCATAGATGGATTAGGCATCTGGATGGATGAATAGATAATCCATCAAAAGTACACTTTATTAATCCAATTTAAATGTAGCTAGTCAATCTATAACTGTCACCATAACCAAGTCAGATCTTGTTTGACCACAACATCTTTGGTTGACACTTATTTTTTAGGAAGAATATTCCTCTACCCCAAACATGCTGAACTTGTATTCTATGTCCACTTCCTGACTAAATAATCTCATTTTAACTGGATTAAATTTCAATGCATTATCGCTCATCTGGTTCATTGCAACCTTCAGACACTCAGAAAATCTCAGATATTTCACAAACCTCAATACAACAGGATTTAATACATTGTAATTCTTAACTTATTAAAGTATTTTAAACCATCTCTCACGAAATTTCCATCTATATAGCCAACCTGCGCGCCCCATCCCTCCCCCACCATCCAATTTAAGTCGTACATCAATTTGGCCACTATGCATTTGATAAAATGAGCTGTAACTCACAAAAGTTTATGCCTTTTAATAACATTTGTCAGCTGGAGATGGTGCCATACTCATTCTGCTTTTTGCCTCCATAGATTAACTTGGCTCTGATCATACAATATCAGATACTGATCTAGAATATTAACAACGTCCCTAGTAATAGATGAAAAAGAAAGAGCTGCCTGTTATCTGCATATTGATACCAAAGAATTCTAAATATTTTGATGGTCTCTTTCAGTAGTTCCAAGGGCTACTATTCAACTGGGCATAAAACTGGTTTCTAAGAAATAACATCAGTCCCCTAACACCCTCCATTTGAAAGGACCAATTTGAAAGTGAAGCCAAATTAAAATACAATACTAATAAAATGACCATATTGAAATAAAAAAGGCGGTACAATCGTGGAGATACTAGTAATACCATCTCTCAGAGTTAGTGACTTCTGGTACAGTTCTTATGATGGAGAAGAGTCCTACCAAGCATGTTTCTACTGACATTATCCTTTCAATGAATCTTAATATTATTTGATTTTATGGCTGACTGATTTATTAGGAAGTGCTTGATAAAAAAAACATGTTATACTTTCATACAACAGCGAAACCTAAATTGCACTCTTTAAAATGCAAGAGTTGCTGTATTCTGCCATAAAGGGGAAAATGTAAAATGCATATCACCAGTTGAAGGTTGTTGCAAACTTTCAAGATTTCAAAATTCTTGAGGATGCAAAAATGGTTACAAAGGGATGGGGAAAACAGAAGGAATACCTCTGATTTTAGAGCCGTGTCTGAATTAGATATAGAATGAGAATTCCTTGAATTTGCAAACTGAGTCTTCAGGTTGTCTTATAGCTAATACACAGTTATCACATCATGGAATAAAGTATATTTTAAAATCAATTGAAAGCATTTCAAGGGTATCAATTTTTTATTT